>NW_028301626.1:6665314-7287086 GCF_987345545.1 Pholcus phalangioides
GGATAAACTTCCTTTAGAAGCATCACAGATATCAAGGATCTGAAATCAGCAAAAAGACATTCATTGACACATTTTAGGACAAACATCAATAGAAACAAGGTGAAAATAAATTATATTATTTGATTTTTTTTTTTTAAATCCCTATCAGCTCTCAAAATGCACATTTATATACAGTTGTACTTAAACTTATGAAATTATTTCATTACAGAAAATTACTCGCATTAGACTTCCCCATCCATAATAATGAAGGCATCCACTCATCCCTCCCCCAAATTATTGATATTTTGTTTGAAGCACTCTAAATTGTATGCTTTGAATTAACTTTTTCAAAGTATGCAGAACCACAACATACTGTGGGAGATGGGGAAAATATACTGTACTTCAGAATAATAATCTAAATTTGGTGTAACAAGTTGTGTATAAAAGATAACCTCTCTTATAAACCCAAAACAGAATGTATCAAAAACTGTGACATATGTAACAGAATAATCATTGCTGCTGCAAAAAGTTCTGAGGAACAATTTCAACTCTTTAAGCGGCGCAGCAGAAATCACTAAAACCCCTTTAAAATACCATAACTTTTTCAATGAGAAGTAGGTTTTCTCCCAATTTTCAGCAGATACTATATAGGGTGTAGGAAAAAGTTTCCCGTCGAGAAATCCACTTTACAAAATATCAGGCTTGTCAATGCTAAACTAAGAGGCTTTTAAGGAGGCAAGATATTTCACCAATGTGCTGCTCAAAGGATTAAGAAAACAAGGAAAAATACCACTTTCTGTTTTCCGACAATCATGGGAGTTTTTACCACAGAAAATTTTCAGACAGCTGAGAGCTCTCTGCAAAACAATACAAAACATTCTGCTTTGGGGATTATAATTTGAAAAAATAATAGGAAGGCATGATGGTGCCAATGATGTACAGTAGAACATCGATTATCTAGGCTAATGGTGGGGGAAAGGGAACATGGTTAAACTGCTGGGAGTGAAAAAAATCATTTAAAGTAACTAAATTGCAAAAAAAAACTGCTCTTAAAACTCTTAAAAATGACTATTCCTATGTATACATATCATATCGACCGCCCAGGTCAAAATGACAAAAACTCCGAAAATTACATTTTTGAATTTTGCACACCATGAAAACTGTGAAAAGCACCTATACGTGTTGCAAAATAGCAACAACTTCCAACTCTGTTTATACGTTCCCTACTGTAATTTAATCTGAGTTCATTCCCATTCAGTTATTTCATACAAAGTGAATCTTTAAAATGCAGGTACCTGAAAACATAGAATTTTGAGTTAAACTTTGCTCAAAAAAAAAAATGTAATAAGAAAAATTGCACTTATTTACATGGTAACATAGTCCTTCCCCCCCCCCACTATCATACTGGGATTCACTAATGAATCCTTGTGCCTTGCCAGTTAGTAGTAAAAAAACAATACATTTCAATCAGCACCTCCTATACATGAGAAACTTTTTCCCGGCATCGCCTTTAGTTCTGTGCTCAAATACAATAAGTCACTTTTTCAAAATTTCACGATGGCAAATTTGTGAACAATATTTTGCCAAAATACGATACTGAGACTTTTTGACTTATTACAATGTGCCTCCGCTGTTTCCTTATAACCTGAAAGAGAAAAACAAAATTTTGCCACCTTCCAAAATTTTGATGAACAAGATTCTGGAATGTGAACTCAATTTTTTGGGAAAAGTAGCTTATGATATTTCACCACCTGAGCACAGAATTGACTGTAAATCTTCAAATATCAATTGTCCTGGGAATTGTCCAGTTCTAGGGTCTTATGAGTGCATATGGAGGCTGTCGTTTCAACAATGATTTGACATAGGACTTCTGAGAATGGGGGGGGGGGGTTCTGTAAAATAAATCAAGAAATCCATCTCTACGAAATGAAAATGTTTGTTTTCATTACTACCATCAAAAAATCTCAAGTTACCAATGAAAAAAAACAACACTAACTACAACACGGATAAGGAGGACCTTAACATGAAATTAAAATTTCCTTCCCCTGGTTCATTCACGTGCACAAATAACCGAGGTTCTACTGTATCTTGTTCTGATGTAAATCGAGGCACAGTATAGGAGAGTTCTACCCTATTCATCAAATCTTCACATGTTAATATTGAAGTAGTATATGACATATATAAAGTTTGGACTGGATTATGGTGTGTAATATACACAGATAAGAAAGAAAGTTGCAGAAACCCATTTCAAAATATTTGCTCAATCAATAAACTCCAAAATGCAAGAATTCCAAAAAGAACTATATGTACAGTAAAAGAATACTTGAATCACTTCACCTTTGCAAAATACTTCAACACAATTCCTATTATTTGTACACGAGGATCTATTTTACAATATGTGTCCAACATCCTTGTGTTATGCTGAGCCTATATAAAAAACAAAAGAAATAAATTTAAATGAATATTCAATTAACATTACATCATAGAAAAATATGTTGCTGTGACACAGCCACAATCTCCAGAAAACAAAGCTCATAATTTGTAAAGTCGATGATCATTATAATGACTATTACAACAGGGCCCTAAGTTTTTCCTATTTCTGCTATGTTATTTTTTATACTTGTATAATGGCAGTTATACATCACTCAACCCATTACAACGACTCTGCTCTCTCTCTCTCTCTCTCTCACACACACAGCCACAGTGTTTTGTTTTTTTTTGAAAATTTTGTACAAAATCCACCTTTGAGTATGTTTGACCTTGACCTTTGATACTTGGAGGGAAAAAAATGTGTTGTCACTTTTCTAAGGAAAACTCTGTAACTAGGTAGCACCCTCGCTGGAAACAGGACAAACCATAGCAAAGCACGCTATGCTTGGCATGAGTAAATCGGATGATGTTTATGTTTCCCCCCACCCCAGCTTACCATTCTGGTTTATTTCCCACACAGTGACTCACTCTTACTTTCCGAATGGTTGAGTTTTTGCAATTTTACTTAATTTTGGGAGAATATACAGGCAAGTGAACTTGCTACTTATTCCTGACTAATTATTACTACTCTGATAATTATTCCTTTGGCACAGCTGTCTTAAATAAACAGAGTGCTATATCTTCAGATCTCAAATTGAAAGATTGCGAAAGTTGACAAGAAATTGATGTCGAAAGCCAAATCATTTATTATTATAAAGAATACTTTGCTCACCATAATTAAAAATCTTGATTCTATTATGGAAGCAGAAGAGTTGGGCTTCACTTTCTTGGGCAGTCAATCGTGGTAAGGGAAATTCCAACAGTTGAAAAAAAACAAATAAACTAAATCTTTTATGATTTTTTTTGAAAACATTTGATATTATGACCTTCCAATATAACGCCTGTACAGTCAAACCTCGTTAGTGCGTCACCCGGTTAACACGTCACTCCGCTTACCGGGTCACTTTTTGGAAGTCCCAATTGTCCTCAGGCAGGAATTGGCACAGCTATGGTTCACTCCGTTTAACGAATCACTCCGCTTACTAAGTCATAATTTTGCTCTCCCAAGAGTGACTCATTAACGAGGTTTGACTGTATTCCATTAAATGAAGGGGCTCGTTATAAAGAGCACTAACTACTACTACTAAACCACACACACACTTTGCCCATATTCCTATATGGAATTTCTAACAAATAAGTATAGGTTGGAATGTGGGTGTCGGTGTTGTGAGCCAAACGTGAGCTTTGTTTTTTTGTAAAGCTTATTATAGTGCTTTCACCTATTTTTCGAACTATGAGTGAAGAGTTTAGAGAGATATAGATGGCTTTTTTCTCAGCCAGAGATATCAAGGAAACAGTTATTTTTATCACGACACAGTGCGTGAAATTAGGAAGGCAGATTCATGTGTCTCCAGTGGTGTAGATGGTAGCATGCTTGCCCGGTATGCAAGAGGGCCTGGGTTCGAGTCCCGGCGGAGACGTGATGACTTTTCTTTCCGAGCTCACCTCAGCATAATATCCGGAAAAATAACTGTTTCCTTGATATCTCTGGCTGAGAAAAAAGCCATCTATATCTCTCTAAAGATAATTTACTCTGAAATCTTAGTTAGCCGAAACATGATTTCCCATAGGTTTCTATGGAAAATCATTTAATTCATTCAAATACAAATACAAATACAAATACAACGCCACAACAGGCAAAATGCCCAACGAGGTGGCTGATAAAAAGATGCCCATAAAAATATGGTTGTCATATGTTTCAAAAATACAGCAACCCAATTAAAAATGCAATTAACACAAATTACAAACAATATATACACATGATAAGGTACTGTCATCAATTTAAAGATGAGTTTTGTAAAATACTGAGAAGCTCTGTAAGAAAAGATGAAAGCTGAGTGAAGGCTGAGCTGAACAGCTTTGCCATTCGATGAAGGAGAATTTATAAGATGGCGAAACAGAAGAGAGACAACTATTTTACACCATGCATGCAACCCAGTCAGGTTCATGGATGTCCACAATATGACACTAGTTACATAGAGGGACCTCTATGTGATGTGGTCTGCTCATTTCTGTCTCACATTCCATCTGCATAAACAGATGGAACGTCTAGGTTGTTCAGTTTGATTCCATGAATCTCACACAGAAAGAACCTGTGCACCGAAAATCATCTTTAAGTACAATTGAAAGTACAAAATGACGTTTTAAATGTATGTTTTGCTTTGCTTTTAATCACTTATTTTGTATAAAATGACTTAGCTTTCTGGAAGAGGAATAAAGGTGCATCAGGAAAGTAATTCTGAGGTGGAAAAAAATTAATCAGGCTTGAAAGAAAGTAATTCCGATGATAATTATGTGAAAATTCAGCTCACAATGCTCTGCTGTGTTATATGAACATGTGCATCCATGGCAACTAAAATGCTCAGTTATATGTATTAATCAGTTCAGTAATACATATACAGTGAAACCTGTGTTAAACAGAACATCAAGGGGCTCCAAATAATTTTCCGTAAGACAAGCTTCCATTTTATAAAGGTGCAAATCAAAGCACTAATCATTGAACAACAATCTGAAGCTATCTGGATCTGAAACTTTCTATCCTGTTTCCATGTCAAACATAAAAGGAGATGCCAAAAACACAATTTATAGAAAATAAACATTATCGACAATGGAACTCAAGGCAGGACTGCAGACAAGCCAAACTGGCCTTGGGAACCCAACTGAATATTGCAAAAAAAACAACTTGTTTCAATGAATAGGAAACAGAATTGACAGATTATACAAATCATCACTTGTCATGTTAATTTATCGAAACATCTACACAACTTCGGCTATACAGACTTGTCTATCTGTCCTGTGTATGGAGAAGAAGACAAAACTCACCTTTACAATGTAGGAGATGCCCTACATTCTCTGTCCTGAGAGGGAACTACTTTGGTAATTGTCAGGTGATGCAAAGTGAAGTAATGTATTTACAACTTGGTAAATTTTCTTAAGTATACTAAACACCTGAACTCATGGTGAGTATCAATTCTCAGCTCTGATTCAAACTCTTATGTCTTCTTTTCCAAAACTTCAGGTTGAGTTTCTGGCTATATTCCCTGGAGAGATCTCTTCTGTTTTTTTCCCCTTAAAAGGGTATTACAAATAGGAGAGAGCAGCAGCCTCCTCATTTACTTATATATATGACCGATATTGTTTGCAGGTATCTCTTAATATTCCACTTACAGGCTCTAGTATTCATCAGAATGGCAACAGTTAATATGCCTTCATTCCCAACACTGTTCAGAAACTTCTGGGAAAGTCCCAAAGAAGTATACTTCTTCACATCTACATGGCCCATAATTTGTACTACACTACTTGGTGTCAGAGCAATGTACAAAATTGCCTAAGCTCTTCCCTCTTGGGACACCAATGATTGATGATGATGAATCATTTTCAAACCACTATCACTTGATTTAGTTCGAGACAATTTTCTGTTTCACTAAGTATCCATCTCAGACATGTTTCACAATGTGTGTGCAGATTTCAGCTTATCAATTCAAGACAGGATATATGACTTTCACTGTTATTAATGATGCATTAAAAAATGTATTTGGATTGTTCAGCTCCTGGAGATGCCCATCACTAGAGTAGGTTTAACATTAAGAAAATCAATCTTCAATCCCATTGGCTGAATAACCCAAATAGCTTTTGTAAGGTTGATTGTGAATGAAAAGTCATCACAAATTTACTCACCAGCATATTGTACAAGCTGATATCGCTTTCTAGACCACTGGTGGTATCATAAAACTTGACGATGGGTACCTTGGCACTAGTTATAGGCATCACATTGATGAAACGAGGGTTTTTTGATAGAATACCAGCCAGCTCTTCAATAATTTTAATATGATTCAACTCCTGTGAAAATTTTAAATAAAATTTTTAAAACTCATGTAATGAATGATATAATTATATACTCTCTTGTTTAAGTCTAACATATTTGTTTAAGCATAACTTGTTTCAAGCAAAAATTAACCAAAACCTCAACCTTTGCTTCTTTATCATCAAAAGTCAGGCAAAAATCCATATCGCTGTTGGTAAAGCCAAATCCATTACAGAATGACCCAAAAAGAGTGAGAACTGCATCTGAAAGGGTCACATCCAGTCAAATTTACAAACAATTCTTAATGGCATAAAGTGAATAATTAATGGTATAAATTCAATAATAATGGTGATGGTATAAATTCAATAATAATGGCGATAATTATTAAACTTTACACTTAAATTTGAATTGTTATTTTAATGCTGTGGTTTATAACTTGGGAGGGCCCAGGGATATTCTAAGGATGACCACAGGTTAAAATCAAGTAGAAGATAAGCCACAAGAGAAGATTGGATGGGGAGAGGATTACTGGCAGCTGCAAAAAAAAAAAAAAAAACAGACAAAGAAAGCAATGATAGATTCTTTCAAAAATTGAAGATGAACTGGAATATTAATAAATAATTGTGTTTGGGGATATTTCATAGCAGCTTTATAATACTGTGGATGTTTGTTTTGTATACATTATTTATCTACTACATTGCATACCACTTAATGTGATTATTTCGGGACATTGGTTTTAAAATGTTGAATCACACATTTTTTTTCATATTGATCTAAAACAAAATTTTTTACCCTTTAAGCCAAAAATATATTTCTTTTTAAATTCAGAAATTGTGAAGAGTTTAAATGAAACTGTATAATGTGTGTCACAAATTGCAATACTTTTTATAATGCACGATACGTTCCTTAGATCTCTTGCGAAAGTCTTCTAGATGAGGAACTCTGAATTTGGTCAGTTGAAAGAAATTTGCAGACAGTGACTTTTTATTTTACCCTACACATGTGGCATACAGGGTATACATGATTACACAGATTCCATGTCATCACTTATGGCACTGAAGTCTTTGAAGATACACAATGAACAAAAACTAAAATATTAGAACATGCACATATACTAGACACGTCTTCACTGGTTTAAGGCCTATGTGGGTAATGTTAAAATGAAGAAGCTTATAAGATAACAAAGTTGGCAACAGCAGATTAACACATTATAAAAAAAAAAAGGTCAGGATGACCAAAAGAACATTAAAGACCCAGATTTTTCAACACATGATGGAAGTATGGAAGACGACACAGAATCAAACAGAAAATGGGAGGAGGACATATGAATTTTATCGTTATGTTTCCATTAAAAGAATACAAGGCGAGTTTTATTTGAATCAAGTGCTTACAGATTATGGGGCCCTGCATATCCTATTATCATACAGGGATAATAGGCGTACCATAAGGGAGATAATTCATGTGTCTTTTGCCAAGAGGGAAATACTTGACTAGATCACTATTTGTCTTTGCTCCAGGTTTGTGACACACAGGAATTTTTAACTTGTAAAAAAGAAAAGAAGTTAAAAAATTTGCAAGAGAAATACTTAGCACAGCTATCACTATTTATACAGAATACTGGTTTTGGTTGAACCAGGATTATGTCTTACAATATTTTATTTAATTTTTTTTTGTTTTGCTTAATGTTCACAAAGTATGTGAAATTTTAATTTGTTATTAATTATTCTGATTCATCTGGAAAACGGTGAATAGTGGCACTGTTATGTTGAAGAGAAAAATCTCAAATGTTCGTTTTTAACAGCTTTGTGAGTACTAAAAATTCTGTAAGGTTTGTGTTATCTGAAGTTTGTTATTCGAGGAAGGTCTGGTTCATATTAGCTTGGATTATCAAGTTCTTACTGTACCTACAAACTGCTCACATATTTAAATAGCAACAAAAAAAACCTAAAAATGCAACACATAAAAAAGCCTACAGTTATAGATCAAGATTCAAGGGGGGAACCAATTTCCACCAAAAGTACACATTAAGCCTATTCATATTTCACTTCTTTCATCAGTTATGATAAGATATCTTGCTAAAAACCTGGTACATTATACTTTGACATTGATGAGGTATCTTGCCTCCTGAAAAGCCTTTATTTCCATATGACAAGCTCAGATATTTTGTAGAACTGATTTATTGATAGAATATATATATATATATTAGGATAAAAAAAACAAGAGAAATGAAGATAAAAAAGAGGTAGTGAAAAGATATCTCTTGAATGATAAAAGTACCAGTGCTACTCACTAGTGCTATTTCACTCTCTTAAAATTCAATTTTTTTCATTTTTCTTTTTTGTGTATGTATATATATATATATATATATTCAAAAATGAATCAAACCCAGGTCCTCCTCTGAAATTAAGAGAAGCTACTATCCCCTCTACTTCAGTGCCTCCCGCCACAGTGTGTGAAATAAGGAAGGCAAGTTTGCCTGTCTATGGTAGCAAACTTACCAGGTTTGCAAGAGGACCACGGTTTTATTCCCAGCAGAGAGGGATGACTTTTCTTTCCGAATTAGATCATAATTATAGCAGTTATCAGCATTACATCCAGAAAAAGTCCGTGTCATTGGGGCATTTTTATTGTTATGAATTTAATAGAGCCAAAAAAGAAAAAATAATAATTGTAAGAATTTGTTTTATGTTACTTGGATATACTTTCTTGATGACTTTCAGCAGTTGCTGCCTGTCCTCTTCACGATCACGTAACTCCATCGTAGTTGGTAGATACTGATCTAAATTTTTTTTTAAAAAAAGGCATACAAATTAATAAAGAAACTACATTTTTATTACATTTATCATATTACCCTGCATTAGCTTGCATGCCAGGAAACAGCAAGAGAGACTAGCATACAGCTAATGTGGGAGAATACAGTAAGACAAGTTTTTATTTCCTAAAAGTTGCATCTCAGGTAGTTTCTATTGAACTTAAAAAGTATGTTTTAAGCCAAAAAATTACTTTAAAATGTAATTTTATTACAGTTTTACATAGTAATTAAGGGTATTTGGGACAAAAATTAATGTGTTTGTCTAGCATGAAAGAACTTTGAGCTGAGGTCAAGCATAACATCAGGCAAAAAAAAAAAAAAAAAAAAATTGGCCACAGCATTAAGGCATGGAAGAAGAAAAAAAAAATTGAGAATAAATTTGAATTCGTAACTACCGTATTTCAAAACGTATAAGGAATCCCCTCATTTTTTTGGCTTAAAACTTAGAAAAAGTTAGAAAGATATATCTATAATGCAGACATGTTAACGTTGGAATGAAGCCTCTCAGTAGCAAGAAATGTTGAGCTTTACCACAGACCCCATTCCCGGACAATATATCTACAGTCCAATAAGAAAAATTACTCAAAAAAAATTTTTTAAATAATTTTTTAAAAATTAAAAAATTGAAAGTTTTATTTAAATACAGCGCTCCATAGGCACTCAAGCCTAGGGGCACAAGGTCCCGGGTTCAAATCCCACTGTCACCGCAGTGGTGGTCAATTGAAGTTGGTTTTCTATGGTTCCCTACTTTGAGGCACGAATGCAAGCCGATCTCCCCTTTAAAAAGTCTCACAACAGACCTAAACAAGGTACAAATATAATTCAATCATTACACTTCACTTCTGAAATATTGATGGCAGTACTGAAAAGTCAGACACAACACTAGACACCAGGGTTGGTAAAAAAACCGGTTTTTTTGGTTTAAATAGTATTAACATTAAAAGCAATGAAATTTCTGAAAAAACATTCAAACTTCTAATAATTAACTAAAATAAAATGTTTATTAATGTAATTAACACTATTCCCATGCTAATTAATCAATAAATATTTATTACATTTTAACAAAAACCAAATTTTGCAATTTAATTATTTTTTGTTTAACTCAATGGATTACTGTGTGTATGAAAATTCTTTTAATGTTATTATTAATCATATAATATATAAAGGTTTTTCTCCAGTTACTTTCAGTATGCTTAATTAGGAAGCTATTTTGCAAAAACTAATAAAAATTAGGTGAATATAATGTATTTAATGAATCATAAATAATGCAGATTAATTAGCAATGATTTATGATATACAGGGTGATTATAATATACAGGGTGATTATAATATACAGGGTGATTATAACTAAGGTTCTGATTTCAAAACACTGTAAAAAAAGAACGATTGTCAGAATGACTTGAAAATTGTCACGAATATTCCTGAAAAAATTCAACTTTATTTGATAAAGGGGAAAAAATACTTAAAAATGTAAAATTAATGACATCATCCAACATGTGGGAAATTTGCTCCCAGAATGGAAACGATAGCCAGTCATGGCAGAATGATACCTTAATTATAGCATTTCACGATTTCATAATTCATGGAATCATCACAAAAAACGAAGTAATTGAACAAATAACTACAACTTACTTAAGAAATGTTAAATATGTTGTCCACTGCGTGTTCTGGCTATGATGTTGAAAGCACAAAAATTCTTGTTCAACAACAGAATCGGAGTATGCCATAGTCATAATGTGGATGTGCTTGCAATTCAGCTTTATTAAACCAAACGCGCCCCCTCCCCGTTAATATTCCTGAGCAACTTCTAACATATAGGGAATGTGCTGGAGATTGCAATTCACCAAAGTTTGCAATCTGACCACTGTTTATAACATTTTGAGGTACCCCCACTGCCAAAAGTTGCAAGGGTTAAGGTGCATCCTGTCAAAATGTGTCTTCAGCAGCTGCTTTGTTGGTATTGCAATGTGCATCTTGATAGAAGTTCTATCCACACACTGATTCTGTGGAAGTGCCGAAATGATGTGGTTGCACAAAATAGATTATACTGCTGGCCAAGTACAGCATCATCTACTTGCACATTTTGCACTACTTGCACTTTTTTTTCCTTTTGCGAAAGAAACTTGATTACTTTAAAGATAAGTTAAACTTAACTAAGGAAAAACTTAACTAAAACTAAACTTAAACTAAAAAAAGGAATATGTATGTCTAAAAGGTCTAAAAGGTCTCTTCGCGTTCTCCTAAAGTCATTCTTCCGCTTTTTCGAGGCTTAGTTCGTCCTGGACTGGAGTATGCTGTAAGGTTTTGGAGACCATACCTACAGAGGGACATAGACTTGGTTGAAGGGGTGCAGAGAAGAGCTACGCGTGTCCTTATTGGCACACAGGGCTTGAGTTATGAAGAAAGACTTCATTTTTTGAATATGTTTACATTGGATGAACGCAGGTGTCGAGGAGATATGATCGAAGTGTTCAAAATTTTCAATGGGATGGATAGGATGGACCATGAACTTTTAGTACACCGCCAATCGACTGCTTTTACAAGGGGACACCAGTATCGATTGGTGAGGGACAATGCAAGGTTATGGTGTCGCAGGGAATTTTTCTCCAATAGGGTTGTTAATAAATGGAATAGCTTACCCCCGGAGGTAGTAAATTGTAACACAATTGACACGTTTAAAAAGAAATACGATAAACATGTTGGGGTAAATCGAGAAGCTATCCATTCTTAGAATAAGACAACCATAAGTATTCTTTATGGGCATTGTATAATATTTTATCATGTGTATATATTGTTTGTAATTTGTGTTAATTGCATTTTTAATTGGGTTGCTGTATTTTTGAAACATATGACATCCATATTTTTATGGGCATCTTTTTATCAGCCACCTCGTTGGGCATTTTGCCTGTTGTGGCGTTGTATTTGTATTTGTATGCATATTTTCAAGTCATTCCGACCAGTACTTATTGTATAGTTTTGGAATCAAAACTCAAATTATAATCACCCTGTATATAGCTGATTATTTTTCATAAATCTGTTACTACTATACAGTAGAACCTTGATTAACTGGGCTTAACAGTGTGTGTGTGAAAGTATAAAAAATAAAAAACTATTGAATATTAAGACTGGGAGATATACAGTAGGAGATGTGCTATACTTCTTATGGGAAAGAAAATGAAAATGTATGTGAGGTAATGTAACTACTAGTACACTAGTTTTTGACCTTTAAGGACAACTGGTGTCTTTATTGGATTATAGGACCACCTGCCCCTAGCATGATGGTGTCACTACTGTTGCTGCTTCTTTGTGAAGGGAAAAAGAAACCCTGTGAGATAATACACCACTACATTTAGGTGATGCAATCCTTATTCATGAATTTGCTAAAGATAAAGCATCAGAATGTAGCCAAAAGTTAGAAAATGTTGTAAGAATGAGGAATTTTGGCTTTTGTATATAACTTTAAATAACTAAGATACTTCATATGAAAAATATATATATATTCTGGCCACTTTTATGAGACTTTTTGAAAAAAACCACTTATAAAATCTTATTTCATTTAAAGATATACCATCAGAATGTACCCCAAGGATATAAAATGTGGTAAAAATGAAACATTTTGGCTAATAATGAACCAATATGATATTTTTCAAGGAAAAAAAATGATATTTAGGCAACTTTTATTTGATTTTTTGAAAAAAACCAAATGCTCTTGGTCAAAAATGTGGTTTAAACCAAACAACCCTGCTAGACACGCACTCAGACTGTTAGGTACACACACTTACACTTCTGGCACAACTTACTAGGAAGTAAATTGCACATAGATAGAGATAGACCTGAGTTGTTTTAAATTTGAATGAAAAGAAAGCCCTGTGGCCATCCCAATGTTTTCCCCCCATCAGAGCTCCTGCAGCATCTCGTACCATGAAATATTCTCTCTGAAACAAACTCTGCGAGCATAACCAGGCATGCTGAAAGTTTATCTTGCACAATGGCAAAATAAACAATTGATACAAACGACAGCTTGCCTAACCACTCATATAAAAAACAAATCAATACCGGTAAAATAAATTAAAAAATTCAAGGATACACTGCATACAAATCTTGAAACCATTGTAAGAGTCATTAGCGTTACACACACACACTTTTCCATCATTTCCCTCCAATGGAATGATAACTTTCCGTGATTAGGTGCCACTAGATAAGGCAGATAAACCAACTAGATAAAAAAATTAGAGCTTTCTAGTGTGGTGTCGGATAAATGCGGAACTCCAAATTTGCACTCACTCATTGAAATTCTCTGCTGATCGATTCTGAAACCAGTCGAAGGACGGATTGCACATGTTCTTTTTAAATATTTTTCTGAATTCCCGATATTATACGTTATTTGCTATATCATAATGCTCTGAAGTTGGCCTGGATCGTGAGCTTTTCACTGTATTCCTATCAATTTGGTCAAAAGTTTGCATTGCAATAATTTTAATTGTGAATGATACATAAATTTGATCACAGACCCTATAGATATGACTTCTCTTAAATCTGGAAGGTTGAGTATATAGCCAATTGGTAAGGATCAACTGCATTTCAAAAATAATAGTACAAATAAGTATAATGCAGCAAGGAACTCAAAGAACGTCACTTTTTTTTTTGGAAAAGAAGTCTCAAGAAAAAAAGATGAAATATTTTTGTGATTTGGTACAATGGATACAATTCACATTAAGATTGTGATGTCATTTTCATAAAAAAAGAAACAGAAGAAGCAGTTTTTTTTTTTTTTAGGGAAAACCTTTGAAAATAATTTTCCCCAAAAGTAAGGCTTTTTTTTTACAATCAGGGTAAAAATACAGAAGATGGAAGAATTCTTAGGTAGTCTGAGAAGAGTAGAAATTCAGAAACATTCTATAAAATTCGGGCAGCTATGATCTAGTATGTAATAGAGAGGGGCATAACATATAGACTTACAACATTTAAAATATTCAAGCATGACACTACAAGCACAAAATAACCTGCCGAGTTGTGTGCTTCTGAATTCGGAAGACAGATTACTGTATTTTGGTTCACAACATATACACGCACATTCCAACATGTATTCATTCATTAGAAATTCCACAGAGGAATATGGATGAGGTGCATATGTTGTCTAATAGCATTGTAGTAATAGTATGTAAAAGTATATCAATAAAAAAATACCTTTTATGTTTATACATGCTCTATTGATACAATCCATGAATTCATTGGTCATGGGTGGTAATTCCAAAACAGGCGGCAAAACCTCTTCAGGGCAATTCTATGTAAAACAAAATTTGAAAAAGAAAGATATATTTCAAAATTGACTGATTACAAAATCACAAAGTGTTGGGAATTTCAGCTCACGATAACAATGACAATAATTCACAATTCACAGAAACCATTATGTAAAAAAAACCATCCTACACCCACTCTCAATATTTACATGGAGTGTATATATTATGATAAATGTGATAATTCCAGTGATTATGCATAATCAACAGTGATACTTTTGATAAATTTGGCAAATTTTGCTTATACATTGCGAATTTGCCACATAATTACTAGTGATTATGTGCAGGCCCTATGCCATATTGGTAAATATGATAAATCATTGATAATTTTACTTTCACTATGCTATTACTCTAATTACTACTACTTTGTTACTCAAAACTTCCAGACATTACAGACAAACTTCAGTAATTATAGGATAATGAATTTGATCTGCAATTTCTGCTTTGTTTGCACATGTTGATAATTGTGAAGAAAGCTAACATTAGGAGACTGATAATAATTTTGGTGTTTTTATCGTTTTAACATTTATATTCATTTCATTTCATTTATATGACAAAGAAACATAAATGCTAACATAGGAATCTGCATTAAAATCCATAGCCATTGCCAAATAATTACTGAGGTAACTGAAGAAATGGATAGAGCGTCTGAATTTGATTACTTGGGCATAATATACCATAATACAAGATGATTTGGAATAGACACTACATTGCATGGTATGAAAAAATCTGATTTTTTTTTTATTCAAATCACTTTTGTTTTCATTTAAATTAACTAACTGCTTATTACTTAGAATAAATCTTGTTAATCATTAAGAATACATATTTTCATATCACCTCTATCTATTTTTTCATCTAATCTCTCAAATTTAATTCATCATTAATGAATAAACTACAAGCATGAACATTTGTGGTTTTGTAATATGAAAGGTCGTTGAGCCTGAATTGACGTCTTGGATAAACATTTTTCTTGAGGAGAAAAGTGCTTTTGTTCATAAGTCCCCCCTCCCCCAACTTTAATGTGAATTCCTGGCAGCTACTCAGTATCATATATGGTGTAGACTTTTTGATTCACTCGATTTACTACCAAAGGGTCATTCAGCATCAAGTAAATGATAAACATATACTATTGACAAGATTGTTTCTTGCACGATTGATGCATGCATTCATTACGATGTGTTTCCGACATACACACGATGTTGCTTAATAATTTACACATTTGTATTCTTTCACAGATTTAATGAGTATAGTTAAAAAAAAGAGCAAACTCAAGACTTTTTTACTTTCTATCAGAAGAACCCTATTGCCCCATTAAAATGCATTGAAAATACTTAGTGCTGTTATATCTAACTTTAGATCCTTATGCATGAATATTTTTCAGCAAAATATTCATGCAGAAAACCTAGAAAAAACTATCTTTCTACACTGTACTTAGAGCAGACATGCCAACACACACACTTTTGAAATCCAGAAATTCTCACGAGAGGGGGTACCCCCCGCGCTCATAAACCCAATCAAAAAAAATTTCACAAATAATTTTTCGAAAAAAAAAATTCATTAAGAAAAAGTTCCAACTCCTCCCTTCCCTAGGCAGGTTCTGCATTGTCCCTGGGTAGAATATAATTCAATGCCAGTCTTTCCATGAAGAATAGAGAAATCACATCTACACACTGTTCATAAAACATAAGTGTTTCCTTGATAATCTTGGGTATATGAACTTTTAAACGCAGTTTTGTTTTCTTTCTGACGATATATTTAATCAGAGAAAACAATTAAAAACCTCAAAATACAAAGCTGCTGACAAAAAAAACTTATGAGTTTACCATGTGGCTGTTAATAGAATACAATAATGATTATAGAAGAATTTCGGCAACTAAGGTCATCCTCCTGATAAATGATTGCCACTACTGAACCACACATGCACCTCGTCCATATTTCTCGATGGAACTTCTAACGAATTGGTACATGTTGGAGTGTACGTGTAGTGAAACCTGACGTGAAGTTTGTTTCTGTTATGTGTAGTATGAGCTGTTATGAGCTGCCATTTGCCATTAGTTTTTCTAACTATGAGTGAAGTGTAATGATTGAATAATTTATCGTTGTAGGCCTGTTGCTCTCTGTGGCGAGACTTTTTAATGGGGAGATCAGCTCGCATTTACGCCTTGAAGTTTGGAACCAATAAATGATTGCAGATAAACGCTAAGTAAACAAAATCACGTCTTTGCCCCCCCCCCCCCCAGTTGCTTAAATGTGATCACCAAGACTTTTTTATGACTGCTCGACGGAAATGACCACGGCTGCTTTCTATGGGTATTTTCCCTACCGATGATGGTAGTCATTCACATCACGATAACGTGCAAGCTCGTGAAAATCTAATTTTCTGCAAAATTTGGAGAGCAGGAGAAAAGGTTAAAAATCTAGAGTCTCCCGCCTAAATCTGGAGAGCAGGAGAAAAGGTTAAAAATCTAGAGTCTCCCGCCTAAATCTGGAGAGTTGGCAGGTCTGCTAGTGGTTAGGTTCAAGTCTGCATGATGATTCTAAATTCATGTGACAAACTCTAAGAGTTGATACGTGGCACCTAAACAAGCATTTTTTATCACATAATGGGTCATCGAATCACAACAGCAAAGGCAATAGGCAGCGCTTTGGGAGAATGCATAACAGAATTTCACCAAAAGTAAATATCATGTTTTTCTGACGAGTTAGCTGCAATAAATACAATCAACCATTCAAGGGTGCAGGGTATTGTAATGTGGTAGGCCTCCTCATGGTAAGCAACCTGGGTAACACAAATTCTACCACAAAGTATTATACTGCTTGACCATTGTTTGGCACAGCATAACCTTGATGACCCTTGCACCAATAAAAAAAAAACTCCATTTCAATTTGAAGGTGCATATACACTCTCAAATGGTTGATAGCACGTATCACAACAAACCTATCGAGCAAAATAGGATATTTGTTTTTGATGAAGTGCTGTTATGCACTCTCTAAAAACACCCTCTATTGCCTTTGCTATTGCGATTCAACCACACACCGTCTATGACCAAAAATGCTTGTTAAAGAGTCTTCTATCACCTCTTAAAGGTTTTCCAATAAATTTAGAATTACCCTGTACATTTACCAGATTTTCTAGGCCTATACTTCTTTTAATCATAAACTTTACCACATATCAATAACATGCATACCATACTAGGTTACTTTTACTTCAACATCATTCAACTTATATAAAACTAAAGAAATTTAAATTTTGTGCTTTAAAGCAATGACTTTTTTTTTAAATCAAACTAATTTAAATTGCTGTACCCTGTTGTATTGTGAAAAAATAATTTAAAAAACTTAGATACACCATTATGTCAATAAAAAATTCTTCAACGATATATTCTATGCACGGATATATTCAATAGTGAATTACAGAATTTGTGCTTAGAAGGGGCATATGATGGCAACATAAATAAATTGAGCAACATCTCATATATAAATGTGAAAGTCTGTCTGTCTGTCTGTCTGTCTGTCTGTATGTATGTATGTATGTTCTTTATACAAATCTACAGTTTTAGGCCGATTGTTGCCAGATTTTGCATATATACCAAAGGACCGGGATTGAACAGTAGGCTACTCTAAAAGTTCGTTAGAGCTGGGCAAATGCCCGAATTGGGTGAAAAACTGTCAGGCAACAATGGTTTTGGGGCCTCAACAATTACTTTCGGAATGTTTACTTTGGTTACCGTGGTTTCCAACAATGTGTTTCAGATGTGTTTACAATGGTTTGCCACACCTTTAATTCTGTTATTATAACAGTTTATTCCTTTATAACGGTTTGTAACTTTTCTAATCCTCCCAGTAATTGAAGAAAACCTGGGAAGAGCCGGGTATTTCTGCTAGCCTATATACAGGGTATCCTGTAAGTGCTAATGCGGCCTTTATCTCATCAACCGCCCATCGTAGAGGTATAGTTTCAATTTAAAAAATGCTTAAAAGGCGTTTGAATAATATTCGCTGCACAAGCTGGACGTGTAACATCGCTAACAACAGAGGACAACTACTACGATGACAAAATTGGGGATAAAAATGTTTAAAGCCAGCTGATGAACTCAATGCTTGCCTCAAATCATCAACACTCTGGCACGAAGTTAAAAAAAATTATCATTATCCACTAACATGCGAGTTCAACTGAAAAATGACTCAGCACTGCTATCATTTTCACGTCAGTTGTGTGTGTGATCAAACTTGGCAATGGAAGAATTCCCATAGAGACCCAAGCACTGGACTCATTACGTTCCCAAATGGATTTTGCCAGTTGTTAAACTCAGTTCAAGAACTTGCAGACAAAGCCTTCTCAAACATTGAACGAAATCACCGAAACCATGAGTGGCTTTGTGAGAGAGCGATTCTGGCATCGAAAAATGACAGTGTGAACAAGATCAACGAAAAAATCCGAAAAATTATTCCGGGAGACTCCACATCTTACAAATCAATTGACACTGTCACAGACAGTTCTGTATGCTGCAGAAGTTCTGAACTCTTTGGATATTCCGGGTGCGCCACCACACAATTTGACCCTCAAAGTCGGAGCACCTATAATGCTTTTAAGAAATTTGGAGACACAGAGACTCTGCAATGGCAGCAGACTCTGAGTGAAGAAATTGCACAATTACATCATCGAAGCACCGATTTTAACTGGATGTGCCAAAGGAAAAGACGTTTTCATTCAAGTATTACGTCAGCATCGGGGGGTGGGGGTTTTGGATTTGCTGCTTTTGATGATGGAGGGAGGGGGTTTGAAGGTTGCTTATGTCATCAACCACCCCTTTTTGAAGATATGAAATATTCTAAACTGCTAACGAAATTTCGCTGACAGAGGAAGGGAGGGTCAGTTTTTTGCTGACAAGGGGAGGGAGGGGGTCAAAAATGGCTGAAAATCTGCTTACATAATACTTGAATGGCCCCTATCCCAATTATCACTGAAGAAATGCCATTCACTTTCAAGCGATTACAGTTCCCGATTCGTTTAACTTTTGCCATGACAATCAACAAAGCGCAAGGCCATTCGTTAGCAGTGGCAGGTATCAACCTACTTGAGCCCTGATTTTCACATGGACAGCTTTACGTCGCATGTTGGTAATCCCAAAAATTTGTACACCTACACACCAGATGGAAAAACAAAAAATATTGTGTATCCACAAGCGACTGCCTGAAGTTTTTAATTAAAACTCTTAAAAATAAAAGTAATTTTTTTCTTACTTGATGCAGAAATTTTTTTGATTAAGAAATAATAAGCTATACGTATATAAATTTTTTACGGGACGGGCAATGTCGCCGGGTATCAGCTAGTATACAATAAACTAAGATCCCAAACACTTCTAACCCAAATAAAATAGAATGTCATACATTAACACTTAGACAGTTATAACTATGTACAGGATTGTAAAATTCACATAAAAATATAGTGTGTCCCAAAAAATAAATAAAACATTTTTCAAAAAAAGCTACCCGTATACAGATCCAAAAATATTGAACTATTACTATAGCATTATAATACAAACAATGTAACAAATTCCACAAAAGCTAATATATCAATCATAAAAGACATATTAGGGAACTAATAGCTACAATACCCGGCACTGCCGGGGTTTTCTTCAATTACTGGGAGGATTGAAAATGTGGCAAACCATTATAAAGGCATAAACATATACATATACCAACAGCATTAAAGAAATGGCAAACTATTGGAAAGGCATATGCATGTCTGAAAGGCACTGTTAAGGAACCATGGAAACCAAAGTAAGCATTCCGAAAGTGATTTTTTTTGGCCCAGGAACCATTGTTGAATGACAGTTTTTCACCCATTTCGGCATTTTCCCAGCTATGATGAACTTTTAAAGTAGCCTATATTGTTCACTGTAGATTCGTATAGAGAACATGCACACAGACAGAAAATCAATTTTATATACGTAAATAATACAGCCAGATACATTTACTGTTTAAATATATACACTGCTGGCCACCGTAAATGCAACACCCTGAAGGAAGCATGCAAATAATATGAAATTTACAACATGCATTAGCGGAGGTGAGATATGCAAATGATTAGAATTTCAGCGCAGACGCACATCACGCGCGCCTGTGGCGCCACTTCAAAGCGCTATTTAAGGCTTGGAGATTTCGACGATTTGAAGTACGGCAATTGTGTTTTTCTTGTGGTTTTTTCAAAAAAACGATCAATTATGCCTCGTAGAAAACAGCGATCATCTTTTGATCAAGTATCCGAGTTCGACAGAGGAAGGATAGTGGCCTACCGAGATTGTGGATTATCTTTCAGGGAAATCGGTAGTCGTGTTGGACGAAACCAAACAACTGTAATGCGGATATGTGATCGTTGGATGCAGGAGGGTACGACGGACCGACGTGTTCGATCGCATCCACCTCAGTGCACCACTTCACGTGATGACAGGCGTATTGTGCGTATGGCAGTGACGGATCGCTCAGCCACATCACGAATCATAGCACAGCACATTCAGTCTGTACCGCATCATCCAGTGTCTGCCCGTACCATTCGACGCCGTTTACAGCAGAGTGGTCTGTCCGCAAGACGTCCATTGCTTCGTCTACCCTTGACGCAGAACCACAGACGTCTCCGCCGCCAATGGTGCGATGAAAGAAGGATGTAGACGGCACAATGGAATGAAATTGTCTTTACTGACGAGTCACGCTTCTGTCTACAACACCACGATGGTCGGATTCGAGTCTGGAGACACCGTGGAGAGAGGATGCTGAACAGCTGCGTTATGCACCGCCACACTGGTCCTGCACCGGGTATTATGGTATGGGGCGGTATTGGATATCACTCTCGCACTCCTCTAGTACGCATTGCCGGTACTTTAAAAAGCCAGCGCTACATCTCCGAGGTGTTGGAGCCAGTTGTCCTTCCTTACCTTCAGGGCTTGCCCACAGCCATATTTCAACAGGATAATGCGCGACCAAACGTGGCACGCATTGTCCAAAGGTTCTTCGTCAATCGCCAGATGGAATTGCTTCCCTGGCCAGCTCGCTCTCCGGATCTTTCGCCGATAGAAAACATGTGGTCCATGGTTGCTCAACGATTGATCCAGATTACATCCCCAGCTGCCACACCAGATCAACTTTGGCAACGCGTGGAAGCTGCTTGGTCTGCTGTACCCCAAGAACACATCCAAAGTCTCTTTGAATCAATGCCGAGGCGTGTGGCAGCGGTGATCTCCAACAATGGCGGCTACTCTAGCTACTGATTTTGGCAGGAACCACACTTCACAGAAGTCTATAAATTTAATCATTTGATGCTTGGTCAACATGTTATCTACAAAATAAATATTGTTGCGATATCTCTTGTCTTTCTTGGTGTTGCAATTTGGGTGGCCAGCAGTGTATATTCTGAATTGATATTATATAAAAATGAAATTAATACTTTGATCTCTCAGTATTCCTTACTTCTCAATGTTTCTCAGATATATGTTTAATGAAAAAAATATTATAATAATTAAAAAAAAACATCCTAACCAATGCTGTTGCTTAATAAACAATTTCAAATTAATATCTCATCTAGACCTGATTTTGTAAAATCCCTACGGGTTACGAAGTGCATGTTTGTGCGATTATTTTCACTTTTTTTGTGTAGTCTACATTGTTGTTTTGTAAAACAATATTATACTGTTCACTGTGTTTTTGTACTTTGTCTTTTATGTGTGCATGTCTTTGAAAAGAGTTGGTGAGTTTTTGCCATTGCTGGTGTAACATGAGAGGCCCGCCAGTTGCTGATATTATGATGGGAAAACCTGAGGATCACCCGCAGGAACTCTGCGGGGATCGTCATCAAACTCAATGAAATTGTGATAAAAGAGATACAATATACATGTACAAATACATGTACAATATTAATTTGTTGTATAATTACATTTGCAAAAACATTTATAAGAAAATGCAATATTTCACCTTCATGCCGTCAGTGGGCCATGGGTCACCTTGCGGTTAATAACATAATTAATAATGAGAATTTCAAAGTGTAATAGGCCTAGTGTTGTAGACCCTGGCCAGGTCTCTAATGTTTACATTCTGCGTGTTGCCAATTTCTGTATGTCAAAATTATGTAATAGTGTTTTATTCCATATAAATATGCAAATGAGATGTTATTTGTTAAAAGATTTATGTTAATTTCAGTACTGTTCAATTCTCAATTCTGATTCATTCTTGTGATAGCTGATAATGAAGGGTTTCTCCATATATATACGAGCAGTGTTCTAGGTATCGACACATTTTGAGTTCTGCATTCGATTACGTAGAGGTTCGATGTGTCATGAGTTGATGGACTAGTTTCCTGTTGTGATGCTGCTGGAATAGCTCCACTTCTTCTCTTGTTGGTCGTTTCTCTACCCGTCCAGTGGTCTGCATGTGACATCAAGAGGGGACGCCATCTCATCGGGGATGGAACATTGCTGACAGACTTCGGGACATGTCTACGTCAATCCTGGACTCACTGGTGTAGTGTTTTGCTGAACTTGTGCCATCGGGAGATGATGTGGACTATTCTTCCATTACTGAAGTTGTGAGAAACTCAGAGAACGAAGTATGCCCTGACGGATGATTTGGTGAGAATGTTTTAATAATATTGTGTGATATTTTTTCTAATGTTAACATCTTAAAGAAAAATTTATTTGCCACATTGCTTAATTCTAAAATATTTTAACAGGTTTATATTGTTAATAAATGATACTAGTGGAAAAAACTGTCTTATTTCATTGTTGTCATTTGCAAATTTATTTCAATGTTGGGTAACATTAAAACAAACTGGGATATTATTAATAAAACGGTACACTGGAAAAAACTGCAGTAAAAAATGTCCTGACAATACAGTTGATTCCCATTTTAATGGATACCATTATAACAGGATTCGACTGTAATTGGTTTTTGCCCTAGCGTCAAAAAAATTAATACTTCTCACATTTATTTATATATCTAGCAACATTTTAGGAAAAATTTAATGCAAAAAATTGTTTGAAGCACACAAACTCTGATTTAAGAATTATATTAACATGATACATATGCTTATTAATTTTTATCAATCAAAGAATGAGCATAAATTATGTTTTACAAAAGCGTTTAAAATATCTAATACACCACCATTGACGCAATTGTGTTTGCAATGAAAGTAGCAAACATTTGTCTAAAATAAACCAATTCATTTTAAAATAGACAATTAAGTACAGTGAAACCTCACAACAATGATACTCGATATAACAATCAATATGACATGAATGTCGCTCTCCACTAGTTAATACAAGATATACAGAAGACTGGATGTTGTGAAGATATTTATTATTTGAGATGTTAATTTTTTTTTTTTTTTTTTTTTTTTTTTTTAAGGAAGGAAAAAACTTATCTCTGCCTCTACCAGGAGATGAGTTTTTTCCTTCCTTAAAAAATTAACATCTCAAATAATAAATATCTTCACAACATCCAGTCTTCTGTATATCTTGTATTAACAAGTGGAGAGCGACATTCATGTCATATATATAGCCCTCTGGTGGCTCGTCGTCCATGAGCTATTATCTGATCGGTTTCACCGTCCATTGCACGGTTCCGTTCGGCATATATACGCTCTAGCGAAGGAAAATCTCTATCTCCTCTGTAGCTTAGTGGTCAGAGCACTCGTCCGGCAATCGAGGGACCCGGGTTCACCTCCCGGTAGAGGCAGAGATGAGTTTTTTTCCTTCCTTAAAAAATTAACATCTCAAATAATAAATATCTTCACAACATCCAGTCTTCTGTATATCTGGTAATAACAATCAATCTACTTACAACAATATTTTTTCTTGATCCACAGAGTATCATTATATAAAGATTTCACAGTATCAGGGTTCGCAAGTTTTTGCCATAGGTGGAAAAAAAAGCCACAGTAAAAACTATCCTGGCAAAAATTGATTCTTTCCCCATCTATGCATGCAAGGTAATGTTATGCATTAATTTTTTGATTTATTATGCAAATGACATAGTTTGAAATTTTGGTTTAATAATCGTTTTTAGAATTAGCAGGTTTTCCATAGCTGGAAAACACTAGAGTAAAAAATAGGGTTTTGCTAACCATAAAACCAATGAATACTGCTCACATTTATTTATGCTTAGTAACATTTTGAAGAGGAAAAAAATTATATTGCTATAGCAGCCCTTATTGTCCTGGACAACAGGTAACAGGTGGTCATTGTATTGAAAGGGAAAATTTAGGACAGTCGTTATATTGAAAACATTAGGGACTTTTCTACGGGTCATTGTTGCTATAAAGTGGGGTCATTATAATGAGCATCAACTGTACCTGCATTTATTTATTCACAAATGTATTTTCCCCAGATTACTTCACAATACATCATTAAGTGGATTGCTATAATTATTTCACATAAATTAATTAAATTATTGTGTATCAATGTGTATAATGGAATTAAATTCCATTATAATACACATTGAATCCAAATGAGTCAAATGCGTCTTCCCCCCCCCCCCCCATAAAACCATTTTTGCTAGTTTTGCCGATTTCTGTCCTGGTTTTTACCAGTTAAGGCTACTGTCCCAGCGATAATACCTTTTTGCCAGCAAAATGATCAGCCCTGGTACCATGCATAGTTACTGATTCCTTACATTTACCATAAAATATACATAATACTTAAAACATTAAAGATTTTCTAATCAATAATTTTCATAAAAATGAAGAGGAGAAATGAACATTCACACAAACACTCAATCAGGAGAGAAACTTGAGTTTAAAAAAGAAATGTCTCTGAATTCACTTACATTTTTCAGATGGCCGTTCTTCTGACAGAGCCGGCAAACAAGTGGGAGTGCCTACAAGAAGATTTTTAAAAATAATATTTGTAATACATATACTTTATATACTAATATGAAAACCACTGGCAGAAAAATAATTGGCTCATAAACGCATAATAATAATGATGAATAATTGACACAAATATACCTAAAAATGTGTAAAAATCCCCTATACAGGGTGTCCCCCCCCCCCCACATCTTAATCTGGCCTTTAAATCATCAACTGTTCATCATAGAGGTATGGTTCTAATCTCAAACATGCTCACAATGTGTTCAGCAATCACCATGTACCAGTTTTGAGGGTAAAAATACAGTGCGCCACAAAATAAAAAATATAAATTTTTATACGGTCTTCTCATTTTGTAACTTCCAATTAGGAAGTTGTTTCCCTGTCTTTCCTGAGGCCAACAAAAAAAAGTTCACATCTCCAAGTGTGATATTCAATGAGATATTTGTATTAAAAAATTGGAGAAAAGTTGGCAAAGAACAGAATAAACTAACAGACAATGCTTCTTTTTCTTATTTATGCTGTTCTTTTCCCCCTTTTTCTACAATTTTCGAATTCAAATATCGTAGCGAATATTACACTTAGAAAGGTGAAATTCTTTTGTTGGCCTCAGAAGAAACAGGGCAGCAATTCGGTAATTGAAAGTTAGATGATGACAAGAGAGGGTCATATATAAATTTAATTTTTTTCACTTTGAGGCATGCTGTATTTTCACTTTAAAAACTGATACAAGGTAATTTTTAAGAAAACATTTTGTCCATTTTTTCAAATTAGAACCATTCTTCTATGATTAAAGGTTGATAAGATAAAGGCTCATTAAGACTTACGGGATACTCTGTATAGTGCTAAGCGAATGGAAATACAGTCGAATCTTATTTTAACTTTTAACACTTTCTAATCCCCAGATAAGTTCGCATAGGAACAATGCAAAAACATGGAATTCTTTTATAATGAAATTTCGTTATAACGAAGTGATTTCTCCGATCTTTTGGAGTTCGTTATAAAGGTATTTGACTGTATATTCAAATAACTTGTCACATGAAATCAAATAATTCTGTCTTATCTTCACAGATAAAGTAAAGTTAATAGAAATTGAACCAAGGTTCAGTACTTGAGCATCAAATCTCTAATTTGGCATCTTTAGAGCCCCTACACTGGGATCTTAAGCAGGCTTCTGCTCACATTTTCACTGACTACACTATAGTATGAAAAATGGGAGAGGGGAAGAGAATCATCCTGGGGGGCCCCAGGCTGAAACCCTGTCAGCCCCCTTCCTTTTGGGGTGGCCAAAGAAATGGCATCAGAATGGACCTTCTGATGATACATGAGCGGGTTCATGGGGCATTGACCTTCACTAAAAAGAAGATCCGCAACACAAAAACATTGGGAAAGAACCAATATAGGCCTATATAAGCCAGAAGACGTTCTAAACAGGGTTGGCAGGTTTTTGACACATGGCAGTTTTTGACAGTTTAAACCACGGTTTAAAAAACCATCAAACGTCAAAAACCTCAAATATTGCTTTTCGATATAAAAATTCCCATTGGAAATACACACGCTAATTGAATGTAATGTTTAAAGTGACTATGTTATACAAAGAATAAATATTTAATACGATTCTAAAATAATTGTCTACTCTCTACAAAATTATTTTGCACAATATATATATATATATATATATATATATATGTTTTTTTTTCTTATAAAATATACAATTTGAATAAAGCATAGCATAAACATGGAAGGGAAAACTATGGAATGATTTGACATTCTCCGATTCAAAATGATTCTTGACCTTCCAAAATTTCTTTAACTGCTTATATATGTGTGCATTGATATAAACCATCTGCTGTACTTTTTTACAGATAAGTGTTTAAAAAAAGGTTTATTACATCATATATGCATGGTGATTTCTGTTATTAAATTATCTAGATAACCACTGATACTTAAAACAATACTCTTGTTGCGCATAACATTGAAATATATCTAGCGATCAAAATACTAAATTGTAGGACTAAAATGTCATTTAATTTGGCAATGCTAGCTTGTATATGTCAAACTTGGATTATTCTTACTTTTTCACTATGATATGGTACATTTACTAGCATTTATAATGCAATGGTTTTCCAATTGAAGCTGTATCCAAACGTGCAAAACAAATGCTTTGGGTATCAAGTCTTGTCAGCTCTGCTTTGGTTGAAAATACTTTTTAAAGCTCTGTGAATTTATACACCCTGATCTTTGGTGAAAATAAATGAGTTTAATTAGTGCATTAACAGATGCTGCATGAGAATTTTTATGTAGAATAAAATTTTGGGCAGATCACAAAATTTAAAATATCAAAATTGGTATTTTTCCTCAGTAATTATAATTCTGAATATAAAACCCTTTAATCTAAATAAAAGTAAGTGTTTTGTTATTTAACATATCTATCAAGTTAACAAAAACTATTTGACATCATTGACAGTAAGATTTTGATAGTTTTAATACCGAGTTAGTTTCTGGGGTCAAAAACCTAACCCTGATGCCCTATTACACATATTTTGAATAAGCAGCTCTATTGCACTTAGCAAATTGAACACAGGTAATGAGTAGCTTAGATAAATAAACCAAAAAATTATTATCACAAAAATTAGAAACTTTGCCTGGTTTTAATTTATAAAAAAATTGCCACGTTTTCAAGACAAATAAATTCAATTGGTCGAATGGTCAACGCGTTTCGGCTCTTCAATGGAGAGCCGTCATCAGGACCTTGTGGTCAGAATTCACACGAATGAGTCGTGGAGGGGTGATGTTTAATATGATGGAAGAAACGCGCCACCTATTTTGTCAGCTTGGACAGGCTTTATTAACCTCAGTTGTGAAAAAACTTTCAACACTTTGCAACAGATGGCTCCCCAATTCGCATCCGAAGACCACTCAGATGCAGCAAATACAAAGGCGAACTCTTTGGATGACCAGACGTAAACATCACCCCTCCATGACTCATTCGTGTGAATTCTGACCACAAGGTCCTGATGACCGCTCTCCATTGAAGAGCCGAAACGCGTTGACCATTCGACCAATTGAATTTATTTGTCTTGAAAACGTGGCAATTTTTGTATAAATACATAAAATTATATTTTATATGTTCTAGACTCTTATGTTGAAAAATTTAAAATTGAAAATTATAATTAATATCTTTTTTAAATTATTGTAATAAATTAATGTTTAAAAATAAAACATTGTAATATGCCAAAAAGTAAGTTTTTTATCATGTTGTACACCTATTGTGTTCAAAACATTATCAAAAAGCATTCATTTAGGTTTTTGATGGTTTTTGACAGTTTTTGAGTTTAAACCCAACGTTTTGACGTCAAAACCCCAACCCTGGTTCTAAAGGGATCTATGAAATGTGTGCCATGGATTGAAAAAATTATGGTAATACATATTAAATAGTTCCATTCCAATTCTTAATGATAGCTGAATAATAATTCTTTAAAAAAATGCAGGGTTTTAGCTCAAAGGAAAAATATCCTGTTTAAAAACAACACAGGAAAAAACAACCTGCACAATTGAACATTTTGCAACCAGTTTATGTAGGAAAAAAAGATTTTCCTGTTTTCGTGAGTCCTGCTCAACTGAACAAGACATATGGTCATCTTTTCTGCTCTCAGATTTTTTCAGGTATAATTTTCAGAAACCTCAAGTCTCGATGTGATCACATTAAGCACCATGCACTATATTTACCAAGATGCAGATTTGATTAATGAACGTGAATCAATGCAAAAATTTTTCACATCTATTGGAAAATTTTCTTTAAAATAACAGCCTCCAATGCAAAAAGTTATATTATGAAGTTAAACATTTATGGAAATTTTTCAACATTTCTTTCTTGGTGCATTTTTGTTCCATATTATGATGTATTGATGAGAAAGAAGTTAACACAAATTCTGCACAAAGCAATTAGACACACTCACAGTTTGCAGATTATGCTACTTGAGGATGCAAAAGAGTTGAAGGAGTGAGGACATCACAGTAAATTTGATCTGAGGATTGTTGTTAACTGTCTTTTTCCAATTCAAGAAACTGGGGTTAAAAAAAAGTAGAAAATATCACCTTTCCTTCTGTATCAGTGTTCGATGATGAGCTCATGTAACAGCCAGACTGTTTGGGTTTGATGTACATTTTCCAAAACTGTAATGTGCGAAATCGTACAATGCATTAACTACTTCATGCTAATTCCCACCAAATTTGAGAAGAGAATAATAGATCGAATTGATCCTCTGAGAAACTTTATCGCCTTTGTGTATGGCAGTGTGGGTTGCGTTAATGAAATTGAGGGATCACAAGCGATTCTCCAAAAAGAAAACATCTGAATAAGGAATTTTATTTTGATTGTTAGCAATGTAAATAAATATGTCAAAACTGTTAATGCATCAACTCAGCTGAGCAGTTACTTACCCATACATGTATCATATAATGTAACTTTATCAAATGTACAATAATCAATAGATCAAGTTAATATTTATGCATGGGATTCAGAAAGAATCAAACAATTTCAACATATTTTTATATATTTTAAAAAATTAAAAACACAGAATGATGAATAATAATATGTAAATGCATAGGGGAAATGTCTACATTTTTATATAGATTATTAACAATTAATAACACTAGTGTGTTTGTCATTTATGAAGCTCTTCTGATGAAGAAATGAAGTTATTATATATATATTGGGAGGACTTGAAAATATCTAGAAGAAAGAGGGCGGGGATTAAAAATAATTTTGTACAATAAAGCCAACTAAAATTGTTTTTCCAACAAAAGGAACCTGAAAATATTTTTGCACTGGGCCCTGTGTTCAGTTACCAAGTTATTCACTCTGCACCATTACAATGCACAAGATACGCATATATCTTCTATTTTACCACACATCAACTCTGGGCATATATCCCCACACAACATATACTCCCAACCAATGGAGTTGGGTGAAATATGAAGGCACCATCTATCGGTGGTCGCCCTAGGCTTGGTAGGTAAAGAACTTGCTTTCAATCTTTTCCCCCAGATTCGAGCCAGTGAACCTTGACGGTAATCTTCATGGTGGAAGAAGAGTGCCAGTGCCACTATTGTGGCACTAGGGCCTAGCATTTATCTTGGAATATAAACTATATTCATAAGAATAATAATAACTGCGCTAATAAGAAACTGTTGTCTATATGCTACACATTAGATTTGCCTCTGCAAACAGGCTCAAGGCATTCAAATCTGTAGTTGTTGACCTACTCTACCCTTGGTTGATAGCCAAGGTTCTTGCAACCTAAGGGGATTTTTTTCATACCATCAAGGTTGTTCTCTCAAAATTAATGTTTCCTGTTGCTTTCACTGCACTAGGTCACAATTCAAACTCAGAGTTGAAATTCTTGAATTAGACAATGTTGCACATTTGTGTCTGCAGCTCTGAAATTACACATAGAACAAAGCAATCAGCGCTACATCCATCGCAATATATATATTCTTTCTAGTGCTTAACTTTCCTGCTGTGATTTGCTTTGGTTACAAAAGACATGCCTCTCAGATGATGCTTGTATGTGAATATTGTATAATTTCTGACTTGCTTGCAAATGCAACTTCAAGATCAGATAATCACATTTTGTCATAATGCAGGGGAAAAAACCCTCTAGACTTTCTAATGGTAAGCATTGCAAACTTATGATTTTTTTCACTGTCTACATACTGTTATGCGAGAGATCCTTTTATGAGCTGAAATAAACCAAGCCAAATTTTTTTTCCTTTCGTTCAATATGTCAAACACTGAGTCAATCGTGACATGAATGAATGAACGTCAGAACTTTGCCACTGGACTTATCCCATTGCTGAGATTTCTTCCAGCCCAGCTTCGTGGCAGAGTCCGGAACACTTTATTTTGTGCCAAAAAATAGAAAATAACATACAAAATTTTTACAACATATTTTTCCCAGACAATTGGGCACTATCGTGATTAACAAGTCAATCGTGACAATATTTTTCATGTAAGTTGTGACAATCACCACCACTGAGCATGTTAAATGAAAAAAGATTGATTAGAAAGAAAAAAGATGATTGAAAGATGAAATTAAGATTGAAAACAAACAAAAAAAGAAAATGTGTCTCACCTTTGGACCCTTAAATTCTTTAGATGGGAAGCTATACGATATCGAATCAAGGGAAATTTCAGCTCCATCCAGGTCCCACACATATTCATGTCTCTTTTCTGAACTTTCTAGATACTTGACACTGGTGTCTTCTTTCATCTCAGAAGATTGCGCATCAGTCGTTTGACTATCCATACTATCGACGTCTTCACGATCATCATTGTTGTCATTGTCGTCATCCAAAGTTAATTTACTCACAGTTGCTATCACACTATCAAAGGGCAAATCTGAGTCGTGATCTTCCAACAAGTCTTTAGCACTCATGTTATCTGTTTCAACCGATTCAGTGAGCTCAGAGCTGTCATTAGCACCAAGCAAGGCTGAAGTACCTAAGCCTAGAATCAGAATTATATCCTTACTAATATACCAATACAATATTTAAAAAAAAAAAACATTTGCAAAGCATTTAACTGAATTAAATCATCAGATCTTCATGAACCATGCTTAAGATTCACAAAGAAACGCAATGAAACCTCACCATTAGCAAGACTTGATCCATAGACTGGACTGCATGGTGCAATTGGACTGTGAGATGCATTGTGCTTTCTAACAGCCTTGATCACCTTTGCGCCAGATCGAGGGTGACTAAAATATTTGTATGTGTTCAAGAAACAATTTTGTATGTACTCAAAAACCTTCCGGTTCGGTATGATGTGTGCCAAGTTCCGTCGAACGAAGGGATCTGAAGTTGAAAACAAAAGATTAACAAAAATAGGTACAACTGCAAAGTAACAATAAACTACTCAAACTCTTAACGATCTGTAAATATGCAGTCTGTGTGTTAATGACTTCATTGAACTGGATTGAGCATGAATTTTGCATCTGAAAATCAAATGTAAAGTGCAAGGCACCAAAAATTGAAATGATAATGATATTCATTTCGAATAATGAACATTGAGTTACCTTCTATAGCCAAGAACTTGGTACCCCAATTTTTATCGCTGCATGTAACTTTCTTCTTGCTACAAACAGAGACTACGTCCAATCCATACTGGTATTCAAAACAGTAGAACTTGAATAACTTAAGCCAGAGTGATCCGATGGAGTCTCTGTTCTTGCTTTCCCAATCAATATCCTGTGAAGTAATACATATTTGTGAAAATGTTTCTCGGAGGGGGAAAAACCCCAGATTTTTAGTTTTTGAGTTAAATTAAATTAGGCCTACAATATCAACATAAATAAATTCATGGGGAATATTGTCCAGATCATTTAGAAACCTGTTACCAACATTCAGGACCAGGACTACAGATAGTGGGAGTGATTGCCCAAGGAAAAAATTTCAGGGACAACATCCCTGTGATCAATGCATTGTACATGACTGTAATTTTCACTGGCGGTTTTCCCTATCGCCATATTCTCAAATTCCAAAATGCTCATGAGAGTATTTTCAGTAAATAACAGAGTAGTGTTACTAAATTTTAGAGAGCACTCGCCTGTGAATCTGTGTACAGATGTGCCAACTTTTGGAATCCAGAAATTTTGAGATTCTCCCCCCCCCCCCCCGGCACTCATAGACTCGATCAAAAAAATTTTTTTTAATCAATTAAGAAAAAGTTCTATTCCTCCCCCCAAGACAGGTTCTGCATTGCTCCCCGAGCAAAATATAATTTCATGTCAGTCTTTCCACAGAGAATACAGAAATCACATCTACATATAACGTTCATAAAACATAAGTTTCCTTTTGTGGATGCTATCAGTGATTGATAATCTTGGGTATATGAACTTATGAGCTTTATATTTTGCTTTATATAGCTTAAAGTTTTATATTTTCTTTCTAAAGACATATTTAATTGGAGGAAACAATTTAAAAAACTTCAAAATACAAAGCTGCTGACGAAAAAACGTGAGTTTACCTCACGGCTGTTAATGGAATATACAATAACGATTATACAGGAAATTCGACAACCAAGGTCATGCCTCTGATAAATGATTGCCGATAAATGCTAAGTAAACAAAGTCACGTCTTTGCCAGTTGCTTAAATGCGGTCACCAAGACTTTTTTACTGCTGCTCGATGGGAATGGCCACGGCTGTCCTCTATGAGTGTTTTCCCCAACGACGACGGTAGTTCATTGATGTCCCGACTACGTGAAAGCTCACGTAAAATCTAATTTTCTGCAAAAATCCAAAGAAATTTTAACAAATCCAGACAGCAGGAGGAAGGAACAAAAATCCAGAGTCTCCCGCCTAAATCCGGAGAGTTGGCAGGTCTGTGTGTATCATTATGCAATTTATCTAGAAATAAAGACATTTTACCTTCACAGACTTTCCGTTAGGCTCTTCATACTGCGATATCTGAAGAATAAGAAATTAAAAACAATCAGAAAATTTCATATTTTCCTATTGATATAAACTTGATAATATTTCACAGTTAGTTCTTTTATATACAGGCTGTTTCAAAAATAATTACCTGATTTGAAATGCGTACATTACGAAAAACATTAAACATAGATACTTAACATTAATTTTATATTATATGGCTAATCATAAAGTTTTTTACAAAGCAAATTAAAGGTGCTCATGGCATATGTCTATACGGTAGTCAAATTCGTCCCAAACTTTTGCAAGCATGTTTGCATCTACTGCAAGTGGATTTCTGTGAACTACGTGTGAAACTCTATCAGATGTGCTCCACATTTTCGTCTTGCATGAAAGGACCACCAGGGGATTTCCCTTTACACAAACAATCGTCTCTGAATTGTTTATATCATCGCCTAATGCTCTGAGCAGTAGAAAGTTTAACACCAGGGTAAGCGTGCTATGAACAGCTGTTACAAACTCACACTCCGCAAAGCTTAGAACACAAAATGATTTCTGTTGTGCAGTCACCATTTTGACAAACACTGAAGTGGCAATTGAAGGAAGAACATTAGCGCTACTTGTTGGCAACTGCGTGAAACTCAAGATTTCCCTCTTTCTACCTATACATTATTCGATCAAAATGGATTAAAAGCTGAATAGTTATGATTTTTTAAAAATCGGATGATTCTTTTTAAAATACCCTGTATTTTCCAAACAATGTCCCGAAAATGAATATCAAACTAGATTTGAAAAGAATTTCACATTATTTCAAAATGTGATACTATACACATGGTTGGGGGGTATCTCAATGATTTTGGACGCTTGGGACCCAAATCATTTTTTATCCCCTCCTCAGCCCAAATTATATATATGTACCTCAGAACCATACTATTTGAGTGATTTTGCAGTATGAAAACAATAAGGGGGACACATGACATTCAAATGAAAATTTCTTATTATTCTATATTTCTTGCTAAAATGCTTTAATGACATTACAGTATCAATATAATAACAATTACAGGTCTCTTAGTTTAAAAAATATGTGTTTCAACAAGTTTGGCGCCTTATTTATACATCAAAAGGCGCCACATTGGAACGGTACGTTTTAGTCATTTTTTGTCCCCTGCCTCTCAAATTTCATTGAAAAGCATAATTTTTTTTTTATTTTAACCTGTAGACACATATCAATGGATTGTAGCATGCATTTTGTATTATGATAAACCATTAATAAATAAAAAATATAAACCTGTTTTTATGGGTAAATTTTTCAAATTTTTTATCATTTTCAACTTTTTTTGCCAAAATTATCATAAAAATAAAATCACAGAGTAAAATGCATGCTACAATTTATTGATATATGCCTACAGAGCAAATTGAAGAAAAATTGATGCTTTTCAATGAAATTTGAGATGCAGGGGACAAAAAATGACTAAAAAAAAATTACTGTTCCAATTTGGCACCTTTTGGTGTATAAATAAGGCACCAAACTTGTTGAAACACATATTTTTTAAACTAAGAGACCTGTAATTGTAATTATATTGATACTGAAATGTCATTAAAGCATTTTAGCAAAAAATATAGAGTAATAAGAAATTTCCATTTGAACGTCATGTGTCCCCATAACAGTATTATTGTTTTCTCTTCATACTGTGAAATCACTTTGTTCACTTATCACATTCTTCATACTGTGAAATCACTTTGTTCACTTATCACATTCTTCATACTGTGAAATCACTTTGTTCACTTATCACATTCTTCATACTGTAAAATCACTTTGTTCACTTATCACATTCTTCATAACGTAAAATCACTCAAATGGACATACAATGGTATGATTCTGAGGTACAGATATATGTATGTACTCCAACTTCCAAAATCAGTACTGGTTAATTCGGGGGGGGGGGACAATTTTGAGTTTTTTCATTTCAAGGAGCTCCCCACCCACTTTAACAATAGCCCCATTTACATGGGAAATAAAACAGCTGGCGAGTATATTTTATCCAGCAATAGAGAAAAATTGCAAATTATCATGCGAAAGGTGACATGAAACCCCCATAAATTCACAAAAAAAGGTTATTCAAAAATTGTATCACTTTTTTTTCCTACGTAGGAAAAAAAGTTACGCATGAAGTTCATATTCACCAAACTAACCCCCTTTCAACCCCAATCTTGTCCATATAAGTGAGGCTGATGTAATGTATGGTATAACTTGTCTTCTACTGACATATAAATTCCTCCATAACGTGGACACCTTTAAAGGGAAATATGATAGCCGTTGTCGGCGAAATCAACAAGATATCCCTACTTTTAGTATTATCAGCACTTTCAACATCAGCTTGTTGACAGTACTGCTAATCAGTCTCCCAACAAATGATTCACAGACAATAAACACTTTTGCTATAAATTAACATGAGTAAAAAAAAAACCTGTTTATAAGAAGCACCTGCTGATATTACCATTCAATAATTGTAAACTATAATATAACTCTTCTATGCTGCGTTTCAGTATTCTAAAAAATCTGAATACAGTCTATGCTCGATTTATGAACCTCCAATTTACGAACATGCTTTTTTTTTTACAAACTAGTCCTCGGTCTCTGAACAGCATGCAATAGAGCTAATGTTGAAATCTGCTCTACTTCATGAATTCTTACATTTCTATCAACTTTTTATTTTACAATCTTCATTTTTCTTCTGCTTTTTTTTTTACTTTTTTTTCCTGGTTATTTTATCCTTCCAGCTGCTTTTCAGTTCAATCCAAACAAAAGTAAACCTCGATTTGGACGTTCTACATGTCTTAAGAGAAAATAAAGGAAAAGAGAAGAGGCATAGAGAGTTCACCAATTTGTCAGGTGTTTTGAGAACATGTGCCAAGAAGAAGGGTTTGATTGTTGGTGGGGATGACCATGAATTGAAGATATGTTGCCAACGTAATTCACTCTTCGTGCATACAGATTGGATAAACTGGTAGTTTTTGGAAATAGTATGATACATCAGGTTATTGATAGGCCAGTTTTAAGTCGAGAGAAGATCAAACTCTACTTCAGCCAACTCCATATTCGTGATTTGAACTGTATTCAGCCAACTCCATCGTCTACTTTCCCCTTTGCAATGTCAACAAAACAAAAAGATTGTGCTTGATAGTGGATAAAAACAAAAATATTTTGGAAAAACAATATTGTGCAAACTCTTACGAAGACAAAAATTGCCAAAAAGTACAGGATTCGAAAAATTACATTGAGTCCTCAAATCAAAGATTTCTAGGGCACACAAGTGGTTCCAGCAGCGTTTCACCATCCTAAAAATATTTCAGAGAAGCAAGATTTGCATGAAATGTTTGTGCTATCCTACATCAATTCTATGAATCTTATTTTTATTTGCTCCATCACAACGTTTTGGTAAATATGTGATTTTTATGAAAATCATCAAAAAGATGACTAATTTTTTATTTCCCGCATTTTTTTCATTACCTCCCCCATCTACAAACTTTCTATTTTACAAACTACAATCAACCCTCCATATTTGCAGTTTTCATATTCACTGTCTTTCCCAGTTTTTTTTTTTTTTTTTGGAAAATACTGTTGAGGTAATAATTCTTGTATTGGAACAAAATATAAGTTGTACATGTAAAATAAAAGTTTAAAAAATACTTTCAAAATTGTTTTTCCTCTGATGCCTCTGAAAGTATGTATACAAGGCTGTTGTTCAAATGTTTCTAAAAGTGAAAAACTTGCAAGGAAAATTTGAAATAGTGACAAAGGTTAGCTTGCTGTGGTTTCCGTTATTACGGCATCAAGTATATCAAGAAATAAGAACATAAAATTTGATCAACCACGCTGTAGCTACACCTGCTACTATATAGCCCTGACACCCTGAATCCACAAAATTTTCTTGTAGAAAGTGTTGTTTCTCTGTAAGTGCGATAAAAGAGGTATGCCAGTTATGTTTTGCATAACTTGCACACTATAGCCATCATTATTTAATCTGCATATCCTGGGAATTAAAAGACAAGTTCATTATAAGCAACATAGCAGTCTTCTTAAGTCTCTATTCTAATCGGCAATGGATTGTTTCCATAAAATAGACCCATCTGCGGTATGTTTTTCACACATAGGAAAATTGGTAGAGGAAGCCTTATTATACTCTAAAAAATTAACTGAAATTTAGAGGAAATGACTAACAGACATTATGTTGTTCTTCCTGGAAAGCATCACCTTGAATCCCCCTACATGAGATGCCTAAAGAACAAAATTTTAGGGTTTGGGTTATTCACAGATTTTCTGTATTCACGGTCACCCCTGGAACATAACTCCTATGAATATGGAGGGACAACTGTAATTATCAAGTCTGTGCCAGTTCGTAAAAACGAGCGCTGACTGTATAACGACAGAACCATCATGTTTTTCCAAGGGTTTATGAAATACCCTGATTCAACCTTTGATATTTAAAACAACAGGTAAAGCAGAACTCTGTATTTTTTCAAAAATCAAACGAATGATAATGCTACTTACGTCCTCTATGATAGGCAGAACGGAAGGTTCAACTCTTTGCAGAAAATATATGACCATAAGCGAGAAACAGAAAGACGGTAACGTCCCTTTTTCTGGTTTATCTAGCTCGCAAATCTAAAAATAAAAATTTAGAAAACAAATTTATGCATTTTCTTGCAATTATCAACAATACATATAGTATTCTACAAAGATTGTTCAAGTCAAAGAACTTTTGAGTTTGTATGATTTAAAAAAAAAAACATTTTTCAAGGAGTCAAAACTGCACTCATTTTCCAACATACATCTCTGATAGTCATACACTCTTAACACTGTGTGACTACGTTCCTGAAAGGTCCAGTGTAGAAAGATTTGTCACTACACCTGAACTATCTGTCCTATGACAGCCTGCTTCACTTAGTAATCAGTTTTAAAATTCTGCACATTAAGGCCCGTTTACACGAGGCAAGCGCTTTAGTTGGTAACTTAATTTTTAGTTGCCAAGTACAATACAATGTATGCAGACGATAAGGGCCGTTTACACGGCTTTAGTTGACAAGTGTGCAAGTGCAGAAGTGATTTAGTTGGTAAGTCAGATAAGAACGGTTCTATTTTTTCCGGTTAAGTAGACGTATGCGCATGTGCCATTGGGCGTGACCTGCCGCGCTGGAGGGGTCATTTTGCTCTCTCATGGAGGGGGTTATTTTGATCTCAAGTGTGAACCTGTTCATACTCCGTCGTCTCCTGAAGTTTCGCTAGAATTCCGCGGAAATATTGGACGGTGAGGTGGCCAGAGGAGACAACCTTCAAGTTTGTTGAAAAATATCTTCGCCATGAATGTTTGTTGAACTATAGAAATGAAAATTACCTTAACAAACAAGCTAAAAATTATTCTATGTTGGAAAAAGCTATGGAATATTCTGTCAACGTGATGTCAGGAGTGGAAAAAAATTGAAGATTCAAAAATATATATCGGGTGGGGAGGATTTATATATTAAACACTAGAGGGGGGGTTTCGAATATTTCTCTCGTCCAGAACGAATTTGTTGCCATCTGTTGTAAAAATACATGATCAAATATTTAACATAAAGATGTCATCTCTATAGATTAAATTAAAAAATAATAATGATTTCGAAAATTTGGAAATAATTTTTGTTTAATGAATTTTTATTATTTAGTTTTTAACCCTTAGAATTTCCTACGAATGCCAAGAATCTTCTCCAGTATTTTCGGCTTCCATAATTCATAATTTATCTCCTCTTCAACTTCGATTAAAATATCATATAATCGATATTTACAACTTGGACGAGAAATAGAGAAATCTTATATTTCTTCTCGATGACTTACATAAGTTTATAATATGTTGTGTATTCTTTTTTCCCCTGTGGCGTCATCTCTTGCCCCCCTTACGTGGGTGCAGAGGCGAAAAAAGGGGACAAGCGAACTGTTTCCCTTGCGTGACCTACTTCGTGCTCAGTGTGTTGCTCTCGTGCAAGTGAGAAAAAGTTTCCCCTTTTTTATTGAATAAATTTATTTAAGTGAATAAATTTATATTCTTTAAAAAAATATCATATAATGTGGCTCTGATCACAGTATTTTCAAGTTCTACCTGATCATCTTCATCCATCATTACGAAAGCTATGAGCTTTAAAAAAAGCACCTCTCTGAATGCCAGATAAATAAAAAATGATTACTATTATACTCCCGCGCGTTGTGCGTCTGTCTCTCTCCGTGGATTTGAGTAGACTGAAGCGCGCATGCGCTAACTGCGCTCACCTCCGTAAAAATTATCCAATGAGCGCCTACTTGCCATTCATCGTGTGAACAGTTTCAAGAAGAATTGGTAAGTTAAAATTAAGTTGCCCACTAAAGCGCTTGCCTCGTGTAAACGGGCCTTTAAGGAAAATATTTTAGGGGTTCCAATAGGTGTAAATCACTCAGAATAAAGTCTGGACTGCTAGGAAGATGTGGCATTACCTCAAAGCCAAGTTGCTGAAATGTGCACATGGTGCAGTATAAGATCAGGGGCATACACAAGACTGACTTAAGTGAGAAATCGGGACAGAAGGAATTTCTCCCAGAAATATTTTGAGTCAACAACCTTCAAAAAATATTTAAATTAACATAAATTGCCTAAAATAGCATATAAAATATATTTTCTTTCGGCATTTTAATTTTTTGCAAAAATATAAAAAATGTATATATAATTTTTGGTTGGCACAAGGGCTTGTGCCTCCCCCCTTTCCGCATACTCCTTTGTATAAGCTTGTGAATGGAGGAATCTTCCACAAATACCTTGCCATAATCCATTGTTGCAATCGATATAATGACTCCTTAATTTCACCCTGGACAACATCAGCCTATGGCTTTTCAAAACAATTGTTAACTTAATGAGTTAATTAAAGATAGTTAATCTTAACGAGATGAGTTAATTGATGGTAGTTAGGGAAAATCGAAATAGTTTATAGATATTATATAATAGTAGTAGTTTTTCAGGGGAAAACGAGCAGAAAAGAAAGAAAAGTAAGAAGTTACAGTGAAGGTAAAAGAAACCTACGATAGTATAAGAATGTAGGTCAGGAGGCAAAATTTTGGGTAATAGGGAATCGCATGTGATGGGAAAGTTTAATCCAAGGAGACAGACTGTTGAATTTATGGGAAAAGCTATATTTTGGAATGCAGTTGTATGTAGTCGAAGATAATAAAGGAAATGTAATAAAACGGGACCCTAGTTGAGAATGTTAGGTGGGTATATAATATTCGTGTCAAGCTGAAGACCGTGGCACTGGAAATCTTATGAAAAATAAGATAAGGCTAATCTTTGTCGCTGGTCAAATGCATTGATTTACGAAGGAATGTGCGTCTAGACGGTTTCTATGGACGTGGAGCGGATCTAAATTAAATGGTAGGGTCAAAGGTTATGGGAATGTGAGATTTTCCCAGAGAAGGAGATGGGCCAATGAAATTATGTTTAATACTAAAAAGTGGTTCAGACGGGAAAAGAGAATTTCAAGATGAGCGAATGGAAAGTCTTGAAATAGCGCAAAAAGGTGGAGTTGAAATTATCAATCAAAATATAAAGAGATTTTAACAGGAGAGAAGAGAAGGCTTTCCGCAGAGTGAGAGAGTTTTGAGTGTTAGATCAGAGGGATAGGGAGTCGGAATCTTAGGACAGAAGGATGACGTCGAAGAAATGGTGGTCTAGGATCTTTAAAGGGGTAAGTGATGCTCAATATGTATTGTCATGTTTTTAGAATAAGTTCCTCCACATCACTGAAAAAGTTAATTGTTAATGTGCATGTACCTGTGTAATCTGTAATGAATCATCATAATAATGTAAATAAATTCAATGTAAATTTAAATGGGAGTATACGTAATTATTTTCAAGTCTCTCAATAACTTCTAATTAGATTAGAATATGTTTAACCCTGGGTTAATACGGGGATTTGGGGTTGCTCTTCACTATAGAAGGAGACCTCAATCTCAGTAGGAAGTTGCACAACGCGATGGGAATAGGATAGATTACTGGCTTAAATGCATTAATGGGAACTGGCTACTAAGCATAAGGGGAAAGCCAACAATGGTGCCGTGAAAGTAACGTTAAATATAAATGATTTTGGAGACTGAAAATAATTTTTAAATGTTTATAATTTTGTTTTCAAATAAGTTAATTAATTGAATCTGGTACTTGCACTCAATTAAACACTAAACAAAATGAGCCACAGTAATGAAGTAGAATCATCCGGTGACAGAGCAGCTGTCAAAATAAATACAATTGCGGGTTATTTAGGCCTCCTTAATAGTTTCTCCGGTTCAGAGCCGTCTTATCCGGCGGAATGTTTCCTCCAATCTATAGAGGAAATTGGTAGAATTGCGGAATGGGCAGATACAGAAAAGTTGATTGTGCTTAAAGCAAAATTGAAGGGAAGAGCCGCTGAATTTCTGGCAAACAGTCCGGAACTAAGAGAGGAAAGAAATTATGAGAGATTCAAGACAGAATTTTTGAGACATTTCAAGAATGAATTTCCTTTAACTTACCATCTCCAGAACTTTACGGGATGTAGACAAAAACCGAATGAATCGGTCAAGGAATTTGCCTCGCGTGTAAAAAATGCTGCTTTCGGTTTCCTGCAAGGAGCAAATTTCAATAGTCCAGATGTTGAACGATTGGCAGATCGTACTAAATTGTCACAATTTTTAGCGGGGCTGAACCCTAAAATACAAAAACATGTACTAAACCATGACCCCCAAGATTTGGCCACCGCAATCAAATTTGCTGCCCTTGTAGAGGGAAATGAGGGAATTAGTCGTAACTATGGTACAGTAAATACCATAGAGAGGCAAGCAACGGGCAATTCTTTTGAATTGAACACATTGCAGTCTATGTTAGCGGAAGTAGCGAAAGAAAGTATGCTCCAGCGTACATCAATGGAAAAATTGGCTCAAGAATTACGAGAAGTAAAAGAAGGAAATTTCCTTGCTCGTAGGGGAAGAGGGGTCCCACCACAAATGTCTACTACCCCACTTCCAGCTCAACGTAATATGCAGAGGTTTGAGGTGCCTCCGCGATTTTCGGGTCGAGGCTTCCAGCCGAGAGGGAATCTCGCGTGTTTTGGATGTGGGTCAACCACCCACCTATTGCGAAATTGTTTTCGCAGAGGGAATCCCCGTCAGCAGCAGGATTTTCGTAGGGGACAGGTTTCTTCCAATAACTGGGGCACTAGGGGAGAGACAGGGTTTTGTAAACAGCAGGTTTTCCGACCTCGGAAGTGACGGTCATGGGGTAGGGGAAGACATGTAAATAGAAAAGAAAACATTGTATATAGGATTCAACAAAATCAGGTTAGGGGTTTTCCTCTACCGATTGTGACGGTGAAAGTCTGAGATATAGAATTTTGTGCTCTTATTGATTCTGGTGCTTGTATTAGTGTAATTGATTCTAGTATTATGAATAATATAATGTGTACTGTGAAGTGTCGTCAATTAAGAAATCAAAATATTGAAATTCGCGGTGTAACTGGCCAGACGTTACCACACGAAGCGTGTTATAGCATACCTATAAATTTGGGAGAATTCAAAGTGAATCATAAAGTATATGTCTCCGAGTATGAGCTGAGTAGGGATTATAAGATGATTTTAGGTTATGATTTTCTCCAAAAGGGAGATTTTGTTTTTGATGTCAAAAGGGGCATGTTAAAGAATAAGTTTACAGAAATAAAACTATTGAATTCAGCGTGTGCTACAGTGTCGCAGGCAGAAAATGTATGTGTAAATTTAGTAATGCCTAATAAAATTTGGGTGCCCGCGCGTACTCAGAAAGTGATTACAGTTAATGTGCCAGGATTTGAATATGGAAGTGAAATAGAGGTTACGCCAAGAAACAATAAGCTGAGTGATTTGTGGGTAGCAAACTCAGTGGGAAAAATTGACGAGACTGGGAAAATTCAAATATTAATTTCCAATATGTCTGAACAGCCCAGGCATGTGAATAAGGGTACAAAATTGGGAACTGGGACGATTTCGGAACAAGATGATGTTAGAGAGGCTCCAATTCCATTAAGGAAAAAGACATTGCCTAGACTGTCGGAACAGGATTTTGACCTAAATAATTTATCACCGGCAATAAAAAGAAAATTATTACCATTGCTCTTGAAATATACACATGTATTTGCCAGAGATGTTACGGAAATCGGGCGAACTACTTTGGCAAAGCACAAAATACCGTGGAATGGAACGCCAATACAGAAATCCCCACGATATAGAACTCCGTATCATTTAAGAGCGGAATTAAGGGAGCAAATAAACGATATGTTAGAGAGTGAAATTATTTCACCATGTGTCAGTAGTCATCCAGCTCCCACTCTTATGGTACGAAAGAAAAATGGCGGGTATCGATTGTGTGTTGACCTTCGTAAGACAAATGAAGCAATTCAATCGGATGAATATGCTCTTCCGTTAATTCAGGATATTTTGGCACAATTAAATGACGCTAAATACTTTAGTAGTCTTGATCTTTGTAGTGCATATTATCAGGTCGAAATTGATGAGAATGATAGAAAACATCTGTCTTTCAGCAATGAAGAAGGGTGTTATCAATACAATGTTGTACCAATGGGGTTAAAAACAGCACCGGCAGCATTTCAGCGTCTAGCTGACAGTTTATTGTCGGAATTACATGATGAACATATTCATTGTTTCATCGATGATCTTTTGATAGCTAGTCCTGATATAGAAACCCATATCCAGAAATTAGAGCGAGTTTTTCAATTGCTTGAAAAGTATAACTTAAAATTAGCACCGAAAAAGTGTGATTTCTTGAAGAAAGAAATTAAATATCTAGGACATGTCATTTCCGAAAACGGTGTGCGTCCACATACCGATAATGTAAAAGCAATCGATGAATTTCCACAACCACGCACAGTCAAGGACTGTAGACGTTTCCTCGGAATGTGTAATTTCTTTAAGAAATTTATACCATTTTATTCGGATTATGCAAAACCTATTACGGATATGACTAAGAAAAATATCACATTTACATGGGGTCGGAGTCAAGAAGAAGCTTTTCAGTATTTAAAGAAAGCATTACGAAATCCACCGGTATTAGCATATCCTAACTTTAATATGGACTTTATAATGTCGGCGGATGCCAGTAAGATAGGAATCGGATGCTGTCTATATCAACGGTATGAACAGGCAAATCATCCTATTGCATACATGTCCCGAAAATTTAAACCGGCTGAGCAGAAATATCCAGCAATTGAACAAGAATTACTTGCCATTATGGAGGGTATCAATTATTTCAGACCTTATTTATTAGGTAGACGGTTTACTGTGGAAAGTGACCACAAACCATTGAAATACTTGCTTAACCTTAAAACACATAATCCGCGATTGACGAGATGGTGTTTGAATTTGTCAGAATACGATTTTGAAATTGTTCATAAACCGGTTCGTGACAATGTCGTCGCCGATTGTCTAAGTCGACAGATAAATACTGTCGAAACTCACTCGACTTGGTTAGAAAATCGAATGCGCGAAGCGCAAAAACTGGACCCACATTTAAAACCAATTATAGACATGTTAACTTCGGCTAATGCAGAGCCAGTCAAAAAGATGGTTGAAGCATATTTTATGAAGAATGGTTTGTTATGCCATTATGCTTCAAAAGACATTAGGCCTGTCAGAGAAGAGTATATTGAACAAATTGTAATACCGACTTTAATGCGAAAAGAAATATTGGAAGAAATTCATGATAATTTGAGTAGTCACATGGGTTTCGACAAAACATTTGAAAGACTGCGTAGTCATTATTTTTGGCCGTGATACTATAGAGATTGTCAAATTCACGTTAACACTTGTCGCATTTGTTTAGAAAGACGAAGCCATAATCCAAATAAGAAAGCACCATTGCAACGGAACTTTATTCCAACCGAACCGTTTGAGCTAGTTTCGGTAGATATTATGGGACCATTCAACGTAACTATGTCGGGTAATAAATATGTTTTGGTCATGATGGACAATTTTTCTAAGTTTATTGAAGCCATAGCATTGCCAGATACGAAATCTGAAACGTTGGCGAAGACATTTTATTCCGAAATTATTGCACGATATGGACGGCCTCAATTTTGTCTTACAGACAGAGGTGCAAACTTGCATAAGTCAGTTTTTCGTGCCATGCTTGAGAAGTTGAAGATCAAACCTTTAGCTACCTCAGCATTGCACCCCCAGACAAATAGCAGTAATGAAAGGAGTCATGCGACAATTACGCATACCTTAGCGTGCATGATAACGGAAACCGAAGAATGGGATGATATGTTACCCCATGTTTTAATGTCTTATAGAAGTGCTGTTCATGCGGTGTTAAAGGAAACACCCCATTTTGTCCTCTTTGGAAGAGATATGGTAACGGCAGGGGAATTGTTGAAAGAACCACCTGTTTTTAATTATTATGCGCATGAACAATATGTATTGCAGCTGCTGCCAAAGTTACAGAAAGCACATGATTTTGTACGTTCTAGCATGCTGCAAGCAGCAGAACGTCAAGAGCAGTATCGCGACAGAACGGCTGTTGACAAGAAGTTAAAATTAGGTGACTCCGTATATTTATTTACCCCGGGGAAACCCAAAAGAGGGGTGTCTCATAAATTATGTAGGCTATCCACGGGACCATATAGAATCATTGAACAAAAATCTCCAGTGTTATTTAGAATAAAAAACGTACATAAACCAAAAGATATTCAACTGGTCCATTCGGATAGACTCACAAAAGTATCATTACATAGGCCATATGACCCATTTCCTGAATTGAGGGAAAATGAGTCGCAAGTAGAGGACAGGTCAGAAGTAGAAATCGTAAGTGCAGGGGGAAATTCAGACAACGAAGAGGAAAAAGAAAATGAAGCCAATGGGGGGGAGTTACAACTGCCTGAGTTATGGCATTCGTACATAATCCCCAGAAGACAGACGCAGTTGCCTCCGAATGCAGAGTGGGGAAACCGAAACCAGCTGGGAAACCATGTCTCTCCAGAAAGTTTTCACGTAGACCCCCAACAGTTATCTTTTATTGATGACGCGTGTAGTGTAAATGAAACCGAAAACGAAAGCAGCTTAACTGCCGCGAATGTGGCTGATACTCAGTCAAATTCTGAGGCAACACGTTACAATTTACGTGCGCGCAATGTGTATGGTAGAGTGCAAAAATTGAATTCTATTGACAGGATGGCAGAAAGTACCAATCCTGCTGGAGATGGAGAGTTGGAAGGTGGAACTAGTAATGATGCGAGTAGCAATAATATGAATATTGCTGATAAATTATTTGCTTGGATGGCACAACCTAGTGCATCACAAGAGTCGGAAAAAACGGTGCTGGACCGATTAGCTGATAAATTGGCGAGTAAACTCTTAAATGTCATTGAGGTGAGGAATTGAGAAAAAAAAAAAAAAAATCCAAAGAAAATTTAAAGTAAATCATATTAATTTAATGAATAGTAATATTAAATTGACTTAATGCAGTGATGTGGAGGGACTAAGGAAACATGGCAGGAGTGTTGAGTATGACTTCTCCATTAAAAAAAAAAAAAAAAAAAAATCAAAACATAAGCATTATACCTTAAACGCATTCAATTAATTTCAGATTTTGGTGCTGGCGCTATTGCCAGTGGTGGCGCTCAAACACAACGCAGAATATTGTTTGTTTAATGAAGGAACTAAGAAGTGTTCCCATGCGGCCCCCAAAGAATACCTCGAGTATTTCCCACGAAATAGTTGTGCTATCTCAAAGCTATGTAGCCAGTGTGACCAGAAAAAGTGGATTAGTTACATTTGGTCACCACTAACGGAGGAGAAATTCATTACACCTCGCCTGTTCACAATATCACAAAATGCATCATTAACTGGAACGTCACGAATCTTCGAATGTGATAAGGATGGATTTCCTTGTGCGTGCACTACTCAGTTGCCTTGTAATGGAACTGCCGAGTATTGCCAAGAAGTAAATTGCAGTAGGGAATCAGCATGCTTTTGCCACATTAAGGTTGGTCGATCCAATATATTTCATTATGACGGTGTTAAAAGAATTGATGAACCCCGAGTAATATCCTTAAAATTTTGTGAGCACCCATTAGAATACTCACAAACACATCAACGTCATAGAAGGTCGCTACTTGATGAAGAGGAGGCTATATTCACCTTGAATGGTGAAACTTTGGAATTTCATGATCCTATTGTGGCAGTGTCATCTCCAGGACTGTTGATCGTGCGTAAAGAGGGCCTGGAAACAATAATTCACTTTAATCTCACATCTACTCAAGCCGTAGTTCCAGAAAACTTTCTTCGTTTTCCAGGGACATTGCGATTTATTTTCGTAGCCGAGAAAGGCGGTCACACGATACGAGAGGAGCTGCACGTCAATGGTCGTACGATATGCAGAAAGTTACCGTGTTTCTTTTGTATAGCAGCATTTCAGCATTTGAAATGTCTTCCACCAACGGCAGCATATTTCGTCTACACACTGTGTATATTGTTAGCTTCAATAACAATAATTTACTTAAAATCCGCATTGGTGGCGATTTTCCAAGTGGTAAAAACAACAGTGGTGGTTGTTTACCAGATATTTCGATTGATTAAAGGAACGGCTCGAATTACGATGATAGGAGGTGCTCATGTGGGAAATCGTTTGCGAAATTCAGTACAACAAACGCAAGAGTATCTTAATCGTGTAGGGATGCCAGAGTATGCAGTGAACATGCTGGTATTAATAACATTATTTGCTATGGTGCAACCCTCATCAACCCTATGCAATAATCATTTAATCGTGCAATCGACTACGGCAGAGTGTGAGGATGTTCACGATGCGCAATCATGTAAAATGACCACTCAAGCGACGGTGACACTAGAAAATTTACATTACACTCACTGTTTATGGTTTCAGGACGAAAATAAAAATATTTATTTTCATTGAGTATCAAACTGAATAAAGTTAGATGCTCATGGAATACTCAGAGGATGTACTTTACATTTCCCACGGAATTGAAGGCGGTAGCACAGGTAGCGTGTCCTCAAAATGTTATGTGTGGTTGGGGAGAACACTGTGTTTCTGGTAAAAGGTTCTCAGCCGAAACAACGGAATCTAAACAGTTTCCGGGAATTAACAGATGTATTGCGATTGATGGAGGTTCATCGTCGTATCATATAATAGACTCGCAACCTTGTTTATTTTACAGAGCTTTTCTGGTTCCAGACTATCTCCGTACCTACGAAATCAGGGCGATTACAGGGTATACTTGCTCATACGATCTCGAAATGGAGGAAAGTATGAACGGAACATCACAAGCCACTGTGATGAATTACGCGATGTCTACAACGAACGGCATAAAAGTAAAAGTTCTAGGAGCTTATGATCAACCGACTCAACTTATACAGAAGTCGCTCATTAGGCGTGTCGGGAAACAACGTGAAGCATATATGGAATATGTTTCGCCAGCAGGGGTGCCTCAAGATAACGCAATCGGGCAGGTTCAAGCAAACGCATCACTAACAAAAACTTTCATTTTCGCGGAAAGTAGCATCGTGTGTAGTGCATATGAGGAGTTGCTTCGTTGTGACATGAAGAATTCCGCGACAACCGTATGATTGATAGCAAAGTCGCTGCGCTTCCTCGCACCATAGGCTATCATTATTATTTCATTGATGAAAATGAGCAGTTGAAATCGGAGCTGCTTTTCACCAAACCTGTGAATGTGCAACTCATCTTTGACAACTATAACATTGTAGTTGAAAGAAGAACAGTGTGTCCTAAATTTCAAAGTGAGGAAATCACGACAACTGGCTGTTATGCCTGTGCGTCACTCGCCAGAATGACGTTCATGGCGTATTCGACGTGTGCTGAGGGCATGGTGACTGTCAAGTTTGAACGAATCGAGGTCGCTACTAGTACTTTGAGACTACAATCTACACCCACTAAGCAGAGGATTGAATTTAAGGCGGAAACCAGGTGCATTTCCGACAAGTTATGTCTCTATGGCCGTACCGTACATACCTGCCAGCCGCTGTCGTTTTGCTTAGAAGCTGCAGACATTGAACTGTTGCATCCAAATTTAACTACATTGCAGTTTTACGCAGGACAAGTATCTCCTGATCGTTGGTTTTCCGGTTGGAATGGACTTCCCAATACATTCCTGTCACACTTTTCAAGAATTATCTTAATGACATTTCTAACGATATTTATTTTTATTTTCAGTTGTTCTACTCTTGTTTCTCTATGTAGACGATAAGAAGAAATGGAGAAGGTCATTGTATATATGATTTATTTAGGTACAAGCAGACTCACCTTATGATTCTCCCATTGGAAGATGATGCTAGCGAGATCTGTTGTCCTAATCACATATTCTATTTTTCAAATGGATTTTCTGTTTATCATTTATGTTTAATTACAAGCTTTAGTTGAGGGATATTTATTCATGTGCTAGTAAATTTAATATTTTAATGTTTTGAAAGAATATATGTTATTACTTATGTAACCCTTAAGTATTTGTGGACCTTGAAGTCAAATAATTTTAGTACTTGCATGAACATAATCGATATGTGGTGAAGGTAGAAAGTAATAATCATTCTAGCTGCAGTATTTGAAATGTTATAGAAAGAATTGCATTATATGGTGTTGTAAAATGAATGATATAAGTATGATTGTGTTTATCATGAAACAGTTATGTGTTTTGAGTATGACTTGCCCCAACCCAGCCTAGTATAGTATACAGTATTGTTGTTTCAATTCAAATCAACAATATGATGAAAGGGTAAATGGAAGAGGAGGAATGATTCAGTAGTTAACTAGTCCCAGGCTGAGAGGATTGAAAATTTGCTGTGAGCAAATTTTTCCGGCAAGGGGAGGAATGTTAACTTGATGAGTTAATTAAAGATAGTTAATCTTAACGAGATGAGTTAATTGATGGTAGTTAGGGAAAATCGAAATAGTTTATAGATATTATATAATAGTAGTAGTTTTTCAGGGGAAAACGAGCAGAAAAGAAAGAAAAGTAAGAAGTTACAGTGAAGGTAAAAGAAACCTACGATAGTATAAGAATGTATGTCAGGAGGCAAAATTTTGGGTAATAGGGAATCGCATGTGATGGGAAAGTTTAATCCTAGGAGACAGACTGTTGAATTTATGGGAAAAGCAATATTTTGGAATGCAGTTGTATGTAGTCGAAGATAATAAAGGAAATGTAATAAAACGGGACCCTAGTTGAGAATGTTAGGTGGGTAAAATAATATTCGTGTCAAGCTGAAGACCGTGGCACTGGAAATCTTATGAAAAATAAGATAAGGCTAATCTTTGTCGCTGGTCAAATGCATTGATTTACGAAGGAATGTGCGTCTAGACGGTTTCTATGGACGTGGAGCGGATCTAAATTAAATGGTAGGGTCAAAGGTTATGGGAATGTGAGATTTTCCCAGAGAAGGAGATGGGCCAATGAAATTATGTTTAATACTAAAAAGTGGTTCAGACGGGAAAAGAGAATTTCAAGATGAGCGAATGGAAAGTCTTGAAATAGCGCAAAAAGGTGGAGTTGAAATTATCAATCAAAATATAAAGAGATTTTAACAGGAGAGAAGAGAAGGCTTTCCGCAGAGTGAGAGAGTTTTGAGTGTTAGATCAGAGGGATAGGGAGTCGGAATCTTAGGACAGAAGGATGACGTCGAAGAAATGGTGGTCTAGGATCTTTAAAGGGGTAAGTGATGCTCAATATGTATTGTCATGTTTTTAGAATAAGTTCCTCCACATCACTGAAAAAGTTAATTGTTAATGTGCATGTACCTGTGTAATCTGTAATGAATCATCATAATAATGTAAATAAATTCAATGTAAATTTAAATGGGAGTATACGTAATTATTTTCAAGTCTCTCAATAACTTCTAATTAGATTAGAATATGTTTAACCCTGGGTTAATACGGGGATTTGGGGTTGCTCTTCACTATAGAAGGAGACCTCAATCTCAGTAGGAAGTTGCACAACGCGATGGGAATAGGATAGATTACTGGCTTAAATGCATTAATGGGAACTGGCTACTAAGCATAAGGGGAAAGCCAACACAATTTACATGATCTCTTGATGAATTTGTTTTTCCTCATCATTATGCAATATTTCATCATCATAAATAACTAGGAGCAGGTCTCCCTATAAGAAAAGACCCATAATGTCATGGAGGAATCTCTAAAACATGTTTACACCACTCACAGCTTGCTTGACCTACTCACACTACTTCACATCACGTATTCCTCTTTTCAAATGCAATACAAAAACAATATTTTGCACATTTGCACACAATGTTTTACAGAAATTTTGCCAACGTTTTATCTTTGACATTTTCCCTTAGCACGATTAATCCTCAGTACATTTTATTCCTGGAAATTTCATCCCTGATATTTTGTCTGCCCAGACGAAGTGTATGACCATATGAATGGCCAAATGAGTTAGTGAGTGACCGTGTTGGTGACTGTATGAGTGACTAAGTGTGTAAACACATGGTCACTCATTTTGTCACGCATACAGACATTCACTTGATCAGTCAAATGGTCTCTCACACAATCACTCAGTCACTCATACGATCAGTGCAAATATCAGATATCAGGGGCGAAATTTCTGGGGGTAAAGTGTCAAGGATGAAATGCTGGGGGGGGGGGAATTTCGGCATCCCAAACACAACACACAGCATAAAATCTTTTACATGATGTGCTGGATATTTTTTACTGCAGCCCTCATGATACTTCCATTCAACCACAACATTTGCAGTCGATTACGTTTTTATCTACAAAAATTAATTGGAAAAGCTGTGCTGCCATTCACACCCAGAGTGACGTTAAAAATCAGCAAGTCATGCAAAAGCACTATATAAACACCAACTAGAAAAATAGGTGAGATGCTGCGATCAGAAAAGATCACAGTGATCCACTATTAATACCAGGGATCTACAGAATACTGTGCACCTGTGGCCGAGAGTTTATACTGGAACCACAAAAAGATCAGTAGCCATAATAAAAGAGCACGATGCTGTAGGATGGGTCAAAAAGAAAAGTCTGCAGTGGCAGAGCATGCCCTTATCAATAGCCACAGAGTAAAATTCAGTGAAACACAAGCAATAGTAAAAGTTTAACATTTCTTCCAACGTATCGACAGACAGACTATAGAAATCCACAAGAATGAAAACAGTGTCAATAGGAGAGAAGAAACAATGAAATTAAGCAGATCTTTGGATCCCAGCTGAACCTTTTCCTTCAACATTCAGCAATAGAATGACAGCAGCCACTAATCAAATAACTCTGCATCTCTCATCCAATATCAAGTTCTTCAAAACCAAAAAAATGTCCCTTACGGGTGCCTACACATGTAACTGCAAGCTTGACAAGCATTCATGTACAAATCATTTCGTACAAGCATGCTTGAACATTTTGTGATGCATGCTTGTTCAAGACCTGTGTTTGAGCAAACACAACCATGTGGTACTCGTATCAACCTCCATGCTTCAGCGAGCTCTACTTGTGAGTGAGTAAATGAGCAAATGAGTGAGTAAATGAGCAAATGAGTGAGTGAATGAGCAATTGAACAAGTTTCTCAGCAACTGAGCAACCAAGTGCATGAATAAGTGATTGCATAAGCGATGGGGTAAATCAGTGAGCAAATGAGTTAATGAATAAGCAAGTGAGTTACCAAGTGAGCGAATGAATCTTCAAGTGAGCAAATTAGCAACATAGTAAGTAATTCACACTCATTTGATCACACACATACAATTGCTCACAGACTCAGTTCCTCACATGTGCCAAAATGTTTGCAGCTGAATATTTTCCACAAATTGCTTCTGTGTGCAAACTAGATGCTTGTGCAAGCATGCTTGTACCATGTAGAGGCAAAAGGGAAGTGCATGCTGGAGCAAAAAGATTGGACATGCATGCTTGTCAAGCTTTCAGATATGGTGTAGCTGGCCGTATTTGCTGTCACCCATACATCAACTAATCAATCAGAAAACAGTAGCACAAGCCAAGCCACTAGACTCCAGAAAAATCTACTTTATTCCAGTAATACCACTTCCCCTGAAGATGCCAACCACTTGTGTTGGACAAACATTGAGGTCAAATTCAAGTAAACAACTGACTTTAAGCCTGAATAGTAAATTTTCATTAAAAGTCAAATTTCTATCGAACAAATTGATATTGGACTGAGTTTTATTTGTTACATAAAGAAATATAATTAAATCTCGGTTCTACTTTAAATGGGAAAACAAAAGGATTTCCTTACAGTGTACTTCTCAAAGACATAGTAAGAAATGTCACCATCAGTTGTCATTAAATATCCAAAGCACTTACATGAGCCCAGAACTTAAGAACGACTCCCAACACAGACACTCTGTTATCGAGACTAGAATACAGAGAGAGCAGCTTTGTCATCTGAACAGCGTAGCCACTATCCAAGGTCACGTTGAACTTGACCACCACATTTTTCTGCTCGAAGATAATACGGGGGATCTTCTCATGGAACTCGCTGTACACGTTGCAGATGTTTTTGTCTGAAATTTTGGATATTCATCATTTATTTTTTAAAAAAATCACCACAGTTTTTGCAAATGAAAAAAATATTTTTCAACACAACATGGAACTGTACCAGGAATGATCTAAAAATGTTGTGAACAGAACTTTCATTTTATAGTGATGACTAGAGCCTGGATTATATGTGCCTATGTATTTGCATACTTCAGCCTTTTTCAATATCAATGCATATACATGCATAAAATTGAAGAATTTTTAGAATAATTGCATATTTTCAAAAGGTTTTTTAGGTTCAATCGCTTTTTAAAAATAATTTTTCAAATAAATATTGCTCATAACACAGTAAAAGTCCATTATAACAAGTACGACTTATAACAAGAACCTCGCTATTACGAGTAATTGGCAAGTGATTGTCAAAGAGCTAATGTTAAACATACAAAAATATTTGGTTATAGTGAGTTATTTATGAATTAAAATCAGAGTACATTCACTATAATGACACATAAATTCCTGAAAACCATGTTTTCCTTTCCCTTAAGAATTATACATGAAATGGACTAGAAAAATTGTCATTTTTTTTATATCTTTTCACCCTATTCATAGGTGTTTATAAACGGGGCATGTCAGTACCTCCCCATGTAGATAAGAAGCCCACATGCTGTATCTTACATTCTTGTAATCCATAGGCAGTGTGAAAAAAACATAATTTTATCTGTAGCTGTGTTGGTTGGGCAGAACTCCAGTTTTAACATCATTGTTATTTCCCTCAAAAAATCCTTCCCTCCCTCTTTTTTCTTGGAATTTTTCAAAACTGGACACACGCAGGGCCATCTTGAAGAATCATGCCCCTTGAGCTAATCAATTTTTCTGAGACCCTAACTGGCTAAAATGCTTGCCGTCAAATTTACATGCACACTCAGGAAAACTTCTAACCAAATCTCAGTTTTGTGAGGCAACCCGGACTGTGCTCGGGTGGTTCCATATGTTAAGATGGCACCGGACCCAGGGAAAACAGATCCTAATCATTTTCTCGGCCTTAAGTGTTATTAGACATTTTTATAGTACAACAAATACTCCAGTTGCAGAAACTGTCACTTTCCACAAAGTGCGAAATTTTGTTATACAATCAACATTATGTATGAACAAGCTCTAGATTTGTATTTCAGCAAAAGTAGTTCAAAATAGAAAGAATAAGAAAGGTAAATTTATACAAATATAACCACAACAGGCAAAATGCCCAACGAGGTGGCTGAGAAAAAGATGCCCATAAAAATATGGATGTCCCATATTTCAAAAATACAGCAACTCAATTAAAAATGTAATTAATAAAAATTATAAACAATATACACTCGTAAATATTATACAAAGGCCATAAAGAATATTTATGGTTGTCTTATTCTAAGTATGGATCGGGCATCTCGATTTACCCCAACATGTTTATCGTATTTCTTTTTAAACGTGTCAATTGTGTTACAATTTACTACCTCCGGGGGTAAGCTTAGAGTAAACAAATCTAGCTTGAACTCCCCTCCCCCCGATTTATATGTTTCTACAGTGCAAAAAACTAAATCCATTTATATATATATATATATATATATATATATAAAACGAGAAGTTGAACTTATGTTATAACAGACTTTTACTGTATTTTCATAACATGCATGTTTTTTTTCTGGAGGTGGGATTCAGTCACTTAATAGGGATGTTTGTTATAATACAGTAATTTCCAAATATCAACTGTTTTATTGTAACGCTATTTCAAGAAATACGTAAAAAGTTATCAATTTTTTTTAGAAATAGTGTCGAAATTCTTTGGTTACTGGTATTTTGTTACTGAGCAGCTATAATGAGCTAGAAATTAAAAATGCCTGAATAAAAAATATTTAGAAGTTATTTGCATATGCAGTATTTAATATGTTACTTATTGCAAGGTCGTGGTAATAGTATTCTTTGAAATTAACCTAGGCCTAATTGTCTTACCTGGAAACTTGACATACACACCACTTGAACGAAATAGGTCAGACACACAGTGGACTGATACGACAACGATCTGCAACAAAATTGATGTGTGTGTGTGTGGAGAGAGATTGATTGAAAACATAAATCAATACTGGTTTAATGCTTTTAACCAATATGAGCCAATTTCATTGCTCTTTGCAGCTGGTATTGCTTGCTGTATCAGTCCAGTGTGCACCCTGCCTTAGCATAGTTGAAATATAGTTTGATATGTTTTTAGAAAAAAGCATCTAATTGTGTATGGATGCATTCGTTGATCTCCATACTCACCTTGTCTGAGCGTGTCATAAAGAGATGCCAGCATATCAGCAGCATTAAACTCTGGATGCACTTTGAGGATCAGGTCACCCTCGCTACCTTGCATGCCGAACCCGTTCACTGAAGAACCAACAATCTGTATCGAACAACCTAGGTAATAAAAAACATACAATCAGTTCATCTTAAAATTTCTCCTCATTAAACTTCCATTTTAATAAATGTTTCAGCACAACAATGATATTCATAAGTACAAATCAGTTAGTTCAAACTTTGGTTAACTATGCAGGCTCCAAAGCAGAATATGCAGAAAAGTGTTTACATATGTCTTAGAAATATCAGTGATGTTACAGAACAATCTTGTAAAGAATTTTAAGTTAAGGAATAAATAAAAAAACACATACGCTCTCTTTCTATATATGAGAATGTTTACCACAGAACATTTCCAGTCAGCTGAGGGCTCATTGCAAAATAATGAAAACATTCTGCTTTGGGGGAATGCAGGGATCTTCAGACCCCGCCTGAAAACTTCAGAGAGTGGTCAAGAACATAAAAATGAATCACATCTATATAAGAAAGCATGATTTGAAACGCCAAATAAAAGATATATGGTGCTGTTTGCTAGTGTTTCAGGTGAGAAAGCAGGGCTTGCTCTCTCTCTCTCTGTCGAAATCATTTGAAGAAAGCAGTGTAAGACATTTATTGGTGTAGGCTTTCATGACACATGTCTAACTTCAAAATAACAGGCGGTCTGGTCATGATCTTCTATTAATCATTGAACTGCATGTATGAAGGGTGAGCCCATGTTGACCAGCAACTTTCACATCAGAAGATCCCACCACCCACAATTAAAGGGAAACCACAGAAATTGATAGACGACCACGGTAAGTTCTTGCTGTTTTTCAGATGTAAAAAATGGCATACGCCTAGCAGCAAACATCACTATAGCTGCTGTTGAAACATTCAAAATGAATCACAGCCAAAAGGATGATGTTAAAGACCAGAAGAAATAGACATTATATCCTCCTCCTCATACAAGAAACACAAATGTTCAATGTCCTTGGAAAACAAAAAGAATGTGGGAAATGACGTTTGAATGTTAACTCTACCCATGTTAGTCTATGGAAGTTATTTTTTTTTTAGTGTTTTATACTTTATTTCCCACGAGTTCCAATAGGAATACACATTTACGTTTCAAGCACAACTTAGTAAACAAAATAAAGTACCCAACCAACTGACAAAAAAAAGGAACAGAATTCGCACATTTGTAATTCTGGTATGCGGGAGACGATATTTACAATGACATAGCTACTAGCTTTGGAGACTGAGAATCAGGGAAATTATTACACGGATCCAAATTCCATCCAAAAACAAATATGCAAGGGATTTTCCACAAATGAAAATAAAATCGTAAGAATTTGTTTCCTTTCAGAAAAACGTGACATTATGCTAGCCATCACCAACTTGGGTAATTGTCAAAAAAAAAAAACCTTTACTGTTTATGTATCACATTCAAATAACGTCAGGGTTAAAAAAAAATTCTATTGGGCTACTCGATACTGGGACACCAGCTATCACTCGACCACCGCAGCAGCAACCACTCAATACTGGTGTCCCAGTATCGAGTGGTTGCTGCTGCGGTGGTCGAGTGGTCATAGTGACGGACTCCCATCACAAAGTCCTGGGTTAGAACCCTACAATCACCACAGTGGTGGTCGGTTGAAGTTGGTTTTCTGTGTTTCCCACCTTTGAGGCACGAATGCGAGCCAATCCCCTTTAAAAGGTCTCACCACAGAGAGCAACAGACCTACAAATGGTACAAATGTAATTCAATCATTACACTCACTCCACTTCTAAAATATAGATGGCAGCACTGAAAAAATTCAACACAACACTAATTATGCACTCAGACGGAGATAGAAGAATTTTTATGAAGTTTGGGCGATATGGAGTAGAACTTCTGGAGTGTTCCAGAAAATCCAGGAGACTTGGCAGCTATGTGATATATATAATATCTTATGATCCTATTGGGCTACTGATTCATTTATAGGGCTTCCACTCAAAAAACTAGAAAAAAGTAGGAAAAATCAGCATTAAAAATTAGGATGGGGGAGGGTACCGCCCCTTCCCCGACAACATAATCGTAGCATAATTTAAAAAAAATCCCTAATTTTTTTTATTTTTTTTTATTAATTTTTTCTTCCATACCACTATTTTAGTATCTTATAAGATAGACTCAAATCAAAGCAAAATGACAGAAACGACTTGGTCACAGAAACAAATTTTGTCCAAAACAGGGGACTAGCTAACCACAGATAATTCTTTTGTATATTTCCTCATAATATAAAGAATTACATTCTTTTTTGGAGTCTAATCCCACAGTCCAGTCTGTCAACTCTCATAGACAATGCACAGCAAATTATGAAGACATGTAAGTTTTTTGAGAATGACACTCTTTGAGAACACTTTCAAAAGCACAGTGCAAAATGTGTACAACTTCCAATGTCAATTAGTCAAAGTGAACCGAATGGTTTTACTGCATTGTCCATCCTTTTTTTTTTAAAGTGATTTGTTTACGTTTTACTATTCAATGCCAGTGTAATCATTTTTGACAAGTGAAGCACTTTTATTTCTAGCTCTTTGCTGGACATTTTAAATATTGTTTATGCCTCTTCATGCCTTTAAAATACAGAAGACAATTGCTATTAGGTAGCATCAGAAGCACCAAACCTAGAATAGGTCTATGTATCCAACCCTTTTGTAATGCAAACTGTTGTTTCACCTATACATGAAATATGCACAATAATTTTGAATGATGGATGTTAGTTACTATCCAAGACCATGAAGAAGTAAATGCAAAATTATTTTTTCCATCTAGACAGAAGTTTTTAATGACTACTCTACCTGTTGAACCCTCAAACTAAGCAAATGAAAATTAATAAACCAAATGGTCCACATACACCCCACAAATAACCTTGAAAACAATAGAACTTCTGCTTTGGGAGAATCATTAATTGCAATCTACAGCATTTGTAATATTTAGCAATATATCAATGATTTCCTGCTTAATTAAAAATCAGGAATTTTGCTGATAGGATTTGGTAGAAAAGTAGGACAAAACTACAAAAGGATGACAAAAGTAGCACATTTTACCAAAAAGTAGGTAGCATCATACCAAATAGTAAGCAGGACAAGTGGTGGCCCTGCATTTATTGTCTTGTAAGCTACTATTCTGTCCACATTATGCACGAACTCATAGAAACGCTCAAATAAAAGCCAAGGTTCACACAAATGATAAGAATTATTTTTGGAGTCTGCGAGATTAAACAGAAATTTGAGAGAGACTTGACAGTTATGCAATGGCTTTCTATTATACTCAACTGAAACAAAGCAGCTGGTTGCCCATGACATACACCCCCCTCCCTCTTGCCAGCCAGGATCTAAACCCAGACCTCTGCAGCCAAAAGTTCTTGCACTAACAAAATGGTCACTAGATTCCCTATACAATAAAAAAAATTAACAAGGAAAACATAATACTTGAATCATAATCATTTCTAATGTATAAGTATCAACACAACAAAAATTCTGTAAGAAAATAAAATTTGTTACCAGGATGTTTTTGATTGAAGAGGCAGTTGATCCTTATTGCAACGGCTTCTCGTTCTCTGATCATAGCCTTCGTCAGGCCTCTCTGAGCAATCTCGGATATCTGTTTGTTAATGCTGGCGAGCTGTTCGGGCAATGGAGCAGGAAGGAATCTCAGGCTACGGTTACCAAGTTTCTTCTGCAATAGATGACATATATATCTATAAATTTGCATGCAAATAAATACAGGATACAGTTCTACGCAGTCTGTAAATACAGAATATATAAATCATTCAAAAGCAATGGAAAAATATGAAACATTCACATTGATACTTTATGGATATGAATAAAGTTTTGCTAAACCCAATCACTGATCAGTGAACACGGCAGATTTCTACTCACACTAGGTTTTGACCGTAAGCTCACCTGCAATGATCTATCATGCCCAGACGATTCGATGTGAGCAAGTATTTTCAGATCTGAGGACGTATTGTAATCACACATCTCGCATGCGAAAACCCACCAATCATTCTGGAAGAAAAAAACCGAAATTGACAACTGTTATGACAACATCAAAAATAATACATTCACTAGTCTTCTCGATTGAGAATTTGAGTTTTGTCTCCGAGAAATTGAATTAGTCATTTTGAAAAAGAAAGGGGGGTCATCTCCACTTTTACAAATTTTACAGGACAAGCAAAAATTTTTTGTTTTTTTCCATATTTCCAGAAAACTTAAATCAGTAATTTTCTATCGTTAAAGGGGATTACGTATGATGCAAAAATGCCTACATAATTACTTATGGACCTACGGGATGCCCAGGAAAAATATTTTTCCTATACAGAGATGACCAGTTTTCAAAATGGGCACCTGAATGGTGTGGTGGTAAGATGCTTGTCTACCACCATGAAGGTTGCCGTCACGGTCCCAGGTTCAAACCCAGGGGAGAATATAAATAAAATATTTTCCTAACGAGCTTGAGGCAACCACCGATAGATGGTGCCTTTGTTTCTAACCCAACTCATTAATGGCAGTATATTGCAATATAACCACAGTTGTCTGTTTGGTGAAGTAGTTTTCAAAATGAACATTGGAATGAGATCCACCTGGAAGTGCTTTAACAGATGAAATATGCCCCTTTTTCATATGGAATACATGAGTCTATGCTAAAGGTCTGCGAAACCACCAAAAAGTGAATTTGTGAAAAAATTAGAGATGGCCCCTAGTCAAAATGACCGATTTAATTGTTCCAATAAATTTAAATAGACAAAAACAGACGTATGTTTTGCATGCATTACTGACATCTCATAGTAAATTGAATGTCATGTCACCCATCAATAAACTTTATTCATGCGTATGAAGTAGCAAGCGGAAAATTCCTTACCAACAATTAACCGCCAGAAAATTCACTGACAACAATTCACCAAAAGGAAGTCTATAGACAAACAATTAATAAACAAATCATAATAGAGTAGATGAGTGAGTCAGTGAGCAAGTGAATCAGGGAATTAGTGAGTAAGCAAGTAAGGGAGTCACTCATTCACTCAGTAACTCACCTACTCCCTTGATCACTCATACAGTTACTCACTCACTCTGTCATTTATATAGTTATTCACTCTGTCTGTCACTTATCCGGTTGCTTATTTACTCTATCACTCATACAGTTATTCACTCTTTTTGTCACTCATACGGTTATTCACTCACTCATACAGTTACTCATATGGTTATTCGCTCACTCATACAGTTCCTCATACGGTTATTCACTCACTCATACAGTTACTCATACGGTTATTCACTCACTCTCTCTCACTAATACAGTTACTCACACACTCACTCTCATTCATAGTTATTCACTCACTCACTGTCATTCATATGGTTACTCACTGTTTGTCACTCATCCAGTTACTCACTCACTTTGCCACACATACTGTAACTCTCACTCTGTCACTCATATGGCTATACACCCACTCACTGTCACTCGTATTACTCACTCAGTCATTCATTTGGTTACTACTACTTCAACAAACACCAACTCTGGCCATATCGCTATAGTGCAATTTACTGCCATTAGTGAGATGGGTTGGAAGTGAAGGTGCTGTCTATCGGTGGTCGCCTCGAGTTCGTTAGGGAAAATATCTTATCTATATCCTTCCTTGGGTTCGAACCCGGGACCCAGACAACAACCTTCACGATAGTAGACGAGTATGTTATCACCATGTCACTCGGGCACTCATTTGGTTACTCACTCTTTGTCACTCATATGGTTATACACTCACTCTTTGTCAATCATATGGTTATACACTCACTCACTGTCATTAGTATTTCTCACTCTTTCTGTCACTCATATGGTTTCTCATGTACTCTGTCACTCATATGGTTTCTCTATGTACTCTGTCACCCATACTGTTACTCACTCTGTCACTCATATGGTTACTCACTCACTCGATTCCTCATACGGTCAATGGTCACTCACTCGGGTCATTCATACGGTCACTTACTCATTCACTAGCTCATTTATTAACTGATTCTGACACTAAAAAAATATAGATTTTTTTTTTCTAACATGGTCGAAATTCTTTGATGTTTTTTAGAAGTCCTGGGCATTGGAATAACACAGATCTGCCCCTCGCCAATTCAATCGGTCTCTAGCGATTCACTGAAAGCAAAAATAAGTAATTCCTAGATACCTTTTTACTTTGATATGCTACGAATTCCACCTCATTTGTCGGGACGAGATCTCGGTTGAATCTAATGGCGACTGTGTTCTTCCTCGAAACCTTGGCAGGCTTTTCAGCCCTGGACGATTTGTCGCCATGATCTTCCGTAGAGACACCAGAAGCTACAGTGAGAAGATAACGAAGAGCATTAGACAAGACACATTACAACACTTCATAACTTCAAAACCTATATTTTGTTTGGCTAGAAATTCCGCAAATATGTAAAGAATACAGTTTTACCTTTTCCTGGGTCTGCCTGTTTGTCTAACTTTGGTTGTTTCTTTTTTCTCGATTCTTCCTTCTCTGATTTCTTCTTTTCTTTCTTTTCTCTGCCCTTTTTCTTCTCTTTTGAATCTGTTTTCCTTTTCGGAAGATTATCTCGTGATTCGCTCTTCTCCTCTTTCGCTTTCACAATGTCAGATGTACTACTCGAGTGATAATGATGATGTTCACTCGTTTCACAAATTTTCAGATCCTCCACTGAATCATCCTTTAAAGAATCTGCCATTTGCTGATGTGTCTGTAGTAATGTTGTTGCATTAGCATCAACGTCGGTCAAACTGGAAATGATAGCTTGTATTTTTGTCTGGACTCTCTGGTTCATTTGCGGGAGAGATTGAGCAACTGTGTCTGGTTTACTGGAACGACTAAAACCAGGTGGGGGTTCTCTACGGTCGAGCAGATCTTCTATTGCCACCATATTGGTGCTGCTGCTATCACTGCCATGACCTGCGAGGTGCTGGGCAGCAAAGTTAGTCAGGGCTGCACGATCTATCAGTTCGCTGTGCCGGTCTTCATTGCCATTATCCCTGGCTATGTTCTTCAGTTGGTTTTTCTGCTGCCCAGCAAACTCCCATTCTTGGAACGGTGAATAAGGGGAATGGGATATAGTCTTGCTGGCCACTGGACTTATCACAGATGGCAGCTGCTTCTCGCTTCTGATCGGAAGTTCCGGACACACGCCTCTGTCAGGTTCGTCTGGGCTTTTGAAAAGCATCGCCTTCAGATGCTTCTCTATGATTTTACACTGATCCTCCTCCATGTCTTACCTGAAAGACAAGATAGGGGAGATATGTCACAGACAATATTTGATAGCATTTTCAAAAATTTTAACATGCGTAAGAAGCTATTGAGCTGCCACTGAAAAGGAAGAGATGTAACATGACTTAGTGCTTGAGCGAACGAGCAATTTTGGGGAAAGCAAATCAAACAGCAAGACAGAAGTATTTGATTGATGGAGAAATGGCGTAGAAAGCAGTGGTAGTGAGATTACTCAGTTTGAATGTACCGAGTTCAATAAATTTAGTTTTATTATCGTTTGAAAAAGCTTGGTGTATACCTACTGCTTGAAGATGTGGCCATTTCATTGGGAAGCTAACACATGAAACACATAGGGCCTAAGTAATATATAGCACACGTGCTCAACCCATGGCCCTCGGAGAGTTAGAATTTACTACCCCCTGGGGTAAGTTATTCCATTTATATATATACATGATGAAATATTATACAATGCCCATAAAGAATACTTATGGTTGTCTTATTCTAAGTATGGATAGCTTCTCGATTTACCCCAACATGTTCATCACATTTCTTTTTAAACGTGTCAGTTGTGTTACAATTTACTACCTCTGGGGGTAAGCTATTCCATTTATTAAGATCTATTAGAGAAAAACTGTGACACCATAACCTATAATTTTCCCTTACCAATCGATACTGGTGTCCTCTTGAAAAAGCAGTCAATTGAAGGTGTAACAATAATTTATGGTCCATCCTATCCATCCCATTAAAAATTCTCAACACTTCAATCATGTTTCCCCAACACCTGCATTCATCCAATGCAAAAATATTCAAAAAAAAAGTCTCTCTTCATAACTCAAGCCCCATATGCCAACAAGGACACACATAGCTCTTCTCTGCACCCCCTTCATCCAAGTCTATGTCCCTCTGTAGGTATGGTCTCCAAAACCTTACAGAATACTCCAGTCCAAGATGAACAATGTCTCGGAAAAGCGAAAGAATGATTTCAGGAGAATGCAAAGAAACCTTTTTGAAAATGAAACCAAGCATTATTCATTATTTCATCGTTGAACAATGTTCAGAACCTAAGGCGCACACAAATAAAAATTCCCAGATCAGCGATCCTAGTTGCATCCAGAATAACAGGACCATTAAACTTTTGAAATGTGGAATTTGAGTTGTTCGAACCAAAATGAGCAACCATGCTTTTGTCACCGCTAAATGTCATGCTCCAGTCCTGTTTAAGTTGGACTGCAGCAACTCCTTATCCTTTAGATTCTGATTACCTCCATTAGCTTCACGTCATCTGTGAATTTGCTAACAATCCCATCAATACCTGATCAAGTTTATCGTAAAGAGTGAGAAAAGTATAGGACCAAGGGCACTTCCTTGAGGAACTCCACTTGTGACGCCTATCCAATCTAAGAACTCCCCATTCACCATAACCTGTTGTGACCTATCTCTTAACCACGATTCTATCCAATTCAGTAAGTTACCCCTAATCCCAATCTCGTGTAAAAAATGCCTCAAGAGTTTACCATGTTGGGCCCCATCAAATGCCTTCTGCAAATCAAGGTAAACAGCATCTACATTTTTACCCAGTCACATGATCATAGAAGCAAAGGAGGTTAGTGACACATGACACTTCCCCTTCCTGATTATCTGACAATACACTATTCTCGTCTATCCACTTCACCTATTGCCTTTTGATAAGAATTTCTAAAGTTTTCGAAAGAGTGCTCGTCAAACTCACTGGATGGACCCCATAGAACATTTCCAGAATTCTTAAGGGACCCATAACACATTTCGAGATCTCTTAGGGCAGTGTTTCTCAACAGCCGGGCCGCGGCCCAGTACCAAGCCCTAACAATAGTCACACTGGGCCGTGATTGGGATTTGCAGTTTCATTTTCCCCCATTAATTTCTCGTCGGTTGTGTGTATGACCGGACCTTTCACTTATGAAAAAGACATTTACCAGGCTGCTGGCTTCCAAAGGTTGAGAACCACTGTCTTAGGGAACACTATAGCATGTTTACCGATCACTTAACCAGTCATCTGGATATGACAGGCATTTGCTGTCACTGCCATGTGTAACAGTAGTGCCTACGATGATCATGTAATTTTTCGGTCTGTATCTCATGGATATGACAGAATAATTCATTATACAGCTGCTGCCAATTCCTTTATTTTATTATCTGGCCACTAGATGGACTTGAAAAATAATGTTTCAAGGTAGTCTGGGGTTATTATTATTTTTGTCGTGCTTTGCAAGGCTGCATCCTCAAGCACTTTTTTCCTTTTTAAATATATATATATTCTATTTATATTATATAAGATTTACACATCATTTTGTAAATTTCAATACAGCATTTTTAACATGAATTACTGAGGAATATTTTCCTGCATTCGTTTGAACTTGAACATACCACACTATCTCATTGCAATTAATTAAGAATTTGTTGTGTCTATTCAGAGAACTAATTAGTTTTATGAATTAACTTTTATTGCTATTATTTTTACAATTTTAAATGTGCAACAAAGAACATCAGTTTAAATTTTTTTTTTGAAAGATTCTAATTTTTAATAATGATGCTTTTAAAAGCGGGAAAAAAAAAAAAAAAAGCATGCACATCTCCATAAAAAGGAGCACCGCAGGTAGCACATGGAGAAATGAATTGGCCAAATGACTGGTTAAGGGACCAGTAGCACATTTACAGACCCGTTAAGCAGGGTTGGGTTTCTTCCAGGACAGTGGAATAAATTGAAGAAACTGAATGTGCATTAATTACTGTTTAGTTGAAGTACACATAACTAATGCTTGTTATTTCACCTCATTGGTTGTGAAATAATATCAAATATGTTTTAAAAACAATATTTTTTTAAACATTTAGTTATAAATATTTCGCCACACACACACAAAGATATGCAATATTTAATTTTCTAATACAGCACACATACTAGAACAAATTATTTCAATTACTGATCAAAATGTTAATCTGAGTATAAAAAATATTATACAATTTAAAGTATAATTAATGTTTTTAGAAAATAATAAGTTTCATGTGTTCAATTATGAGGAGTAACATGTCATGTTTAACAAAAATGTAAAAGTATTTTAGGAGTTATCATAGGATTTGTGTATGATCGACAGGCATTCCCTATGCAATAAGACCAAAGCTGCTGGGAAACATCAGATATAGCAGCTAATTTAAATGCTTAGAAACATTTTCAATCGTAATGTTTTTTCATCATTGTGAGAGACTATCTCCATGAGGTGGATAGAAGCATACTTGACATAATTTGAAATTGCATAAATTGCACTCAATATATCAGCTACAGAGAGATTGTGCAAATAGTGCTGATTATCAAAACAAATGAATGGGCCTTTTTACAAAATGCTGACTTGATGCCTTATTTGTAAGTCATAAAATTAAGAAATGAAGAGACTAGTCTTCCCTATCATTTGTTCTCACATCGTATCGATACTGAATATTAGGATGAAAGATTAAATTCTGAACAGGAACTGTGGCAAAGTATAGTAACTTGTGATTTTTTTTTTTTAACTGCAAGTGCAAAACTTGTCATACCATTCAAATTTTAATATAGTATTATGGTAATAAGGAAATATCTGGAATTCTCAAAAAGCTGTGATTGTGTTGAAATGCTTCTAAGGTCAGCAAATTCAGAAAGTTTAAAAAGAATTTTATACATGTTTTTGGTTTCACCCACTCATCTTTGGAACAGCCTAATGGCTGTCATAACAACAAAGGTCATGTTACACTGAACTGATGAAAGTGAACAATCAATTTTAAAATGGTTATATTTCTTGTCAATAAAGGTAATTTGAAGTCCATAACTAAATAAAGGACTTTTTATTCAAATATACAACTAATAAAACCTTTCAAAATTGATACTATATTAACATTGCAGTTGATAAAATCCTCTTGTACAAGGTGCGGTTCAAAATTAAGGGGCAATCACAATCAGTAATGAAATGAAAACAATTGAAAAAATGACAAATTTATTAATGGTTTCAAAAATTTGCACGATTACTTTATTTTTCTAAATAATCACCATGTCGTTCCAAACACTTTTGATATCGTGAAACAAGCTTCTTCAAACCTTCTGCATAAAATTCAGCCGCCTAGGATTTCAGCCAGTTTTGCGCTGTGATTTTCAATTCCTCACTTTACTCAAAACGTGTAGATGCAAGCCAGTTTTTAAGATGTTAGAAGAGATGGTAGTCACTGGGAGCAAGATCAGGACTATAAGGGCGGGATGATCAAAACAATCTCCAATCTGAATTTTTGAATTGTTTCCGTGGTGCGTGAAGCCGTGCATTATCGTGAAGGAGAACAGCTCCTCCACATTCCCCGTCATCTGTTTTGAATAGCACTGCGCAGTTTAGAAAGTGTTTCACAATAGACTTATGATGTAATGGTTGTTCCAGGTTCCATAAAATCAATCAAAAGCACAACCTTTTGGTCCCAGAATACAGTTGCCATGATTTTCCTTTAAGACTTGACTTGTTTTAATTTTTTCGATTTAGGTGAACCGGAATGACACCACTGCATGGATTGTTGTTTCGTCTCAGCATTGACATATAAAATTCACGTTTCATCACCAGTGACGATATGGGAACATAATGCTGCTCAAATTCACATAATTAACGGTGAATTTGAGCCACAAACCAATCGGTATTGCCACTCGTTTTTTACACGTGATAGGCTCTTAATTTTGAACCGTGCCTTGTAACAGCAGTGAATTAAGCTTATGATTGCACAAGTATGAAAGGAAGTAATTTTTTTAGCAGTTTCTTCCATTTCTTCCCCATTTAGTGGAAGAAATGGAAGAAACATTTAGTGGAAGAAACCAGGGGTCTGTTCAGCCAAAATTTTGGTCTGTTTTCCAGACCCTTCACAAAATTCTGGACTGGAAAAACGAACCCTTCACAAAATTCTGGACTAGAAAAACGAACCATTCACGAAATGTAAATTAATGAAAACATAAATTTGGAATTTCATTTCTTTTGTGACAGATTAATTAGATTACTTCGCTTCCCATAAAAAATTACTAATTTCTCACAAAATTAATCATTTTTTTCACAAAAATATGGAAAATCTTCAAGAAAACAGGACTCTACAAAAAAGTCTGGACAGATCCCCGGAAACCTGTTTCTTCTGCTGTTTTTTTTTCATAGTTTTTTCCAACTCGAAAGGATCTTCTTAATCTTGGCAGCGACATACCTGATGAATGTTATAGATATTTCAAAATGCTTTTAAGCACCCTTTCAAGTCCTGCAGAACTCAAAATAATTTCCTCGTCTTATGAATTAATTCATCCTAAGCTGAGAAATCGATTACAGCATAGAACTGCTAAAAACACTTTTGTTTTCAACGTTGCACTGAAGTGAGGAAAACGTGAGGATTTTTATAATATTTTCTGATATTTTGTAATTATACTATTTGTAATAATAATGTTTTCTACTGATCTTTAACATAAGATAGAAAATTTCATTTTCCAGGAGTACGGAAGAGATCAGCGTCACATTTAATAAATGAATAATGTTTAATTTTCTTGTAACTTAAAAAAATTCTCTGGGGTCTGATGAAAAACTTCAGCTAGATATGTCATTCTTGGTCAAAGGACCGATATAATTTTTCTAATTCATTTTACATGAGCATAGTGAAACTGTCATAGGACTGATTCAGATTTATCAGAGGTGTTAAAAATGTATTTGCTAGATGTCTTACATTATAGTGCGAATGAAGAATATGGGAAGAAGAGTGGTTTCTTCCGCTTGGAAGCAGAGTCTGCAGTTTTTTCCAAGCCGAAGAAACTGTCCAACTCTTCAAAAGGCTGATGCTGTTATTAATTTGCATACATAACTAAATTAGTGAAACTAAATTTACTTAATATTATAAAAAAATATACATTTGCTACATGTAAAGCATAAATTCTAACTTATATGATAAATTATTGAAGGAAAACTAGTTTCTTCCGCTCAGAAGAAACCTATTTCTTCCTGCCTGTTTTTCCACTTTGAAAGAAACTGTCCATCCCTGCCCTTACGAGACCCATATCACATTTACGGATCACTTCTTTGGCAAGGAAGATGCAAAAAGCATGACTGTTTTGTTCTTGGCGACTTCTCTCTCTCATCATGCTTTAAGACGTTTTTCTCGCCAAAAAGAATTATACTATAGCTGTTCCTGTGTTACTTTTAGAAACCCTCACTGTCATATTAACGGGTGGCATGGACTTCAGGTACCATTCAGAAATTTGTCAAATGTACCACTTTGGTTACATTTGTACTCGGACATCAAGTAGACAAGATGTCTAAATGTTCTGCTCTTTCCGCTTTATAAATTCTTCCTATATATATGTATGTAATCTATCTAAGTCTAAGGTAATAATAAATACTAATCAAAATAAATACCCATGCGTTATCCACTCGGCTAACAAAGTGTTAAAGAAAACACAACAATTTCCTCTTTGCTTGCCTGCTCCCACTGGATTATACTGCCTTTTTTGTTTGCTAGGGCTTCAAACCTGCTTAGTGAAATAATATTAGTAATGGGGCGCTACAAAAATTTTCATTTTCTTTCTGATTCAATCAAATGCAGTTCAGGAGCATCAAGATAACAGAAATGGCTCGCGCAGCAAGGCTGGGCCCTGCTATAAGTTATAGCTTCACAAATATTATAATACATTTACACTGTAGTAGGCTGCTACATTTTTTTTATCATTTATAATCGGGGGGGGGGGTGTGAGTGGTTTTGACAAAGTTTTATAGAACAGGTGCTGTATAATCCAGATCCCCAAGTGCGCTATAAGTCGCCAACGCCGGCGCTCTCAGTTCTGCCTTCGGGGCTCTCACTTGTTTTGCCGGGTTGTCATTGTTCTAGATTGTTCCTCGGTAGCTTCCATTACCCATCCATTATAGACCCATCCATATATAGATTCAAATGGATGACAGCGTTTTTTCCCTTTGTGCAGTAGCATTGTTGTCTTGGATTATTCCCGATGTGATTACCTTTTGTTAGTTGTTTTTAGCGTGTCTTTTCAAATGTTTGAATAGTCATTTAGTTTTTTTTGTTCCGAGCGTTAGGATTACATTTTCGTCGACCAGTAAGGTTGTATCCTTTTTATTTATTTTTCTTATTAATATTCGTTATTTTATTTCATTTCCGTTATCTATTTAAAAGAATCTGGATACCCGGAAATAGTCCGGGTTTTAATTTATTTATACGTAGAATATGCTTATTTATACAACATGCAGGACCGTTGTTTATTTATATATACTATTATATTTTATGTTTCATGATATTTTTCATATTTGAATGTGTTTTTATTATTGTTTTCCATGCTGGCGATTTTTTTTCCGGCGTCCACAGTGTCTAACGGCCTTGACGACTTTTGATCGGGTCGTCGGACATGTTTGGAGCCGAAAAAAAAAGTCGCCAGAAATTGCCAATCTCTGGATTATACAGCACCTGTTCCGTAAAAGCAAAATTATATCAATGGTTATAGCTGTAGCAATTTTACCACATTCCCTCTTACATCATATTTGCATGCACGTGTGTTAGAGATTGAGCAACAAGTTTTCTGCACTATTGCATTGTTGAACTTTATAGCATTTTGCTTCATCGCGCGCCAGTGCTGTTGCTGCACATTCTGCACAGTTGTGCTCTAGCAAAGATTTTTTTCTTATTATTGACGATGTGAAACTGCTCTTGTTGGGCTGACGAACAGCAACTTCAGGATTTATTTTTGTAGTGAATTTCAATTTTGCTTTTCATGGTTTTTTTTAAATTCGGTAATATTGGTGCACCATATGTTCAATTTTGAATGGATTATTCCGTTTTCTAACATGGGTTATGGATTATTACGCACATGCGCACGTGTGTGTGCCCTGGAGACCTTTTTCTAATTTATTTTGATTTCTAACATGGTTTATTGCTGTGCCGTGGAGGATGAAAAAAAAAAACTTGTGAGTGGTAATAAGTTTTTTTTATTTTCCTACGTTATGCATCGGGATGCGCTAGGGTTGCAACCTGCAATCTTAGCACCTGTAATGGTAATTAAACTACATTTTCCACCCATCTATGGCTATAGCTGTAGCAATTTTACTACGTTCCCCTCTTTTATGTCTCATTTGCATATTCGCATGCAGATTTGTTAGTGGCAGAATGAAAAACTTTTTTGCACTATTGTATTGTTGAAGTTTGTGTTATTTCACTTTCATAGTGCAGTGGTGCCAATATTCTGATCGCAATGACATTTCAGCACCGATTTTTTTTCCATTATTTATCAGAAAAATCACTTCTCTTGGGCTGAGGCTTCACAACGACTTCAAACCCTTCAGAATTTATTTTTTCATTTTTATTTTTCAATCAGGTAATACAAGTGTGCAACCCGTACATTCAATTTCTTGGATATAAAGCATGTGTGTGGATGCCCTTTGGATTGTTCTCGCACATAACTTGATTACTATGCAGTGAAGAAAAGAGGATGGAAAACAAGTGAGCATCTAAATTCTGTCTACACTACCAATTAATGGGCCGAATAGCACTATGATAACGATTTCTGAAAGCATGTATCCTGCTAGATTGTGCCCCCCCCCCCTCCGCCTTCCCGTAAAAGCAACATTAACATTAAACGTCTTTTTATGTCAATGTCAATGACATTGAGCATAGAGAATTACATGTCTTAGGGAATCTGACATACAAGAATCCCTAAAATTTTATCCTGGAAATACTGTGATGTTGTTAAGACAGCCCTGACTACCCTAAATCAATTGCTACTTTTATATATTTATCATATAGAGAATACCCTATAAATTAATAAGGTCTGGCAGTGCCATCTTAACCCATGGGCATCCACCAGGACCCTGCCCAGGGGCCTCATAAAAGTTATATCTGGTTAAAAATTTGAAATGCAAGCCAGTGATGAGGAAGCACAAACATATAACCTGTGGGGGGGCCTCAGACAAATCTGTTAGCCCAAAAGACCCACCATGATGTGGAGGCCCTCAAATTTACAAATATAAAATATGCTTACCTCACCCACATTTAAAATTTGCTCACTCCCCCCCTTATCTCCACACAGAACCAAAACTAAAACCACATGCACAAAAATAAACAACGGTAAAACACTGTCTCTACAGGAAGAAGCAGACTATGCTGCCATCCCACGCCAGGAAAGTGAACTATTCAACAACAAAGATCGATATACATTTACATCAGAATTATTCAAACAACTCAACCACCACCGATGATCAAGATCTGATAATACAATGATCAGGATCTCCCCGTGGATCGGAATTGAAAATAATTACCTGCTCGGGATCGCTTGAGTGGTGTCGATGTGGTTTCTTCGGATCCTCATAGCAACAACAACAACAATCGAAGATAATCGAGGGAGGCGAAAAGTAGGTTCGGATTACCTCCCTCTCGCATAACAATTCGAATACGATCAAACAATTTGCATGTAATCAGCAAAAATAATATTTAAAAAAAAACAACCTTTAAACGAACACTTATTTTTTTCCAATGAAAAAAAGGGGATACAATACACAATACAATAATAATTATACAGGGCTCTCGGCTACTATGACCATCCCCTGATCATTATATATAATTAAAAAAAAAAAAAATTATTGAGAATAGAGATGCCAGGATCATAACAAAAACATCTAGGAAATTAGAAAAAAGAAATTATGCCTATCAATTATACATTAACAGTCAATAATAATAAAAAAAAATAATAATTGTCAAAATTGAATGATAACAAAAACCATGAATAATACATTGTCGCAGGTGATGACAACAACAAAAGCATAAGAATCATACCACAAATAATGACAACAATAAAAGTATTGAAACAAAGCAAAGAATAGTAATACTGAAAAATTTATACACATACATATATATATACACACACACATATATATATAGTGAGTATCGATAGGATGAAACTTGAATACCAACAACTAGACGAAACGGGAACTACGAGTGACGAAACGTTCAAAGAGAGGAATAATAATATTAGGAGGAGTCGACGCAAAATCTCGCCAACAAGAGACCGGAAAATGAAGATTGCGGAAAGTAGCATTACGCACAGAATCATAATGACTGCAATAAAAAAGAAAATGAGAAGCAGTTTCCAAATTGTTACAATGGCTACACAATGGACTATCCGCCCTATTAATGCGATGTAAATACTCAAACAGAGGAGCCCTGTTACAGAGGAGCTTGTAAAACATATTTTCAAATTTACCGGACGAAAAAAAGGATGAATACAATTTGCAACAATCATAAAATGGACGGAAATCAGGAAGTGTATTTTTAAGTGATTGAGTGAAATATTTTTTATATCGGGATTTAAAAATTGAGATCAGATCTTCTGGGTAGAGGCTGGAAGGGGTTACACGCTGAGAAGAAGCCGCAGTGCGAACGTGACTATCAATAATCTCATTAAAAGTAATGCCGGAGTGACCAGGGACCCAGATAATAGAAATGTGATTAGAAAGAGAGCTTGTGAAAACAAGCTGGTAATAAAGAAGAAAAATGACTGTAGGAGAATGGAATGAGAACGCTCGTGCTGCAGAAATAACAGATTTGGAGTCTGAGATTATGACAATGGGTTGCCGAGAACCAGGAATAAAAAATCGGAGGCCAAGAATGATTGCAAGAGCTTCCCCGGTAAACACAGAAGAGCTAGAATTGATAAACCATGTCTTGACGACGTTAGTTAAGGGACAGAAAGCACCGCAGACAACTTGATTTTTCTTAGAGGCATCCGTGGCGATGATGATGGAAGATGGGTCCAAGGAGTCTAAATAGTGCTGGAACGAAAGTTGCAAAGAACCATGGGGGAAACTTTTCTGAAAATCCAAGTCATCAGTGATGAAAGAAACGTTTTGAAGATGCCAAGGGTAAAAATCAAAAATAGGTTGAAGAGTGCTTGTAAGATTGAAATCAATAGTCTCGGAAAAATTTTCCATTTTCATCCTCAGAGGGGGGGCTAAACGTCTGAAACCTGAGTCCCACAGATTAGAAGGGCCCTGGGAGGGTGACGCCGTTGACCGAATGCAAGCAGAGCCACATCGAGATGAAAGGAGTTCAGTAAGAGTCGGTAATGCCAAAATCATTCTCATTTTGTCAATTCTAGTAGATATAGGTAGACCTAAAATCGAACGCAAAGCAGAGTGATAAATAATATTAATTTTAGAAAGAGATGAGCGAGAGGAATTGAACCAAGCATGTGCACCATAGCATAGAAGACCAGACACCATATTTAAGATAATGGGTTTCGTATACCTGCAAGGAACATTTCGAGAACGGAATGCGATGGACCGACAAATATTTAAAATAAAAGTGCCTTTAGTTTTAATTGTACTGAGTTGTTTCGCCCAAGTCAGAGATCTATCAAAAAAGACCCCCAGAATTTTTATGAAGGGATCAAAAGGAACAGACACTCCACCAATTGTAAATGTAGGAACATGAAAGGAACGTTTCCTAGTAAAAATTGAAAATTTTGACTTGGGAAGGGAGATAGTGAGACCACTGTCTTCAGCCCATTGCATAGTCTTAGATACAGCGAGAGTAAGAGAAGATTCAGCGGAGGATCCATCCGAACTACATGCGGCCAGGAAAATATCGTCCGCATACAAGAAGAGATGAATGTTAGGAGGCAAGTATGAAGGTAAATCAATCGTAAATAAAGCGAACAGAAGAGGCGATAAAGAAGAGCCTTGAAGGAGACCAGTAGTAGGAGAAAACGTACTGGACTTCCTGCCTCTCCAGTGAATAAAATGGAGACGGTTGATGAGGTATTCATAAAGCCACGATAGAAATTTCTTATCGAATCCCATTCGTGCTAATTTGTTAATTAGAAGATCATGACGAACCGAATCATACGCTGCTTTCAAGTCTAAGGCAATGAGATACAAGACATGAGAGTTCTTGAAAGCATCCCAGATAGTGGACACAATGTCTCGTAAACATGATTCTGAACCAGTTTTGGGGCGAAACCCATAAAAGCAGGAAGAGAACAAATTAAATTTGAATGAAATCCAATTTAATCTAAAAAGAATGAGGCGTTCGAAAATTTTGTTCACAGTGTTAATCAGAGTGAGAGGTCTAAAAGCGGAGGGTTCCGATGGTGAACGGCCAGGTTTTGGAATAAAGACAATTCTGCCTTCCTTAAATGAAGGAGGGATATAATTTGATGACCATAAATCATTGAACGCATGTAGAAATTCCAGACCTTTTTTTGGAAGACTTTTATAGACTCGTAGTGGGATACTGTCTGGACCCGGAGTACTCGATCTACCAGTCCGAAGAGCTCGCAATAATTCTATATTTGTAAACGCCATATCCATATGTTCACCGAATGAATGAGGGGGCCCCACAAAGACATGAGGGGGAACCCTACGACCGCACGGGAAATGATGATCTCGGAAGAGGTCAATTTGATCAAGAGCGTCGGCATAAGAGTTTTGGGCGATGACAAAAAAAAGATGAGAGTTATCAAAAGATTTGTTTGCGACGTATCTATGACGTCTTAGTGTTGAATAAATCTTGGAAGGCGGAGAGAAAGGAAGTATCTCATCTGAAAGAAGTTTGACTCTCAGAGTGCGAAGGTGGCACCGGAATTTAGCAGACAACCGTTTGTATGAGATCCAGTTGTCTTGAGAAGGAGAAAACCTAAAATGACGAAAGGCCAGTTTTTTCTCCTTAAGGAGAAGACGCCCATCTTTATCAAGAGAAATACGAGGGTAACGAGGGCGCCTGGTGATAAAGGAATTATTTTGAACCATTTCAGAAATGGAAGCATAGAGAGTCTCAAACGGTGCGTTAGCGGAAACCCTACTTAAATCTTTAAGTAAGGATGCCCAACGAATTTTGTATGAGTAGTAGATATTGGAACTTGACAATGAGGAGAATGAGATCATAGCAGGAAGATGATCACTACCAAATAATGATGACAACGGTGACCAGGATAGTGAACGATGAACCTCAGGCGATGAAAAACACAAATCCAGATAGGATTGCGTGGTAGCACCATAATAGGTAGGGCAAGTAGGAGGAGTAAGGCAAACATTATTGGATAAATACCAGTTATAAAGAGCTCGGCCAGCAGTTGAATCAAAATGCGAATTCCACGCAGAGAAATGGGCATTAAAATCACCAAGAAGAACAAAGTCCCCGGAAATAAAATTGAAAATTTCATTAATAGCTGTGAAAGAGAAAGGAGATGAGGGCCGGTAAGCATTGATGAGGTATAACGGACGATCTGTAAAAAATATTTTGACAATAAGGAGTTCAAACGATGAATCCACTCTTTTCCAAATAAATTGGGAGGGGTAGATTGAACGAACTGCAAGTACAAGACCACCCCCGAAATCGTCAGGTCTATCAGCACGATAGATATGATAACCCGGAAGGAAGAAATTTTTTGATGGCTTCAAAAAAGATTCCTGAAAGCATAAAGCATCATAATCTAACATATAATTATGTATCGCTAAATATTTAGATGAAATACCCCTAACATTCCATGAGATAATCTTGATATTACTGTCAACATTATTCATTATATAGCAAATAGTAAAAAAAAAAGGTAAGGAAAAAACATAAAAATAACCGACTTTAGGGGAGGGAAAAAAAAACAACAAAACAAGTTTGAGCACAATAACAATGAAATCTTTTCACTGAATGCAGAAAGAAAAACAAGGGGGGAAAAAAAACTACGCACATAACAAAGGCAAAAAAGACAAAAAACATCGCTATCTACTTGATAACGATCGGGTGCGGGGGCACTCAAGTTCAGGATTGGGGCTCAGACCCCTTTTTTTGTCTTTTAATTGTTCGGCGTTGCTTCGCTCTTTCCGCGGGCGAAATGGAGAAATCATTACACTCGAATTCACTAGAAACATCGGAGATTAGACCTTTCTCAGATGATAGTGTGTCATTACCGTTTATACCAGAAGGACCGGAGGCCTCCATGTCCATAAGTGCACCGTCTGAAGCTGGCATGCACGTATTTCGGAGTGATGACTGAATTGAGCTCACGATCACCGGTATCAAGGATTTAATTGAGTTGTGGAGAGATTCTTGGAGACTGGCATTTAGCTCCTTGAGAACGATTTCTCTAAGAGCGTTTACCTCTGCATGAACAAGGGATCTGATCTCCTGTTTCAAAGAGTTAATGTCCGACGAAGTTGAAATATTGGCTCGACCAGCATACGACGTATCATTGGATTTGCACCTGGCTCGCGCAATGTTTATGGGGACATAATTTTCAGCTTTGTATTTGAGGACTTTCGCTTCAAAAACAAATGTCGGGCAATTACGGTCAGTGGCAAAGTGAGAAGCTTTGCAGTTTATACAAGAAACAGAGTTTTGACATTGGTCATAGTCATGGTTATCGCCACCACACTTTTTGCAAATTTGATTAGTAGCTCTGCAAAACTTTTTTCTGTGCGAATAGTTAAAACACTTTTGGCATTGTTTTGGTTGATCTATGAAACGGCGTGGATGGAAAATTAGGAACCACAATTTAACCTCACTTGGTATATTTTTACCAAGAATCGTGACTAATACCGTCTGCAAGGGATTATTGTCTTTGATGAAACGACGGACACTGATAACCTGGAGGTTTTCACTTTGGAGCTCATCTGCGATTTCGCAAACCGGAATATCAGAAGGGACATTATTGAGAACAAATTTAGATGAGATGGATTCTGTGAGAAGGAAAGGTTTGACAGGAATATCAAATATATTGACTATCTTCAAGATCTCCTTAGCTATTTGTGGATCACCTGTGGTAATCAGAAGCTCACCGGCACGGGTGAAGCGAATTTCATGAATATTTTTGGGGTTTGAAATTTGGCCACAAATGTATTTCTTCAAATCAATGGGTCTTGTTTTCGGAATAGCTTGCGGACCGGAAAGTTTGACAGTAAAAAGACACGCTAGTTCGGAATGATCGATGATATCCATGTCGCAAATCGAGGACGACCAAACATTAAAAGGGTTAGGCACCTTACCTGTGCTAGACGAAGCGAAGGTCTCTGACTTGGCAGAATTCATGGTTGTTTGGAACACTTTAATACTATTATCCAGAAAATCTATGAAATTATCCTTGTTCTTGCGAAGGGCATTGTAACCACGTGGGGGAACAGAGCCCTTACCTTGAGTCCGAACTTTATAAGATTTCACTTTAAATCGAAAAAATAATTAACGAAATATCAAAATAAATAATCACCGAACCACTAGAAAAGTATAGAATAATTCAAACACGTTGAAAGGAAAAAACGAGAAAAAAACAATTTTTTTTTTCGAAAAACGCGAATTAACACTAAGGAACTACCACACGTGCCTCGAAAAAATATATCACCGGAAGCCGACACAACATGCAAGTCTCAAACACACAACACTAGTCACCTTTCGATCGAAGATAAAATAAAAAAAAAAAAAAAAAAAAAAAAAAAAAAAAATAAAAAAAAAAAAAAAAAAAAAAAAAAAAAAAAAAAAAAAAAAAAAAAAAGGGGATCCCGTCGTTATCTAACGATTGATACGTCCGTGACTTCACCAAGATAAAGATTACTTCTTTTAAATAATAACAATTGTCGTTGATAAATAATAATAACAATAATAAATACAAAAACCATAAGACACTAAAAAATATATGTATATATACACTCCGATTTTATCTGCTTAACAGCATTTTTTTATGTATCTGGATGATTACGGGTTGATTATGATTACGTGAACGCAGAATTTTATTAGATGTTATTAGATGAGTGGTGACCATAGGTCCCGTATTTCTTGGATTTGATCAATGTATTTCATAATATTCGGTCACGGCCGATCAAACACAAGACCAATGAAGCTCATGGAGAAAAGAATAATAGAAAGAATGGTATTATATAACCTCTCTCTCTCTCCTTAAAGCTTGTATCACTGGAGAGCGGGGCTAACGAGAAAGAATTTAGCCCCGACTGGAGAGAGTATGACGTCAGTGGTCTCTGCCTTGTCAGTGCTGAGAACGGTGTCCCTAGGGTGACCATACGTCCCGTATTTCCCGGGACAGTCCCGGTATTTTCTCTTTTTTTGGCCGTCCCGACTTTTTGGCAAAAGTGTCCCGGTTTTTCGCGTATTTTACACGAAGCCTATTTGAATTTTTATTCTTTATTGAAGTCGAAGATTGAAATTATTTTTCAACTCAAATTATTTTATGATAGTTATAACTATATATGGGATATTAATCTCCCACATTTACCTTGGTAAACGTTTTTTTTTTCCGTGGAATACATTTTAATCCACTGCAATTCGCAGTAATGCATCATTTCCCGCCATTGTGATTTTTCTGTAATTTCAACAATATTTGGCAACTTTGTTTGGTTTTGGCGTCGTTTTTGGCAATAATTGGCGATGTCCCGTATTTTCCCGTATTTGGAATCCCGATGCCCCGTATTTATCTCGAGGAAATATGGTCAGCCTAGGTGTCCCCAACATCATTCGTCGGTAGATCACGTGACTCGGTGAAAACACACACAATCTTCGTTATTTTCATGCCATGGAGTTTAAAACAATAAATTAAGGAATTTCAGAATCAATTGAGATAATTCCAGAATTAATGAAAGAAAATATTCTAGGATTAATGTAAGTGAAATTATACAATTATAAGTGATAATTCCAAAATTAAAAGTGAAAGAGATAATTTAAGTGATAAGAGATAAATTAAGTGAAAGAGATAATTTTAGAATTGATGAAAGAGATAATTTCAGTATTAATGAGGTAATAATAAAATTAATGAAAGATAATTCCAGAATTGAAGAAAGAGATAATTTAAATTTCAACATTGTTGAAAGAAAACAGTCTAGAATAAATGAAAGAGATAATTCTAGAATTAATGAAAGATAATTCCAGAATGAAGGAAAGAGGTAATTCCAGAATGAAGGAAAGAGGTAATTCCAAAATTAATGAAAATGATAATTCCAGCATCAACGAAATACTGGGGTGGTGCAATGTTAAGATGCTCGTCTTCTACTATGAAGGTTGCCGTCAAGGTCAATGCGTTCGAATCCAGCCAAAAGAACATCGGAAAAGTTCTTTATCTATCGAGCCTGGGGCGACCGCAGATCAGTGCCGTCTTAAGGCATGGGCACGGCTCGGTGGCCTCAAGAGAAAAGGGAGGCTCACATAAATGAGATCTGTTAGAGATTTTTGAAAATTTGCCTGGTAGGGCCTCAGAAAAATCATTTGGTCCGGGGGCCCATGATGCTCTTAAGACGGCCCTGCCGCAGATAGATGATGCCTTCATTTCCCACCCAACTCCGCTAGTTGGAAATTGCCATATGGCGATATATGACTGCAGTTGGTGTGCTGTAAAGCATCAATGAAAGATAATTCCAGATTGGTGGAAGTGAAAATTCCAGAATTAAGGAAAGAGATAATTCCAAAATCAATATGAAACAGGTAATTTCAGCATTAATGAAAAGATAATTTCAAAATAAATGAAAGTGATAATTCAAGAATTAATGAGATATAATTTCAGAATCAATAAAAGAAATAATTCCGGTATTAATAAAAGAAATAATTTTAGCATTAAAGAAATTAAAGAAATAATTTTAGCATTAAAGAAATTAAAGAAATAATTTTAGCATTAAAGAAATAATTTTAGCATTAAAGAAATAATTTTAGCATTAAAGAAATAATTTTAGCATTAAAGAAATAATTTCAGCAATAATGAAAGAAACAAATCGCTAGCTAAAACACAATATTTAGAAACTGAACTGCACATTTGAATCGGCAAATTGCCAGGCATGAACCGTGTTTTCACCGAGTCACGTGATTTCCTTGCATTCGATGTCGCTGCCGTCGTGGCTGTTGGATGCTCCCTCCAGTAATGTAAGCTCGATAGATCACACAGATAAAGTCATGTGATCTGTATCCAAGGATGATGTCACTCTCCGCCATCCCGGGGCTAACGAGACAGAGAGTCTCTTTCTCGTTAGCCCCGCTGCCATCCATACGAAGGTTTTTAACAGCTGATTGATGCGAAGATATCTTTAAGAAAAAAGAGAAAATTCAACTGCCCTTGCGGTGTCGGGAATCCAACCCACGTCCTTTCACTCTCCCGGTGAACGCCCTAGACCACGGAAAGTGAAAGGACGTGGGTTCGATTCCCGACACCGCAAGGGCAGTTGAATTTTCTCTCTTTTCTTAAAGATATCTTAGCATCAACCATCTGTTAAAAACCTTCGTATGTGATCTCTAGCTTCGTTGGCTTCATGTTGAGTCGGCCGTCATTCGGTTAACTCGTCGTTTTAGTGAAAATTATAATTTATAAAGTACTTTAATAATTCACTGTGAAATTTTTCAATCAATAAACGTGAATTATGTATCAATAAAATGCCCTTTTTTATACAGTGAAACCTGTACGAGGCGGAACGTCTAGGGACTGAAATAATATTCCGTTTTATAAAGGTGCAAATCAAAGCCCTAATCACTGAACGGACTATATTTTGATTCCGTTTAAGACAGGTTTCCATCTCATACAGTGTCCGCCTTAGACAGGTTTCACTGCATATGTTTACTTTAGCTGATAATATTTCTCCGACAAAAAAAATGGAAAACTAAGATTAAATACACGAGAAAATACTCGCAAACCAAGGCGTTCGTGAACCAAGGGTTAACTATATTTACTTTTTATCCACTGCGATGTGCTACTAGTATAGCAATTTCCAATTGGTGGTGCCTGGACCTCCTCAGGGGTCCCATGGTCTTTTTATTAGGGGTCCACGCAGTGGCGTAGGAAGGCGGACGCGGGGGGTGCGACCCGCACCGGGTACCAGCTCTGAGGGGGGTGACAAAAAATTGCCGGTTTTGTATTAATGCGCTTTTTTTGTTACATAAAATAGCATGTCAAATAATTTACACGGGCGTTCACAATCGTTAATTGCAGCAAATTGAGGGTGAACGATGTGATGCTGTAGTAATTTAGTACTATTGTGTGGTCCATAGGCGTACGCAGAATTTTCTCGGGGGGGGGGGGGGTTAAATCTTTTCCTGCAAAAGAACACTGTAATCTCTGCTTTAGAACCCCCCCCCCCCTTGCGTAGGCTAATGGTTCTGTCTCGTTCCTTTTGAACTGTGCTGGTGCTCAAGTAAACAAACCGCCGGTTCTGGTGACTCATCGTCTCATCTTTGCCACAAATATCATTCGCCCAGAGTCGTTCTGTGCAACAAGATGATATTTTTAACCCGAACATCATAATGAAATTCAAAAAATCGTCAACGAATAAGGCAAATACCATGAAAAACTAAGAAATTCCTTATGCAATTTCGACACGCTATGGGTGTCGTCTTCAGAGGATAAGAATACCACACTGACCGAGTTTCCCACTTCATTGATTTCCAAATCTTCCATCTCGGTTGCTCAGCGGAAAGAAAAAACTGTACGTCTGTCCAAGCCAAACGTCGTGGCAAGAATGAAGCGAAGCGCCTCCGTGTAAGTAAACTCGGTCAGCGTGATATTCTTATCCACTGAAGACGACACCCATAGCGTGTCGAAATGCGTAAGAAATGTTTTAGTATTTCCTGCTATTTGCCTTTTATTTGTTGCCTTATATATACATTGGATGAACGCAGATGTCGAGGAGATATGATCGAAGTGTTCAAAATTTTCAATGAGATGGATAGAATGCACCATGAACTTTTAGTACACCGCCAATCGACTGCTTTTACAAGGGGACACCAGTATCGATTGGTGAGGGACAATGCTAGATTATGGTGTCGCAGGGAATTTTTCTCTAATAAGGTTGTTAATAAATGGAATAGCTTACCACCGGAGGTAGTAAATTGTAACACAATTGACACGTTTAAAAAGAAGTACGATAAACATGTTGGGGTAAATCGAGAAGCCATCCATTCTTAGATTAAGACAACCATAATATTCTTTATGGGCATTGTATAGTATTCTATCATGCATATATATATTGTTTATAATTTGTGTTAATTGCATTTTTAATTGGGTTGCTGTATTTTTGAAATATATGACATCCATATTTTTATGGGCATCTGTTTATCAGCCACCTCGTTGAGCAGTTTGCCTAATGTGGCGTTGTATTTGTATTTAAAAAGAATAAATAAATTACTTGAAAAGAAAATTCAAAAAACGGTCAAAATCAAATTTGCACGCAAAATCCCGGCTGTAACGTTGGTAGACTGCAGTAGTGATATTGTTATGATTTGACAAAAACTTTACTTGTGGAGATCTCTCTCGATATGAGTATGACACGTTGTTTTAGTTCTTCCACAGTCCATTAGATGACATTGCTATCGCATCGCATTCATTAATAAATGTGGGGTCCACGACTAAAAGTGGGGGTCCATGGCAGACACCAGAATCCCGAGTAGGGGAGAGAAGGTCCACTAGGTAAAGTATTAGGGATCCGCTGCTGTAGTACTTCAAAGGGTAATTACCAAAGGGATACCAAACTCCTTGTTTAACCTGATTGTTTTCGTTATGCCTGACCTCTCATAGGTTTTGAAAATGTATCTGAAAATTCACGACTAGGAGTCCCTAAGGTCTCATGCTGGGGCCCCCGATTTATTTTTTATTCCGCTTATATGGTCTCGCACTTTTGTGTATACATTTATCAGGCCGTAGCGGGAAGGGGGGTCTGGTCCCCCCACCGAAATGTGAGAAAAGGGAAAAAGATTGCCAAATATGTTGTTTTATCACTTTGGTCCCCCCCCGAAACGAAATTTCTGGCTACGGGTCTGCATTTATACTGGTATATGTTACTACAGACAACACAAAGGAGCATGGGAAGATGTATGCTAGGTATCACAAGGGGAGATAGAAAACGAATCACTTGGATAAAGAATCACACAAAGGTGTATGATATCATGGAAAGAATTGAACTTTTGAAATGGAAATGGGCTGGACATATTGCAGGACCACAGATGGACCACAAGTATTCTAGAGTAGTACTCCCTAAGGAGCCTCTAGGTCAGTGTTTCTCAACACTCGCCGGGTCCTGATATCAAAGGTTAAGAACCACTGCTTTAGGTACCCTAAAATAGGGGGGGGGGCCCTGAACTTATTGTACAATCTGATTCTCTTCGTTATATGTCTGACCACGCACGGTTCTTTATTTGCAATTGTATATGAATGGACATGCATGACTAGGGGTCATTTAAATCCCATGATAGAGACCACAATTATTATTTTTTCTTCTTGTAGCTATAGGGTTACTATAAAGCTGCACGATGGTGAAGAGTGAGGAAAGAAAACATAGAATTTTGTTCGAATTTATTCTACTGGCGTTTGAACGCAATATTGCGTTCGTGATAGTAAAGGGGTTAATGGCTTACTGGGAGGGAAAAAAAAGCAGAAATATATAACTGGAGCGAAGAGCATTTGCAAGAGTATTTATTTTACTTTCCATGACAGAAAAACAATTGACGTCTTCACACAACGTCGCGACCTCAATGAGATTGTGGCTTTTTCAGAAACGTTTGTGCAAAGTAGCGAAGAAGTGCAGGATCGCTCCGAAGAAGTAAACTACGCAACATGTGCCAAACGTCAGGATCACGGCAATGCATACAGCTAACCACATGTTCCCTTCGAAAGCTGTACAAGGAGAGAGACAAGAGTCAGTTTTATACGATTTTTCATTTCTAACATTGAGTTGTACGAATATCAATATCAATACATGCTCAACCCATTCCTCGCGAACAAAATGTGGCCCGTGATTAAAAACCTAATTTTGTGAAAATGGACCAAGCAGCACGTTTACGGCACAGATTCAGATCACTTAAAGTGACGCTCTGTGCAGCTCCATATATCACTTCAATGGCCTGCGGAACATTCGCAGGTCACTTGAGCGGGCCGCGGCATATTTACATCCAGACCAACCTTGACCCTCGCTCTGTCCCACAAGGGATGTAAGTTCGTTTGGCGTAAGGTCATGTGGGTCGAGCGGCATATTTACAGTCACTTGTATGACTGGGAAATGATAGAAACACAGCAAGACCATGCTAATAACTGACTAGAATTTATTAAGTAACATAGTTAAACAGAAGTAGTAGCAGTACTAGTGATGATCACATTCAACTCGTGACAATATGCTTCAAGGTCGGCGTCGCACTAGCCGCGCATGCTCGTTGTTATGCAGATTAATCGGGAGTGTTGCCAGATCACAACAGAGTGTTCCGCGGCGCCGTTCCAGGCTACTTAAGCAACCCACGGGACATTCCCAGACCATTTGGTGACCCACGGCACATTTACATATCACCGTGGCACAATGCAAGATCATTAAAGCGGCCCGGGGGCACATTTACAGAACACTCGAGTCACCAGGGACCATTAAGTGGCCCACGACACGTTTTCAAATCAATGAACTGGCCCGTACTGTTGGGGTGGTTGAACATCCTTTATCTAAACACGGCCTACCCGTGTAGGCAACGGGGGGCAGAGCGGACCCTTTCAGTGAATGACCAAAAAAAGCGTGTAAGCATGTGACTGACCAAAAGAGTCAACTAGAGAGAACGGACCTGGTTAGTGAGCGGCCAAAAGAGTGACTAAAACAAAAGAGTGACTTAAGCCCCGTTCACATGGGAAATAGAAAAAACGGGTTTAAAACCCGCTTCAAGAATTTTCACCAAACCTTACGGAGGGAAAAAAGTCGCCAAGTGGGTGCTAGCACTCCCAATGCTACCGCAATCTCTGCACATGTGAACGGGGCTTTAAAGAGTGAAGGACCCAGTCAGTGAGCGACCAACCAAAAGAATAACCTAGAGACTGGTGTATTTACAGGTGGGGAGGGGGGGGGGGAAGCTGGTTATAATAGCACAGGGCTGAAAATTTAAGGAATGTGTGGTCAAGAAAATTAGACTAAAATGGCAGAACGGTGGCAAAGACCATAAAATTCATGTCTGTGTGGGTGGTCCTCGTTAGAACGGAGGGGTTCGTGGATCACAAAACGGGTTAACAAGACATCCCCACACATACACACTCCGCCGGACCGAAAGGGGTCAAATTGTTGACCCTTTCTGTCGGCCACGCGTTTGTGCACCATAAAGCATACATGCTCAACCCGTGACCCTCAAAGTCATCTGATGTGGCCCGTGACAAATAACAAAACCACCCAAGCGGTCCACGAAAGATTATCAAACCACTCAAGTGGTCTGTGTCACATCTCCAGATTACTTCAGTGGCTCACGCGAATATTCAGATTACTTCAGTGGCTCACGCGAATATTCAGATTACTTCAGTGGCTCACGCGAATATTCAGATTACTTGAGCGACTCCAAACGCATTTCCAAATCACTTGAGCGATCCGCGACACACCTCCAGTTTCCTTAAGTAGTACGTGGTGCCACAGTGGTACATCTGCATATTACATAATTGGCGGGGCCGGCACATTTCCAGATCAATGGGTGGGTCGTTTCACACTTACAGATCGCTAATTGGTTTGTGACACATTTACGGTGCATTTTAGCACGGCCCGCTGCATTTATAAAGATCACTTAAGTGGCTCTCGACACATTTCCAGACCGTTTAAGTGACTCGAAGCGCATCACCAGATCTCTCAAATTGCCTGCGACACATACTCAGAACACTCAAGTGGCTCGCGGCACACTTTCAGATCACTTAAGTAATTCGCAGCACATTTATAGATGTCTCAAGTGACCCGCGGCACAGTTTTGGAATAACTCAAGTGGCCCGCGACACGTTTACAGACAAATGAAGTGGCCCGCACTCCCGAAAAGGTTGATCACTCTTGGTACAAAAGATACATGGAGATACTCACCTTCCGTGACGAATGTGATGGTCTGGTTGCTCAAGACACCGATATCTGCAAGTGAAGAACAAGAAGATAACGTTAATGGGCTACGAGAAACAAGTTGCGGCAATAAATCGTATCGATCTGATCCGCCGGCCCTCGGAGTCATCTGATTTGGCCTTGAGACATTAAACATAATTTTTGTAAAAATGAACAAAGCGGCACATTTCCAGATCACTTGAATGACCCCCCCGATGCAGTTTAAAATCACTTGAGTGGCCCGTGACATGTTCCCAGATCACTTAAGTGGTTTGTGGCACATTCTCAGATCACTTGACTCACCCGCGACATACTTACAGACCACTTGAGTGACCTGCGGCACAGTTTCAGAGCACTTAAGTGTCACACACCCCCTTCTTAGATCACTTAATTTCACCGATTTCAGATTACTAACCAGTGGAATATTTACAGATCATTGGCGAGCACCTAATCTACCCGAGGTAACTGAAGTGGCCCAGGGGTCTTACAAATCCCACAGCACTTGATCGACCCGTGGCACAGTTACATATCACTAAAGTGGCCCTCGGCATACTTACAGATAACTACAGTGACTCAGGGGTCGTAAAAATTCCACATCACTTGAGCGGTCCGTGGCACATTTACAGATAACTTAAGTGTGACCCGCGGCACAGTTTCATAGTTCCTAATCGACCACAGCAGCACATTTACAGATCACTTTAGTAACCTGCGCTGGTGTTCTGGACAAGCCCAGACACGTTTTCAAATCAATGAAGTGGCCCGCCCTTGATCTGGACTTTCTCAACCCATGGTCCACGAGCCGAATGCAGCCCTCAGAGTAATTTGGTGTATTCACGACCCAAACTTGATTAGTAGGGCCTTCCGAGAAATGTAGAGCAAATTCGCGAACGGTCATGGGCTATTGAGCTACGGGTCGCAGGGACTTCCGAGATGAGTCGTACAAATCCACTTGAAACCAGAGGCTTTTGAACTATGGGTCACGGCCCAAACTTGTTACCTTTGCATGAATTTTTTAGTGCTGCTACCTACTTGTACATTTTTTGGACGGCCTGTGACGGGACTTTTTCATCGGGAAAATCTATTCGCATTCGCGCCTCGGAGTTGAAAAACTACAGAAAACCAAACTTCAGTCGACCACCAACTGTGGGGTCACTATGAGCCTCGGTCAAAAAGTAAGCATTGAACAGGGTTCAAAGGTTAAAACAAGGGTTTTTAACCTACGGGTTGCAAGCGCTTCCGAGATGTGTCGTTTAAACCAACTAACAACCAGGGGCTCTTGAGCTATAGGTCCCGACCCAGACTTGATACGTAGGGACTTTCGAGATGGGTCGCACTGTCGCCTTAGGTCGTACAAATCCACTTACAGCAGGGGATTCTTGGTCACGACCACAAATTTGATTCGCAAGGAGCTTCCGAGATGGGCGCTCTTGAGCTATGGCTAGCAGGTAATGCCGTCTTAACGCATGGGACCACCCGGGGGCCTCAAGAGAAGAGGGGCCTCACAAAAATGAGATCCAGTTGAAATTTTCTAGGATTTGCCAGGTAGGATTTGCCTCCGAAAAACCACTCGGCCGGGGGGGGGGCATGATACTCTTAAGACGGCCCTGGTAGCAGGAGCTTCCGAGATGGGTAGTATAAATTCACTTACAGCCTAAGGCTCTTAATCTGTGGGTCCCAACCAAGACTTGATCCAGATTTGACTCCCGATCGTTCAAATCCACTTACAGCCAGGGATTCACGGACTATGGGTCACGAACCGAACTTGATTCTCGGGGATTTGCAGACGAGTCGTACAAATCCGCGTACAGTCCTGTTATAAATGCACTTATTCCGTCACTGGTTTTACTAAATGTCAAAACAGTCCCCCATGGGGGTCACGAATCTGATCATTTTTTGTTGATTTCGGGTCGGGGTTGAAAAAAAAATGTCGAGCACACCCCCCCTGGGTCAAAATGACCCGATCCTCACCTTTGAAGTAGTTGACATCGTCGATCTCTTCGCTGACGTTGCTCGACCAGTGACTTGCGTCCGACTTGGAACCGGAAGAAGCGCCAAATGTCGCCAACAGCATCGCGTATGGAATGATATGGCGCAGAGACATCCTATTCGTTTGAACCTTTTGGACAAAAGAATAACAAACACCACACAATCATTAGGTCTTTTTTTTTTTTTTAGGAATAACAACAATAATAATGCAGTATATCTACAATATTGAATTGGCAACCCTGTCAGATTCCGCAGTGCACACCTGCACCAACCCGCTAACAGATTGAAGTTAGTCCTAATTACTTTACTCCCCCCCCCCGCCCCCCCCAGACACCGAGGGTGCTCAACCTTTTGGAGGGGACCACTTCACTGGAAAGTAACGCTTAATCATCTGGAACAGCGCCGTCGCAGATCACTTAGATGCTTTGGAACTCTGCCGTGGTTCACTCAAGTTATCTAAGAATGTTCGCGGGCCACCCAAGTGATGTATAACTGCACTGCGAGTCATTTCAGCTATCTGGAAATGTGCCGCGGGTCACTTAAGTGATCTCTAAATGCACCTCAGGAAACTCGAGTGATCTCGAACTGTGACGCAAATTACTCAAAGTGATATGTGAATATGTCGCGGGTCACTTGAGTTATATGGGATTTCACCGCGGACCACCTAAGTGATGTGGAACTGTCTCGCGTATCACTTCAGTGACACTGGAAATGTGCCGCGGGCCACTTGAGTGCTCTGGAACTGCGCCGCAAATTACTCAAGTGATATATGTGAATATATGTCGCGTGCCACCTGAGTTATCTGTAAATGTGTCGCGTGCCACCTGAGTTATCTGTAAATGTGCCGCGAACCAATTGAGTGATCTGGAACTGTGCTGCGTGTTACTCGTGCGATCTTTAAATCTGTCGCGGATCACTTAAGTTACCTGGGACTGTGCTGCAGGTCACTCGGGTGGTTTGTGAGTATGCTTTGGATCTCATAAGTGATCTGACCGTAATTGATCTGTAAATGTGCCACGAGTCCCTTGAGTGAACTGGAACTGTCCTGCAGGTCACACTCACGTTTTTACACGCTGTTTTGGTCACTCTTTTGATCGCCCACTAAGCTGGGTCCCTTGATTTCTAAATCCCTTCCACGCTCTGACACTCTCTAGGTCACTCTTTTGGTTTCCATTGACCTGACCCCTCGCTATGTGGGTCACTCGTTTGATCCCACACTCTTGTGTTCACTGACATAACTGTGAGACCTGTAGGTCACTGACCTAGTTCCTTTCTCTCCAGGCAGAGACAAATTTATGGTTTTACCGCTTGTAGGCCACAAAATTTTTGCGACCCTTCTTACATTGCAATGATTATCTTGGCCCACTCATTCCTCAAATTTGCCGCCCTTGCCCGCTGTGCCCCTCCGGTAAATACTGCTGTTAATAAGGCCCTGGGTAGAAGAATGCAGAAATCACTCGAATTCGTTGTAAAGAGACTAGGTGCAAACATGCTTCGGAGGAAACGTGTTTCGGAAGCGGGCTCTCATAAGCGGAAGTGTCCGGTCTAATCAATTGAAGGGGGTCATTGTAATAGATATGCGAGAGAATAACATCGAAAGTTTCAAGCTGAAATGCCGAATGGCGGTATGTGCATGAGCGTTTTATCACACAAAATAATAAAAAATAAATTCACCGATACTGACCGATTCACCAGTGATAATCGTTGCCGAGGTTCGACTTGAGACTCACCGACAGAACCCGTCGAAACACTTGAAGAAACAGCACAGCCTTTGAATACCAGAAGTTGATGACTTCAAAAAAATTCCTAATATTTTATTTTTTGGTTGGCTTTGACTTTCGCGGTTCTTTTTCCGCGAGTTTTTTTTTCAATTTCATCTTGTTATTCCATGGCAATAGGGCGCACATTAGTGGTGACGTCACAACCGGCAGCGCTGATTCCAAACAAACAGGAGCTGAGCGAGATCATAATGGAAAACGCCATAGGAAGTAGACGATCCTCCCTTAGAGGAGAAATATACAGTATATAGAAATATAATATTTCTTCTCAATGATGCTATCCGTTCACGTGCGTTTGGGCTAATCGCTCTGAATATGCAGTAGAACCTCTCGATAACGGACACCCATGAGACCAGAAATTTTTTCCGCTGACAAGGAGCAACAATATGCAACGGAACCTCGTTTATACGACTTTTTCATTTACACGACATTTCGGCTTCTTTGCTATTGGTTCCTACGCATTTTAATATCTGCAAAATTGATACGCCGGTGATTATGCATAATCACCAATCGTCTCGATAAAGAAAGTTTGATTAAATTTCACTAAATTTTTATCACTTTTACCGGCCATTTTATGGGTAATTCCTAAATAAACCACTCACGGTATATCCGTGGGGACGGAGTGGGAGCCAAGTTCGGTTTGTGGTGTAATTCACAAATAAAGTTAGAAAGTCTGATAAATATGAAAAATTTATAACCTTTGTATGATATTATAAACTTTCATCTCATCATTAAACCAATTCATTGTTTTAACCCGCACATGATACGCATGGCCCCCACATCCTGAAGTAGGGCCCCTAGGCTAGGATCTTTTACTGGCCCCACGACTAGACTTTCACGGGGCCCCTTTATAGCGTGAAAAAACAAAAAATGATTAAAATCACCCCGGGCTGGAGCCTTGTCAGCCCACCCCTTGTGGGGGGGGGGGCATGATGATACGTGCACCAAGCATATTTTGCAATAAAAATTAAATTTAAATAAGTGTGAAGAGGATAAAAACACTCATAACAACATTATCAGTCTTTTAATGTTACTTTGTCTTATCCATAATGTCACAAGGTATCAACAAACAAAATCAACACACGTTGCCATTCGAATTCGCCATCCTGGAGCATTCAGTTAATTAAGCAATTAATTGATGATTTATCATATTTACTAACACGAGCTTGGGACATAATCTTGTTGAATATGATAAATTCACGATTTATGTCAAAAAGTTAATAAATTGGAGTTTTCCTCATTTTACTGTCCGCTATCGAGAGTGTTCGCTAACGGGGAGTGAAATACAATAAATCGCTATTCTACGGAACCGGGAATCAGAAAAGTGTCCTTTAACGGGGAATGTCCGTTAGGGGAGGTTCCACTGCATATCTTTAATTGAATTTGAATTTTTATTTATTTTCAAATAATTTTCTTTCATTAATTAATTAACTCTTTTTGTGATGAATTATTTCTTTTATTAAATCTGAAATGTGTCCCGATAATTCGAGAATTATTATTTCCATTAGTTTTAAATTTTCATCAGTTATGAAATTATTTCTTTCGAAAACTCAATTTTTTTCATAAATTATTACTTTTAACAATTCTGAAATTACTCTTGAGAAATTCTGACTTATTCTCAATAATTCTGATTTCTATCAGTAGATCCGCAATTATTGCTTCCAGTAATTATGTGACTATTTTTTCATTAATTGTAAATTTTCATTTATCCTAAAATTATTTTTTTTCAATAATTCTAAAATTATTTCTTAAATCATTATTCCATGAATGAATCCATGATTCAATGCAGGAATCAAAAGCGCGGCTACTAGGGGGCCGTTCAAGTATTACGTCATCATCGATTGGGGGGGGGGAGCGGGTCAGCGTTTTGCTGACTTTTGCTGACAAGGGGGGGGAAGGGGGCCAAAAATGGCTGAAAATTTGCTTACGTAATACTTGAACGGCCCCTAGGCCAAACGCTAGTGAACGGATAGCATGCGAGAAATAAAAAAGCTTTCATAGCTAATTAGAGACGAACTATTATTATTATATTTTTAACATTGTATGTCCACAACAGTTTGAAGCTTTCATTTCAAGAGCTCGCAAGTCTTATTTAATCTTTTTTTTTTAGAAAAATAATTTAAACACAGGCTTATCTACGTCCTATGGCGTTTTCCTTTATGATCTCGCTCAGCTCGTGTTTGTTTGAAATTAGCGCTGTCCGTCGTGACGTCACACTAATGCGCCCTATTAACTCTTAGGATTATAATCCAGATCGGGGTGAAATGAAATGGAAAATTTCGCGAAACGCGGCTGAGAAATGATTGGCGAATGGTCGGAAAAAATAATACCGTAACAGGGAGAAATTTCCAAACCTCATGAATTTTTTACATTTCGTACTTATACGGGATGAACGAGACCTATTCTGCCAAACGTAAGCGGGGTGAGCCCAAGTGGAGCATGAAACATCCTACCAACCCTGTCTTATCTTTAACCGTTTTCGAGTTATGGTGGGTAAACGATTATGGAGGACAAGTCTACAAAAGAATTGTGAAGTTTCTGACAGATGCACACTCAAACTGACCACTTATTTCGAAAGAGCAGAAAAAATCCTATAAAGTGACACAATTTCCATAGAAATATCCGAATTTATTGGCGAGCTACAAACACTGAAAGATTGGCGAAGTTCAAAATTGAATTCGTTGATGTCATTCTCCTCTTTCCATACCAAGGTTTTAAACAGCTGGCTGATGCGAAGATATATTTTGGAAAGAGAAAATTCAACTGCCCTTGCGGGGAATCGAGATATTCTTTGCCTTTGTAGTCTAGTGGTCTAGGGCGTTCACCCGGAAAGTGAAAGGACGTTGGTTCGATTCCGTGGAAGGCATACGCGGAGATAGACGTGAAAGTTTGGGGGGCGGGGGCCGGCACGATGATGTAAAATGAGTTGTGCATTTAAAATCGGTGTGAAGCATACATGCTCAACTCATGGCCCCCGAAATCATTTGATGTGGCCCACGACCTCAAACCAAATTTTGTAAAAATGGACAAAGTGGGATATTTGCAAATCATTCAATTGACCCATCGCACAGTTCCAGAGCACTTGAACGACCAGTGGCACATCCACATCACTCAAGTGATCTGGAACATATATATACAGATCATTTGAGAAACGCCCAGCACAGTTCTTTAGCACTTAAAAGACATACGACAAACTTCTATACAACTTCACTTCTGTGATCCGCGGCACATCTACAAATCAGTTAAATGGCCCATGGTACAGTTCCACATCACTCAAGTGGCTCGCGGCACATTGAGAGATAACTCAAGTTAATATACACATAACTCAAGTATAACCGCAGCACATTTACAAATCTCTGAGGTGACGCGTGGCACAGTTCCAGACCGCTAAAGTGGCCCATGATACGTTTCCACATGACTTAACCGGCCCGCGTCACATTCCCAGATAACTTCAGTAAACTGCGGCATATTTACTGAGCACTAGCGGCACGCAGCACATTTACAGACCATTTAAATAGCCCGCACTCTCCTAAAGATTGAACACCCTTTGTGTAAAGTAGTGATTCCCAACGTCGGCGTTAACGCCACCTTGGGGGCAATGGAATGTTCCGGGGAGGCGGTACAAGCTACGGATATAACATAGGATCCTATGGGTGAGATTGCGTTGGGGGCGATGGGAGAAACAAAAAGGGTTGAGCATTAGGGTGGGTCGAAAAAAACGAAATTTTTATTTTGAAATCGCTATAGTGCGGAAAAGTTGCCTCCTTTAATAAGAAGAAAAACGACGTAAAAAATTTCAAAATCGGTTGATATCTTCCGGTCGCGCATTGAACTTGAAGTTTATGGAAATTGAAGAAATCGAATATTTTTGTTTAATAATTAAAATTAGATAAAATTTTATGATTGACACGCAAAAGTTTGTTACGCTTATTTTATGGTTCAATAAAGTAAAATAAATTAAAGCATCATTAATATTCCAATGTTTATTGGTTGCGCAGTGTGTTCGAAAAACAGGAATTTACCAAATTTTTGCTGGTTTCATTGTGCAGCTTTTCGTCCGTTTTGTCAGAATAAAACGATCCAGAATTCATCACTTGGAGGTGGCTGCACGTCCAGTTCCACCCACACGCAACCCAATCAACCATCCAAAATAGGCGTGTGCGTATAACTTATATTATATATCTCAAAACTAGTCATCGAAATTAACACGTTTAAAATATGACTTTTTGGAGAAATCAGTCATAACTGATCTTGATAATAGCGTAGATCTCATGTACACTTAAGATGAGAAGCTCATGTCTATATACTTTAGTTCGGGCTTCGGTAACAAGTTTGATGCATCTCTCGACTGTCTGAGTCCGTCGGATAAACCTTTCGATGCCTCTGATGTGGTTAGTGTCGGAATTGATGAATGATATAATATCATCGCATACTTCCCGTAGCATTGGGGGAAGGATAGAAGGATACAAGAGGCAAGTATTCTGGTTAATAATTCCAGTGTATTCGGGAGCTTTAAAGTTTTTCTTACGTAGCACGAAGTGTCATATGTTTTTTCCTTTAGAGGTGGATTGTCCTTTATTACCTTTTATATCCGACATTGAGAAAAATAGAATAAAAGGAAAATTATAATATATTAAAATAAAAGCATAAATGTGATGGCAATAACAAATAGTCATCATGTAAATTATTTGGTAGGTAATTTTAGTTTTAATTAAAGAGAAACTAAAAAACATATAAACAATGTTTCTGAAACAATTAGTTAATTCGAAACAAATTTATTTACCCTGGTACTTTAAAGTACCGTCTGGCTATAAAAAGGGTTAAAGTTCTTCGATATCCAGGTTCTCTCGAATGTCATCAACAATCATAGCCAACAGTAAATTTTCAGGCTGTCCAAAGAACGCATTGGGTTCAACTACTGGATCAACAACTTTAAGTAAGTCTCTCTCATCAAATAAATACCACAATTTTTGAACTGCTGGAAAAACATGTTTAGTTCATCATTGAAATACTTGTTCTTTTTCATGTGGAACCACAGAGGCACGTACGGTTTCAAGATGAAGAGAACTTCTGGTTCTCAAAAGGATTTGGCTAACTTAAGTATTTCTATAACTTTAGCACTCTATTGGCCGCATTTAGCCATCTAGAATGTGACAGACGACCAGGATCTCGAATTTACAAATCCCCTGGAAAATTTCCTGGCTTTTTTGTTTTGGATATGCCTAATAAATACAGTACTACTCGTCCTTTCTCAGCATCTTTCTGTCTACTTCTAGAAGCCAACAATCTACAGATTCATACTCCAACACATAGAGCTTTCACATTCAGTAAGCTGTTATCAAATGGGCCCAGAAAAAGATTTTGGCCCTGTAGATGCACCATCTATATCTGTGGTTCCCGACTTCGAAGCGCGAATGCGAGCCGATTCCCCTATTAAAAAATCTTGCCATAGAGAGCAACAGGTCTACAACGGTACAAATATTCAACCATTTCACTTCACTCATAATTTCAAATTTACATGACAGCACTAAACATTCCCGCACAACAATAAATACGGCTCAGATTGTCAGGTGCACATATTTTGTTCCAGACTCCGTAACGAAGCTGGGCTGGAAGAGATTTCGGCAGCAGGATAAGACCGATGGCAGAGTCCTGACGTTCATTGATTCATTGCACCATCTATATGCGGAAAAAATATGACGGAGAGGAATTTCGTTGAAATGGGGTAGATCCACGATTCACTGTAGTGGTCTTTCTACGTGCAGTTCACACGTGATCCAGTCAGACTCAGACAGTTGAGGAATATGCCTAAATTGTTACCGAGGCCTCAACTAAAGGATGTGACATGGAGATAGAGATAGCTACATCACAGATCTACGCTATTATCAAAATCAGTCATGTTTGATTTCTTCCAAAGGTCAGACCACCGAATTCTAGTCAATTGTAATAACTATTTTTCAAATATAGTGTGAATTGCACACGCCTAGTTTGGATGGTTGATTGGGCTGCGTGTGGGTGGAACTGGACGTGCAGCCACCTCCAAGTGATGAATTCTGGATCGTTTTATTCTGACAAAACGGACGAAAAGCTGCACAATGAAACCAGCAAAAATTTGGTAAATTCCTGTTTTTCGAACACACTGCGCAACCAATAAACATTGGAATATTAATGATGCTTTAATTTATTTTACTTTATTGAACCATAAAATAAGCGTAACAAACTTTTGCGTGTCAATCATAAAATTTTATCTAATTTTAATTATTAAACAAAAATATTCGATTTCTTCAATTTCCATAAACTTCAAGTTCAATGCGCGACCGGAAGATATCAACCGATTTTGAAATTTTTTACGTCGTTTTTCTTCTTATTAAAGGAGGCAACTTTTCCGCACTATAGCGATTTCAAAATAAAAATTTCGTTTTTTTTCGATCCACTCTATTGAGCATCCTTGGTGTAAAGCATGAAAATATGGTAGTATAAATATATGTGGAAGCGTAAATTTCATGCGCCATAATACCGGTTACTATATTATGTTTGCTCAGAACTTCTATGATATTTGACGATTTTCTTTTTTTTTTTATTTCTTGTAGATGGCAGCAGTGGTCCCTTAGTGGACCTTGCGACGGACTCGCGTCTCGAGATCCCGGGTTCGAACCCCGTCGTTACCACAGTAGTGGTTGGCTGAAATTGGTTTCCTGTGGTTCCCAACTTCGAGGCGCAAATGCGAGCCGATCTCCCCATTGAAAAGTCTCGCCACAGAGAGCAACAGGCCTGCAACGATAAATTATTCAATCATTACACAAAGATGGCAGCACTATATATACACATAACGAGCATTACACACAAACAAACTTCATGTCAGGTCTCACTACACGTACACGCACATTCCCGCATGTATTAATTCGTTAGAGGTTCCGCAAAGGAATATGGACGAGGTGCATGTGTGGTTTAGGAGCCAGGGCCGTGTTAAGAGTATCATGGGCCCCCCGGAATAAGTGGTTTTTCGGAGGCCCTACCTGGTAAATTCTAGAAAATTTCAACCGGATCTCATTTTTGTGAGGCTCTCAAAATTTATTGTTGTTTTCACCATTTTTTTAGATACTTTTTTATCAAAAAATGTTATTAAAGTTCACTCCAGTACTATTGTGAAGAAAAGTGACAAGAAAGTCATTCGGATACCTTAATAGAAATTAAATTACTGTTCTCAAAAGTTGAGTAATAAACTAAAAATTCGTCACTGTGCGGTGGACAGTAGAAACCAAAAGTTACCATGCTTGCATAAGTTGCAGGCAAACATGAGTGGAAACTATTACGCAGCAAAAAAGTTTGCGTACCAGGATTTTTAGTGGTGCCAATGAGTTCGTTACAAGAACGGCATCATTGTCACAGGACCTATCACGCCTACATCAAAAGGAGGGTGAAGGTATATTGTCACCTCTGTTGACGACTACTCAAGGTCTGCAGTAGTGAAGCCTATGAAATCCAAATGTCAAGTCCTCGAGAAATTTATTGAGTTCAAAAGGACTGTTGAAAATTTCCATGGAGTTAAAATCGCTACTCTACGAAGCGACAATGGAGGGGAATATATCAGTCGTGAATTTGACGATTTTTTGAACAAGAATGGAATATCGAGGCAGCTCAAGGTCCCTATAACTCCAGAGGAAAATGGGGTAGCTGAGAAGATGAATCACACCATGTTCGACATGACCAGATGCCTTCTTCTAGACTCGAAGGTCCCAGACAACTTGTGGGCAGATGTCGTCGTTACCGCCTGTTATTCGCGGAATAAATGCCCATCTGAAGCTATCCAGGGAGGTATACCCGAAGAACTATGGACCAAAAGGCCTGTCAAAACTAGTCATCTTAAAATGTTTGGTTGTAAAGCGTATGCGCACATCGATAAAACGCAAGTAAAGGGAAAGTTAGGAAAGCGCTCAAAAGAATGTGTTTTCATTGGATACCCTGAAGGGGTCAAGGGATACAAAGTTGTGGAACGTAGACGAAGACATATTTTTCCCCAGTAGGAATGTGAGGGTTGATGAGTCCATTCAGGAGGAGTCAAACAGATTGTCAGTTGAAAGGAAGTGAATTAACAGTCAATCTAAATGACCAAGAAGTACAAGTGACACCTCCTGGAGCCCCTCTAAGGGATGCATTGCCCAACTTGAAGCATGCAGAGCAAATGGTTGGAAATTCGAAACAGCCTACAACCACTGCGAATCAACCTCCAGATGTTAGAAGAAGCAAGAGACAAAGAAGACCTACAAGTTTTTATGGGAATCCAGTGTCATACAAAGCTGTCAATGAAGCGCAGTTTAATGCTGATATTCGGATCGAGGATCCCGCCGCCGTCGAAGAATCGATGAAATCATCTGATGCAGAAATGTGGAAAGCAGCTATGAAGGAAGAAGTAGAACAAGTGGCTGTTCAGGAAGCTAGCAAAGTGAGTGACGCTGTCGTTGAAGAGAAACCGGTAACCAGGAAACGAGGTCGGGCAGCTAGATCGGTTTTATACGTTCGCTTTGTGGGCTAAAGCAAGCTTCTCGATGCTGTCCAAGTTCAACAGAAAGAAAATGGGGGCATTTTCATATCTCAAGGCCTGTATGCTGAGAAAATCTTGCATCGTTTTGGTATGGAGCAAGCTAAGCCAGTAGCTACTCCATGTGAAACCACTAAAGCTCAGGAGGGAGCTGATCCTGTCGATGTTCGTGCTTACAGTATCCAGCTGTGACTATTCGCCCGGATATAGCTTTTGCTATATTTTGTGCCTTGAGCTTTCTGTAAACCAACAAAAGATGACTGGTTCGTGTGAAAAGGATTTACAGATACCTTCGTGGTACCACTGATTTGGGCCTGATTTATCGTTCATCTCTAAGATCAGGCTTCTGTGTTTACAGTGATGCAGATCATGCTGGTGATCAAAGAACTCGAAGCTGTCAAACTCTGGAATGGTCTCTTTGAATTCAGGTGCTGCTATCACCGGGTGGTCAAGACTTCAACACAGTGTAGCCATCTCCTCGACAGAAACTGAGTATATAGCCGCAAGTGAAGCTGCTAATGAGCTGGCGTGGTTGAAGCTGTTGTTCAAAGAACTTATCGGATTCTGTGGCATTCCAGTTCTCTATGTGGACAACCGAAGTGCTATAAAGCTGGTGCAAAATCCACAATTTCATCGTAGATAAAAGCATATTGACGTTGGATTTCATTCAGTGCGTGAAAAATGTGAAAATAATGTAATGTCTGTGATGTATGTACCGTCCCGAGATCAAAGGGCAGATATCATGACAAAGCCATTGTCAAGAGTAATTCTTAATTGTATTCGCATAAGAATTGGGCTTCAATTAGGCTTACAAAATTATTATCATACTATGAAAGTGTATGAACAAAAACATTCATAAATGATAGTGTGAATTACTTAAAAATTATGGTATAGGAGCTTATAAGTGCGCCCCTCTATATCGAATCTGCATCAGTTTCAGATTCTACTTCTGAATCACTAGTGGAATGTTCACTGCTTTATAGCCACTACATCCATTCGATTACAGCCGCAGTCATTTCTCGGCGTTATTAGGCTAACTACACACTGTTTCTACCCCCCCCCCCCAGATGGTCAACCATCAAACGACTCTCACAAAGGCCCCGACCGGCGCCAATAAAAGCATCTTTGTTGCAGAGTTTTTTTAACGATGGTGGACATCGTTAAAAATCAATAGAATGTTCCGTCTTTTTATTTTCAAAAAACCGAAATCAAGCTATTGAAATGTTCTTTGCGGTCAGCTGGGAAGGGTGCAGCAACCTCCAGTCACGTAAAGAACCTCCTTTCTTTTTTTCCTTCCTGACCACTGTACCAACAAACATAGATAGCTCTCTAAAGAAGATACTCTCCCCCCCCCACACACACACTTCTTTAGGGGATGATGGCTGAACTCTTGTTTTTCCAACACCTTCAGTAATCTGAAATGAGTGCTGGACGCCTACTCACCTCCCACCTTTACTTGTGACAATATTATTTGGGAAGGCGGCACACTGTAAATAGGAAGGTTAGACAATCATATTTTTTTACTTCAACGGCAGTCTGTGTGGTAAAAACACAAAAAATAAACAACAATATGGTTTAATAACTATATGTTATTTACGGTAGAAATGACACATGACACTTCTACACGTTTACGAAACGTGAATTAAAAAAAAAAATTCTCCCCTCTTTCTATACTCCAAAATTCGTCGCCCCTCCGAATTTGGCGCACTGAGCTATAGTCCGCTTAGCCCCCCTGTAAATTTATATATACAGTCAAACCTCGTTAATGCGTCACTCTTGGGAGAGCAAAAATATGACTTAGTAAGCGGAGTGACTCGTTAAACGGAGTAAGTCATAGCTGTGCCAATTCCTGTCCGAGGACAATCGGGAATTCCCAAAAGTGACCCGATTAGTGGAGTGACGTGTTAACCGGGTGACGCACTAACGAGGTTTGACTGTATATATATATTTTTTTTTTTGACCCACCCCGTTGTTATATTATATATTTTTTTTTATAAAAAAAGGTTGAATTAGCTAAGAATTGAGCACTCGAATAGACGAGTTTATACTTATAATTCAACATTATTTTCAAGTATCAATTAGAGCCAGAGTTTTTACGAAAACTTGACAATATTGGAAAAAATCACCATTTGACATCACAATTTTTCCCCAAGAGAATTAATTTTTCGGAATTTCATTTCTGTTGATTTTAATCAAAAAAATATCCTTTGAATACCAAAAGAAATTTGAGACCGATTCCATACATACTCCAGTCCAGGACGAATTAAGCCGCGAAAAAAGCGGAAGAATGACTTTAGAAGAACGCGAAGTGACCTTTTTGAAAATGAAACCGAGCATTCTATTCGATTTTTTGACCACCGCTGAACAATGTTCAGAAAACCTAAGCCGCTCGTCAATGAGAATTCCCAAATCGATGACCTTAGTTGCATCCGGGATAATGACACCATTCAACTCGTAAGAGAACCGTGGGTTGTTCGAACCAAAGTGAGCGACCATTCACTTATCAATGCTAAACGTCATGTTCCATTCATTTGCCCATTCCGCAATCCTGTTTAAGTTGGTCTGGAGCAACTCCTTATCGTTTTGATTCCCGATTACCCCCCATTAGCTTCACATCATCTGCGAATTCGCTAGTAATCCCGTCGATACACTGATCGAGTTTTTATGGATAAAAAGTGAAAAAAGTATGGGGCCAAGGACACTTCCTTGAGGAACTCCACTTGTGACGCATGTCCATCCAGAGAATTCCCCGTTCACAATAACTCGTTGCGAAGTATCTCTTAACCACGATTCTATCCCCCAATTCCAATTTCGTGTAAACGCTTCAAGAGTTTACCATGTTGGACTCGATCGAATGCCTTCTGGAAAAAGTAGTAGCAAGGTAAACAACATCTACATTCTTGCTCTTACCCAAAGCCTTAATCACGTGATCATAGAAGCAGAGGAGGTTAGTTACACATGACTTCCTCTTTCTGAACCCATGCTGATTATCCGACAATACATATTCTCGTCTATCCACTTCACAAACTGCCTTTTGATGATAATTTCCGAAATTTTCGAGAGGGAGCTCGTCATACTCACTGGACGATAATTGGACACAGCTGCTCTACTACCCTTCTTAAATATCGGAACAACGTTAGCAAGTTTCCAATCCCTTGGGACCATACCCTGAGCAACACTACTCCTGTATATCTGTACGACTGGCCTCAACGATTCATTAGCACATTCCCTGAGGACCCTGGTATATATATCATCTGGTCCTGGGGCTTTGCTTGCACATATATCTTTTAGAAGATTTAGGACCTCCACGTGTTCTACTTGAATATCGATGAGGGTTTTATTACCCCATGCAACACCCGTATATCGAATATCATTATCTTCATTAAAAACCGACGAAAAAGTCATTGAAAGCACTACACATGCCTACATTGCTCTCTAACCTAGAGCCTCCTATCGAGAGGGGGCCAACTGTCCCCTTACATACATTATTGACGTATCGAAAAAATGATTTTGGGTCAGAGCCAATGTTATCTGCCAACCTAGATTCAACTTCCTTTTTACTATCCCTTATCGCTTTCTTCAACAGTCTTCTTTTATCAGGAAACATCGATAGGTCACCTCGTCCACTTTTATACTCTCTGAATGCTCTTTTCTTTTCAAGATAAAGGTTCCGCACGCTATCCGTGAACAATAGAGGAACTTGGAACTTTAAAATTCGGGATTTTCACGAACCTCCCAGGTCTTCTCTCTGGGTATCAGAGTTAATAATTATATGTTATTCACCAGTGACGCCGGAAGTCAGAAATGATTGGTGTTGCTCAAAGTATATGTGAGTCATTTCTCTGTACAGACCATAATATTTATTTTTTGAAGTACAGAGCGTCCCTTTTTTTTCCCGAATCTGTTTGATTTTAGCGATGACCCGTTCTTCAACTTACCTCCGTAGTAGTAGTAAGATTTTTACTTCAGTAAAATGTAACAAACCTATGCAGGAGGGGGTATAGGGGTTCCGTGTCTGCCCCAAGACCAGTGCCGTGTTAATGCATGGGCCCGGGGCCTCAAGAGAATGCGAGCTTCACAAAAATGAGAACCAGTTAAAATTTTCGAGAATTTGCCAGGCCTGGGGTCCATAATGCTCTAAAGACGGCCCTGCCAAGACAATCAAAAATTTAAATTATTATTTTTTTGAATAAATTAGAGTATTGAAAGGAAATATATTTACGAACTATATTTTTCAATATCTGTTAATTTAAAACGTTTTTTGAAGGTAATGAATTCAAAATGTCTCTGGGACGCATGCCCTGTGCCCCCCCCCCATAATATTCACATAAAACTGTGAAATTCTACTTATTATAAATCGATAAAGTGGTGGAAAATGGGTTATTCATTAACAAATGATAGTTTTGATCATCAATTCTTTAAAACCATTACAATGCGTATTCTGAAATCGAATAGTTCTATCGTATGTATTTTACAGTTTTTAATCAATGATTGGATTGGATTGTTGTGATGATTTAACTGAATTCGCGTTTCAACTTCTCCCCGCTAATTTAAATTGACAGCCATCACCACACAGTAACGTTGCTGGTCCTTTGAGTATAGTGTTTCAGAATATTGGGGAAGCTTACATTTTGAAAACAGAAAGTACAAATGCATAATGCAGGGGTTCTCGAACTGTGTGCCTCGGCACCCTGCAAAGGTTTTCCGAGGAGACTGTTAAACTGCTCTGGGGAGCCGCGGATAAGCATTGATTAGGGAAAGAGGTGCGGTTTCCGAAGTGGAAACGCAAAAAAAATTAGGAAAACCTTTTTGCGCCCTCTCTAGGAGGGCGTTAAGTTCGGGGTAAAAGGGCGAAAAAATGGGAAAATGATTTCTGCCCGCTCTAGGAGGAGCGCCAAATCCGAGGTAAAAGGCTAAAAGAAATTCGACATATGTTTTGACATAAAATATCGCTGTTCCTTTGAACGCATCAAAACGAAGCGATTGAAACAAAAGTCTTTTTTTAATTAGGTAGGTCAGGAGGCCCAAATATAGGTCCCAGTCAGGTAGAGATTTTGTCTCGAGCCGACCCTGAGGGCAACGTATGCGTGTGTGTGGGAAAATTTTAACAAACCATACATATACACAGCTGAACATCTTTTCGGAGTTTCATGGATCTTGTTCCAGATACCCGGTGAGTAACGGTAAAGGCTCCTATGAGACTTCTAGACAGTGTCTCTGTCTAGGAGACCTTGGCAAGGTGTGGCCACAACGAGATTCTAAAAAGACATCTACATCTTTTTCAAGAAACTAATGAATAACGTACGTCGGGAATTCAATTTGATTTTTTTTCCAACCGACTTTCAAGAAGGGCCGAAAAAACCTCAATGTAAATTCGATCGAATGAAAATCTGGTGATCTTAGGGAATTTTCGATTTTAATTTTTTTTGTATTAGTTTTCTATGAGTGTTGTAAGAATTTTAATCATCTTAAAGAAAGTCATTCTGAAGGTAAGTCATTTCCCCGATGTTAATCTTGAATAAAAATTAAACAAAACCTATGGAATTTCGCTGCTTATAATCTGCAAACTTCGCTAGTGTGAGGAAAAAAAGGCACCACGTATAGTCCGCAGCGGTATATAACCCACATGAGAAAATTTCATTTATCAGTATAAAATCGCTCGCAAGGGGGGCTGGGGAGTGTTGTTTAACGCGGTTTTGTAGAGGAAATGTCAGTTTTTGTACCGGCATCCACTCAATCTATTAATATTAAAAAAAATGTTAATTTAATGTTAAGTTTTTGTAAATAAATTTTTAACATAATTATAATTAATGAAACCAGTCTTGGAGAAAAAAAATAAAGCAGTAGATAAGACGCAGCGGTTTATCCACACTAAAGCCACTTCAAAGTTAAGACTCTTCTCATGTGCAACTTCGACCCACAATAATAAATTCATTTCCGACGTTTTGTTTTTATTTCAACGTAATTTTTTTAAACGTGTAATCTACGGACTATACGCAACAGAATAGGTAGGCTAATTGGAACTTTCATGGAAATATGGAAATAAGGTAGTGTACCTCACATATTCAGAACAAGGAAGAGTGGGGGCAGCGTCAAATCCATTTCGTATAAGGGAAATTTCGGATATGTATCTTCGTGTATTTGAAATGAGGTTTTTTGAAGCTGATGAATTAAATGTATATTATGGTAAATGTGTGTGTGCGCGCGCGTTGAATGGGTAAAATATATTGGTAATACATAATCACCAATCGTCTCGGTAAGTTTGATAAATTTCGCAACATTACCGGCGCGATTATGCATAATTCCTTTTAAGCCCCGTTCACATGTGCAAGATTGGGGGTCGCTTTGGTGATAATTACCGGCATGGCAACTTTTTTCCGCTCGTAGGGAAGAAAAACGTGGGAGAGAAGCTCATCAAAAAAAAGCCCATCTTTCTTGGGGTGGATTGGAGGTCGACATCGACCTTCTCTCCCATAAATCATTTGCGCCGCGAAAACTGCTATAAACTCCTTCGTCAACCATCTTGAATCAATCACTTCCGTTCAACCTACATAACCAGTGGATGACTTCCGGAAAGAAGAGGTGGGATTACCGGCATAAACTTAACGTCTTGTGAACGGTTTGTAGCGAAAATCCCCGTTACAGGGAACTTCCCGGGATGTTTTATTGTAAATGTGAACGGAGCTTATAACCCTGTATGCACAAACGTGCGGGTTGCTTCTTTTCACTTAAGATTTTTTTTTAACTTCAGGGATGTTCAGCCCAAACTTCAAGAATTGTGCGTTATCGTTGAAATTAAAGCCGAAGTTCCTGAGGTTAAAAAAAATCTACAGAGAAAAACAACCCCTTCCTAATGCCGTCTTAACGCATGGGCCTACATGGGAGTGGCCCGGGAGCCGCAAGAATAGAGGGGCCTCACGAAAATGAAATCTAGTTAAAATTTTCTAGAATTTACTAGGTAGGGCCTCAGATAAACCACTTGGCTCGGGGGCCCATGATGCTCTTAAGACGGCCCTGCCCCCTTCCCCAGGGCTGTAGCGTGCTTTCTTTCTTGGGCAGACTTTTCTTGGAGCGTCCTTGAAATGGTTATGCTCAGAAAAAGGAGGAGTTACAAGCGCCTCCCCCCCCCCCTCATTCAGCTCATTTCAACCGCCCAAGTTGCCTCAAAATAGTTACGGACCTGCCCAAGTTGCAGGGCTCGGTGCTTCAGCTAGTGTTTGTCTTCCCCTTCCGTTTCTTAGTACTGGGTCTGAAAGGGATAATTTCAAATGAAGTTCACGAGTCTTATAAATATCACTTTTTTTTTAATCACTTTTATTATCAGTTTAGCCTGTACGTGTTGCGTGCACTACACCAATTTTACCATAAAACTCAAAATATGTATGAAGAAGATGGATCCTTTGTGATGAGTATCCTGCATTAAATGTGTGACGTTTTGCTTTTTTAAGGTTTTTAAATCTCTTAATTAAATCAAACAAGTTGGTTTTTATGCTTTTTTACAAGTTAAATAGCAGTAATCCCATTCTAAAAAAAGTTTTTCCGACTTCTTCGTCCCTTAATATCCAACCAAGTGGTGTGCGGGGGGTGGGGACGATCACCACACCAAGAGTCTGAAAATTCACTGACACATACATCACTCTGGATTTTCGCCTGGGGGGAGGGGGACGCTGACTACTGTTTTTGCACCGGGTGCCACTAGGCCTAAGACCGGTTATAGCTAGATGGCTATCTCTAGCTATAGATGACACGCTGGTTCTATTCATTCCCAGAACCACTCGAAGAAGGATCGACATAACTACAGGTTTGTATCAGAGGTCCTCATTGAAATATCGGTAACAATTCGACGGATCACTTACATCCGTGATTTTTAAAATTTTGCCGTCCATTTCACCCTTGTCTCAACATTTACCCACTGCTCCCCAGAATACTTCAAGTAGCGCTTCAAAGCACTAAGGGGCCGTTCAAGTATTACGTAAGCAAATTTTTAGCCATTTTTGACCCCTTGTCAGCAAAATTTCGTCATCAGCTCTGTCCCTCTGAATCCAACTCATATTTTCAGAGAGGTTGGTTGATGACGTAAGCATTATTTAAACCCCCCTCCCCCCCCTGTCATCAAAAGTCAGCAAATCGCAAACCCCCTCCCCCCCATCGATGACGTCGTACTTGAACGGCCCCTAGGGTGGGAGTATGTTTGTGTATGTAGCTGTAGTATTTCATATTATGTTCTTTTTCCGTATCGCCACTAGATGGCACCACTTACACAATTATTATCTATGTTATTTTTCCCGTGAGGCAGATGTTTTTTTGTATCGGCTCGAGTCAGTCGTACTTTTTACTCATGTCTGATTAAACGTTCATATAATTTTAACCTTTGCGTTCTCCATATATATCGACGCGTTCGTCGTTCGTATACACCTGGTATGTATCTAGGAATGTAAGCTTTATTTACACATGCCCCGGATAAAACAAAATACGAGACAAGAATATTATCCAAAAGGCATCATGAGCTGAAAGGGGTTGAGAAACGCTGCCCTGTAGAGGAGGTGCTTGTACGGTTTTGCAGTAGCAACCAGTCAGAAAAATTTATAGCAGCACTACGCACAACAAGCATTAACAGAATCAAACTTCACGTTAGGTTCACAACACGTACATTCCGGCATATACCAATTCGTTAGTAATTCTATAGAGAAATGTATATGAGGTGCATGTACGATGAAGTGGTAATACAGTAAAACCTGTCTTTAATGAAACCTGTATAAAGCAGAACCCTTTATTTAATAGAAAAAAATTTTAGTCCTGTGATTTTAATGCTAAAATACACATTAAAAACCTAGATTGTACGGAACCTGTCGAACGTGGAAATGGAAAAGACAATTTCATGTTCTTAACAGAGAATTTCACACAAACACTACGAATGTTTTCCAAACCCATAGACCAAGGGAAATACACTGAATGTTAAAGTGCTCCACCAAAAATTTTTTATGCATCATCCCCTCCTACATTAGCAAAAACTATTTCGTACTTGATGCTGTGAGTTTAATGCCATATGTAGTAAGGCAGTTACTTCCTGAAATTGTTAAAAAAATCATTTGGAAAAGCAGGCTTTACCACAGGAGAAATCAGTGCAAAGGTTGAATTTCAAAATGATATATGCAAAACTTACAAAAGTGCATGCAAGCTGCTTTCTATGATACATAAGCATAGACGACAACGTACAAACTGAACCTGACACGGCAAATATATACATTCCCATTAAAAATTTTGGAGAAAGTCAAAAAGAGGAGGAAGGTGAGATGAATGTAGTCATTTTCCGACCGTATCAGTGTAGGGTGAAGTTTTATGTAGATGGTGTCAAAACCCTCAAGGAACTGCAGAAATTCTGCTTTATAGCAGCATAATGACTGGCATTTTTTTAGGATTTCTGAAACAAAATTGCTTACTGAAAGTCAGACAGCAAAGAGTGTAAACTGCATGCAGAAAACACTTATTGACCACCGGGAAATAAAAAATTATTTACAGTAATTTTTAATCCCTACTCAGCGATTCAAATAGCTGATGCATGTAATGGACGGTTTATAGTATAATGTTGGAGTAAATGCAGTATGTATGTATTTTTAATAAATGATGTATATCACACACACATCAAGTGATATTTATTTAATAATTATTACTTACTAATAATTCATTTATTTTGAAATTATTTTTACTTTATTTTCAATTAATTTATTTTTACTTTATTTCAATTTTTTCAAGATTGTTTTACATAATTTTTCACATTATATCAATTGAACCTTTATTAACCTGTGTTCAACGGAAAAAAATCTTGGTCCCTTGTGATTCTGTTGAAGATGGGTTTCACTCTCTGTAGTAGCAACTAGTGGAATTCATACACAACTTAATTTCATCAAAATGCAAATAAATAACAAAGATATATATACAAATATTTTAATGTCTTCTCCCTCAATGCTATACATTCTGGTCGAGAAACGCACACATGTACACACAAATAAGCTTTCAAATGATGCCTTCAATGATAATAACAAGCAAAATTATAAATAGACACAAAATATTCACAACAAACGATCCAAAATGTGTCGCACTTGGATAAAATAAATAAAGGAACACTCAATTTACTCAACTAACAAAACAATATTAAGATTACCTAACTTCCATCGAATACTTATACATTGTTTATATACAAAAACAGATTATGTGAAAATGGATAAAAATGAAGAAATTCACAATTCATTGTTATCACATTTTTATGCGATGAAAAAATACAAACCATACTAAAAATACTTCAAAAAGGCATTTGAATATTGGACGCAGTCCACCTCTGTTTTAACCTCACCATGGTACATAATTTGCAGATTTTTTTAAATAAAATTCTACAAAATAATGGTGGGCATGATGGTACCAGTGATATTGCCACAGTATATCTCGGCACTTCATATCAGGGTTCTACCATATCTATGAACTCTTACAAAAGTTTTGAGATTAACACTTTATAGACATTTCTGTTGCATATCTGAGCGATGTGATGCAGCAAGAAAAAGTAATGTGGCAATGTCTGGAAAATATATAGTAGCGTGCTCTGAATTATGAGTTCCATTCACCCGACAACCGCAGCAAAATAAAACCCCTTGATGGCATAGGTATTTGCTGAAATTCCGATCTGAAAATTCCAGGGGAAGGGTGATCCTAGAACCCTGAGGATACAAAGTATATATATATATGTGATAGGATATACTTTCCAAACAAAATTTCTTGTACTTAAACTAATGAAGCTGGGAAGGAATGGTTTGATGCACGTATGTAGGCTATACTAATGCACATACTTGAATTTTTCCCTGCCTACAGAAGCTGCCAGTTGCCAGCAGATTGCTGATGAGTAAAGGAAGTGTAAGTAAGGGGAGTGTCCGATTTTCATTTAACTGGAAATCTGGTCTCTCAGGAACATTTTCAGCTTGGGGAAGAGCCAGAAATCACACACAGCCTTGTCAGGAAAGAAGGGACCCCTGACAAAGCAAGCACAGGCGTGTTGTGTTTGGCCAGGACAGACTGAAGTAAAAAATGTAAGGAGTAGGCGGGTGCCTTATTGTGGTGGAGCTGCCAATTGCCTGCAGCCCACAGGTCCAGCCATTGCATCTCATTGTGCCATGAAGGCAACTCAGAATCTTTTGCTAGTACCCCTTGGTGATTGTTGCGCAGTGTGGTACCTACTTGTGATGAACGTCGTCACTGGAGTCAAAGAAGATGGTCAGTATTACTGTGGTCTTTTTTTCTCGGACGTGCAGTGCTCCCAGGTTCACAGAGGCCTTCTGAATCTCGTGGTATGTTTCTATTTGGGAATCGCCAAGCTTTACACAAAATTTAATGAAGTAGCATTTGTTAATGTTTTCTGCCATTTTGTCAAAATGAAAATTAGACAGCACTCAGTTCCTCACTCATCAGCAATCTGCTGGTAACTGGCAGCGTCTGCAAAAACTTTTAATGTGGATGAGCCATCATGTTTACGTTCATAGATTTGGACGGTTTTGACTACCAATCACACAGGATACAGCGGTGATGTAATATCCCTAAAGTTTTTGCATATAAGATGGAGTTTGGGGGGGGGGGGTTACTTTTTAAAGAAAAGAAGCAGTGGAAGCAGGAAAACAGCAAATTCAATTCGGAAAGCAGTTTGTGTATGAGTAACAAGTAAAAACTATTCAAACAAAATTTTTTTGTAAACTTCATGCACGCAAACTTCATGTACTGAATTTTCAAAAAAAAACCAAAAAAAAAAAAAACCATCACAATCTCTGACTCTCAAACTGAATCATTGGCAAGCAGTCATTTCTGGTAAGGTAAGGGAGCCATAAAAAATTGATTTGCCCAGGACCCCCATTTATCCAATCATAAAGCACAAAGGATGAATTTACGTTTTCAAAGCATCTTCACTTCATGCGCACCCCTCCCCCGGACAATTGAATCCTCTTTTCCAGCATGTGTTTGCAAAAAATCTGCATATTGGTGATGAAAAATTGGTGTGTGTTGCAAAATCTCTACCTCCTCCTATATTTTCTCTTTAGACATGAAGAATGCCCGCATTGAAATTTACTTTGGGTTACAACAAACTTGGAGGTGACTGGAAAGATAAAATAACAGGAAAAAAAAAATTAGTGAAAGAAAAACGAGTTCGAAGCTCCAAAGATAATCAGAAATTTCATCTGCAGCTATACTCATGTGATTCTCCCCGTTCATATGCATTTTGGATCATAAAATCCAAGTTATATAAGAAGTACTTGGTTATGTTCATTTTCTAAGCTCTGGATTACTACATGTAATATGTTTTCTCTAACATTTTTGTGAAAATCAAATTTTGCCCCTTTATTCTGCTCATATATGTTTTCTTTCCTATTGAAGAGTAGAATTTAACATTAGCTCTATGGCATGCTGTTCGGGACAAAAAAACCAGGTTGTAAAAAAAAAACAATGTTCCTAAAGCGGAAGTTTGTAAAATTGAGCCTTAACTGTATTTTCAAGAAACAAATGTTTCCCAATTTCAAAAATGATCTCACTTTCTTCGAAACACGATTTTTATTATGAAATCGGAGAAGGATGTTTCAATTTTTAAAACTAAAACTAAAAAAAACCACTGAACGGGACATACAAACAAGAAAAAACCCACATTTTATCGAACTTGTGTATAGCAAAAATAACAAAAAAGAAAAACATTTATACTCACAACCATCTCGTGCATATATTTCACTAGTATATAATGTCCCTTAATAAACCGTATAAATACTATACACTGTATTTACAGCATACGCAAATAAAACACCAGAAGTTCTGGGAGAAATGTCAACCATTCATTTTGATTCGGTGTAGCAAATGTTTTTTTTATGCATAATAAGTTAACGGAAAACCAACATCCAATAATAACACTATTTTACATAAATGTTGTTACAGAACTGATCCACAGAAGAACCAGGATTTTCTCCTTTTGTTTGCCAGTCTGTTAACTTTCACGCATCTATCACCTGGACACATATTTCAGGTCTTCTTTCAGTTTGACCAACATAAGCTCCATACAAGCTGCCGCATCTTCATGACTGTCATGGCCATCCACTAAGATGACCAAAAAAAAAAAAATTACATGTTATCAAACAAACTATAATACACAATGGAAATACAAGGATTAAGATTACGGCTTGACATCTCAGAAGCCAGGCCACCGTGATAACTAAAAACATTGACACCTGAAATATCAGAGGGTATGGAAAAAATCAGTTTTTGATTAAAATTAACTGATTGCTTATTAATTAAAACAAATCTTGTTGATCATTAAGAATGCATGTTTCCACATCACCCAACTGCTTTTTGCCCGTAATTGCTCAAATTTAATTCAGCATTAATGAATAAACTACAAACAAAAAATATGAACACCAAAAATCTTTGTTTATGTAACATGAAAGATCATTGAGCCCGAATAAAAACCTCACGGATTAAAATTTTTCTTGTAGAAAGTGCTTTTATTCACGAGGGGCCCACCCAGCCTCAGTGTCACCTACTACAGATATAGAAGGCTTCCGCACAGGTTGCTCAGTTCATCTGTAATATCATTAAGACTATCTAGCAAGTTTGCCACATTGGTGAGGGACAATGCAAGGTTATGGTGTCGCAGGGAATTTTTCTTCAATAGGGTTGTTAATAAATGGAATAGCTTACCCCCGGAGGTAGTAAATTGTAACACAATTGACACGTTCAAAAAGAAATACGATAAACATGTTGGGGTAAATCGAGAAGCTTGATCCATACTTAGAATAAGACAACCATAAGTATTCTTTATGGGCATTGTATAATATTTTATGTGTTTATATTGTTTATAATTTTCGTTAATTGTATTTTTAATTGGGTTGCTGTATTTTTGAATTATATGACATCCATATTTTTATGGGCATCTTTTTCTCAGCCACCTCGTTGGGCATTTTGCCTGTTGTGGCGTTGTATTTGTATTTATTTGTATTTGTATTTTGAACCATAGCATCCTATTTTGTTTCCTCTTATTTTGGTGTAAAATCTTTCTGGTTGGCTCACAAATACAACATGGTGATTGGATGTGGGCATAGAAATCTGCTATTCTTAGCCAAATCATATCTTTTCCACGCAACAATGATACTGGCATGAGCAGGGAATATTTTTCCCTTAATATTCTGAGGGAAAATGAACTACTCGCTAACATCACAAGCAGCGTGTGGAAGCCTTCTATCTCTAGGAGGTACTGACCCACTCCCCATCAAAGTGAATGAGTGGTTGCAACTCAGTATCACATATATGGTACAGGTATCTTGATTCACTCGATGCACAACCAAAGGGTCATTCAGCATCCAACTAAATAAAACAAATTCCATTGACAAGATTGTTTCTTGATTTGTGGATGTGTTTCCGACTTGCATGATGGTGCTTAATACTTTACCCATTTTTATTCTTTCACATATTCAATGAGTGTTGATAAAAAAAATGAGCGACCTCAAAATTTGAATACAAAAAGTCAAAAGCCCAATGATATTTATGTTGCTACAACATCTATTATTATTTTGAATCAGCAATCAGTACAAAGAATTATTCCTCTGTTTTTTAATCAGGGCAACCATAGTGTCACATTGTATCGCCGCAGAGAGCAACAGGCCTACAACTGTAAAATCTTCAAACATTACACTTCGCTCATAGTTCAAAAAATATGTGGCAGATGGCAGCACTATAACAAGCATTACACAGAAACAAGCTTCATGTTAGGTTCACAACAGACACACACATCCCAACATGTACCAATTCGTTAGAAGTTCCACAGAGGAATATGGACGATGTTCATGTGTGGTTCAGTAGTGTTATATTGTGATGCACTGAAAATACTTAGTGCATTTTAAGTTCAGCTCCTTTAAATTTTTCTGCAATTTCTTCCACGCACAAAATGTAGAAATGGTGCAGCTTTTTTTTCTGCACTATATCTAAGGATTAAGTCTATTTCTCCCAAAGATCTTCTATACTTCTTTTAATCATCAAATTTACCATGTATCAGTACCATACCAGGGTACTTTTAATTCAATATCATTGGAATTATTTTTTATTTTTTTATTTAAATCGCATATCCTGAAATTTTATGTGCAGTTACTACTTTACAGCACACAAAACTTTGGCCATATCCCCATATGGCAATTTCCAACCAGTGGAGTTGGGTGGGAAATGAAGGCACTATCTATCGGTTGTTGCCTCAGGCTCAGTAGGTAAAGAATTTGCTTTAAATGTTCTTCCCCAGATTTTAACCTATGGTCCTTGATGGTAATCCTCATGACGGAAGATGAGCATCTTATTACAGGGGTGCAAGTGCCCCTCATTCATTTTGGAGCAGCAAACTTTAATTTTTGGAGCAGAAAGTTCAAAAATGGAGCAGAACTAAAAACTAACTATATCTACAAAATAAGATTTAATTTTTATATGAAATGCCAAAAGTTTTGCCAAAAATGGTTGGAACGAATAATTCTAAATAAATTTCATTCACAAATTAAAGTCCATTTAAATTTTTTCTGAAATATCTTATCTCTGTCACTACTAAAACATGCATTACTGAAATGATGAATAAAAATTATTAGACTCTTTTCAAATTAAGCACCATGGATGCATACTGAAAACCTAGGCAGCAAGAATTTCTGCTGCTTCAACACCAAAATCTTGTTTGTCCTGATATGGCAAAAAAAAGTGCATGCAAAATATAATAAGGGTTTCCAGGAAAAAAAGTTAGCTTCTCACAGAATTTAAAGAAATGATTAAATTAAAAGCAAAATGCAAAAAACGAGAAAAATATTTAAAAAAAATACCTTATTTACTTAAACAATATCTCAACATAATAGCATGTTAATAAATTTAAAAAAAAATTTTCTGCTGCTTTCTAAGCCTGAAGCCTGTTACAATATTTTCTACACGAATCACGAGTGGCTTTCAGAAGTTCAGCATCTTAATGACAATTTTTTTTAAATTTTTCATGCCTTTGAACATAAGATGTTGTGTGTCTAATTCTTTTAAAGCTTTGGATAGACAGATTTTTCACTGTTCAAACAGACTTTTGTTAACACTGAACTCTCTTTCACTGTCTGTATTACCATGTGCTAAAGATAAAAAAGGCTTCACCAAAACTGGCAAAATTTTGAACTTTGGGCTGCTTTCAAGGTTACAAAGTTTGAATATGTCTGCCCAATATCTATCTATTCTTTGAACTGATTTCACTTCTTGTAATTCTTTGCATTGTAGTGCAACAATTCATCACTCATAATTGATAGTTCTGTCGGTGATACAATGTTAAGTAACATCCTAGCAATACGTGAAGGAGTAATGTACCATCCCAGCAATGCATGCGAGGGAGTGCAAAAAACAAGAGAGGGTGCAAACATTTCATTCTCTCCAACATGTTTTGGAAAGGTAGGGCATTTATATATAATTGGTATCTCATAGAAGTTATGTATATATAAAATGAGCACATGCTCCTAGTACAAACTCCTTCCTTTGACTATTGTTAAGAGCATGCGCCTTCTTCACCAACGCAGGGGCGGACCGTGCGGCCATATTGGGCGCCGCTCTAGGAGGGGTGCCAAATGGAGTTGAAAGGGTGAAAAAAACTTTGTCTATCAAAAAAAGCATGGTCAGTAGCACCAAAAATAGGTTCTGCATGGGTAGAGATTTTTTCCTTGAGCTGGCCCTGTTCACCAAATCCGGATTTTCGCGATGTGAAATTGTAACGATCGGCAACCGCCGACGATAAACACACGACCGCATAGTGGCTAGACGACAAAACTATGGATATTTTAGCTGGAGTTTTTACAGATCCCGTTTTTTCCCAACGATCTCCGAAAAAATTCGGTAATTTAAACGAGTAAACCAATCCCCCTTTTCGATTCTTCGCAAAGGCGCGTGTGCAATCTTGCGGGAAATAAAGCGAATTCACGCCGTAGATACGCTGTCTCTGGACGCAGGTTGGTAGCGGAGAAATTACCGTTATTTTCAGTATATAACCCGCAGGAGAATAAACGCTCTCCGAAATCGGAAAATTTGTCATATTTCATTCAGGGACTTTGATAGCCCACGGGTTATACCAATAACGGTATAGGACCGTTAATGGACTACTTCAAAGTAGTACAACTACTTTCCAAGGTCACGAGACGACGTGATTGTGGTAGATGGTGGGAAGTGAAAAAAATTGAAAGTTTCCCCTTCCATATCTTTTTCCTTGTCTCGGAAAGAACGCGTTCCGTGCACAAAAATTTCATGCTTCTTTTTCCTAAATTCCGGGTATTTGACGCACTACATGCATTAGCGGTACCTCCGCGAACCACAAACAAGAATTGGCGCAAATGCGCAGGGATTCAGCGCACCATGTAGCAGAGAACCGTTTCAGCGCAGTTTGGCGCAATTGGCGCAGCTCTTGCATCCCTTTTATTACTGTGCAACTCGGACCCCATATGTAATTACTGCATTAAAGCCGGAGATCGTGAAATTTTTAGAAATTTTTTCAGTGTGTCAACCATCATCAGAGAGTTAGGTATAAATATAAACAAACTTCTTTAAACATGCTCAAGAAATAAGGATATTGTATTAGAAATTTCTTTAGAGCTATAAAATTTAATAGAGCAGTTAGAGACAACAGGGGAGAAAAAATTGAACTTACTGTCATTCTGTATAATTCTGTTGCATTTTTCAGCCATAAGAGTTCGAAGAGCCCTTTTGTAAGGAAGTCCTAACTTGTGAGGGAAAACAACAGAGGTATCTACAACTGTGTGGTGGATCAACTACATGATGACAAAAAAAAAAAATTTGTTTAGTGCACAGGAGAAAATTATTTTCAGCAATCAAATCACAATTAGGAATGGGACGAGTAGTGATTTGGCCAAATATTTGGTTTATGTTTTGACCAAATACTGAATATTCGGCAGTCAAATATCAATTTTCTTAGAATTCATTACAATTATAAATAAAATTGTTGTTAATTGAAAATAAAATTATTGAAATTTTCAAATGATTGAAATTGAATTATAATTATGCAATTGAAAGAATTTTATTGCCCTGATACTAACAATCAAATTTAACGATGATATATTTGTATTTTAAAGACTTGTCACAATTTCACATCTAATTAAGAAAATGTTAACCATTATTTGCATCACTCTCAACTAGTAATGTATCATAAAATATACGACTCATTTTCTTGTTTTTCCTCCTCAGATGCTCTTTTTTCTTTTGCTTTTTCAGTAGCTTAATATAGTGATACTTCAGCTTGGCTAGTAACTAATATAATTTGTTTCAGAATAACATTTTTAGTTGATCTATGAAATGATTTCGTTTATATATTTACACTTTATTTACAACGGATAATATTTACACAATATAAACGTAAATGCTGGTAGAGGAAAAATGTGGCCCGTGCATGGCGAGACACAGACACGCGCGTCAGTGAGTAGGACAACATCAACCATAAACAAACCGAGCCAGACGCCTTTGACTCCCGATTTTCATTGTGATGCCACTAGCAGAAAATACACTAATAATTATACAAGCTGGGAAGATACGCCAGCGCCATCGTGCGGGCAGCACTACAGTACCCCCCTCGCAGTCCGAAGGACGAGGACAGAAAAAAAAATTAAATTTTAAAAGTCATGTGCTTCGATGAACGTAAACGGTTTTTCCAAATATTTTTGCTGGTCGTTGTCTTTTTTAGGATGCGTTTCGGAACGATGGAGGAAGTTTTTGGCACGGATACATCTGTGTTTTTGTTGGTTGGCTGAGGCACACTGCCGGTGAGCAGAAAGGCAGGTTTTAACCTGTCGACCGATACCGTGGAAGGTTTTCCTTTTATGAGAAGGCAAAATGTCTTCTCACCACGTTTCAGCACTTCGTACGGTCCGTTGTAAGTGGGGGCGAGTGCTCGTTTCACTGTGTCTGATCGCAGGAAGACGTGGGTGGTGTTCTTCAGTTCCGAATGTATGTACAGTCTCTTTTCACCATGCGCCGTTGCAGGAGTTGGTTGTAGCTGCTGCATCTGGTCCCTTAGAATGGAGACGAATTCTGTGGGACACGGTACGTTGTTACTACTGTTGGTGATCAGATCGCCAGGCAATCTGAGCTCTGTGCCGTATACGAGTTGTGCTGGTGTGGCTTTGAGGTCTTCTTTGTAGCAGGATCGTAGCCCTAACAGGACTGTTGGAAGTGTGTTCACCCAGTTCATGTTTGACCTAGCTATCAGAGCTGCTTTCAGTTGTCGATGAACTCTTTCTATCATTCCGTTAGCTTGAGGATGGTAAGGTGTCGTTCTGATGTGCTGAATACCAAGTAGTTTGGTGAGTTCGTGAAAGATGAAGCTTTCAAACTGTCGACCTTGGTCTGTTGTTATTTTCTCTGGAGTTCCGAAACGACTGATCCAACCAGAATAGAATGTTGAAGCAACAGTGGCTGCTGTCATGTCCTTCATCGGTAAGACTTCGACCCAACGGCTGAATCGATCGATGCAGATGAGGCAATATGTGTAATCTTGGGATGACGGAAGTGGACCAATGATATCGATGTGAACGTGCTTGAAACGAGCGTCTGGCATTTCTATTTTTCCTGGAGCGGAAACAGTATGTTTGTGCACCTTTGACTTTTGGCAAGGCGCACAACATCGAGTCCAGGTGGTGCAGTCTTTCCGAATTGAAGGCCATACAAAGCGATCGCAGACAAGACGTGTTGTGGCTTTGATGCCTGGGTGACATAGATTGTGAAGAACATCGAAAACGTGTCTTCGAAGAGTATTCGGTATATATGGACGTACTCGATTGCAGGATGTGTCACACCAGAGCGGTTTGTCTATACCAACTAAATTGCAGATGTTGAGTTTTAATGAGGAGGAATGCTTGAGAGAGTCAAGCTCGCTGTCGGTCACTTGAGCTTCTGCGATCTTGGAATAGTCTATTGATGGAGGGCATGCAATGGCTTGTATTCTAGAAAGAGCATCAGAGACTTGGTTCTGTACGCCTGATACGTGTCGTATGTCGGTGGTATGCTGTCCGATAAAGTCAAGATGTCGTGTTTGTCGGGGAGATGTCTTGTGAGGCTTTTGACGAAACGCAAACGTCAAGGGTTTGTGGTCTGTGTAGAGGATGAAATGTTTTCCTTTGATCATGTGTTGAAATTGCTTCACTGCCGCATACGCTGCTAATAGCTCTCTGTCGTAAGCGCTATAATTCATCTCAGCTTTGATAAGCTTCCTGGAGTAGAAAGCGAGAGGTTGCCAGTGCGAGTTGACAAGCTGTTGTAGGCAAGCTCCGATTGCTGTGTTGGATGCGTCTACCATGATAGAGAGTTCGGCTGATGGATGTGGAAAAGCAAGAAGGGTTGCAGAAATGAGTTTTTTCTTGCAATCTACGAAAGCTTGATTTGATGTTTCCGTCCACTCGATCTTCGCGTTGCTTTTGGATTTTTTTTGAAGATATAAACATAATGGAGCTTGTGTTTCTGCTAACCCAGGAAGGAATCTCCGATAAAAATTCAACATTCCTAGAAAACGTCGAAGTTCTTGGATGTTTGCCGGTCTTGGAAAATCTTTTATCGCCTTCACTTTATCATGAAGAGGAGAAATTCCTTTTGATGATATTCTGTGTCCGAGAAATGTGACTTCATCTTGGAAGAATTCGCACTTCAGAGAGTTGATCTTTAGACCATGTTCGGCCAGTCGTTTGAAAACTATGTCCAGGTGCTGTTTATGCTGTTCAGAGTTCGCTGATGCGATGAGGATGTCATCTATGTATCCCGCTGAAAAATTGAGACCAGCCAACACTTGGTCGATGTACCTCTGGAATGTCTGGGCGGCATTGCAAAGTCCGTAGGGCATGAAAGGAAATTCATAAAGCCCGAAAGGCGTGATGACGGCAGTCTTGGGCACGTCAGCTTCTGCCACTGGAATTTGTTGATACGCCGAGACGAGGTCGATGGTCGAGTAGATTGCAGTCCCGTGAAGCATGTGGGTTAGGTCATGGATATGAGGAATGGGATATCTGTCTGGTGTGGTGATCTTATTTAGCTGACGGTAATCACCGCAGATACGCCACGCACCGTTAGGTTTCTTGACCATATGAATTGGACTGGCCCATGCACTGTTTGATGGCCGACATAATCCTTATTTTTGCATGTCCAGAAATTGCTTTTTGGCGCAAGATAACTTTTCTGGAGAGAGACGGCGAGCTTTAGCAAAAATTGGCCTACCTGTTGTCTCGATGATATGCTCACAGCATGGTTTGGAGTTCAGCGAAGATTTGCTGAGCAGGCTTTGATAAGTTGTGTCACCGTCGAAAAGTTTGATTGAGTGCACTTCTGACTTCTTTAGTTGACAGTTTGCAGTGAGTTTCGTCCTCATGTCGAGGAGGCATCGTCGTCGTAAGTCCGGAAGCAAATTGAAGTTGTACAAGAAATCGGCTCCAAGAATCGGTTTCGGTACCGCGGCCAAGAGGAAAGTCCACCTGAAGTCTCTGCTGAGTTGAAAATCTAAAGTGACTGTTCGCTCACCATAGACGTTTATTGGAGACGAATTTGCAGCGGAAAGTTGGAGAAGTGGTTGACGTTTGTCCGTGCTGCATGCTGGGAGTATTGAAACGTCAGATCCAGTGTCTACAAGGAATGAAATGTTGGTGCTCCGATCGACTACAAATAAGCGACGAGATGTCGTTGGCAGGGAGCACGTCGCGACTACTCTCCGCCCTCGTCGTTTTTTGTAAACCTGCATGGTGAAGTGCACCTTCTGGCTTGATTGCCAAATGTTTTATGGTACCAACAAAATTGCCTATCCGGAAACGTAGGTGGTGATGTTGATCTCTTTGAACGGGAGAAACGTGAGCGCGAAACACTACGGGAACGCACACGCAAAACTGTTTTCAGTTCGCGGCGTAGTTGGGCAATCTCTCCTTGGAGTTGTGCGATCGTGTCCGATTGTTGACTTTTGTTCACCGCGTCTACAAGGGTGGGCTTGCTTCTTGGATCTTGTCGGCCAGCTCTGCCGTTTTGTCAAGGTTTAGTGGGCTCACGACAGCGAGTATAGATCGAGTAGATTTGGGCAGTTGTTGCAGGAAGAGTTCTGTCAATAGTTCGTCCGAAACGCTGAAAGATTCCGCTCTTCGTTTTAATTCACGGAGAATGTCAGACAGTTTCCGATCTCCTAATGGCTCACCAGCGAGAAGTTTCCTAAGCTGTGTAGACGAGGATTCACTACAACGTGTGACTAGTTCGTGCTTTAGTTTTTCGTATGGCTCCGAAGTTGGCAGGTTCATGAGAATGTCTCGTACTAGAGATGCGTTATCTGGAGGAAGGTTCGCGACAATGTAGTTGTATTTTGTTTTTGACTCTGTTATCGGTTTCGGAGCGGCTAACTCAAAAGTGCTTTCACACATCACGAACCATAACGGTACATCACGCATGTTGAATGGCGGTATAACTACGGCACTCACCTCTGCCATGGTGGTTTCTTTTGTTTCACGTCCGATGTCGCCAATCTTTAGTTGATCTATGAAATGATTTCGTTTATATATTTACACTTTATTTACAACGGATAATATTTACACAATATAAACGTAAATGCTGGTAGAGGAAAAATGTGGCCCGTGCATGGCGAGACACAGACACGCGCGTCGGTGAGTAGGACAACATCAACCATAAACAAACCGAGCCAGACGCCTTTGACTCCCGATTTTCATTGTGATGCCACTAGCAGAAAATACACTAATAATTATACAAGCTGGGAAGATACGCCAGCGCCATCGTGCGGGCAGCACTACACATTCATTAGTTGAAACCTGAGATTTCCATAGGTTTCTATGGAAAATAGTTCAACTTGTTCCAGGAACTGCCCAAAATTTCAAAGCAACTTTCATAAAACATTAAGAACCATTGTAAAAAAAGATGAATACTGACCAAAGGTTGAAATAAACAACTTTACAATTGAATTAAGGAAAATTTAAAAGGAACATTGAAAAACTAAATATCTTTCTACTTTACACTATATTCCCTATGCAGTCGGGTTCGTGAGACAATGGGGAAAAAAAGCTGGCATGGTATGTAATACAGCTAGCTCATTTCTCTCTCACACATGTAGATGGAAAAAATAAGTTCCTGGAATGTCCAGACTGTTCAATTTGGTATTAAAATTTGATGTATGAACTGAAACAATTCAAGTCTAAGGAATTTTTTTAAATGCATTTTCTCTTAGCGATGTCATGCTATGGCATGAATCTTATATTTATTTGTAATTTTTGATCAATCCCTTATATTTGGGATAGACAATTTTTAAAGCGAGATGCGTATATTTTCCCTAAGAGCGTGTGTTCTGTACCACGTTAAGAATGGAGAAATCTATTTTTAGCAACAATTCCAGGAAATCCATTTAAAGTTTAAGACTACCAGTGTGTCTTCCAAAAGAGGTTTACAATGAAACACGACAAACTGGAGAAAAACTGATGCCTGACTGTGCCATCGCTGCACTGTAGTGATCATCCTAACTGGTTTCAAGTGCCTTTCCATACACTAAAGGTGAAACACGTAGCCCAACGTGATGAGAAAAACCTGTCAAAAAAATTGCCAAATTCACCAAACACAGAGTCATTGTAAGGTTTTCCCCTGCCAACGTATGCACACTTCACCATGTAGACGCGAAAGAGGATCCATGTTTTTCAGGACCTCTGGGTTCCCGGGGCTCTGCATCAAAAAAACATTTTTTGCAAAGTATCTCCCAATTATGTTTGTTCTTGTGCTCAAATGTGCCTGTCCAGATGTGTGTGTGTATTCATTGCGCTGATAAACTCACCAATAGTAATTAATATGTCTACATTCACCGAAAGTTATCAATAATTACCAGCATGACGAAATCATGATCAATGGCTTTTAAATAATAAACGAACTCAAAAATTGTGAAAGAGGTTGGCATCTTGTGTGCCTCACTCTCCGACTGTCTGCAGGCTGACATTTTGCGCGCAGTATCATCTTTACAATCGATATGACTTTCGTGAAAGGGCAATAGTTTGTGTCGCCAAGATGAAAGGACAATAGGTTGTGTCGTCGAGATTAAAGGATAATAGTTTGTGTTGCAGAGATACGGAGCAAAAGGTACCTAAATTTTTTTGAAGCGCTTCCTTTTTTATTTGTATTTCTTAGTATAGCTTTTTATTATTATTTTGCGCTTTTTTTTTATTTAAATTAACCAAATTAAATTGAGCAGAGCACCCTAAGTCAAAACTCCTAATTTTAATATTGAATATATTCCCATTGTTGATAAGGCTCATGATATTGATTTCGTATATTTAGATATTTGGTTGACAAATCATCTAGCTCACATATGTTAGGTCTTGCAAGCACTTATCAGAATGAATGTTCCCCCCCCCCCACTTTTTTTGTGTGTGTTTAATAAAGTATAATGTTAAATGTACTCCACTATCGATCTGACCCAATATGATCTGGTATGTCATCTTCCCTTTTTCCCATTTCCAGATGCACCTCATCAAGCTAACATCACCATCCATCAAAAAGTAAAAATTTCAATTGTATTTATTTCTTCTTCCATAACACTTAATCATACATTATACATCAAATGCCTCAAAATTGTTCTGAATGAGATGGATATTTAGGAAGCAATTCTGAGGTAGACAAACATTAATCTGCCTCAAGTGACAGTTACTCATCTGATTTATTTTGATTGGCACAAAAATTTAGCTCACGATGCAGCTGTTTTATGAAATACATCCTTCAGTGGTGATATTGACTTGTGTAATTCATGCTCCCTTTCACCTTATTGTTGTAGGATTCTATTTTCAGTTTTATATTTTCCCCATCCGAGAAATTCACACTGATGTAACCTCACCGAGGAGATATACACCACAAAATGAAATATAATCAGTAAATTTCAAACTTATGTGAAAAATTCCAATTAATATGATTTTTAAAAATTAGTTTAATGTACTTAGATTTACACTGATATTCGGCAAAACACCTAAGAAACATTCAGCCAGGCCGAATACCAAATATTCGTCTCATCTCTAATCACGATGATTGCCAAAATTAAAATACTATTTCATGTATTTTCTCTCTGCTAAAAAGCAAAAGAAAGCCTACTTCATGGAAAAAGATATGGCATTTTATGGGGTGTGTGTGTGTGTCTTAAGGCGTGTATACACTAGTGCGCGGATCGTGCAATGCAAGGGTTCGCAATCGGTTGTTCAGTAATTTGTACGGTGTTGCGAACGATTAACGAATCATTCTTGATCTGTTTGAACCGATTCAATAGGAGTCGGTTTTTTCGACGAACACAAAGGAATTCTTCCTTCTAGTTTGGATGGCGTCGTTATCAGTTTGCGTGTTTGTACGTGCTTCTGAGCCTATCTAGAGCCTTCATTTTTTTCCCCTCGTCTTATTTCGCGAAAGTCATTTAATTTAATAGTCATAATAATTGAAATTCGTCATTTTTGAGTCATTTAAATTCGTCATTAACAGCCATTCAAACTCGTTTATCATATCATGTTCCTCAATAGTTGTTACCGCCGCTCAAAACCTACAGCTGGTGTTGAAACAGCTCTTGGATGGAGCCATCATTAATGATGATTTGTTTCGGAAACCATACCCACTGAATGCATTGCCAATGCTTGGGAATGCTTGCATTGCACGATCCGCACCTTTAAACATACGCACCTTTAAACATTCTAACTAATATTTTTTGCACAAGAGAAGCTCCATCATTCTTCTTGTGCTTCTCAACTCTCTACTGGTTATGCGTCTGTAAAATTCAATACTTATTTTTTGTGATTTGTGGTTTTTCATTTACAAGTGATACTTTCACCACCTCAATTAATTTCAGTTGCTAAATATTTTGTCTATATACAATTGAAATTCTTTTCATTTTTATGATCATGTGTTATTGCAACTGCTCCATTATAATGACAATACATTAAGTCCCACATGTTTTCCCATGCTATTTTTATCCAATATAACAACCTAAAAAGACAATTTAATCTAATACAATGCCCTAACTCAGCACTGCAGTGCCTCTTTTCTGCAAAGAAGTGAACAGAATCTGCCTTTGGTCTCATTCACCCTGACCTTTGATATTGGAGAATGTACATAAGTGTGTGCATGCAATTGATTATCAGTTTTATAATTATACTCCAACCTGATACACTTTCATTGCAACTACATACATTATAACAAAATGAAAATTTTCCATATATGTGGACAGAACAAAAAAATTCTTTCTCTTAAGAACTTATTTTTTTCCCCAACTTTTGATATAACAATCTCTCAATATATTTAACATTTTCCATAGCATGATGACAGCTGTTATTATCTTTTATGCAATTCTATGCCTTCAGGACAACTATGTAATTCTCACCCTTCAGGAGTGAACTTGATAGATGACTGGGAAAGCATAAATGCAAAAACTTACAGTCAAAGGTAACTATTTCACACATTAACGTCACTTATTCATTAAGTAGTAAGACACCATTAAGGCAGCAAGCACCACCAAGCTACATAAAGAATTTTGAAAACCCCAGCAATAGACTAATTTTAGTTGATTTTTCAATAATGATAATATTTAGATTGGAATAATTTTAGTCTTTCATAAAATAGATAATTGAGATGCATCACCTTCAAGGCTTTGAAATCACTTTCAAGACTGTGACCAATGAGGATTGTCTTATCATTAAACATACACAATAGAATCGCCTGCACATCACGTATCGTAGTTGTAACCCCCACTAGGTCATCCTCTGTGATTCCACTGAACCTGAAAAGGGGTGAAACAGAATATTTTCAGTTTTAGACACATAATGACATTCAAAGCAAATACAAATGTAGATGACAATATTCAATAATTTGCATGAAAAAAAAATGAATAGAATAGACAATTTACAAAGATGAAGGATAATAACACGAGTTTCAGAACTCAATAACTACATGATGTTTTGGTTAAGGTATTAAGCTTTCCAAAGATAGTCAGAAATTTCACCTGTAGCTATTTAAACTGATGCAATTCTCCCCCTTCACCTGCGTTTTAGGTTATAAAATCATAAGTTGTAAAAAAATACCTGGTTTATGTTCTTGTTCTAACCTCTGGATTACTACATGCAATATGCTTTCTCTAACATTTTTTTGAATATCAATTTTTGCTCCAGTATTCAGCTCATGTTTTCTTACTGGGAATTTGTATTCAAATCCCAAGGCTTGCTGTACTACTTACGCTTCCCTTGAAATCTGCTCTCCCTCTCTTCTTTTTAGCTCTGAGAGCAGGGGCTCTGTTGTATCTTAATTCCAATCCAATAGGGGCCATTAATATATTTATTTTCCCTTTTGTCATGTCCAAAGCAGTCCATGTTTATAGCATTTATTTGATAACAGTCGTTCAAACACTCCCAGAAATGTTTGAATGCATACAAATAGCTACATCTTCAGAACTGGAATTAGGTTGTTTAGGCCAGCAACTTTTTCCGCGGCTTGAGAGGATGGCAATGGGCGAACCTAGGTAGCTGTGCATGAGGTTATTCTGAAACAATTCTACTCCCTCAGAGATACAAGAGTAAGCAGTCTTTGGACAGCCATTCAGGATGGCTACCGATCATTACTTTCACATCCATATTTTTTATGGGCATCTTTTTTCAGCCACCTCATTGCGCAATCTGCCTGTTGTGGCCCTAGTATTCAAACTCTGGATTAATATAACTTCAATGATTCTTTTTGGCTTTTCTAAACCTGCTTCAACATTAAAATTAATACCGAGAATTATGCCTATATTTCAAGAGGCTTACAAGTAAAAAGTTATGCTTTCCATGCTGACTTATAGACTTGCTTTGCTTCTGAGCCCTCACATTCGGAAAAGCAATGGTTTGATCATTTTATTGACAAATTTTAATATTTTCAAAGTTTAAAACATTATTGTGAGGTAGCTGGTCATTCAAGTTCCACCCTGTTTAGCATGAATACAAAATTTTGTAAGATTGGTCAGAACTTATAGATTCATATATATTAAGGACATACATACAAACACACACCCAGAAACAACCAATTTTATGTATATAGATATGGTAAAGTTTAAAAAGTATAAAAAACCTTAGGTGCAATAAACTTAATCAAAGACTTCAATCAGAAATTTCTTACATGTTTTGTAATTTCTTTCAACACTATTTATTGTTTTCTAGATTTAACTAGCACAGCATGCAAAAAATTTGCGCAGAATCAGTGCGTTACTCAAGAATTGTGTCTGTTTATGACTGAATATTGAATCTCTAAGAAAAACAAACTTACCTCGTATTGTAATCTAATACCCTGTGTTCCGGCTTCACAAAAGTTTCAAAAACAGCCTTCAAATCTGGATTTATCACAGTTACCCGAGTAAGCTCTATACCAGCTGTTGTGTAACACTGGGGGAAAAAAATTGACCAGTCCAATACAATTCACTCAATAGTTCATTAGTATGATTAGGATTCAAAAGAAAACAATGAAAATAAAATTAACACATTAACAAACCGCTTGATACAAAGTCTATCAACAAAGTCCCTAGTTTGAAATGCTCACTTTATTAAGTTCAAACTAAAAAACTTTATTTTTTACATACACAGACATATGTATACATTGACTTACCATTTCACAATCTAATGCATACACTCCATAATATTTATCAGGTGGAGGAGTTTTTGGCAAGGTTTTAACGAAGCCTCGAGTAATGTGATATTCAGATCCTTCAAATACATGACCCTGACAATATAGGCAAAAAAATTAAATGTTACAACAGATCATTAAAAATGAAAGATTTTGGATGCTCTATATATACGTAAATATTGCTCTGATTGAGCTCTTATGATGCTGCCATTTTTATAGCATAACACTAATCCACAGTATTTTTTACTTCCTCTTTTCTCTCATTTAACACAAAAATGTTTGTGTTAGATGAGAGAAATCTTTTCATTCTTATAACTAGAGAGACAAGGGTCACGACTAAAAACAAAAATTTATTCTGCCACCCGGGCCAGTATCACAATTTTGGCACTATCCTCCTCCTCGTAATTGTGAATGGAAAAAGAGTAAACTCAGTGTTTCCTTTACTGGCCTGATCCAAGCACAACAGACCCTCCTGCCCTCCCCTTTTTGCAGTCCTGCTGAAGATGCATGCTCACATCTGCAAATTTGGTACCTGGCATTATAAGGTAAAGCCTCATGCTAAGTTCTATTTTTCCTAACAAAAAAAAAAAAGAGTGTCAACTACTAACACCACTTAATGAATCAACCATATGCAATACATTTGGTTATCATACACTTCACACTCTTTGGTTATCAATACATCATAACACTTCACTCATAGTTAGAAAAACTAGTGGCAGATGGCAGCACTACACATACCAAGCATTACAGAGAAACAACAAAATTTCACGTCAGGTTTCACTACACGTACACTCACATTCCAGCATGTACCGATTCTTTGGGGGGATCCACGGGGGGGGGGGGGGAGTGTGGGCGGGGTGCATGTGTGGTGTAGTAGTAGTAGGTAGGGTCTCCAAAAAATGGCTCGGGGATCCATGATGTTCTTAAGTCAGCCACCTCGTTGGGCAATTTGCCTGTTGTGGCGTTGTATTTGTATTTGTATTTTTTACATCATCTCTATCAGATTTTTGGTTTTCGTTTAATTGAATATTTCATCCTGAGTGTTATCAACTAAACTAATCATTTTCAACTACTGTAGTCAAGCTCTGGTTCATGTAGAAATGAGGTCACAGGCTTTTTAAACAAAAGAATTTCACTACTTTGAGAAAAATGTCATAGTATAAGCTGCATATGCAAATTTCATCCACTAATAATAAACCTTAATCACTTCATGCTCTAAGTGCTGATACACTCATCAGAATAAAAATTTGAGCACCAAGAAAGAGTCGTCCAAATGAAACAAAATTTTATATATGCGAGTACAAAGTTGATATAAGTAATTACATAATTCAAGCAAAAGAATCATTTAAAAAAAACTACAAACGAATAAAGGCTCTAGTACTCTGTTGGGCTCTAGCTTGAATACACGATGCAATATGGGAGGGCATTGAGGCATACAGGGCTCATATGGTATCCTGCATCATCTCATTCCACAGATGCTCCACGCATGATGACGGTTGTCATCACTGCCCAAATTGAATCTCAATTTGTCGCTGAAAATGACCCAGTTCTATTCAATTGCTATCCAATCCTGTCAAGCTCGACAACACTCCAAACAGGGGTGGCAGTGAGTGGGTATCATTGGTAGCACACGTAATGGGTGTTGGGATGCCAAATGTTCTTCAGCAAGGCGCCTTGTGATGGTACGGACAGATACAGGGGCCTGTAGTGAAACCTGTGCTGCCTGTGTCAGAATAGCGAACAATGAAGTAGTTGGCACTGTGCATGCTTGTTGAGTGATGTAACAGTCTTCTTGGATATTGGTATGCTGAAAGCAATCCTGAGTCTGACCTCTCTCTCATCCACTATTCCCAACACCTCCTCACAGTAGAGCCAGATCGGCCTAAGTGGCGGGCTACTCGCCAAGCTAACCACCTGGCTTCCATCATCCTGATGATTCTTCCCCTCTAGAACTCGGACAGCCGATTATATTGTCTTTGATGGTGGCGTAACGGCATCCCTAATGAAAAAGCATCCCTCTGCAACAGATTAAGTACAGGCAAAATTCCTCTGCATACCTTTTTTATATGCCAAGGAGAACAAAGTTCAATGCCTTCTGGTGGCATTACACATTGCACAATCATGCTATGTATCTAATAATTTTCATATCTGCCAGACACGTATCTTCATGCCAAGTTTCGTTACAATTCGACAATTACTTCTTGGTATAACCGGTCAGTTTGTCGCACTCAACTTGTCTCACTCAACTCACCACGCCTCAGTTTGTCGTGGTACAAATTTGTCGCAGTACAAGTTTGTTGCGTAACCAATTCACTATGGTCTCAATTCGTCAAGGCGTCAATTTATCGCAGAGTCAATCCATCACAACATTGATCCTTTGCTGTACATGTGTTCCACACGATCTTGTACATAGGTATTTTGTCATACGTGAAATAAGAAACATGAAGAAAAGTGCACTAAAATAATTTTTTTGTCATTTTGAAAAGATCGAAATTAGAATTTCTATTCATATTAATATTTTATTATTTAATTATTGTAATTACCATACATCAATTATATTAAAAAATTTAACAATATATAAAAATTTAATAATTTAAAAATTTTCAAATGTTACAAAATTAATTTTTGCTTTAATATTCAATAAGTCAATATTCTTTGGAAAAATTCCGGTGTTTATGATATTTCCCAAACTACATTGGTGTAAGAAATTAAGAGAATTTGCAGACTTGGTCGATTATCTCTAGAACTACAGTACCGATTTTAATGAAATTTGATATGTACATACATTGATACAATACAAAACAAATAACTATTCAATAATTGTAATACACACGCATGATCGCGTGTAACACTCGTTGGAGTCGGAACGTATGAAACAGCGGTTGCAGAATAAACAAAAAAATGGGTTAATAGGGGGTATGGTCCCCTCTTACAGATATACAGGTCTCGCAGAGTGATTCCATACTTGAAATAAGGCAGTTTATCATTTCGTGTGGCAATTGGTCCCACTCGTCCAGCAACGCTGTTTTCATTCCCTGGATGGTTCCCGGAGGGGGGTTGCGAATAGCAATTGCCCTTCCCAGAGCGTCCCAGACATGCTCTATAGGGTTAAGGTCTAGAGATCTGGCTGGCCAATCCATCTGTCGAATATCCTCACTCTCTAGAAAATCGTTGAGCAGAAGAGCTTTATGTGGCCTCACGTTATCGTCCATTAAAATTAACTCAATGCGCCACCTCATTCCATCATCTAAACGTTGGTGGTTACTCATTTTTACTGTTACAATTTGAAATTAACCGATTGCTGCAAAATAATACCAAGAAATTCGCCGAGTTGTGCTAGTGAATGAAATGCGTCTTAACTTACCCGCGCTTATAAAGCCTGTTTCTCTACTGGCTCTGCCTACACATATGTGTACGCTTACGTATATGAAGTACAAGATTTGCATTTTTGTCTAGAGGCAGTGGTTTTACATTCAGTTCAGTTCTTTTCATGAAATTCGATGAAATATGCTAATTCTCTTAATTTATTTCACCAGTGTACAATGGAGTCTTTCTTCAAGTGCAAACATGCATCCAGCCCATGTGTGGGCAGTAGAGTCTCCACCAACATTTACCACTACAGTATCCCCTGAAAGTATCTGAAATACTTAGTTAATAATTTAATTAAATTAATATTTAATTTTCATCGTATAAGCTGCCTCTTGCTTTCTGCTGGGATTTCTATTTCTTGCTGCGAGGGGAGTTGGAGCACACACCAAGATATATATATATTGGAATGAAATAACTTTTAATTTTCACTGCATAAGCCACACTTCCTGCTTTCTGTCAGGATTTACATTCCTCTCAGCGAGAGGAGTTGGGGCGAACTAAGTCATCAGGCTGATGGCACTTTGAAGTGGACACTAAAATGATTTTTTTTCATTGCCTATTTTTGAGAATTATGGAAATGTGGCGAACCCCAAACCAAATAATTTTAATTTTCCAATTTTCCAAGAGGTGGCCATACTTCATGTTCCTTTCAAGTTTTTCCTTCTGTGTTTGTGTTTTGTTTCCTAGCATTATTTTGAAAGCATTTGAAGGCCCATTCAGACATTTAAGATGGCATGGTCTGCTAATGAGAAACTCATACAATAGCAGTTTGTGCGCCTCTATTTGCAGTAGAATTTTTTTTTTTTGTTCTGGTATCTTGCTAGCTGGTCACTTCGGATCAGCTGCTTCTAATATCGAAAAAACAAAAAAGGGGGCTTTCTTCCTTAGAACGTAAAATGAAAAATTTCAGGTAATTCGGAGAGAAAATCTGGATCTATGGAAAAAGTTAATTTTCTCAAAGAATTTAATCTCCCAAGTTATTTTTGAAGGCGGTTACACAAAGGTCTTATGAAAATAAATTAAATGTATTGCTTGTGAAAAATCTTCGGAAAAAAATGTTTCACTTTTTTTTGCCTAAAAATATAAGAAATTTTAATATTAAGTAATTTTGATTTGAAGATTAAAGTAAATAATATTTTTATTAAGATTTTTTGAGTAATGCAATTGATTTTTTATTTCTATGTAAGTATTCTTCACATTCAGACAACTTTTAAGCAGAATGTGAGAATGAAATAAGAAATTTCATTTGATAATTTTCGGGGTGTTTATTCCCATTTAAAACTAAATTTCGTTTGCGTGTTTCCGGCATTTGTACGACATTTTGAAGAAGACTTGTGAACGTTCACATAAACAGATTTCCACTGTAATTTATTTGAATGAACTTGGCATAGACAAGTCTGACATATTGGAAACTTCTGTTTTTATGGCTCTGTCCAATATATTGCACCTGTCAGAAAATTACCAATATTTTATGAATTGTTAGCTCAATTTTACAAATGAAATGTATATAAATGAATAAAACAATACTACATTCTGCAGTAATGGTGATATCAGAAGTAAAAATGGATTGGTTTTCCAGTCTGTAACTAGGCTGAGGCAACTGGGCCAAAAAAAAAAAAAATAAAAAAAATGCACATTTAGTTTGCATAATAACAACCCTTTCAAGGACCCCAAAAAGGCACACGATGGCCCTGTTGGCGTTACTCGATGTGTCCAGCCGTATGCTGATGTGTGGTCATACGTCTTGCTATGAACGGGGGAAGATGTCTTGTTTTATGTCTCGACATTTCTATTTTTCAGCAAATTGTATTTATTATCTTAGTATGCATAATAAAGCACCTGCCACCACCTAGCCCCCTCATCCAGAGCAATGGCTAAAATTGACAATTGTTGATAGAGCCTGGGATGTAACGGTATGAAATGAAATGTATTATCTTGGTGTGTTCCCCCAACGCCACTCGCTGCGAGAAATGGGAATCCCGGCAGAAAGCGGGAGGTATGGCTTATGCGATGAAAATTAAATTTCCAAAATTTAATTGATCTCAATTTATTATCTAGGTGTGCTCCCCTCGATGACTTCAATGAATACTTTCCTAATTATAAAATAGGGACGGAGAGAGCAGTGCAGTCTTAACGCATAGGCCCACCCGGGCCTCAAGAGAAGAGGGAGGTTCATAAAAATGAGTAGGAGTTGAATTTTTCAATAATTTAACAGGTAGAGCCTTAATAAAATCACTTGGCGTGGGGGACCCCATGATGCTCTTAAGACGGCACTGGGAGAGGGGGAAACATTTCCAATAAATGAGAAAAAAATTAGTTTAAATTTTTGCCTAAAGCGAAAACCTATTTATAAAAACACAGTAAACATTTAAAGGGATTGAAATTCGCTGCAGCAAAATGACTCTGTGAAAAATTTATACCGCGGCGAAATGATTTTGCGAAAATTTTTTATCGCAACCACTGACTCTGTGACAAATTTGTACCATGATAGGTCTGTAGCATGATGAATTAATGCTGCGACAAGTTAAGCACACCAAATTGACCTAGACCCACTTCTTGCTGCAAAAATTTATGGAAATTTTATGGAAAAATTTTATGGAAATGAGTTTAATTTTGGCTTCTCCTGTTGGAGAATGGGAGTGAAAGGGTTAAGAAATTGAGGGGGTAAAAGAAAAAAAGTTGCAGATAAATACGCTGAAGTGTATGATCCGCATCAAGAAATTTTGATGTTTTATTTGACATATAATCACAGCTTAAACACAAGAAAATGTGGAAGATCAGTTTGCGTCAAACTCTATAAAAAATAATAACACCAGTACCTGACCAACACAGCATCCATCAGATTCTGCATCTCCCTGACAACACATGTGTCTGCTTTCGATTGAGCCAGCAACTGCAGGGTGAAAATTAAGACAATCAGTCAATGACTTCATGAGATTGATGAATGCTTTTATATAAGAATGTTACATGATTGATTTTTATGTTCATCATATTGGAAAACATAAAAATTCTTTAAAAAAATTATCCCTTTGAGGGGAGGTGGTTTTGCTGTAAAACCTCCAGTTCAAAAATGTTTTTCTCAATCGGGTGGTGGTTCAGGAGTGGTTGATTTGGAAAAATATGTTTTCCAGCATTCAATATAGCTATTAGATGGCAGCACAAAATATTTTCTTTCTTTTCATTGATTTTATATGTGAACCAACTTTAGCTACAGGAAGATGAAATTTTTTTTTTATTTTCATCTAAAAAATGTTATCAATAACCTGGATAAAACTTATACATTTTTCAGCTGCATACTCTATTATTGGAAGGTTTTAACAGTGTAATAACTAATTACAAAGTAACTAATACATTAGTAACTAATACAAAGGTTTTTAACACACACACAGCTGGCTGATTCGAAGATATATTTATCTATGGACATCATCCTTGGATAAGTTGCCATTCGCAGGTTTTTAGCAGTGTCAGCAATTGTGAGCTTTGGCCTGAATCAGGTCCGATCGTCTATTTACAGTCCCATTCAGTGCATGCAAGCTCCAAGGAAAAATTGAGATATTCGTTGCCTTTGTAGTCTAGTGTGCTCTCCTGGCAGGAGAAAGGACATAGGTTTGATTCCCCGATAAGGCAGTAGAATTTTCTCTTTCCTAAATACATCTTCGCATAAGCCAGCTGTTAAAAACCTTTGTATGGATAGCAGAAAGTGACATCATCCTCTCAGATACTTTCTTATTTACTAACGTCATAAAACCAAGAAAAATTATAGGTGTAATTTATAATATATTTTTCCAAAGTTTTTAGGTGATTTCAAGGGTACACTGACGTACACTTAGATCTACGGAGTATAAAATTTTCTTGTTGCTAAGGTGTAATATGATACGTGTGCAAGTGGGGAGACGGAACTATGTATTTTTGGGGAGGTTGGTGTCTTGCCCTCTTACCAGTAAAGTGTACATCACAAAGACATGCCTTTAGTAACACCAAAGAGAAGCCCCATTGAATGATTACTATGTACAGTACTTGTAAAGTGTGGAACTGTGCTTTTCTCAGAAAATAAATTAATATGAAAGAATTTTGTTTTAAAACTTTTATTGAATAATTCTAGATAACTTTCTGTACTTTATGATTTTAGTTCACAATTTTTTTGAATGTTCACGATTGCTTGATACACAAAATTGTACGAAATTGAATACAAATAAATACTAAATTTATCACTACATTTTAAATAACCTAAAAGATTTCGGAAAATTTATTTTTTATTAATATTTGCAAATGAAATGAGTTTTACATCAAATATATGTAGGGATAATTATCTAACATCTTGAAAATTCATTAATACAGTCAATGCTCGATATAGCAACTACTGTTCGTCCTGTCGAAAACAGATCTTATACTGGGAGGGTGGTTATATCAAAAGCAAAAAATATCTGATAGTCGTTCTATGAAAACATTTGGAACTTATTCTACCCTCTGTTATAACGGAATGGTCATTATAACGAGCATCAATTATATCATGTTATACCGGAACGGCGGCTACACCCCACTAAATTACCACCCACCTCCCTTCTGAGGGATGCAAAAATTAATTTCTCACAACATGTATTTCCCATTTGAAAGGCCCAGACATTACATTTATCAATTTCATTAAATTAATTATCAAGTAATGTTAAATATTATAGAAAATGAAAAGCGCCACCTCAAAGGGTTAAAAAAGAAAACATTAGAGCAAGCAAGACTCAAAATATATCATCACAAAAGAATATCCAAGTTTGAAGAGAAGAAAAAATAGCACTTACTCCTTCTTTTGAAAATTCTGCCCCAATGGAAATCACATTCCTCTTCTTTCACATAGTCACCATCATCATCAACATAATATGTTTTTTTGCACCGACAGCAGATCCGTTTGTATCCTAAAATATTTTTTTGCAACTAATTAGTTCAACAATAAAGTTATGGGTAATGTAATAATTAAAGTATCATAATAACTCTTTAAATGCAAAAAAAACACTATCTTTTTTTATTCAGCCTCATTATTGTCTAAGTTAGAAAATTAGTTTATAAAACACATTTATTAACACTTAAATGACCACATATTATTTCCCGTAGGCTTAATCTAAGACTGGTGATTTTCTCGTTTGGAAATGAAAAACAAATACATATAGGAAATTAAAAATCGAGAAATCATGTTGCCGGTCTTTTACGTCTCAGCATTGAAACACGAGAAATCTTGTGAGCAGTGATTTAAGCATTAAGGAATCATTATCCCTGCGAGGAGTTGCAGTATATAACTTTTCAAGAAGTCATATCATTTGTTTTATTGAAAATGTAATTCTCATAATATCATGCCGATCATTCAATAGATGACTGAGCAGTTAGAGGGATAAGCAAGTAGATCTAATGAGTAAATTGATATTTTTGTCAGAGGGATGTTGCTGATCATGTTATATCATCATTATGGCAAACAATTCTAATTCACCTAATGAAATAATAGAATAAGGTGTCACTTTAAATGCAATAATGTGCGATTTGATGCAGTGACCACAACTATGGCAATTTTCAGTGGTGATAAGACACTAAATCAAAAACTAGTGCAGATAAATTAAATTTGCCCCCCCCCCCCATAGAAATAGATGCCAAAAAAATTAAATTGGTCCAGATATTTTATTGTGATCTGGCAACACTTTTGACTAATCTGCATATCAACAACGAGCCTGCGGGGCTAGTGCCACACCCACCTGAAGCATATATATATTGTAGCGAGTTGACAACATATATGCATATATATATTGCAATTTTGTACGTAATATAATATATATATTACATGATCATTGATGTCTTCTCGAGGTCATCCAAATGTGGTTTGTTGATCTGCGATCGTTCAAATGAATGGAGTTCATGATGTTCTGGTTTCTGTGATGTTGAACTGATGATTTCAATGAGTTTTGGCTGTGCTTCCCCGGGATATTTCGAATGCTGGTATGCATTTAGGATAGATTCCTATCATTTTTGTAACATTTAGGTAATTATATTATACATTCTTTTTTAGTTTTACTAATTTTTCTGAATCATGTTTATACCAAAAATGTTTTCAGAATTTCGGTGAATTTTCAAATTTTTGTTCTCGTTCCCTCGAAATGGCTAGTGTCATATTGATTCAGGAATTTGACATTTCTGATCCAAATGCTTTCTAAATTTATGCCGAGCACCTAAAATTTTCTCGAGGCAAATTACATAGACCATCCGAGTAAAAAGATTGCCACTCTGTTGGCTATTTGCGGCATTAAGAACTTGGGTGTAATTTAGACCTTGGTTTCTCCTAGAAAGGTCTCCGATGTCTTTTTCGATGAAATTTTAAGTTCGCTTCAAAATTACTTTTGTCCGAAATCATCTGAAATTTTTTGATGTTTCAAATTTCACAAACGAGTTCAGAGTAAACATGAAAGTATTAATGCTTATGTTACTGAACTGTGTAACCTTGAGGAGTGCAATTTCGGAGACATGTTGTCCGAACACTTGAAGGACTAATTTGTCTGTGGCATGAAGGACAGTGATGTTCAAAAGAAGCTCTTAGCCAAGTCTAAATTGGCCCTAGAAACTGCAGTTTCCATTACAGTTGCGGCCGAAACCTCGGATTTCCAGTCCAGGCATATCCACTTTAAGAATTCATCCAAGGTTGCCAATTGTGTCGATCATGTTGGATGCAATCACAAAGAAAAAAATTTGTTAAAAAAAAAATTCATTCAGAATTAGGACAGGAAATTTGAAAGCCAAATCTGGAAAATCGGTTTGTTTCTGTTGTGACAGTAATCATAATCAATCGGATTGTAGATTCCGAACAGCAGTATGTCATTCCTGTGGCATTGAAGGTCACAGAAAAAAAATGTGAAAAAAAAATCGGAATAGAAGATCCCCTCATGCTAATGAAGTAGAAGTTCAGGGGGAGTATGTGAATTCATTACAAAAACTAATTCTCCTTTCAAGCAAAATACAATGAAGAGCCAAAAAAAACTGGTACACCTGCCTAATATCGTGTAGGGCCCCGCGAGCACGCAGAAGTGCCGAAACACGACGTGGCATGGACTCGACTAATGTCTGAAGTAGTGCTGGAGGTAATTGAAACCATGAATCCTGCAGGGCTGTCCATAAATCCGTAGGAGTAAGAGGGGGTGGAGATCTCTTCTGAACAGCACGTTGCAAGGCATCCCAGATATGTTCAATAATGTTCATGTCTGGGGATTTTGGTGGCCAGCGGAAGTGTCTAAAGTCAGAAGAGTGTTCCTGGAGCCATTTTGTAGCAATTCTGGACGTGTGGGGTGTCGCATTGTCCTGCTGAAATTGTCCAAGTCCGTCGGAATGCACAATGGACATGAATGGGTGCAGGTAATCAGACAATGTTTATGTACAAGATATACAGAAGACTGGATGTTGTGAAGATATTTAGTATTTGAGATGTTAATTTTTTAAGGAAGGAAAAAACTCATCTCTGCCTCTACCGGGAGTCGAACCCGGGTCCCTCGATTGCCAGACGAGTGCTCTGACCACTAAGCTACAGAGGAGATAGAGATTTTTCGCTAGAGCGTATATATGCCGAACGGAACCGTGCAATGGACGGTGAAACCGATCAGCTAATAGCTCATGGACGACGAGCCACCAGAGGGCTATATATATGACATGAATGTCGCTCTCCACTTGTTAATACAAGATATACAGAAGACTGGATGTTGTGAAGATATTTAGTATTTGAGATGTTAATTTTTTAAGGAAGGAAAAAACTCATCTCTGCCTCTTCCTTAAAAAATTAACATCTCAAATACTAAATATCTTCAGAACATCCAGTCTTCTGTATATCTTGTATTAACAAGTGTAAAGCGACATTCATGTCATATATATAGCCCTCTGGTGGCTCGTCGTCCATGAGCTATTAGCTGATCGGTTTCACCGTCCATTGCACGGTTCCGTTCGGCATATATACGCTCTAGCGAAGGAAAATCTCTATCTCCTCTGTAGCTTAGTGGTCAGAGCACTCGTCCGGCAATCGAGGGACCCGGGTTCGACTCCCAGTAGAGGCAGAGATGAGTTTTTTCCTTCCTTAAAAAATTAACATCTCAAATACTAAATATCTTCACAACATCCAGTCTTCTGTATATCTTGTATTAACAAGTGGAGAGCGACATTCATGTCATAATGTTTATGTACCTGTCAGCTGTCAGAGTCGTATCTAGACGTATCAGGGGTCCCAAATCACACCAACTGCACACGCCCCATACCATCACAGAGCCTCCACCAGCTTGAACAGTCCCCTGTTGACATGTAGGGTCCATGGATTCATGAGGTTGTCTCCATACCCATACACGTCCATCAGCTCGAAGCAATTGGAACCGAGACTTGTCAGACCAGGAAACGTGTTTCCAGTCCTCAACAGTCCAATGTTGGTGTTGTTGGGCCCAAACGAGGTGTAAAGCTTTGTGTCATGCAGTCATCAAGGGTACACGAGTGGGCCTTCGGCTACGAAAACCCATATCGATGATGTTTCGTTAAATGGTTCGCACGCTGACACTTGTTGATGGCCCAGCATTGAAATCTGCAGCAATTTGCGGAAGGGTTGCACATCTGTCACATTTAATGATTCTCGTCAGTTGTCGTTGGTCCCGTTCTTGCATGATCTTTTTCTGGCCGCAGCGATGTCGTAGATTTAATTTTTTACCGGATTTCCGATATTCACAGTACACTCGTGAAATGGTCGTACGTGAAAATCCAAATTTCATCGTTACCTCGGAGATGCTATGTCCCATCTCTCGTGCGCAGACTATAACACCACGTTCAAATTCACTTAAATCTCGATAACCTGCCATTGTAGCAGCAGTAACCGATCTAACAACTATTCCAGACACTTGTTGTGTTATATAGGCGTTGCCGACCGCAGCACCGTACTCTGATTGGTTCCATACCTATTTATTTGCATACGCATGCCTGTACCAGTTTTTTTGGATCATCAGTTTATATTCATTAATGTTGAGGGTAAAAAATGATACAGATGGAGGTTGATTCCGTTATTAGAATAGGAGGTTATTCCACTATTTCGAATCATACTTTCAAGAACCTTTTTTTCCTGAAATCCAAAAGACCTATACTTTGTAAAACAACCATTAGATTGCGATATTTAAAAAAAAATTGGGTTTCCCTCATTGAAAAATGTGAGGCTGAAGTTGAGTTTAATTTTTGCCAGGTGAAACTTGAATTGCTAGTTTCAAAATTTCATTGTACCAATATTTTGAGATTTTTGTGGTTTAATCCTTTGGGTATTTGTTCCACTGGCATTAATGGGATAAAAGGGGGATTAATTTATCAAGTAGTTTTCACACACACAAGTACAAATATATTCTTCAGGAAGGTCTATGCACCTACACAGGCTTGCCAGTTTCTTTACCTCTCAATCCAGATTTTCCACTCGTTTGCTTTAAACCTTGTAATGTGCCTTTAGCAATGTGACCGAAAAGTGAAAATGCTCTAAATAAGCTCTTCTTGAAAGATGGGTTATATATATCAAGAAATTTCGAATCCTAAATGGTCGACCCCTGTCGTGCCCATAATAAAATCATCAGGTGACATACGACTATGCGGGGTATTACAAGGTCACCTTGAATAAAGCAATTAATGTCCACCCTTATCTAATTCCTGCTGTAGATCAGCTGCTTTCAAATCTGAAAAGGGGCGATTATTATACGAAGATCGACTTAGCTCAGGCTTATTTGCAGCTTCCCGTGGAAGAGGCGTCAGCCGAGGCACAAACAATCATTATGCATGACGGTGCATTCAAGGTGAAGCGTCTCCAATTTTGATTCAATGTGGCCCCGGGCATTTTTCAAAATTTGATTGAAAAATTGTTTTCAAATTTAGAGAAGGCCATCCCTTATTTCGATGATGTATTAGTCATGCCCTGAGAAGCAATTGGCTGAAAGATTAGAGCAGGTTTTTGATTAGTTGAGGTCATCTGGATTGAGGGCGAATAAAAACAAATGTCTTTTCGGTGTTAGAGAGGTTAAATTTCTTTGTTATTGCATTGATGGAAATGGTATCCATCCATCCCAATCTAAGGTTGAAGCTATTCATGGGTTTGCAGTTCCCAAAAATAAAGAGCAGCTTCAAGTCTTTTTAGGACTTATAAACTTTCACAATAGTTTCCTAAAAGATAAAGCAACAAAGGCAGAGGTCCTGCATAGGTTATTGGATAAAGATACCGAATTCGAGTGGCGTAAAATTCATAATGATGCTTCTGAATCTTTAAAAAAAACTGACATCAGAGGATGTACTCGTCCCTTTTGACAAGAAACTGCCCGTCACCTTGGTATGTGATGCCTCTGCATTTGCCGTCAGGGCCATAATGAATCATGTTTTTCCTGGTGGTCATGAAGCTCCTATTGCCTTCGCTTCTAGAACACTCTCACCTACAGAGAGAAATTATGCCCAGATTGATAAGAAAGTGTTGGGAATTATTTTTGGAGTTAAAAAATTCCATAATTTTTTATGTGGATGTCAGTTTTTCATATAATTACAGATCATCAACCTCTATTAGGGATTTTTACGAAGAATAAACCTAAAAGAGATATTATATCACCTCGTATGCTAAGGTGGTGTATTTTATTGGATGCATATGATTTTTCTCTTATTCACAGGCCAGGGGAAAAAAATTCAAAATGCAGTAGATTACCCGGAGAAATTGGAAATCTCATCCATTAGAAGTCCTTTTCACTGAGGAATTAGAAGACCCTCCTTTGAATGCTAAAGAAATTTCTAAAATGACTTTTTGTGATCCAGTACTATCAAGAGTACTCAATTGGGTCCTAAGGGGCTGGCTGAATGAAAAACCAGATTTTAAATTTCAAATTTTTTTTCGAAAAAGAATGAATTGTCTGTCCATAGAAATTGTCTTTTGTGGGGCAACTGCATGGTCATACCAGTCTCCAGGAGATCCCATGTGTTGAATGCCTTGCATCTCTGTCATCCAGGAATAGAAAGAATGAACGCTCTCACTTGTTCCCATGTATGGTGGCAAGGAATTGATGACGACATAGACTGTTTCATAAAATGTTGCAGTATCTGTCAACAGACTCATCATTCCTATCTCAAAGCTTCTGTACATCCATGGGAGATTCCAAGCAAGCCATGATCTCGTTTGAAAGTGGACTTTGCAGGTCCATTCTAAGGACAGCAGTTTTTCATCATAGTTAATGCATTTTCGAAGTGGGTAGAAGTGCATCACATGCATTCCACATCGGCTGGTGCAACCATTGATGTTCTTCGAGAGATCTTTGGAACTCGCGGTATTCCAGATGTCATTGTCTCTGACAATGGAGGCCAGTTCGTTTTTCAGAGTATAAGCTTTTCTTGCAGCGAAATACCATATGAGTGCTGATTTCTCCCAGAAAGCCTTCCAGTAACAGTCAAGCTGAACAAACTGTGCAGACAGTCAAAGATTCCTTTCGACGTATCATGAGTGGAACATGGAAGAAGAGATTGGCAAGTATCTTGCTTTGACATCTTGCTTCTTAGATAAGTTTTTAGATGCTGTTTGATGTGTGTTGTCTGCCTTTCATTTTGATCTCATTTTGGGTGACAAGTATTGTGTTCTGGTTAAGAGATCATACTTTCCACTACTTCCAGATACAGTCTGTGGGTGAATTGTATAATTCAGAAGAATCTTAAAATTTGCATGATGGTTTCTGTTTTGAAAAAAATTGTCACTTTACATTTTTATAAACTAATTAGAGGAGAATATAAATTTAGTATCATTCTAAAACAATGGGAAATGACATCTATGCTCCAGCTGGATTTCTAACCCATATTTGTTTAGTTTATGGTTGATGTCCTACTCCACAGGATTCTTCAACCTGTTTTGAGTCATTGTCCATGTTCATCCTTAGAAGTGCAACCATTCAGCAACTTTGCCATACGCTCAAACTCAAATCAACATAATGATAATCCTTGAATGGAATATTAAGTATTTGATCAGTGAGGCAATCTATAAATAACTTGCAGATAAAATATTGGGCCACACAGTGGTGATTATCTAAGCACCACAGTGATTGCAAGAAACTAGTTGAAGATGTGAGTGACAAACATTGATTTCATCAGAATACTTTTCACAAATATTTGAAGCTGGTACTGACAGCAAATCAGAATGAAAAATTAATCCACATCTGAAATAGTTGCAACAGGACTTACTATCATTGCACAGCATTTGCTTATTTGAGTACACTCCTGCCATGACAGCTCGACCAACCTCTGTTGCATGTGCAACTGGGAACCCATTTTCAATCAGTTGATCTTCCGTCATAATATATTCACTCAACGCATTGTACAATGCTATGCCTATGAATAAAAATAAAAATGTTAGATTGTTTTTGAGCAAAGGTCAAAAGGTTTTACACTTCACCAAATTTAAATTGGTCAGCATATAATATTATAAGGAGATCATACCTATATATATAATTGATTTTATGTCTGTGTGTTTGTGTTCTCTATACAAATCTACAATTTTAGACTAATCATAGCTAAATTTGGCAAATTCTTCCATGCTTCCAGTATATAGAGAAAACCAGACAGCACTGGGTATTTTTGCTGCTATAAAAATAATATGGCATAAGGTGGGAGATATTAATATATATATATTTGAATAAGGATGTAATAGTCCTCTTTTACGCTGAGAATGGCCTTTGAATTACTAGGGTCTATTTTGTTGTGGCGAGATACAGAGGATAATTTATCTGGGGTTGCTAGTGTAGTCTTGTTTTTTTTTAATAACAAAGTTGTTTTTACCAAGTCCTCTGTTTTGTTCTGTCTTGGCACTACAGACTAATTTTAAAAATAGTTCTGAAAACGCTAAATATAAAATAGATTTGAGTCTATTTTCATCGTAACATATCCATGGCAGAGAAATTCTTATTTCAGTCTCAATCTAGTCATATTTATTGAATATGTGTATATTTAAATTTTTGTCTTCTCTTTGAGGTCGGTTTCAATAATCATGTTTCGGCGATTGCTGCGGATTTACAATGTTACCAGATCTCCAAGATTATTCGACTGTGTGTGTGTGTAAGGGTTATGTGTTATGTAAATTCAGCTGTTATCTCTTGAAGCTGAATGAATCCTGTGGACCTACAAGGTTGGGAAATTTCCTTCAGGTTACCAGTTGTATGTTGTTCTTGCTTGCTCTCACTTTTGTTTTTAGCAGTATCAACTAAGTAACAGAGAAGGTGTCTAGTGCACTCATTGCGATGATGTCTAATTCAGAAGGTCGAACCATTCATAACCACCCTCCGATCACCATCTCACTGGTTCTGATGTAGATGATAGTGTTAGTACTATATTCGACTGCCATTTTGCCAATCTCTTGGCAAAATGGAGAGAAAATGGCAAAGAGAGAAAATCTTGGCAAAGAGATGTGACGGCTGATTGAATCCATTCTTGCAGTAATGAGGTTCCTACATTGTACACTTATGTGAATCATGTTGCATCCAAAATGAAGCTGATTAGCTGAAAATCCGGGCAGCACCAGGTATTTTCGCTCGTATAAAAATAATATGGCATAAGATAGGATATATACAACAAAAATACATTTGAATAATGATATAGTAGTCCTCCTATGCTGAGAATGGCCTTTGGATTACTAGGGTCTATTTTGCTGTGGGAAGATACAGAGGAGAATTTGTCTAGAATGGTTTTGGAGTCTTTGCAAAAATCAGTTTTTTTAATCACAAAGTTGTTTTCACAGAGTTCTGTTTTTTTCTGTCTTGGCCCTACAGAGTAACTTTTAAAAACGGTTGACCATCTTTGACATGGATGTAGCTGAATTTCTAGTCTTGTGGATCATTCATTCATTCTTCTAATTATTGCATTGGTGAGACTGATTTCAATAATGACTGCTATTTTAATTCAAATTTTATTAACATAATCATTTTTAAATTCTGGCATTGTACTTATGATTATTGAAATTGATTTCTGGAAATTAATGATAGGTTGTTGCTGTAACTAAAATATATTTAATATAATAAATGTTCAGATAGAAAAATCAGTGTCATTCCTTATTGCCATCTGCCAAAAGTTCAATTTAGGAAACCATACTGGGAATGCAATTAATGTTGCATCGTTTTTAGAAGATTATAACATAATTTTACGGAAGAAAAATTTTCTCTCATAGCCTTTAAATATTAAATCAATAAGAAAAACATAAAAAGGATTAAGTTTTTGCCTTAAGAACAAAACACCACATCACCTTTGAGCGTGAATTCCTGAGTTTTGTTTTTCTTTTTTTCAATACTGAAACTGGTTTTCTGTGCTCGAGGACCGGCTAAAACAGTTTGATGAGACACAGTTCCTCTTTTTGAATACTTGTCTTTGACACTACTAGTTGTAGATGATACTGCTGGAGCAGGCGGTAGCGAATCATCAGTGTTGATATCTTCTGGGATTTCTGCCGGGGGACCTTCAACGGCTCTGTGACGCAAACGGTTCAAGCTTATAGCAGCAACATTCAAGTATATGGTCTTGTTCGTACTACGTTCATATGCTTTCTTCTCTTCCTCCAAGGCCTGTTAACACATTAGATACATTTTTATTTATGGGGGGAAAAAGTGCGCATAATATATATGTTACTGTGCATAAACATATATGCTACTGACAAAGCCTGAAATTGGCCAGTTCATTGCAAACTATTACTTACAAGATCAGAAAACATATTAATGATATTATCAGGAACATGCTTCCAAACTTTGAGTTCATTGCATTGATGGATGATAAATCATAAACAAACTGAAATTCTCTTTATTTTAATAATATTGGTTAGAGAAAGACAAATTCAAAATCAAATTTCTCAAAATTTGACAAAAAAAAAAAAAAAAAACTACATACCTACATTATTCTATAAATAGTTTTTCCTCCCAAATTTTGCCTTTCCTCTCGTCACATGGAACTAATCCAATACATATACTATATATAGCCATGTATTACACATTGGCAACTAAAAAAGTAAATGTGGTGCCTACCAGACCATCTTACATACTTGCAAATCAAACAACCGAAAGGGATCTCTCCAGCCACTTCGCGAATTGGCCAGATCATTTCTGCAAATCAGACTTCAACCAAACCTCTTACCATTTTACGAATTGGCCACACTTCGAGCTATGGCAGTAACATATACACAAAAAAGTGCACATTCCCAGTGCAAGATATATTATCATGAACAAAACGGAATGAAAAAACCTTGAAATAACTAACATATTTGGCCAACAAAATGTGCATTGCCCTTACCATTTCAAACGCTTGATCCTCAGTGATGCAGAACTTCAGACATTCATCTATGAAAGTATTTAAGTAACGCTGCCTTACATTGCTGGGAACTTTAGACCCATATTCAGAAGGTATGATCGGCCTTGGCTTTGAAAGCTGCAAAAAAAAAAATATATATATATATATATATATACAATATTGCTTCATTAATTTAAAACATTCTGATTCAAATTTTGTGAATGGCGTATGATTTTCAATACTTGTGTAATACTCTAAGAGACATGAATGAAGATTTTTTTTTTTTTCACTTTAGAACTACAGTGAAACCTCACTACAATACTAGATATAACAATAAATCCTTCTACAACAATGTTTTTTCAAGTCTTGTTTGGAAATGTCCAACTATAATGTTCAACCACTGCCTTTCAATATAATGATACTATCTCTACAACGATATTTTTTCTTGGTCTGCTGAGTATTATTATATCAAGGTTTCACTGTATTAAAATGAAGACGACATCTGAGATTCTAGAAAATACATATAGGATGATTCCAAACTCACGGTACAAACTTTAAGAGATGATATAGCTCATGAAACAGGGTTGGTAAAAAAACACATTCAGGCCACTTTTATGAGACCTTTGAAAAAAAAACCACTTACACCATTTTATGCCATTTAAAGATATACCATCAAAATATACCCCAAGAATATAAAATGTGATAAAAATGAAAAATTTTGGCTAATAATGAACCAATATGATATTTTTCAAGGAAAAAATTATATTTAGGCCACTTTTATTTGACTTTTTGAAAAAAACCGAACTGGTTTTTTTAAAAAAACCACTTGGTTAAAACCATGGTTTAAACCAAACAACCCTGTCATGAAATAATCATTTTCTGATGCAACTGAAACATGAACGTGCTAGAAGGGCACCTGGTTTGGGATAACATAGCATACTGGATAAATGTTTATTTTTTTTATAAGTCTTCACAGCAAGAATTCTCTATTAATGTCTGAAGGAAATAAGTTTTGTTTGCATACCTTTCATGGTCATTTGTTGAATGTTCACTGACAAATTAGCACATTTTTCACAAATACTTTCACCTATAACTTGCATTAATTGTATGTAGAGACCAGGGTTGGCATGTTTTTGACACATGGAAGTTTTTGAGAGCTTAAACCGCAGTTTAAACTGTCACATCAAAAACCTTTGTCCAAAAACCTCAAATATTGCTTTTTAATATAAAAATTCCCATTGGAAATACGCAAATTAATTGCATGTAATTCTTAAAGTGACTATGTTATATGAAGAATAAATATTTAATATGATTCTAAAATAATTGCCTACTCCCTACTTTTGCACTAATATATATATATTTTGTGCAAAATTAATTTTGCACAATATATATTTTTTTCCTATAAAATATACAATTTGAATAAAGCATAGCATAAACACGGAAGGGAAAACTATGGAATGATTTGACATTCTCCGATTCAAAATGATTCTTGACCTTCTAAAATTTCTTCAACTGCTTATATATGTGTGTATTGATATAAACCATCTGCTGTACTTTTTTTACAACAGATAAGTGTTTAAAAAAACATTTATTACATCATATATGTAATGGTGATTTCTGTTATTAAATTATGTAGATAACCACTGATACTTTAAAACCATACTCTTGTTGCGCATAACATTGAAATATATCTAGAGATTAAAATTCAAAATTGTAGGACTAAAATGTCATTTAATTTGACAATGCTAGCTAGATTGTACATGAAGCTTAAGAAACTTCAGTAACTTATCCTTAGTCAAACTTAGTTATTCTTGTTTTTGCACTATGATATGGTAAATTTACCATATCATATTATAATGCATATGGTTTTCCAATTAAAGCTGTATTCAAACATGCAAAAAAAAAAAAAAAAAAATGCTTCAAGGCCTATCAGCTCTGCTTTGGTTGGAAATATTCTTTAAAACTCTGTGAATTTATACAAACTGAGCTAAGAAATTTTTAGGGGAAAATAAATGAGTTTAATTAGTGTATTAACAGATGCTTTGTGAGAATTTTTATGTGGAATAAAATTTTGGGTGGATCAGAAAATTAGGTATTTTTCCTGAGTAATTATAATTCTGAATATAAAGACCTTTAATCTACTTAAAAGTAAGTGTTTTGTTATTTAACTTATCTATCAGGTTACAAAAACTATTTGACAACATTGGCAATAAGTTTCTGACTGTTTTAATACTGATTTATAATTTCTGAAGTCTAAACCTAACTAAAACCTAACTCTGTGATGCCCCCTATCATACATATTTTGAATAAGCAGCTCTATTTCACTTAGCAAATTGAACACAGGTAATCAGTAGCTTAGATAAAATGAACCACAAAACTATATTTTATGTGTTCTAGACTTATGTTGAAAATTTCAAAATTGCAAATTACAATTGACTGTTTTAATTATTGTAATAAATTAATGTTTGAAAATAAAACATTGTAATATGCAAAAAAGTAAGTTTTTCATCATGCTATATACATATTGTGTTCAAAACAGTATCAAAAGGCATTCATTTAGGTTTTTGACAGTTTAAACCAGTTTTTGATGCTTGTCATGTCAAAAACCCTGGTAGAGATACATATAGGTCAAGGTACGAAACTCAAATAAAAAATCTAGCATTAATGCCAAACAATTTTAAGATACGAAGCTTCCACACAACACTCATTAAATTTTAATGAACACACAGCCAGCAATCAACAGTTCACACAGACAAGCACAATCATACATGAAATAAAGGTAGAATTCAACTCACAGTTTTGGGCACATGTGCGACTCTTTTGTTTTTTGGAAGAGACTCTTCCACACAAGAGGAAGTGCTGCTAGCTGATGACAACATTGATGCTTTATTTTTAACAGCTTCGATCAGACTACCAGAAGGCAACGTTATGAACTTTTTGGGACAATCGGAAGACTTATTTACGGCACTGAGGAAAGATGTGGGACCCTGAGAGAGATGGGGGGAAAAGTTAATATAATACACACATCTAAAAAAATGAGCAAATGAGAAATCAGAATTAAAAAATATATATTTTACCAAATTTTAAAAATCAGCAATATTGATGCATAGTTCATGAGAGACAGCACCAGCAAGAACATTAATACATGCACACACAGTTCTTACACCATAAATACATTAGGGCCATACATACATTCCAGCATGTACCAATTCGTTAGAAATTCCACTGAGAATGTGTAAGAGGTGCACTATAGTTAAGTAGTAGTCCATAAGAAAGAGAGAGACGAGGACATGTGTTATTGCCACCTGTCTCGTAACATTTTTCTATTACATGTACACAAAAAATTATGGTGAGAAAGTTATATACCATGCTAACTTTCTTCTCATTTTGTTTGTCATACATCTCTTTTAGCTGCAAGTATCGATTGTGCATCACTTGAACAGGATTTATCATTTTCCTTGGCTCTTGTTTCTGGTCAATAGCCTAAGAAAAAAATTCATAAAGGTGAGAAAGTATTGAAGCATACACCTACTAGAACTCAAAATTTTAGAATTACCCATAGCAAAACAGATTCTTCCCAGCGCTCTCCTCCTTAGCACGTCTTATTTTTCCCACTAATGATTAATACAGATTAACACTCGATATAAAAAACCATCTTATAAAGATCTTGTAGATATGACAAACAAAAATCTTAACTGCATTCCATAAGATGTTCTCTTATTAGATCGGATATAAAATGAATAAATTGGATACAATGGGAGTTTAACTGTAATATTCCAATAGATTGGGGTCATGCCCAAACCCCTTCATCTTCACTCATCACTAGTTTAGACAATGGAATGACATTTTGATTGTGATCATTGCTTATGTTCTGGCATTCATTCATTCATGCTTACAAGACAGTTCAACCTAATAAAAGCGTTGAACTTTGACTGAATACAAATACAAAGAACACAACAGACACATTGCCCAACGAGGTGGCAAAAAACTTATAACCATAAAAAATATAGATGTCAAATATAACCAAAATACCCAATATAAAAGCATACATCACCAAAAATAAAAATAATAATCTATGATACACTGCCCATAAAAAAAGATTATGGTTGTCTTATCTAAGTATGGATAGCTTCTCAATTTATCCAACTATGTTTATCATACTTCTTTTTAAACGTGTCACTTGTGTTAAAATTCATGACCCCTGGATGTGTGTATGTTGTTCCATTTATCAACAACTCCCTATTAGGGAAAAACTCCCTGCAACACCACAACCTGGAATTTCCCCTTACTAAACGATACGGATGTCCCCTTGTTGAAGAACTTGATTGACAGAGTATTAATAATTTATGGTCCATCCTATCAATCCTGTTGAAAAGTTTGAACACTTTGATCATATCTCCTTCACACCTGTGCTCTTCTAATGTAAACATATTCAAAAAATCAAGTCTTTATTCATAGCTCAAGCCTTGTGTGACAACAAGAGCATGTGAAAATCTCCTCTGCAACCCCCCCCCCCCCACCCCAACCAAGTCTGTCTACCTGTAGGTATGGTCTCCAAAACCTTATAGCATACTCCAATCTAGGATGAACTAAGCCTCAGAAAAGCAGAAGAATGACTTTAGAACAGCGGTTCCCAACCAGGGGTACGCGAGAGACAGTAATAGGGTATGCGAAAAGAAAATGATAATGGCGGCCACCCATCTAAAAAAAAAATAAAAGTATTAAAAAAGATTAAAAAGAATAACTAATATTGTCAGTTGTAATATATTGACCTCCCTATAAATAAAATTGTCTATAACAGAGGGGTTGCATCCGCTGGAAGGATCGGCCTCACTTCCTCTTGTCCACGATCCCTCTATGATTCTGATTTGCGCATTCATCCTCTCGGCTTACTTCTCTTCACCATTTTAGATTTGATTGTTGACACATGCCGGGCTGTGCATTAAAACAAAGAATTAATTTGTGTTGTGTTTAGCTTTTGTTGTGGGCGTGTTATTCCCACAATTTTCTACATCAACTTTTCTACTAAACACCTACTATTCACAAGATTTGCGCTATGGATCAGAGACCTAAAAGTGGATCTGTGCAGAAGCGGAAGTTGACAAACACCGAAATGAAGTACGGTGCACCTGTAAACATGAAAAAATATTATGAATCTGCCTAAAGTGATTCTGTAAAAGCTACCAAGACCTTCTACTACATTAGCTATCGTATTGTGAGACGAGGAAAAGAATCACACTATTGGTGAAAATTTAATTTCACTGTGCATCAAAGATGCTGTCAGATGCTCATATAATGAGTTTATACCTCTGTCAAATAATATGGTATCTCAAAGAATACAGGGCATGTCAGACGATGTTGAGAGCAATCATAAGTCATGTCAAAGGTTGGGAATTTTTTTCTATCCAAATCAACAGAAGCACTGACTTTGCACAATATTCTGTGCTACTTGTAATTGCTAAGTACTTGAAAGAGAATTCGAAGAAAATCTTTTTATTTGTTACTCATTGAATGATGACTAAGACTGTTAAAGACTTATTTGAAGCAATTGATCATTATTTCGTTAAAAAAGGAATTCAATGGTCAAAATGCATTGGGCTCACTACAGATGGAGGAAAATCCATGGAGGGTTGCTACTCAGGCCTTTGTGCACATGTAGCAGAAGTCGCCCCCAAAATGAAATGGACTCACTGCTATATTAACACACACAGCCCTGCATCGAAACCTTGGCCTCTAAATTTCCAAAACTTTCTTGATGAAGCGGTCAAATTGTCAACTTTATCAAGGTGAATCCCACCAACTACAGGTTGTTTAAATTGTTGTGTGAAGACATGGAAAGCCTTCACAACACTTTGCTTTTTCACACCGAATTAGGTAGTTGCCACAGGTTAAATTCTGACGCGGCTGTTTGAACTTCGGTATGAGGTAGCCCCATTTTTTTGGAAGTGTTCGAAACACTTAACGATTTCTTGTCACAAGCTGAGCGAAATTTAAGTCTATCACTTGAAAGGATTAAAATCCTTTCAAAGAAGAGTATTTTGAACTGGCTTCATTGTCAATTAAAGAAAAGAAGAAATCGCTAGAGCTCACATTAGATACCACTTTGAAGATCCTCTTCAATGGCAGAATGATGAACCTAGTCAGTTTTTGGGCTTGTCACGGTGACAAATACAACTTTCTAGAAAAGCCATAATGTTTTTGTTGCTGTTTGTTACCACAGAGTTTGTTGAACGTGTTTGTTCTTCGTATACTTACATAAAAAATAAATATAGAAGCAAATTGAATGCAGTTCCGCATGTATTTATCCTATTTTGAGCCGAATTTTTCAGAACTTTGTAATTCAATGCAGTCCCAAACATCACATTAATTTTTTTCCCCAATCTTTGTGTTAATTTGTTTTCTTACTTCAAATATAACAAACTATATAATGAAAAAACAGACCATTTAATACAAAATTCAGCATATATCTCTTTTAGCGAAGTTTTCGGAATTTGAAATGAGTGAAACAAATTGGGGGGGGGGAAGATGCCTGGAGGATTTGGGGTCCGGAGTATGCGGAAAGGAACCGAGACAGCTGGAGGTGCGCAGAGTGAAAAAGGTTGGGAACCGCTGCTTTAGGAGACTGCGAAGAAAACTTTTTAAGAATAAAACCTGAGCATTCTCAGGGATAGCATCCGGAACAGTAATTCAACTCGTAAGCGAAACATGGGTTGTGGAAGCCGAAACGAGCGACCATGCGCTTATCAACAGTAAAGGTCATGCTCCATTCATTAGATTTGGTGGCATGTAAAGCAGAGCTAGACAAATCCCGGATGCTGGGTTGTCTAGAAAATTGATATTGGTGTTTAAAATTTTCTATAAGTAACTGCTAAATTGGAGATGATAGCATGTCTTTTAACATAAGAAAAAGATATTGAGTTGTGGAAAAGCATTAATTAGGACCATTTTGTTCAAGCATAAGCCATGCTTCACTCATAAGAATTTGGCTGGTGGCTAAGTTTTTCTTCACATTGTCAAATTTCCTAAAACTGAATTTTTGAATTGTGTGGCAACAAGCCTTCAGCAGACTGGAAATGCTGGGGTGAAAATTCCCATGATAATGTTTTTTATATATTTTTTTTAAATTCTTCCAGATTTTTCTGCCAAAGCACTGATTGTTCTGTGACATACAAAGTAGTTTTCTGCATATTTTGCTTTGAGGGGGTGTCAAACCCTGGTTACAACCAATAATATATTAAACTCTTGAGTATCCACTCTAGTTAAAAATTCATACATAATACTTCTCAGTGATTCCAAAGCTGCACAAAAACATGTTTTTGAGTGTGGCTACACCAAATCTAACATTAAAATCTCACATGATGTGTTAGTCACACCTCAAAACTGGTTTTTGCGTACATTAAAGAGTAAGTGGAGTGACATTGCGTCAAGGAACAGAGCTAAAAGAACAAAGCCGTCATCTATCAAGGACTTTCTCAAAAAATTGAAAACTGTGAATTTTGACTCTTTCATCTCAAGCCTGCCTTTTGCCATTTGAGTAATCATTAGAGCTCGAAAGTTTAGGCACTAAAAATCGTCAAAATAAGAAGGCAAAATGGTACTAAAAATGCCTAGAATAGGCACTAAAAAAAAAAAGGCGTTTATAATGTTTCGAAGGAAGAAAAAATAACTACAAATAACCAAAAGCTAAGGTATTAGGGGCCCAAAAACTAGCTGAAAATCAATTGCATTTAATCTGTCTATTGCTTTAATTACAGTGTATAATAATGCATTATTAGCCAAGTTAAACAGATTTCAAGTCCAAAAAAAAATGTTACCAGACCCACAGGATTTGGCCAATTTCAGGGCCGCTATCACTAGGCGCAGAGTTGGTAGGGATAATACAAATACAACGCCACAACAGGCAAAATGCCCAACGAGGTGGCTAATAAAAAGATGCCTATAAAAATATGTACGTCATATATTTCAAAAATAAATAATAAATAATGATCTGTGGAGTTATCTGGACTTGCGAATGATTCTTGTTTATTTGTTGTATCATTTTTATAGTTAAAACATGGCTATCTTGTTCTATTTTTGTAAAAAGAAAAAATTAACCTTTTTTTATATTACCACGCATGCAGGACTCCTTCAAGAGTGGGGCCCTGCATGACTGCATCTATCACACACTCCTGATGGGAACTCTCGTCAATTTAATCGAATACTAAATATGTATGCTTAATAAATAGCAATGGTTGTTTGCAGTGCATTTATGGTGCAAAAAACAAAATCAAAACATGGAATCCCAAAGCCCTGTCTGCTCCTACCCCACGTTGTGTGAACCATGACGTCAATTCAAGATCTCTTGGGACAATCATCAGTTTGCTATACGCACACAATGCAGCCCAATACCTGGGCGAGACATATTATGTGAAGCCTGTAGGAAAACAAATTTCAAATTTCCCTCTGATTTTCTAACACGGGCTGTGTTCATCTGAAACAAAATCATTCATGTCTAACACCATCTGCTCAAAGCAAAATTAATGCATGTCAACAGCAATCTCTCAGATCACTTAGTTGTGTCTAAATGGGGCTTGAAAAAGGGGGCTTTCTGATGATAATTAATACTGACAATTGGAAAATTATAAAAAGGGCAATTCTTTTGAAGTTTTTAATGCCCAAAATATCTAAGTTTTATATTTTACAGTGTGGCCTCAGAAATTCACTAATACAGCATTTCTCAACCTATGGTCCGCAAGGATGGTGTAGGGGCTGGATGGAAAATTATTCATTTGTTGTAATTAATATTATAGTAATATCCATATATGGTTTCACAAATAAAACTTGTATTTCATACTTAGGTTCATTTCCTCATCAAGGAAAATGCAGGAACTTGCAATCTTAAATCCGGGGTATCTCTAATTTGCAGTCTAAAAATGATATTTATGACAATTTGCATTACTGTAAAAAGGAATGAAGGGTGGAGAAATAAAAGGTAGTTAAATATCGAAGTAAACAAAAATTTGACGGAAATGACCCAATTACTGTAAAATGTGGGACGTCGCCAATTGTCTTTAAAAACATTGCCATAAGTCAGCAAAATCCCCAAGCGTAGTTAAAATTGCTGAAAAACTGAGGGAAAAACAGTTTAACTTGACAATGTTAGATGAATATTTGTATTTATACCCAAAATTATCATGTTATAAATACAGTGTTTATTAACGATTTTAGTGAACATTATAAATTTGAATAAACATCATTAAAAAAACAGGACAAAAGTAAAAAAAATTAATTCAGAACCACCAAAAAAAAAAAATAAATAAATAAAAATAAAAAATAAAAATGTCCCATAATACAAGATGCAAGTGGTCCGTCAAATTGTTTCAGACATTTGGGTTTCATACATTGGGTTTCTGTATTTTTGAAATATATGACATCCATATTTTTATGGACATCTTTTTCTCAGCCACCTCGTTGGGCATTTTGCCTGTTGTGGTGTTGTATTTGTATTTTATGGGTCCTTAGGTTCAGAAAGGTTGAGAAAAATTGCACTAATAAATTTAAAACTATTTTAGGCATTTATGGCACGAAAATTTCAAAAAAGTCATTTTTACCAAAAAAGTTTGAAAATAGGCAAAAAAGGCGTTTATGGCATTTTGCCTGAACTTCCGGGGACTCTAGTAATCATTTATCAAACATAGTTAAAAATAAGTTCAAATAATTTTTTCAAAAAAACAAGTGTATGTTTTTTTGTTTTATTTATTCTGAAAGCATATGTATTCACACTGTACAGTGAACATGGTTTCATTTCTTCCAATCAAGTTAGACATAATATAACATATCTTAAAATATATCCAAATATTTTATTCTTGGACCATTTATTTTGTAATAAATTTTTTGAAACGTACAGTTCAGTACATAACAAGCATTCATTAAGTACTCGTCTGTATTTGGAGGTAAAGAATATTAATAAGAGTGGGTTTCTGTATAAAGAAGGTGTTTTTTATGAATGGGGGGGGGGGGCGAAGGTATTGAGCATTTGTAAAAAGCTGACATATCCCGCTTTTCTGTTATCTGGCCTACCCTTCAGCCACAATAGGCAGAATAGTCCATAGTGTAGTGTAATTAAAAGCATTAACCTCATAAGAGAAATAAACTCTGAAATAACATAAACTTTGAAGGTATAAATGATTTTTTTCCTACAAAGCACCCAAGGCTTTCATTACCATTATCACAGACATAAAGATTGCTCTGGTTGCTTAGTTGTTATATTTTAGAGTTCTTACTAAATCCCATGAAGTGAAAAACATCTCAAAGAATCAATTCTGAAGTAATCCAATAGAGGCCAGTGATTAATGAAAGCCAGCAAAGCATTTAATAAAAATTCTAATTCAAGTCAGAAGATATTAATTCTTGCAAACTTATGTTTGTGTAATCCAAACTGTGTTAAGAGCATCACGGGCCCCCAACCAAGTGATTTTTCTAAGCCCTACTTGGAAAATTCTAGACAAATTCAACTACTTCTCGTTTTTCTGAAGCCTCTCTTCTCTTGAGGTGTCTGGGTGAGACAATGGATTAAGGCGGCACTCGTGCAATCCTCAACATGCTCAAATGTCACCAAAACCATACAGAGCAACTAAAATATGTATTTCTATTCAGTCATTTATGATAATACAGTGGAAACATGCTTACCCTCTTGAAATCAGAATTATGAGCCACACGTTTCTTTGATCCAAATGATGTATCATTGCAACCTTCTTGTAATGCCTAAAAGAACAGGAAAATAGCGGTGAATGCAGGTTTTCAGAATGCAATAAAATCCCTCTTTTAAGAACACCAGCAAGACAAATAAACTTGTCTGTAAAAGAGGGGTGACTGCAAAAAAGTTGGTTCTTATTGAAGCCTTTAAAATAGAACTAAATTATTATTTGGTCATAAAAGAAGGGATTACTAAATAAAAAACACTTGTACATTAAAATTTCATTTCTGATTTTTTTGGAAATGGACAGTTCACTACAAACCCTTGCGGCACTTTGACCGATACCAAAATTATTGCTAAATGAATGGTCGATTTGGTTGATGAAAATACAGATGATGTTCCAGAGTAATAACACTTTGAAGGCTCAAAAAGCGAAAGATATGCACCAATCCAATCTTACAGATTATTTGAAATAAAGGTATGTAAATACAATGGTGGAAAATAAAATCCCAACACCAAGAAATTACTTTAGAGGAATGAAATTTAATCAAAGCAATTGTCTAGGTAACATATTTATTTGATTAAAGTTTCATGGTCACAGGTTAAAGTAAGAGCAAGAAGATCCATTTCAAATGTGAAATGGTGGTACATTAATAACCACTGTAGTTGCCACGATTGTGAATGAAAGCATGCAAACGTGCATGCATTGTGTCATACAGGTGCCATATGTCATTTTGTGGGATGGAGTTCCATGCCTGTTGCACTTGGTCAGTCAAATCAGCAACGTTTAATGCTGGTTGGGGATGACGCTGGATTTGTTTTCCAATAATGTCCCATACATCCTTGATGGGAGAAAGATCTGGTGATCTCACAGCCAAAGGCAACATGTCGACACCCCGTACAGCACGTTGGGTGACAGCAGCGGTATGAGGACGAGCATTATTCTGTTGGAAAACACCCCCTTGAATACTGCTCATGAATGCACAATCGGTTCAATCACCAGTCTGATGTACAAATTTGCTGTCAATGTGATAGGAAAAACGATGAGAATACTCCTGCCGTGATAGGAAATAGCTTCCCAGACAAATTGGTGCCATGCGCTCACCTGGCCTCCTGCTTACCAACGTACGACCATCACTGGCACCAAGACAGAAATGGCTTTCATCTAAGAACACAAGAGATCTCCACTCCATCCCCCAATGAGCTCTAATTTGACACTACTGACGTCGCAGATGGCAGTGATTTGCAGTTAGTGGAATGAACGTTATAGGCTGTCTGGCTTGGAGCTGTCCCTCAAGTAATTGATTTGTTACAGTTCGCTGTGTCACTCTGGGGACAACGGAAGCTCTAATTTCTGCTGCAGATGCAGTACGATGTGCCACAGCCATGCAGCGAATACAGCAGTCTTCCTTCTCAGTAGTGGCTCGTGTGCGGCTGGACCCCGGTCTTCTTGAGAAAGTGCCTTCCCGTGACCACTGCTGCCAACAATTATGCACAGTGGATACATCCCTGCCAAGTCTTTCCACAATATCATGGAAAGAAAATCCACCTTCTTGTAGCCCTATTACATGGCCTCGTTCAAACTCAGTAAGCTGATGTGATACTGCCTTCTTAGTCTCTTTAAAGGCATTCTTGACTCAAACGTAGCTCACAACGTCCAATTCAAACGGTAAATAACGCTCTCATGAAGTTTAAATTGTGTATTTAAAGCAAACGTGATTTGCATGATCACAGTGGTGCTACTAGCGCCACTGTTATTCGTCTAGTGAGAAATTTGAATAGTCGTCATCTTTCAGATATGCAAGCACGCCTCCCAAATTTAATTTATCTAGCACAACTCTTTCTTGGTGTTGGGATTTTATTTTCTGCCAGTGTAATAGAATTAAATGAAAAAAAATTGTATTTTAATATATTTGCACAAGTACAATTGAACATAAACTGCATGACTTGACAAAATAATTTAGCAGTGATTATGCAGTAAAATATAGCATTTTAGTTTTGGTTAAATGAAATTTTCTGTGTGTTTTTCATTTCTTACACAAAAACTCTATTTCTCGAAAACTATCTCGAAATTTTTTTCTGGTTCAGTCAATTTTGAGACAGTAATGTTTGACCGTCTGACATTCCTGATCCTCCACAGCATGGCCCAACCTAATAGGGTAAAGGGCTTATATCCTTAATGGGACAGCATCCAGGCCTTGTCTGGTCTTCAGAGAGGTTTGACCATATATCGGGTTCATTTTGTGGAATTCGCAAGTGAAAACACAACAGTTTGGTGAGAGCAACTTCAAAAGGCTTTCGCTGTAGATAACAGCCAGGCTGTGGATTAACAAAAGAAAAAAAGAAAGTGTGTAATACCATGATTCACTGAAAGAAATCAGAAGTAGGCCTAGGTCCAGGGCTGGACAAATCCCAAGCGTCAAGTCCCCATGGACTAGAAAATCTGCATTGGTGTCTAAAATTTTGTACACATATGACTGCGAAATCAGAGTCTGGGGATGGCTCACTTTTCTGAGCTCACAATAAACTGTCTTTCAGCATGGAAAGGGCTCATAAAGTCTCAGAAAAGTCGAAAAAACATTATTTAAGACACTTTTTCTTGCCTAAAATGAAATTTGGCTGGCGCCTGAATTTTTTTTCTCATTTGTGAGTCCTGCTAATTCTGAGAAAAGCTCTAACAACAGTGCATTGCAAAATGGCTCTGAGCATAACATTTGCACATAAAATAAAGACAACTTTTAATTTCATTCTGTGCACAATCTTATGCTATTGAATTACAAATCATACACCTAAATTTAAGGGGAAGTAATTCATCGCTTTTGTGATTAACTGAACATTTAAAATTTATATAACACTCACCAAACTGAACTTCGGTTGAGTATTCTTCCTGAATGTGACAATTTCTTCATACTTCTCTTCATTTTCACTTGAACTCTATAACATGAAAGAAAAAAAAGGTCACTTCTCTCATAACAACAAACGAAGGGAAAAAACCGTTTGATTAGAGAATTGCAATCACATTGATTTTAGATTGACATGCTCACTTCAAGCTTAGAGTATTTTCTACACATTGAATTTGAGAACATGTGAAAAAATGAAGTCATGCCTCAATGAGACTACTATGGTAGGTATTAAATTTTGACATTTGACACATTTGAGCCACATTTGACATTTTAGCTATGCCTGCAGGTAACTAAGCTTTACTACACGTGATAAAAAGAGCTTGGCAGGCCACAAGTATCCTGCCCCCCCCCCCCATGTAGTGATTTGTGCCGGTTTAGTTCTGAAAAACCATTTTTTTCTAGACTTTTTTGGGGAGCCATTGAGATGAGGCCAAGGGAGTGGGGGAAAAAGTTTGAGAACCGCTGAACTAAGAACAAAATAGGTCAGAGTAAAGAGTAAGCATGAATATGTAAGTCTAAGTCTGACACCTACCCATAAAAGTCCATTTCTATTTGTTTTTTGGATCATCCAAATTTCCTCGAGACGGCTTCGGTCCCGTTTATATCTCAGACTAAACAGACTACTGTAACTGAATTTCCAAGTGGGTCATTCCATTTCAAATCACCCAGCAAAATGCCAAAATGACACCCATAGTCTCAGATTTCAATGATTTTTTTTTTTATTTGTTGTTTTTACAATCCTTATAAACCATGAGAAATATTATTTGCATATCTCTTAAACTTTTTGAGGAAAAAATGTTGAAATTTATCACAAAATGATGCAGATGACTTTTCCGAGGCTCAATTTTTAAGTGGCATTGTTTGAGGAAATAAATCGTCACTTTTCAATTTTCAATATATTCAAGTGAAATTTTCACTAAAGTGTTCACAAAAACATACAGAATATGAATAAAAATAATTCATACGCTTACATTTGAAATTTGTATGCAAAAAAATTATGTAAACTTTGTTTTTGTGGAATTTTTCGTTAGGAAAAATACAATTTTTCAAACATATTTTTAGACCAGAGGCACAGCAGTTACCAAAACAACTTTTATTTTAAATTTCTCCTAAATATATGAAGTAAAATACTGGAGAAGAAAAATAATGGTTTTTTGAACGTTAATATGTTTATTTTGGCTCGCAACACAAAATTCATCGAAATAAGACTGGATCGCTCCGATTTCAAATCATTCAACTAGATACTGAAATGCAACCCATCATCCCAGATTCCAATTATTATTTTTTCTTTATAACTTCTACCATCCTTGTTGGCCATGCAAAATTTCATGTACATATCTCAAAAAATGTTTGAGAAAAAAAAATGTTTTCTAACCTCACAAATGACGTCTCTAAGGCTAACCCCATTCAAGCAATATTATTTGTGAAAATCTATACATATAAAATTGATTTTCTGTGTGTCTGTGTCTGTGTGTGTGTGTTCTCTATACAAATCTACAATTTTAGATAGATGGTCGCCAAATTTTGCATATATACCAAATGGGACCTGACTTGAACGATAGGCTACTTTAAAATTTCATCAGCCCAGGGCAAATGCCCCAAATGGGCGAAAAACTGTCGGACAACAATGGTTTTTGGGCCTCAACAATCACTTTCCGAACGTTTACTTTGGTTACTGTGGTTCCCTAGCAATGCGTTTCAGACGTGTATATGCCCTTACAATGGTTTGTCACTTCTTTAATCCTGTTAGTATATGTATAATAGTTCATGCCTTTATAACGGTTCGCCACTTTCTCAATCCTCCCAGTAATGAGGCTTTTCGAATAGACGTCATAATCATCATCAGCATCAGTTTGAGGGTCAGGCAAAGGATGATTCCCATAGAAATCAGTGTTAAAATTGCCGATTTTACTGTAAAAATGCGGAAATTTGGTGGGGTTTCCACCCCATCAATAATTTTAAAAGGTGTATTTAATCCTCGATTTTTGAAATATTCAGTTCGCTTAGAGATATACGAAGCCCAGGAGATTAAATACGAAGTAATTAGCCAAACCTATACTTTTGAGTTGGATATTCGAGCAATATTATTGATTTCATTTATATCTTCTCAAGTATGAAAATTAATGTCTCCATATTGTCTCTTTTGATATTTATTTGCATAAATTCATGTGGGTTAGGATATTTTAAAATTAGTTATGAGCCAGTGAAAAGTGCATCGAAAAAATTCCACAGCTTTAACTAAGGATTTTTGGAAGCTGGAACAGACACATGGATAACTTGAAGTTCGGGGGGGGGGGGAACGAAATACCTAGCGCCCCTTAAAAAAAGAAAAATATATATTCATTTCTACGTTTCTGTGTAAATCTATATTTGTTTATTTATGAATCGCGCAGGTCGCCATATTGGTTAACTTGGACACGGTTTGTATGTCCCTCAAGAAAAAAAGAGGGAGATATCACGTGATCCAAAAAAGCCTCATTGAAGAAAACCCGGGCAGCGCCGGGTATTATAGCTAGTATATCATAACTTTGCAGATTTTCAATACATTCAAATAAAATTTCCACTAAAATGCTCACAAAAAAATGTAGATTATGACTAGGAAAGAAAATTTAAACCTTTGCATTAAAAAATTAGATTGCAAAAAAATCATTGAAATTTAATTTTTGATTCTTTTTATGATAAAAACACAATGGCTCACCTTTGCTTTTTCATTTACAAAAGCTCTCCTGCTTTTCGCACAACACATTCAGTGACATTGAACTCTTCACAGATTTTTTTCCTTATTCCATGAAGCAGGGGCCAGAGTTAAAATTTGGAACTTTTCCCTTGTTGTGATGGTTAAACTGAGACTTTTTTCGAATTAACTCTATCAAAATAATATCATTTGCTTTCTGTTTAATATCTTCATTAAGTGTGCTTTAAGATTCATTTTCTGGTAATTCTTCTTCAGAAACTTTACAAACCTTTGAGTTTAAAGTGTTATAGGCAGATTCAAATTTTCTTTTGGCATAGTTTGACCTGCACTGTGGAGCCACCCTATGAAGTTTAACTGATGACTCTTCTATGTTCTGTAGAGATGAATTTATTTCTTCAAGTGTTTCTTGTTTAGAAATTGACATTTCCAAGTTAAATATTTCTACATCAATATCACTGTTCATCTCTTCACAGTATTCAGTTTCTTCACCTAATTTATTGATGTGTTTATTCACTTTGTCCTTAATAGCATGGCATATTTTTTGCCCTAGAATTGATTTTGTAAAACCATCTATTTCATTTATTTTCTGTGAAAAATACAAGTTTAATATCTTTAAACTTTTTGTTATTTTTTCTCATGACATTTAAAAGGATTGAAGCATGCTTTCGGGTATATTTCATACTTCTTTGAGAAAAAAGCTCTATGATGCTTACACACAGTAGATAAATGTTCAGAACTTTTGCTCCACTCCTCAAGATTAAAAGATTGATGTCCGATAGGTTCAATGATGTAATGGGTAACTGATTTTTCACTTTTGCATAACACTTTTTATGACAGTCAGACCCAGTTTCTTTTCCAACACTATAAATTTCAAGTGTCTTTTCTGACATTTTGCTTTGAATTCCAAAATATTAAATACTAGCTATAATACCCGCGTTGCCCAGGTTTTCTTCAATGAGGCTTTTTTGGATCACGTGATATCTCCCTCTTTCTTTGAGGGACATGCAAACCGTGTCTAAGTTAACCAATATGGCGACTTCCTGCGCGACTTCATGAAATAAACAAATCTAGATTTAAAGAAACATAGAAACAAATATTTTTCCCCCTCTTTTTAAGGGGCGCTAGGTATTTCGATCCCCCCCCCGAACTTTAAGTTATCCATCTGCCTGTTCCAGCTTTTAAAAATGCTTAATTGAAGCTGTGGAATTTCTTCGATGTACTTTACGGACCAATGATTAATTTTAAAACATCCTAAACTATGAATTTATGCAGTTGAATATTAAAAGATAATACGCGGAGACATTAATTTTTGCTTGAGAAGATATAAATAAAAAGTTGAAATCAATGTTATTGCATGAATGTACAACTCAAAAGTAGGTCCGGCTAATTACTTCATATTTGATCTCCTGGGCTTCGTATATCTCTAATCGAACTCAATATTTCAGAAATCTAGAATTCAATACAATTTTTAAAATTATTGATGGGGCGGAAAATCCCACTAATTTCCGCATTTCTACAGTAAAATCGACAATTTTAGCACTGATTTCTATGAGGATCACCCTTTTCCTGACTCTCAAAGCGATGCTGATGATGATTATGACGTCTATTCAAAAAGCCTCATTACTGAGAGTATTGAAAATGTGGCAAACCATTATAAAGGCATAAACTATTATACATAACTGGCAGCATTAAAGAAGTGACAAACCGTTGTAAAGACATAAACACGTCTGAAACTCATCGCTAGGGAACCACGGTAACCCAAGTAAACGTTCGGAAAGTGATTGTTGAGGCCCAAAAACCATTGTTGCCGGACAGTTTTTTGCCCATTTGGGGCATTTGCCCTGGTCTGACGAAATTTTAAAGTAGCCTATCGTTCAAGTCGGGTCCCATTTGGTATATATGCAAAATTTGGCGACGATCTATCTAAAATTGTAGATTTGTATAGAGAACATACACACACACACACACACAGAAAATCAATTTTATATATATATAGATTTAGCTCAAATGGAAATAATGGTATCATAAGAAATTTGTTAACCCTGGAGTAGGCTACTTTATGGAGCACATTCTCCGTCAAGATCTGCATGATCATAATTAAGACTTGCATCATTTGATGGGGGAAAGGCAGTTTAGTTCTAACACTTTTGTTTTAGTTTTCTCAATGAAGAAGCAGCAGTGACTTTATCATCACCTGCTGTGATGATAGTCTTGTAATTAAATAAGACACCAGCTGTCCTCTGAATGGACAAAGACCAGTGTGCCATAGTTTATATCTTCACAGAAGCTATTATATCTTTTACAATCATCATCACATCAAGAAACACATCTAATATATCACCACCAGGTATTATATACATTAGGTTTTAATTCTACTCTCTTCCATCTGCCTCAGCTACAACAATCAGGTTGTATCTGATAATTATTTCATTCTTTGTGATTTGATGCCTCATATTCTGGCTTTTTATCAGCAATTTTAAATTATTTCTTGGGAAAAATCTATAGGCCTGCATTAAATATTATAATGTAGAATTTTTTGCCACACATATATAACCATTTCATATTTATCATATATATATTAAATATATGTTTATTAAAATATATGCTGTAAAAATCAAATTAAAAAAAAATTTAACACTGTTTTGGTAAAATAACTTTATAATTAAAGTTAAAAAAACTTCAAAATACACCTATATATGATTAATAATATTATCTGGGTTTATCAAATACAAAATAATTCTTTATGCAAAAATATAACATCAGATTGCAAAAGTTTGCCTTTGTTGCATCATAAGAAATATTTATAGATCAATTAAAAGTGAAAATAATTATTCTTTTAATTATTTGGAATTTGAACACTTTTCTAAGAATCTGAACATAAAGGTTTAATTTAAAAAATTATTTTATTCAATAATAAATGACTTTATTGTAAGTATGAATTTAAAAACCAAAATATTTTTTTTCACCAACTCTGATTTGACACATTACATTAACATTTCTAATTTTCATGAATTCATTTAATCCTAGAATTTTAAAATTTATTAATTGTTTTGAATCATTTGCATTAACTACTCATGAAACTTAATTTAGTGAATACTGTAATAAACATATAAGCGTACATGAAAAATAAAATGTAAATTTGTTTTTAGTAAGCATGTATCATTATATTAAATCAAAATGTACAAATTAATTAGTCATATAAATACAATTGTGTTTTGTTACTCATATGTATCAACTGTCAAAATAATGTTTGTTCTTCTAAAGTCTTCCTTCTTAATAAATTAATAGGATTAAATTTAAAAAAAATTGAAAATTCATGCTGTACATCCAAAAAAGTGTTTAAAAAACTGTGTTAAAAATAAAAAAATTAATAATTAGTACAAAAATTAAATTTAAATGACTTTTTCCCTCTAAGGTTTACATTTTCCTTTCTATTCATAATCTGCATTTTTTTGTGAGCATTTTAGTGGAAATTTCTTTTGAATGTATTAAAAATCTGCAAAGTTATGATATATTTTCACAAATAATATTGCTTGAATGGTTAGCCTTAGAGACGTCATTTGTGAGGTTAGAAAACATTTTTTTTCTCCAACATTTTTTGAGATATGTACATGAAATTTTGCATAGTCAACAAGGATGGTAGAAGTAATAAAGAAAAAATAATAATTGGAATCTAGGATGATGGGTTGCATTTCAGTATCTAGTTGAATGATTTGAAATCGGAGCGATCCAGTCTTATTTCGATGAATTTTGTGTTGCGAGCCAAAATAAACATATTAACAGTCAAAAAACCATTATTTTTTTTCTCCAGTATTTTACTTCATATATATAGGAGAAATTTAAAATAAAAGTTGTTTTGGTAACTACTGTGCCTCTGGTCTAAAAATATGTTTGAAAAATTGTATTTTTGCTAACGAAAAATTCCATAAAAACAAAGTTTACATAATTTTTTTGCATACAAATTTCAAATGTAAGCGTATGAATTATTTTTATTCATATTCTGTATGTTTTTGTGAACACTTTAGTGAAAATTTCACTTGAATATATTGAAAATTGAAAAGTGACGATTTATTTTCTCAAACAATGCCACTTAAAAATTGAGCCTCAGAAAAGTCATCTGCATCATTTTTTGATAAATTTCAACATTTTTTTTTCTCAAAAAGTTTTAGAAATATGCAAATAATATTTCATATGGTTAATAAGGATGGTAAAAGCAAAAAATAAAAAAAAATCATTGAAATATGAGACTATGGGTATCATCGCTGGATGATTTGACATGAAATGACCCAAGTGCATCTGAGGACCACCAGTTTCATCTTCACAGGCCATGGACCATAGGTTGGGAAACATTGCTTTAAGTGGTTTCATTTCATTAAACTCACGTATTTATCATGTATCAGTTATAACAAATATCGGGTAATGCAAATTTGTTCATGTTCCCATGCAATTTTGTTATATCCAGGCCCGACTATACAATAGGGTGGATTGAAAAATCAAAATGTGGATAAAAGAATCGGCTTGGGATGCAAAAGTTGTCTTTTAATCATACTAGCATAAATTAAAATTATTTTCATATTCAATTAATGTCTTCTGATGCCCCAAGACACTTAAATATTTGCCAAAAATCCATTTTTATGTAAATTTTGAATTAAAAAAATGAGCTAAATAATCAATTTCACAGGGAAAATAATATAAGCAGAAAATGGAAAATCATTTATTGTTTATTATTAAATGTATAAAATTATTTAATACAGTAAAAGTTGGAAGGAATGGTGAAAATATTCATGCCATACCCAAGCAGTTGAAAGATGCATTCACCTAGTGTCTGAGGCATTGGAAAGTGTGTGTGGGGAAAAGACGGCTTCATATTGAATGAGATAAAATAAAGAAGCCATAGCCAACATTTTAATACCAAAAACCATTACAACAAATATGCAAATCCTCAAATTAATAGAATTAAAAAAGCCATTTATATAAGTTCAATTTTTAAAAGTTTTATGATTTATTACTTTGATTTTTCAAATTTATACTTCACATATTATTATAAAATTATTATTTATAATTTCATACTTTAATACCTGAATACTCTGCAAAATTGATAAACATTTTTTATTAATTTAAAATTTTTAATACATTTTCATAAAACTGAATTTTTAAATATTTTTGGGGCGCTAGGGCCACCAGAAGATATGAATGAATTTCAATAAAAAAATCATGCAAATTTATATCAGGGGTGCAAGCACCCCTCATCCGTTTTGGAGTAGCAAACTTTCATTTTTGGAGCAGAACTAAAAACTAACTATATCTGCAATATAAGGAGTAATTTTTCTGTGAAATGCCAAAAGTTTTGCCAAAAATGGTTGGAACAAATAATTCTAAATAAAGATTTCCTTCACAAATTAAAGTCCATTTAACTTTTTTCTGAAGTATCTTATCTGTCACTACTAAAACACACACACACGCATTACTGAAATGAAACTCTTTCCTTTGACTATTGTTAGGAGCATGCCCCTCCCGCCACCAATGCAGGGGCAGACTATGCGGCCATATTGAGAAGAGGTGCCAAATGGCGTTGAAAGGGTGAAAAAAGCTTTGCTTACCAAAAAAAACGTAGTCATTAGCGCCAAAAATAGGCTCTGCATGGGTAGAGATTTTTTTCTCGAGCCACCCCTGTTCGACAAATCCGGATTTTCTCGATGCGAAATTGTCATGATCGGCAACCGCCGGCGATAACCATACGACTTCATAGTGGCTAGATAACAAAACTAAGGCTATTTTAGATGGAGTTTTTACAGATCCTATTTTTTCCCAACGATCTCTGAAAAATTTTATTTAAATGAGTAAACCAATCCCCTTTTTAATTCTTCGCAAAGGCACGTGTGCAATCTTGTGGAAAATAAAACGAATTCACGCTGTAGATATGCTGTCTTTGAATGCAGGTTGGTAGCAGCGAAATTACCATTATTTCATGCCGTATAACCTGCAGGAAAAAAATGCTCTCAGAAAGTGGAAAATTTGGCATATTCATTCATGGACATTGATTGCCCACGGGTTATACTAATAACAGTACAGGATTTTGTTTGTACTTCAAGATTGTAGAACTACTTACCCAAGGTCATGAGACCACAAACAAGAAATGGTGCAAATGCGCAGCGATTCAGCACCTTGGCACATCATGTAGCAAGAAAACGTTTCGGCACAGTTTGGCGCAGCTCTTGCACCCCTGTAATATGCCTAGGACAGAACTTTCCCATCCCATGTTAAAAGTAATTTCAAAAAAAATTTTTTTATAAATTTTCATGAAAATGTCAATTTTTAACTAGTTTTGGGGGACTCTGCCACCAGAAGATACGAGTGGATTCCAATAAAAAAATTATGCAACATATATGTATCCAAGACACAACTTTCCCACCCCCCGCCATAAGTAATTTCAAACATTTTTTTTAAAATAAAAATTTCAATTTTTAACTATTTTTGGGGCGCTGGAAGATATGAATGGATTTCAATAAAAAAATTATGTACTAACTAATACAACCAAGACACAACTTTCCCACCCGAAGCCAAAAGTAATTTCGAAAAAAAAAATTTCCTATACTTTTCGATCCACCCTACTGTACAACCTGAATCACAAATATTTACACTCATAAAGAAATGGAATAATTTGCATATATTTACTTCATTTTTGTTCTTGGCGGCACTTTCCAATGAAGATTCTTGAAATATACGGAAGCACTCTTCATATGTGTCAGGATCCATGTAATCAGCATCGTCCTCAGCATCAGGTGGGACGCTCACCATATCGTCTGAATCTGAACTTTCTTCTTCTTCCTCCTCTTCATCGGTTTCTTCCTTTGTTTTCTTTTCTTTCACATCTTGGTACTTCACATTCTTTTTCTGGTCTTTTTGAGCAGAACGTGAATCGTCGCCCTTATTGATCTGTCCCGTTTTCAAATTCTCTTTGACTTTCACATTTTCGGAATGTGAACTTGATTTCGATTTGTTCACTATACTGCTACTTGATATTTTCCCGTCTTGAATTTTCTTCCTGACATTTTCATGAGAGTTTGACGACAATGAAGAAGAACCACCAGATGACTTGGAGCTTGACTCGCTCGATTTATGTTTAGGCTTCGACTTGTCTTTGTCTCCGTCGGTTTTGTTAGATTTTGTATGATGTTCTGATTTTTTGTCTTTTGACTTTGTGTCCTTTGAACTCTCTTTGGATTTATGAGTTGAATGTTTCTTGCTTTCGTCACTGATTCCAGATTTTGCTTTTGAGCTGCTCTCAACCGACTTACTTGACGATCTCTTTGTTTCGATCTTCTTATCCGATTTTGAATTCTTTTGATTGGTGCTTTTAGTTTTATCTTTCGTTGAAGTAGCATCTTTTGATTTCTCGCCGTGTGGTTCCTTCTCTTTGTTCTTTAATTTGTTGTGTTTACTGTCTATATGAGAACTACTACCAGATGATTTCTTGCTGTTTTTCTTATCATCTTCTTTCGATTTCTTGTTCTCTGATGAACTTGATGATGATGACGATGACTTTCCTTTAGCATTTTGTTCTCGTTTGTTTTCTGAAGGTTTCACGGAGTCAGTCTTTTTTTCAGACTTTTTGAAACTGACTGGCTTATTCTTGGACGTACTTGTATCAGAAATTTCTTTAAGTTTTTCTTTATCAGCCACACTCCCAGCGATTCCCGTATCTAAAGTAGAAGAGCTTTCTTTTGGCTTTAGCTTATTGCATAGTACTTTAATCGATTGGGGTTTGCTGAAGTTCTTTATGAACTCTTCGTTTTTGTTAACGTCGCCTAGTATCTTGTCCACCAACGAATACTGGTTCTCGTTTTCGGTCGTTTCTCCCTTCGCCTCTTTCGAATCGAAGTCAGAAGTCACGACAGAAGTTTTAGATTCTAACTTATTTTGTCCTTTGTTATAATCGTCTTCAACGTCGTCGTCACTGAACCTGGCATCGAAGCCAGCCGAATCTTCATCAGAGCTTTCAGATAAGTTTTGATTGCCATCATCATCATCGTCATCGTTGGGCAGAGCGAAAGTCACTTTCCTCTGTTTCACCTCCTCTGGGATGTATTCTTCATACTTCTTGCGTTTCCTAGCATTCAGGAGCAATGCAGAATCTTCTTTTGGTGGCTCTTGCAATTTGCAAATTGGAGTCGGTTTGTACTCTGGTATGGCTTTTTCTATTTTTATGATAGATGTCACCGGCTTGAGAATTCCCTGAGGCTTAACAGAACCGCACTTTTCCACGGGTGTCGGGATGTACGTAGCAGGGCCAGAAGAGTTAGGTTGTTCGAGACCCAAGGTCGAGCCTAAAACATTGAATAATTCTTGTTTCACATCTATTCTTGAAACGGCTGCATCTGAAAAAAAAGAGGAATAATTTATGGAATTATTACATTTTTTTTTCTTAACCAAAACTCTTCGAAACTTTATTTCAACCTCTGACAATAGATATGTAGTCGTTCTTGTGGATTTGTTCGGTATTTCTGTGAAAATGTTTTCATTAGGAATGTAAAATGCAACAAAACAGAATGCAAATTTTTTGCATTAGCCTATAGGGCTCATTTCAGTATAGGCACTGAAATGAGCCCTTATCTGACCAGAAATTTTCTCCAAAATAAATTCCCGCAAAAGTGTTTTTTCCACAATTTCTTCCCAAGATCGTTCTGCAGCAGTATATCAGTTTTCAGCATATTTTGCTTTGGAAGTGTAACGTATCAGGATCCAAACCCTCCACGTTAATGGTGATCTTGTCATTATGTGGGAAATTCCTCCTTATTTTAGAGACCTCTCAGCTACCAGAAACCACCCGAGGACCCACGGGTGCACAGGCAAGGGCCAGAATGTTCGCTTAATTTGGCAGTCTGCAGGTAGGGTCTTACGACTGTCGAACGAGAACAGGTCAGAGGTCGGGTTTCTGACGTCCCATATAAATAAATTTCCCTCAAGACAGCAATGTCATCATTTTCGTGGGGAGATCTGGTTCGAATTCCCGTATAGTTGGGACGAGGGTTAAGTGTATGTCTTAAAAAAATATTTTCTTATTTTTCATTAAGGGACCTCCCAGTAGAGGTATTACAATGTCTCGTTGTGTGGGAAATCTTAAGAGGTGTATTCCCTTGTTTTCAGTGAAGTGGGGCTGCAGACCTCCGTCGGAACACTTACTTTTTCAGTTTTGTTTATTCAATGTTGACGTAGTAGAGAGAGTCTGATGAGCTCTCCGGATTGCGTCATGTTGCCAGGTTTCAGATATATTTTCTTTGTGTGATATTTATTTTTGTAAATGCATGAATATGTAAATGTGATGTTTTTGTTGAGGCAGAAAGGCCTTACGAGGACATGTGGTCCTAAATTTTTATAAAAAATTTATGTGTATAAATTCTTCCCTCCTTGGCTAACCAACTCTTTTCCTTGATAGTACTCATTCAACTAAAACCCTCTAGTTGGGCGGTTGTCCGTCATACAACCACTTCATTTGGCCTTAGGCTGGGAAAATTACCCAATAGTTTGTTCATTATGATAGTTCAATTGCTTAAATCTGTTTCCTGGCAGATCCGGAATCAAAAAGTTGTTTTATTTTCATAGATGAAAAACCTTCTATAAGTGACGTTGGATGAAAAATAACAAAGGAGCTGGCCTCGTCAAGGGTATGTGCAATAACGTTTCATCTTGTCAATTCGGCCCTCAATCAAGAGGCCCTTGGTGCTGATCCGGCCCTCAACCGAGAGGTGCCCCTGGTGCTGATCCGGCTCTCAACCAAGAGGGCCCCCCCCCGTGTTGACTAGGCCTAACTCTGAGAACTGAGTAACTGGGCTACACTGAAGAGACTTCCTACATCGAGTGTCCGGCCGGCAGTTTATGGACGTATGGACGTTATGGTGAACGGGGAATTCTCTGGTTGGACAGACGTCACAAGTGGAGTTCCTCAGGGAAGTGTCCTTGGCCCCATACTTTTTTCACTTTTTATCGATAAACTCGATCAGGGTATCGATGGAATTACTAGCAAATTCGCAGATGATGTGAAGCTAATGGGGGTAATCGGGAATGAAAGCGATAGGGAGTTGCTCCAGACCAACTTAAACAAGATTGCAGCATGGGCAAATGAATGGAGCATGACGTTTAGCGTAGATAAGTGCATGGTCGCTCATTTTGGTTTGAACAACCCACGGTTCTCTTACGAGTTGAATGGTGTCACTATCCCAGATGCAACTAGAGTCACCGATTTGGGAATTCTCATTGACGAGCGACTTAGGTTTTCTGAACATTGTTCAGCGGTTGTCAAAAAATCGAATAGAATGCTTGGTCTCATTTTCAAAAAGGTCTCTTCGCGTTCTCCTAAAGTCATTCTTCCACTTTTTCGAGGCTTAGTTCGTCCTGGACTGGAGTATGCTGTAAGGTTTTGGAGACCATACCTACAGAGGGACATAGACTTGGTTGAAGGGGTGCAGAGAAGAGCTACGCGTGTCCTTATTGGCACACAGGGCTTGAGTTATGAAGAAAGACTTCATTTTTTGAATATGTTTACATTGGATGAACGCAGGTGTCGAGGAGATATGATCGAAGTGTTCAAAATTTTCAATGGGATGGATAGGATGGACCATGAACTTTTAGTACACCGCCAATCGACTGCTTTTACAAGGGGACACCAGTATCGATTGGTGAGGGACAATGCAAGGTTATGGTGTCGCAGGGAATTTTTCTCCAATAGGGTTGTTAATAAATGGAATAGCTTACCCCCGGAGGTAGTAAATTGTAACACAATTGACACGTTTAAAAAGAAATACGATAAACATGTTGGGGTAAATCGAAAAGCTATCCATTCTTAGAATAAGACAACCATAAGTATTCTTTATGGGCATTGTATAATATTTTATCATGTGTATATATTGTTTGTAATTTGTGTTAATTGCATTTTTAATTGGGTTGCTGTATTTTTGAAACATATGACAACCATATTTTTATGGGCATCTTTTTATCAGCCACCTCGTTGGGCATTTTGCCTGTTGTGGTGTTGTATTTGTATTTGTATAAATTGACTGATTATTGACAGACCACAAACCGGTGAGATTATAAAATTCTGTCAATTTTGAATCAAGGGTTTTTATGTGTTGAAAAATCTAATATTTGATTTGTGTAAACGTTAGTCCAAACTTAATAAATAACATTTTCATGCGAAAGTTGAGTTGTGTTAATTTTCCACTTGTCATTTGCTTCTACAAATTGCTGGATATTTCGAACCAGGCAAGCAACTCGCACAAGGGACGTTGCAGGAGGTAAAATGATAACAATGCATGTAAACCAATCGAACCAAAAGCTACGTTTTGGAAAGTATGGACCACTTCATTGGTATGAAAAAGTGTCGTGGGCCACTTAAGTGACCTAGAACTGTGTGTTCAGTCATGTGACTTAAGGAGCCATTGAAGTATTATGTCAGCATCGATGGGATGGGAGGGGATTTGTGACTTTTGATGGTGCAGGGCGGGGGGTTGAATGATGCTTACGTCATCAACCATCCTATATAAAAATATGAAATATTCTTAGTGGCATCTTTACTTTGAATGCCAAAAAATAGAGAAAAACCTTTCCTTATTTTGTGAGCATCTGAACAAACATACCCTTCCCCCCATTGATGTCCTTTATAGACACCTCCTTCACTACTCTCTAGATCTCTCAGACCTCTACCACTTGGGTTTCACCGAAGGTGTGAATGGTGATGATGGTCTACTTTCACACTCCCGCAGGGTTTAAGCTAGATAAAAAATTCCTTCAGCAAAAAAAGTGAAAATGAGGGGAAAAGTTTTAGCAAAATGCTACAATGCTAATGATTGATGGTTGGATGCATTGGCATACGTAAAGGGGGTTTTGGGGTTCTAACCCCTCTTCAAGCCGAGATTATAGTGTTACTTTGCAGGGAAAAATATAAACCTCCCCCCCCCACCCCTTGAGAAGAAAAAGAAATTGAAAGCCCCTCCTTGAGATAATTCTGATTACACCTATGGTTGGATGTCTACTCGTTTCGTACCTCCTGTATGCATTTTTGCGAAAGTGGCTACTACTTCTTTTGAATTCTAAGATTTTCTTTTGCATTTTGCGAAAAATGCGACCGTAGCTTAAACCCAGCACTCCCGTCCTATGTATATTCTCAAAGGGCAATCCCAATCAGGGGTGTATGCAGAATCGAGGGGAGGCACAAAAGACTTACGGTGTAATGTATCCATAGACCCCCCCTCCCCACAGAAGAGTCCTTATCTAGTCATTTTCATTGCTATTTATTTTTTCTTGCCTTTGTTGTGCCATCTGGGACCGATCGCGTGCTGCTAATCGGTCTTCAATGTTTATGTTTTCAGTGTTGTCATCCTGAAATATTTTACTTCCCGAAAACTTGTTTCTATATGTAAATTATTTGACCTTGAAGCTGATTGGTTTGTCTGACACATGCGGCTGAGAATTTCCCCCTTAAATATCATCGACAAATAAAGGAACAGTTCAAGATACAATTAAAAAAACTATGAATTTTATTGAAATATGAGCAGGAAACGGCACACAAGCCGCATGTTGTCAGCTTGGTCGCTATGATGATACTGAGTTACGCACACAGCTTCTCAAGGTGACAGCCGCTCGCCAACAGTATGCTGCTGCCATCTAGTGGCCGGAACAGTTGTGAACTAAATAACCGATGTTATTGTTCCCTGCTGGGGTCTGGTTGAAATGCTTTTAACTAAGTTTTAATTTTTCTAAAGAAAAATCTAAGTTTTGCAGTTCAGCTGTGACAGGCGACTGTCGCTTCTGATGGGTTTTTGAATAGTGAAACTCCAAGAGGTTTTAGGGGGTATCCTGCCCATTGACTGCTGATGGTGATGCCCAGTTCTTCTCCACCTTCTGACATCTGTGTGGTTTGATCCTAATGCTGGTCATCGATCATTTGAAGATCTTCTAGAGCCCCAAAGCAGAATGTGCCAAAATCTGTGACGTACATCGCAGAACAATTTGGAAGAATTTTAAGAAAAAGTGCAAAAAACACTATTACATATATGAGGATTTTTACTGCAGAACATTTCCAGTCAGCCAAGGGCTTGTCGCAGAACAGTAATAAACATTCTGCTTTGGGGTTCTAGAGGACGCCAACTGCCAATGACCTGAACTACCTGAACTACGGGACTCTGTTCCTTGGTTCGTTCCTTCATCTTGATTGGACTTGTGCCGTGTTTACAACCTGAACTTAGAGCTTCTGAGTTCTCAAGAAGAGATTGGATTCTCAGCTGACAATGGACTGTCACAGGTGAGATAGCAATAGTAAACTGAACTAAATATTGGAACGTAGATCTCAATGAAATATTTTGTTTTGAATCAAAATTAACTAAAAGTTTAAATTGTAAATGTAATATCTAAAAATATTTAATGAAAAAAAAGTAATTGAGATGAACAAAAACTTGTCCGTATTTCCTTCTTGTTGTCTCCTTTAATTAAGGATATTTCGAACCGGGCACGTAAATCCCGAGGGAGGTTACAAACTTCAGGTAGCGGGGTCACAATAAATGTTTTTAAAGAGAAGTCTTTGCCTTCAAACAGAATTGAAATTAAGAAAAATTGATCAAAATAGCATATAAAGGTATTTTCGTCTGATATTTTAATTAAAAAAAATATTTTCGGCATCAAAATACAATTTTGATTGTCTGGGGTGCTCATGTCCCACGCCTCCATAAGTCTCTGATCCCAATACAAGTTGCGGGGAGGGGGGGGGGCGGAGCAGACAAAATTTTGCTGACAAGGGCGGGTCAAAAGAGGCTAAAAATCTGCCAACATAATTCTTGAATGGCCCTTTATCTGTAAGTATGCCGCAGTTCACTCAAGTTATCTGGGAACGTACCACGGGCGAATTAGGTACACTGTAACTGTGCCCCATGTCACTCAAGTGATACCTCAATAACAATATTTTTTCAAGTCTTGTTAAGAAATGTCTATTCTGATGTTAAAACTGCTGCCTCTCGATGCGACAATATATTTTTTTCTTGCTTTGCAGAGTGTGCCGTTATATCAAGACTGTACATAATTTTTTGTTATTGAGGTAAAGTTCAAAGATATTGCTTTTGAGGTTGAGCTGAACATGATGCTCAAAATTTTTTACTGCACTGGCGCCTAAGTTGGATGCGTTCTACACCACGGCTTGACAAATCCCAGGCACCAGGTTACCCGGACGACCGAAAAATTGGCCTTGGAGCCTAATATTCTGTATGAGTGATGACTGAATTAGAGCCTGAGAAGAATGTGAAAATTTCTGAATTTATGCAAGTGTGTCTACCTACATGGGGAAAGGTCACTGCGCCAGTTTTTTCTGGGGAAAAAATATGGTAGGTGAAAAACTATAATACACAATCCCTTATTTCTTTGGCAAATTTTTTTCGGTGACTTCCTTTCTAGCTCATTCACACATTTTTCCTGGTCAGTAATGGTTGTCCATTTTCTTTCGTTGGTTTTTTTTTTCTGCCAGCTATTACTATTATTTTCCTCGTCTTGTTGATTGCCATTTTTTTTACTGTTACTTATTGTTAAATGATGTCACCCCATAGAGGGCGCTGTGGTTATAATATACTTTTGTATTACAGTATTAACTGAATGATTTGAAGCTTATTTTTCCTTCCTTCCTTGTACAGTATACACTGTTCACATTATCCCCAATGGAGTATGTGGAATATTACCTTTGATTTTTCTTGTTGGATAATTTCTGGATATCGTTCTCTCTCAGGTTACACCTTTAATGCTTCCGTTTTAATTACTATCTGGAGTTTTAATCCAGCAATCATGTTTTTATTGACCAAACCCAAAGAGACTTTTATACCCTGATCGTTTTGGGTGAAATGGACTTTAGATACCCTTCAGAAAGTCGCTAAATGTGGCACCAATTTGACTGTACATGAGGGTAGGACCTAATTAACGCCACAGCTCACAATTGCTGACACTGCCACCAGATGGCGACTTATCTGAGCATGACGATGTCACTCGCCCCATCCATACGAAGCAAGTGAGAGGATGTGGGTTCGATTCCCTACAAAAGGGAAGTTGAATTTTTCCTCTTTCCTAAAAATATCTTTACATCAGCGAATGTTAAAAACATTTGCCTGTCTTCTTTGACTGCTAGCGTTGTAAAGCTTCTTGATGAAATATTAATTAAAAGGGGGAGGGGGTAATAAAAAATTACATATTCTTTCTGATTTAATCAAATGCCGTCCAGATGTATCGAGCCGATCTCCCCTTTAAAAAGTCTCGCCACAGAGAGCAACAGACATACAAACAGTATAAATGTAATTCAATCATAACACTTCACTTCTGAAATATGGATGGCAGCACCGAAAAGTCGAACACAACACTACATACATATCAAGTAGACAATAACAATGGCATGCAAAGAGAGCGGATGGAAAAGTTGGGCGCTGCTATCATGTATTGATTCACAAATATCCCAATACATTTGCATTGTAATATAAGCCGCTGCATTTCATATTCACTATTTATGTTTGGGGTAAGGAAACGCGACAGAGTTAAAAGCAGAAAACACATCTATGGTTGCAGGTGTAAAAATTTCATTATGTTCCCTCTTATGTCTCATTTGCATATTTGCATGTAGTTATGTTGGCAATAGGACGAAACATTTTCTACACTATAGCATTGTTGAGCTTCGTGCCATTTTGCTTTCATCATGCATTGTATATTCTGCTCACATACAGTCAGGTTTCAACACCAATTTTTTTTGCCAATTGTTCACGGTATTGAACTGCTTCTTTCGGGCCGAGGCCTAGCAACTTCAAACCCTGCAGAACTGATTTTCCTGATGAGTTTTTCAATTCCAAATTTTTTCACGATTTTAAAAAATTTGGTAGTGCCAGTGTACCATCCATTCAATGCGTGCATGTGTGAATTATTTTGATTCATTAAATGGATTATCACAAGTGTGCATGCCCTAAGGATTATTTCGATTTATAACATGGATTATTACTGTACTGTGGAGGAAATAGGATGAAAAAACAGGCGAGCAGTAAAAAAAGTTTTTTTTATTCCCCTACATTATGTGTTGGATTGGAATAGAATTGTAACCAGAGGTCTTGGCGCCCTAAAAGTATTTATATTCAGTTTTCATCTTCGTTTTATTTAAAAGAGTCTGGATTTTTTCATAACTTTTTATCACAATGAATACTTATTTATACATTAGGAGGGGCCGTTGTAAGAGATATTGGTTCTTATGTCAAAAATCATGTTATTGTTTATGGAATCTTAGCCGGCCCCAAGCGATTGCGTAAAACAGGCTTCGTTTTTCACATTCATGAAATTTAGTACTAATAGCATTTGATGTATTACCTGGCCTGGAATGCCTGAAGTGGCAGTGTGGCCTCTCACACAGGCCGTTCTTGAAGAAAGGACAATTGACGTCCTTGAAAAAGCCCAGAGACGGCAACATTTTTAAAATGTTATTAGTTCACGCCCCGTGTGTTCAAATGTTCACTTCATCATCCTTGAATGGATGTTTTTCCCCTGCAGCAATGGAAACCAATCCTCCTTCAAACAATGAAGAATGTTATTGTACGTAGATCATGGCTTTAATGAAAACATACGTTGTTGTTTTTATAAGTGGCTCGAAATACTAATACCCAATTTCCCGCACCGTTCGCAGTGCAGGGATACTCATTCATTTTTGTTTCTAAAATATTTCTCCTCGTCTCCCGATAGTAAACAAAAAATTATTACAACAATGTTAGTTGCCTTCAATAAAGAAATATGACTTGACTGCACTGGAACATGTTGCAACATGTCGATACAATTTTTTTTAGATGAAAGTAATGGTAGAGGCCGCTGTATGGAAAGATCGATTATTTCTCGTGACCATAAGACCTTATTTTTACGAGATACCATGGAATTTTCTCTGTATTAATATTTTAATAAAGAAAATATTTTCGTGACAAAGCTGATTCGAATTTGAAATCTTTGCTGAAATTGCGCAAGAAAATAATTTTATAATTCATAAATTTTATTGATATTTATAATTAGGCTGTGCGTGACCATATCTTATAGAGAAAAATACAGGTGATTGCGATAACAAATAACGGGGCATTGCCAGTTGTTACCAAAAAAGATGCCAACTGTTAGCAAAAGTACTAGAATTACAAAAAAAATTCTTTCAGACCAGTGTGTTCCTTGACCTTCAATATCAATTTCATTCCTGCATGTTTAAAGCCACTACTTATGCATCAAGGAGGTGCTGCCATCTATGTCCCAAAAGATGAAAAGAGACGTTATATGCACAACAGATATTTCAGAAAAAATATTTGCTAACTGCTCGTATGGAGCAATCCCCGAGGAGCGAACAAGGGTGCATTTATAAGACGCCCACCTCCATTTATTTTCAGGCCGGACCCACGACTAAAACGGCCATAAAAAATTGTGTGCCGCGGGACCGGCGAAAAACTCTCTTCAGCTCAAGTTCGTTTTCAATCAGTCACTTACAGCAAGACCAGAACTAAAAGGGAGTGGCAAATTCGAGGGAGTAACTACTAATATTCTGCATAGATTTTACAGTTGAGGGGCAGAAAGATCCTGTATGACCCCTCTTTCCTCCCCAAAAAACAAATCCTACTGTAACTGATGAATTGTCCACTGCATGGCACGTTAAGTTGTTGTAATTAAGTTGCTATTGAAGCAAATTTGATTTGTGAGGATTTAAGTAGACTGATCAGAAGGTTTTGCTATCCATTTATGCAAATCTGATTAATACCATGGCAAGTTTTATTATTTAATGAAATTGATATCGTAGCAGGCCAGAACTAGGGGAACTGACCCCGGCTACAAATTCGAGAAGGGGGGGGGGGGGGAGAGAATACAAAAACATCAACCTTTCGCATATTGGAAGGGAAAACCAAATTATATTCAACGTGGGGAACTGTAATGCAGTAAATGCAATGGAAAGGAAAATCCACTCACACCAGTAGTAGCTAAGAGGAGATAAGTGTTATATAGAAGAGGTTAACACAGGTGTTGTTTGTTTCGCAGTGTGAATATGTTGACTATATTTACATTTTCACTCGTGTTAATTGTTTGTTAGCTTGGTGACCTAATTTTCTTGTTTTAAAATTCCTCGAGTTTTGTGTGTGAACTGTCCTGACAACTTTTGCAACGTATGTGGTAAGGCAAATTCCTTTCTAGTCAGATACAAGCGATCATGCCACTGATTGAAACGGCATATCACCAATATTTTCGTTTTTAAATCGAAGACAAGATAAATTATGGGCAGCGCATATTTTTTACAAAACGTGTGACAACAACTAATGAACATAAATGGCGTATGATGGCGACTCACTCCTTTAATCATTATCCTGATGAGTGGAGACATTTCATAGCTTTTTCAAGGAAGAGTTTGAGAGCTGTTTTTCTTCCATAAGGGTAATAAACTTCCATCCCCATTGGGTATGTTGGTCGCATGAAAGAATCATGATAACATGAGAGTGCTACTGAATACTATAAATTACAGATATTTTCAATGGAAAAATCTGTGGTAATCTCAGAGATACTTGATTAGATATTGCTCTTCTAATGAGATTGAAGTTGGGCGACATCAAGTATTGTTGATTCATTCGTAAATGGAACAGCAGGGTTAAGTACTTCATTTTTACATTAAAAAAGCCTGACCTGCAAAATAAACACACATCAACCTGGTACAAAATATAAACCATTGGTTGATTCTAAAAAGATTTTACTCCCTCCTCTATACATTAAACTAATGTAAAATTCTGTGCAGAGCATGCAACAAAAAAGCAAAGATTTCAAGTATTTGCCATCAATTGTATCTTAGTAGGCCCACAGATTAGCAAACTTTTCAAGGACAATCAGTTCCAGATTGTTCTTCAGGCTGACGAGGAGGCAGTGTGGAATAGTTTTAAGAGTATTTGTTCAGGATTTTTTGGGAAACAAGTATGCATCCAATTACGAAGAGCTGGTGGATGAGATGCTCTTGTGCTACCCATCGAGCTTATATTACTGGAGGGAGTATGACGTCAGCAGTCTTCACCTTGGCAGTGCTGAGAACGTTGTCCGCAACATAATTTGTCGGAAGACCATGTGACTTGGTGAAAACACACATAGTCCCTCGTTATTTTCTTATGGCATAAATAAGAGTTTAAAACAATAAATGAAAGAAATAATTTCAGCATTGATGAGATAATTCCAAAATCAATGAAAGCGCTAATTCCAGCATTAACGAAAGATAATTCCAGAATTAATGATTAAAGACAATCCCAGAATTAATGATTAAAGACAATCCCAGAATTAATGATTAAAGACAATTCCAGAATTAATGAAAAACAATTCCAGAATTAATGAAAAACAATTTCAGAATTAATGAAAAGCAATTCCAGAATTAAAGAAAAACAATTCCAGAATGATGAAAGAAAAATTCTAAAATTAATAAGAGATAATTTCAGTTCCAAAATAAATGAAAGTGATAATTCCAGCATTAATAAAAGATAATTCCAGAACTAATGAAAGATAATTCCAGCATTAATGAAAGAATTCCAGCATTAATGAAGGAATTCCAAAATTAATGAAAGAGATAATTCCAGAATTAATGAGATATAATTTCAGAATCAATGAAAGAAATAATTCCAGCATTACTAAAGGAAATAATTTCAACATTAATGAAAGAAATAATAATTAATAAAGGAAATAATTTCAGCATTAATGAAAGAAATAATAATTAATAAAGGAAATTCCAGAATTATTGAAAGAAAATTCCGAAATTTATGAAAGAAATTTCTCAGCATTAATAAAAGAAATGATTCCAATATTAATGAAATAAATAATTTAGCCTTTTTCATCTTAAGATGAGTTCCCTATCATTTTTTTTATTCTTTAAAATGCAATATTTAGAAACTCAATTGTACATTTCAATGGGGAAATTGCTAGGCACTGTTTTCACCAAGTCATGTGATTTTGTGTCATGTGTCGCTGCCATCGCGGCGGCTGGATGTTCCTTCCAGTAATATAAGCTTGATGGTGCTACTACAAGATTGAGGTTCATGTGTCTCTGAGGAATAACTTTCTCCATGTGTGTGGTCACCTTGACTTCTTCCCAAAGAACTGTGACACCATCAGTGATGAATACAGTGAGAGATTCCATACAAACATTGCTGCCATTGTGAAAATGTAAACAAAGGAAATGGAGAAATAATGAAGGGAAAAATAGAGCCCAGCAATGTTAAGAGATTACTGTTCAACAGTCAAGAGAGAGAGAGAGACTCACCAGAGATACAATATAAACCTCAAGCCAAGAGAAAGAGCCCAACTTGAAATTGCAATAAATGTAGTTATGTATGTACTGGTCCATGTATATAATGATAGTTTTCATAAAAGTTACCAATAAATATATGTAAAGTTTTTGCAAATTTCACCTTATAACCATAAATTGTATATTTCATGAATTTCATTGTCCCACATCCCATATTTCAAATACTAGAGTTAATGATTTAGAGATATGATAATATTCTGTTCCCTTACAGTCATAGAAATGTAAATAACTTCGTTTGAATACATTTACAAAGATTTCATTAAAATATGTTGAACAGTGTTATTATTGCCCAGCCACAGCAAATTCAATCGAAGCATTGAACGACGACAGTCATTTTTTATTTTCAAAAAATTCCAGCACCACCTTTTCATATGAAAACATCAAAACAGCAAAGTTGAGAAGTAATTACTATACAATTTTCTGAATTGGAAAAAAAAAACAGATATTGCAAATACCATTTCGAGAGATTTAATTTTCAGAATGTGTGTGTGTGCGCGATTTATAACAACCTCTTCACTATCACTAACAAAAACCAAAGAGCGATGCAACATCATCTTGTTCCTCTAACAGCAATAGATACATACTTTACATGTGAATTTTTTTGCACATTGTAATTATTCATCATGAAAATGGGAGAAAGAAAGTTGAAATATTCATTATACACAAATTTTATATGTACACCCAAAACATCTCAAATCACGAGGTCATTCATGGGGCAATCCAAAAAAAAAAAATCAGTGATTCTAAAACAATGTGCCCAGACAAGTTTAGGGTGCCAACAGAGGTGTATATACAGGGGGTGGGGAGGGTCGCTGCGCAGGCTATAGTCCAGGGTGGCAAATTTGAGAAAGGAGTGACCAAGGAAATCAGAGTAGAATGGGAGAAGGGCAGCAAAATTTATATAATAGTCCACAGATGGTAAAACCATCAATACGCATCTGCAGAGAGACAGAGAGACTTGGGTCAGTGAGTGATCTACAGAGTTTGCAAGTATGTGAGTGGTGAGTGACTGAAAGAATGACCTTAGAGCAATGTTTCTCAACTGCCGGGCCCAGATATCATTCATACTGGTCCGAGAGTGGTTAGCTGTTTAATTTTTTCTCATTCATTTTCTGTTGGTTGTGTGTTTGGCTGAGCCTTCGACTCACAAAAATGAATGAAACCGGGCCGCAGGCTTGAAAAGGTTGAGAACCACTGCCTTAGAGATCGAGGAACCAGGTCATTGAGCGACCAAAAAAATTATAGGAGATTTTATGAACATGTGAGTGACCTAGAGTGTGAAAGAACACGTGGGTGAGCAAACAAAAGAGCAACGAATGGAATGAGAAGGCATATGATTAATCAAAAGAGAAACCTAGAGAGTGTTTGAGCATTGGAGTGACCTAGAAATTGAGGGAACCGGTCAGTGAGCACCAAAAGAGTGAGGGGACCAAAAGAGCGATTTAGAGCAGTGGTCACAACTTTTAGAATCCCGCAGCCAGGGTGGATTCTTTTTGACTGGAAGGCACAAACATGACCAATGGGAAATAAATAGGGGACACCGATGAATTACCCAAGGCTCAGTTCTATTGATGCTAGGGCTGGGTACCGGGCTGCATCCTGACGGGTGAGAAAAATTGATTTAGAGTGCATAAGCATGCGAGTGACCAAAAAAGTGTGCAAGCATGTGAATGATCAAAAGAGTGATCTAGAGAGCAAAGGACCAAGTCAGTGAACTACTAAATGAGTGACTAAGAAAGTGTGCAAGCATATAAGTGACCATAAGAGTGACTTAAGGCCAAAACACACTACACTGACACGATTTTACATTATGTCAGAGATGTTGTGAATTCTGATTCATGCAAATTCTGTGACATGGAATTCCTCCACCACAGAATTTCTATGAATCAGAATCCACAACGCTTCTGACATGACATGACATGAAATCTTTGTCCAAGTTGGATTTGGCACCCTGTGTAGCTGAACCGATCAAACAGCACAGGAGCCGTCCTGACTTCTGTGTAAGTTCTAAAATAGTAAGTATACTCTATTCCCGGGGAATACCAAAAAAAAAAAAAAAAAGGACGAAGATCTCACACAGTATGATTCTTATGGATGCCATCAAAGTATACTCTATCAAACCAAATTTCCAAACAATGTGCCACATTTTTAGGGTACCACTAAAGTATTTCAAGATCAGATGTTCCAATGATTCCAAAATAGTATGGAGCATTTTAGGATGCCATCAAAGTATCTTGAAATTGGAAATGGGTGCTCATGCACCAGAAATTTATTTATTCAAGTCACTCCTGAATAGCGCACGAGTGGTGCAGTGGCATAAGATGCTTGCCTTCCACCATGAAGGTTACCCATCAAGAGTCATGGGTTCGAATCCCCAAGGAAGAATATTGAAAAAAGAAGTTCATTATTTACTGAGCCTGTAATGACCATCGATAGATGGCGACTTCACTTCCTACCTAACTCTGCTAGTTGTTAGTTGCTGTATGGTGATATGACCAGAGTTGGTGTGCGGTAAAGTAATAGTCACTCCTGAATAGCATGTTGCAGCATTTCAAGGTGCCACTTAAAAGGCATAATTTTAGACAAGAGGATTCATGTAGAATATATAAAAGGGAGCACATGATAGTAGGTGCTGGTGTTATTTCCCAGATATTTTTGGAGTTGAAATTAAACTGAAAGTGACTAAAATTACCGACTAGTGTGCCACAGTCTTTCAGAATGTCATTGTCTCAAGATTTACCAAGTGTTGCCAAGGTACAATGTTTGGGATCCTTTATTCCTTGCTTTGTGTTGTGAGGTTCAAATCAAACTTTCACATCACTGTGAGGGGTAATACAAAAAAAAAACTGATATAGGAAATAGAATCCTGACTGATCTTCACCTATCCAATAATGGAACGAATCTTAAAAGCATGAATAAAAATATGAAGATAGATGGCAACAGTAACGATTTGCATGGTTCATTCATTATCGAGCAAACGTTTTTACAATTCATGATAACACACATTATTATACATTTATATATATATATATATATATATTGCATTTATGTACAGAAAACTTTACAATATTTACATAACTTCATTTCACTGAATGCGAATAAGAGCATTTTGTTCCTTCAATGCAAAATAATTAACCACCAAAGAAATTTACCAGGTGTACAAGGATGAAATGCGGATTATTTTTCAAAAAAAACACGTTAGAATGATAAAAAGTGCTTTATTCAAAGTATGCTCTATTGATTGTTATACATTTCCCCCATCTTTCCTGAAATTTGTGAATACCAGGCCAGTAAAAATCTTCCCCTTTTGCTGTGAACCATTCATCAAGCTATTTTTTCACATCTTCGTACAAACCAAAGCATTGCTCAGAAAGTGTGTGACCCATCAATGCAAACAAGTGGTAATCGGAAGGAGCCAAGTCTGGTGAGTAAGCCGCATAGGGTAGAACTTCCAGCTGAGTGCTTCCAACGTGCCGCGATCCGCTTTTGCTGTATGTGATGGAGCATTGAACATTGTCAAGGAGCATTTCACGTTGTCATGGGGCATTGCGATTGGAAACAGCTTATTGACTAACGCCCAATGGCTCTGCGAGTTGTTTTTGTGTCTGTGTAGTATCATCTTCGTTCAAAAATGCTTTAATTCCACATCTTATTTTTTTTTTTGGCGGTTTTCCATGTTCCTTGTTTGCAACACCGAAGTCGCCACTTTTAAAACACTGAAACCATCATTCACACGTATCTTGAGATGGAGCATGTTCACCATAAGTTTCTCGAAGTAATCGGTATGATTATGCACACACTTTTCCAATTTATCACTCATGCGCATCTGACACTTGTTGATGACACAACAAAATTGCGCAGTGTCAAATCTTTATATCACAAACTGCATTGGTGCACCATCTGTTTTCTGAAATCCGCATTTCATACTTGTACACCTGGTACTTGATCAAGCTCCTATAAGTCGGGGGGGGGGGGGTCTTCAACTTATGGCCTGTGGGCCATATGTATCTCTTCGAGCGAGCTATTCTGTGTTGCCCTCCGACTTTTTTATGAAATATCCAAAAACCATTGAAAGATGATTAAAGGAAATAAAAGTTTAATTGATGAAGCCCATATCCTTAATTTTGGAATCAGTGACAAAAAAATAATCAGTGAAAGAAAAATGATTTCAGAACAAATGAAAATTTTCAATTTTGGGGGCTATAATTCCTCATACAATTATAAATACAGCAGTATGATGGTGTGGTGGCCCGCGGGCTAAATAGGAAGTTTGAATTTTGCTGGCAATATGTGAAAGGTTGAAGACCCCTGCCATATAAGTAATTTCCTTTTTGTTTACATGGCTGGGAAAATTATGCTATCCTACAAGCAAATTACTAAATGTGAGATCACATACAAGATTAGCCCTGTATATTAGAGGAGTTTTTTATGCACTTGTGCAAAAATTCCCTACTCACTTTATTTGCTTGACCTTGTATCTTTAGATTTCGGTTGGACTTTAAAAAAAAATAAAAAAATTAGGCATCAACATAACGTTTTAAGAGCCAAGAATAATTTTTCAGAGAAAAGGGTTTCAAAGTTTTTCCCTTGACTTTCTGAGGACGTTCTTAGTGCAATGATTCTTAACCAGGGGTCCATGGCTGCAACTAGGATTTTTGCGGGAGGGGAGGGGGGAATCACAAACATTTTGACGATCACTAAAATTCATTGACCTTAAAGATTTAAACTGCGTTTTTGTTCCCACCTCGAATTCGGGGGGGGGGGGTTCAGTTTCTCAGTTTCTTCATTTTGACATCATATATGTGTGTTATGTTCAAGCATTTCACTTATATAGCATCAGACATGTCTTCACTCATTCAAATGAAGCTGTGAGCTTATTTTTTAAATAACCAAATGACATAAAATAATTGAAGTACCAATTTGTGAAAAATCCCTTATCCAGGTACTCTCAGCCAGTAACATAAATTACAGCTCACGACATTGTGTACATCTGAATTTTCATGACATTCACAAAAAAAAAAAAAAATTTATATAAATTGCATTATATACCTGGCAACCAAATTATGCAAAAATAAAATAGATATTTCTTGCACGTGGGCAATAAAAAATTATTTACTAAAAGTATTCATATCTCATTGAATAAAGAATTATCAAATTCTAAATTCCAACACAGTGTCTCATGTACAGTGAAAATGTTTTGTGAATATTTCGTAAAAATTGGTTGAAAATGCCACATGTTATAAATGAAAAACAGGTAATGAAAATTGGAATTTCTATAGAAAACATTGATATCTTTGTGAATGCATGTGCTACTCTCACAAAAATGCACACAAGTGCTGCACAAAGTTAGTGCTATATTTTGTGAAAGTTACAAATCATTTGCATTCATCACAAATTTACATTTACAAATCATTATCATCAGGGCCCCACTCAAAAAATTAGAAAAGTAGGAAAAAGCAGGACTAAAAAGTAGGATGGGGAGGGTATCCAGTAGACAACATAATCATTATAACAAAAAAATCCTAAATTTTTTTATAAATTTTTTCTTCATAGCACTATTTCAGTATCCTGTAAGATTGACTGGAGCCAAAGCAAAATGACAAAAATGATTTGGTTACAAAAGCTATTTTTGGTCAAAGCAGTGTACTAACAACTACAGATAATTCTTTTCTGTTCTCACAATATATATACATTACTTTAATATATATTTCTTTAATTTAAGTCTTCCACAGTCCAGTCTATCAATTCTCTTCCGCAATGCACAGCAAATTATGAAGGCATGTAAGAATGACACTCCTTCGAGACCTTCGGCTTTCAAAAGCACAGTGCAAAATAAGCTCTGATGTTTATTTACATCAGAGATCAAGGTGAAATGGATGATTTCACTGCATTGCCATCCCCTTTTTAAAGGTATCTGTTTACTTTTTACTGTTTAATACCAGTGTAGTAATTTTTGAAAAATGAAGCACTTTCATTTCTAGCTCTTTGCTACTACTACTAAACCAGACATGCACCTCATCCATATTCCTTTGCAGAACTTTTAACGAATTGGTACATGTTAGAATGTGTGTATATGTTTAGTGAAGTTTGTTTCTGTGTAATGCTCATTATGTGTAGTGCTGCCACTTGCAATCAATTTTTTAAACTATGAGTTTTTTCTCAACTCATAGTGAGTGAAGTGTAATGAATGAATAATTGTAACCTTGTAGGCCTGTTGCTCTCTGCGGCGAGACTTTTTAATGGGGAGATTGGCTCAAAGTTAGGAACCGTAGAAAACCAGCTTCAGTCGACCTTCATTACGGCAACTGTGGGGTTTGAACCTGGATCCTCCCGATGTAAGTCTATCACTATGACCACTCAACCACCACAGCGGCCTAGCTCTTTGCTGAGTATTGTATACATCGTGTATGCTTCTGCATGCCCTAAAAATAAAGACGACAATGGAATGCTATTGGGTAGCATCAGAATCACCAACCCTAGAATAGGCCTATGTATCCAACTGCTTTGTAATGCAAACTGTTGTTTCACTTATACACAAAATGTGCACCATAATTTTCAATGACTGCTAGTTACTGTCCAAAACCATCAAAAGCAAATACAGTTTTTTTTCATCCAGACAGAAGTTTTTAATGGTTACTCTACTAGTTGAACCCCCAAACTAAGCAAATGAAAAATTAATAAACCAAATGGTCTACATACAACCCCCAAATAACCTTGAAAATGATACAATTTCTGCTTTGGCAGAATCATTAATTGTAATCTACAACATTTGTACTATTTGGCAATATATCGATGATTCCCTGCTCAATTGCAACCAGTTACATGAATTTTGTAGATAGGATTTGGTAAGAAAATTGGAAAAGTAGGACAAAAGCAGGATTTTACCAAAAAAGTAGGACGAGTGGGAGCCCTGTATCATACAGGGTTGATCAAAAACCTTTTTTTTTTATTTAATTTTTGTCGATCTCCTAAATGCACTAGACTAAATTTTTGCTGGAAATTGTGAGTACAAACATAGGGTTTACATGATTGAAATTTGAGAACGATTTTCCCAGCATTTTTCTAGAAATTTGAGGAAAATGTTTAAATTTAAAAAAAGACAGACTTTTGGAAACAGTGTATATAGGGAACTGTGAAGATATTCGATGATTCACAGCAGAAGTACAACCAAAAGAAATTACAAGGAACATAGATGTGCACGTGACACAAAGGAGTAGCTTAATTTTTTTGCATCACTGACAAATCGCTAATTGTTCAGAACGACTAAACAGTGGACGTCAGCACAGTTCAAAGGTGGATGGTCTATTTCATGAGCAGCATCATTAGAGCCAACGACAAAGCTCATTCAAAAAGACAAACAACAGAAGACAAAGATGTAGAATTCACAAGGCTCTCCCATTCATTGACAGCTGTAATACGCAAACGATGACTGGGATTACAGCAAAATAGTACTATAGAGCATTACTTTCGTGCCATCTTTTATCATTTATAAATCATTGTAATTTATAAATCAATTTTATAAATCATTGTCAGAGACTCCCATTCAAATTCCACTTGATCAAGCCTCACAAGAAGCATTGAAGGTGCTAAAAAAGATATAAATTGCCACGGTAACTGAACTTGCTTGCATCTAAATATGAAAGACCATCTTCTTGTTTCACCATCTGAAATACTAAAAGTGGTGCAGCAGTATATGAATCCTAGTTGACGTGACTTGGAAGGAAACATGTTCATATATATATCTGCCAGAAAAAACCCAGTTCACTATTAGTGTGAATGGATGATTTTCAGCATAACACCCTTCAGTTACAAAATATTTGTTTTTTTTTCTCGTTACACGATTCACATTAACAAAGAATTATGTTGAATTGACATGCCACATAAATTTTCTGCTGATGTGACAGGAAAATGTTTGCCACACAAGTATTGAAATTTGAGTCCGTCTCGAAGAAAGAGAGAAAAATATTACATGATGACCAGCTTATATAATTGCAAATGTTGTATCGGTGATTTGAAAAAAAGATTTCAATTTCAAGGATCAAACTTATTTTTCTTTAGATAATGCGGCGAAGCTGGTGTCAAAACATATATGAACAGTCAACAAGTTTCGACACCAAATGAAATCGAAACAACAGCAGGTTCACATGTGAATATTTACCCAATTAACCTGTTTTTACTTATGACACAAAATACATGTAATGGTTTGACCATTTCCAAAATGATGACGCTTATCTCTGCAAAAAATTTTGTCATGACGAGCTCTGTGCTCTCACAGAAGCATCGAATTGATCTTGTGGAATGTGACTGGTAGTGTGATATGTTACATTACATCCATCAGGTCATAACAAAATTTGTACGTGAATTTGTTTCATCACAGGTCCAAAAAATAAAAGTTCTCTGTGCAGTTTTTGGTGAATAAAACGGCTAATAAGTGGAGATTATTTAGAGTTCATCCTTGAACAAATTGGTGATAGGATCGATAGACTTCTTCTTACCCAACCACTTATTGTAGATCAACAAAGCAATGTTTTTGGCTGATATGGTACTCATTTCAAGAGCGCTCGCAGCCCACTCAATGGGATTAATGTAATACAAACCTTGATGCAGGATGAAACGAGGGATCTTTTCCGGCGGAGAATAATGGGGATAGGCCAACCAGTCCTTGAACTTCACAGCTCGGACATCGCTGAACAGGAAGTTCACCTGCTCCTCCGATAATGGCAACTTGCTGAACACCTTGTACACCCTGTTCCGGGTTTTCCTTTCGCTTCCGCTAACCGGAAAAGTAAGTCCTATGCTGTTGAATATCAATGAATCATTGTTCGTCAGGACAGCATTGGGAACAGATGACAGCTTGAAAGCAGATGGTTTCAATTTACCATTCACAAAAGTAGAAACTGTCCGGTGATAAGGTCTCTCAAACTTAGCGAAGTCTTTCGGAAAATTCACAAACTTTATGTTCTTCGCATCAGATATCAAAGGCAGAGCAATTACCACAATGTCAAACTCTTCTGTGATTTCGTCACGAGGAGGGTTCTGAAGATATGTGACTGCGTACGTGCTGCTGTTTAAGGTAACTCGCAAGACCTCACCAGTGATGCTTCTGGCGTCAGTTACACCCAGTAGACCGATGGGGACTTGGTTGTTTCCACCTTGAACACTCCAGAGCCCAGACTCCGATCCAGCAAGAGATACAGTACCTAGTTGTAGAAAATAAAATATGAAGTTGAATAACTCTGGTGGAAAATTACAGTCTTTGCAATAGGATAATTAAACTGACTATGAAATGCATTAGATCTGAAGATCCTTATATTTATGTAACATAAATTCATGGCAGTGAAGCAACCAAAACAACAACAACAACAGAAAAGCATGATATGTAACCAATAAATACATTGTTATAAAGAAATTCAAAAGCGTCTTTCCATTAAACATCAAACTTGATTATATATAGCCATTAAAAATGTTACAATGTACATACCAGCAAATGCATTCATGTCAGTCGTCTGGCCATAATTGACTAAAGAGATCGCTTGTACAAGTTCACTGATGAATATATCAGCAAAACCGTTGTCCTTCATGAACTCTGCTAACGAGTGCTTGGTCATGTTCGCCAATCTCGGGCTCATATAACCTAAAAGTTCCTTGACGGTCGTGAATGCCAGACCCTGCTTCTGGGCTTCGTAAACTCTAGAAACAAAAACAAAAATTAAATTTAAAAAAAATTCTGGACAGAAAAAAAAAAGGTGAAAGAGAAAACCAATCAGATCCATGGAATGTAAACTGTTGAGAACACAGGTAAGAGCTTCTAATGGGGGCACTTCTAAAAAGGGGGTTTAGCAGGAAGAAATATTCAATGGTCGGAGCAAGTAGTTAGAACTATCAGGATAAAAGTAAGGTGGTTCCATAACTGAGGTTACACAGTGCTTCCCACTTAGTAAAAGAATTTTTATTCTGACGCTTTTTTTATTTTATTAAGCACTAGCTAATACCCGGCGACGTTGCCCGCCCCGTAAAAAATTTATATACGCATAGCTTATTAATTATTTCTTAATCAAAAAAAATTTCTGCCTCAAGTAAGAAAAAATTACTTTTATTTTAATTAAAAACTTGAGGCAATCGCTCGTGGATACACAATATTTTTTGTTTTTCCATCTGGTGTGTAGATGTACAAATTTTTGGGATTACCACCACGCGAACAGGCGACGAAAAGCTGTCCGCGAGAAATACAGGCTCAAGTAGGTTAATACCTGCCACTGCTAATGACTGGCCTTGCGCTTTGTTGATTGTCATGGCAAAAGTTAAACGAATTGGGAACTGTAATCGCTTGAAAGTGAATGGCATTTCTTCAGCGATAATTGGGATACGTGGAATGAAGACGTCTCCTCCTTCAGCACATCCAGTTAGAATCGTTGCTTCAAGGATGTAATTGTGCAATTTCTTCACACAGAGTCTGCTGCCATTCAGAGTCTCTGTGTCTCCAAATTTCTTAAAAACATTATAGGTGCTCTAACTTTGAGGATCAAGTTGTATAGTGACATACCCAGAATGTCAAAAGAGTTCAGAAATTCTGCAGGATACAGAACTGTCTGCGCTGAGTTTGTGACAGTGTCAACCGATTTTAAGATGTAGAGTCTTCTGGAATAATTTTTAGGATTTTTTCGTAGATCTTGTTCACACTGTCATTTTTCGGTGCCAGAATCGCTCCCTCACAAAGCCACTCATGGTTTCGTGATTTTGTGTAATGTTTGGGAAAAATTTGTCTGCAAGTTCTTGAACTGAATTTAACAACTGGCAAAATCCATTTGGGTAGTAATGTTGGGTCTCAAAATCCGTACTTGGGTCTACGGGAATTCTTCCATTGCCAAGTTTGATCAACTGGTGTGAAAATGATAGCAGTGCTGAGTCATTTTTCAGTTGAACTCACATGTTAGTGGATAATGATAACTTTTTTTAACTTCGTGCCAGAGTGTTGATGATTTGAGGCAAGCATTGAGTTCATCAGCTGGCTTTAAACATTTTTATCCCCAATTTTGTCATCGTAGTAGTTGTCCTCTGTTGTTAACGACGTCACACGTCCAGCTTGTGCAGCGAATATTATTCAAACGCCTTTTAAGCATTTTTTAAATTGAAACTATACCTCTACTACGATGGGCGGTTGATGAGATAAAGGCAGCATTAGCACTTACAGGATACCCTGTATATAGGCTAGCAGAAATACCTGGTGCTCTTCCCGGGTTTTCTTCAATTTCTGGGAGGATTGGAAAACTTACAAACCGTTATAAAGGAATAAACTGTTATAATAACAGAATTAAAGGTGTGACAAACCATTGTAAAGGCATATATACACGTCTAAAATGCATTGTTGGAAACCACTGTAACCGAAGTAAACGTTCCGAAAGTAATTGTTGAGGCCCCAAAACCCTTGTTGCCCGACAGTTTTTTTGCCCATTTCGGGCATTTGCCTTGCTCTGATAAACTTTTAAAGTAGCCTACGGTTCAATCCCGGTCCTGTTTGGTATATATGCAAAATCTGGCAACGATCCGCCTAGAACTGTAGATTTGTATAAAGAACAGACATACATACATACAGACAGACATACTTTCACATTTATATGTAAGATTTGATTTTTATAACCAACAAATCTAAAACCGAAATTTTTAAATACTGTCCACGCCTCTTAACAGTTTAAAGGCCGAACTATGAACAAAGTCACTTGTTGTTTTGAAATTTAGAATTTGAGGTCCTTTTGCATGCCTATACATGGATCAACTATGAAATTTCAAGAAAAAAATTTTTTTCTTTGTTTTTCACGATGTTCCATAAATGGAACATTGGCACTTGGGGAGAGATAAAAGCGGAAACTCTCTCTGGTATCACCTATATTCTAACAATTATTTACTTCTGGAGTATAGTTATCACACGAAATTTTCTATTTTCTCTACTACAAATTGAAATTCGTAACACATACTGGTTTTTTTAACATACAAATGAGTACAGAAAATTCAATTTTTTTTCTAATTTATCTGTGATAAAAGGAGGAAAGCATACATATTTGATGGACCCGTTTGCTATATTGGTGGCATTTATACATAATGTTTTTTTTGGCAAACCGCGCACCATTCTTTCGTCGCAGACAATATGATGGCCATCAGATGACCTGACATCTTTTTTTCAGCTGACAACGTGGACTAGATAAATAATTAACCCCTCTTTCGTTCATAGAATGTTCAATTGTCACATCTCTTCGGAATTCCAAATGTGAAATAAGATCCGCTTCTCGGAACTCTGAATGAATTATCCAACGTGCTGTAATGGTCATATGGCAAATTTGTTCCAGTGGAATCCAGAGCCGAGGTTTTGAGCAGATTCTAGAAAGAATTTTTTTTTTATCCCATTTAATAATTTTTTTTTTCTGATCGCTCAAAACTGTTTTGCCTTTTCTTGAAATTTGAGTGTTTCACTTACGTTTTGCTCCTTTTTTCTGCCCTACATCTTTTGAAGAACACATTTCAGGAGATTTCTAACACCTCATCTTCGTTGTTGCAAACTGAACACAACAAGACTATCTAGGATTGTCGAACTCGGTTTGATTAGTCTGAAGTTCGCAAAAACATACATTTCTAAGAATGCAAGAATAAAAAAGTACTCACCCAATATTTATTTACAAACAATCCACCCCAGAAAGCACACGCCTCTGTGTCATATTACCCAGAATTAGCCCCTATACACATGTAGAATGATAACAACACCCTGGGGTTCGAACGGGAAAAATCAAAGCAGCGCACTGCACATTAGATATCCCTAGAATCCGGCTCTCTTGAAAGGCCAATGTTTCATAAATGAAACATGCAGTTTTGAACGCACGTCACTCTTTAACGTTTAATAGTACAAAGAAACTTATTGATTTACTTTGATTGATACATTAAGTGGTAGAAACACACAAAATAATTTTCAATTTACTTCAAAATTGAAATTTTGGCAAATTTTTATCAAAATGGGGAAAAAATGCCCAAAAAAATGTCAAATTTCAAAATTCTGTCAAAAATGTTTATATCAACCTGAAGTTTCCGAATTTATTTCAAAAAAATACTTTGAACACTCGTCTACATACGATAAAAAACTCGAAATGTTTGAACCAATTTTCATCTGACATTTTTGTTAATAAAAACTATGTTCCATTTATGGAACATTGGCCTTTAAACGGTTAATGCTATCACATTATGACTGAGGGTTTCTGATAACAATAACTGAATGATGACTATATCCGAAAAAGTCCTGTCTGCAAGTACAGTGACCAAACACAGTGCCGTCTTAATGCATGGGCCTCAAGAGAAGGGGGGGGGGGGCATCAGAAAAATTACTTGGCACAGAGCCCATGACGCTCTTAACACTAGAACTGCAGAGTAGGTCAATTTGAGCCAAATCAAACTTTGTTTTCATTCATATCAAAAACTTAAGCAGACATGATAAAAAAATTTCATGACATCATATATATATGAATATTAATTCACAAAAATTTTATTCTCTTTACATTTCGTGCTTCAGAGCTATAAGCACTTATACCTAGAACCGCAGTTTGGGTTATTTTGACCAAACATACTATTCAATAGGAAAAAGAGGGGTGTATACTTTTCTTGGAAGTGGTTACCCTTTCTATTATTGCCGCTGTGGTGGTCGAGTGGTTATAGTGTCGGACTCGTGATGCGAGGATCCGGGTTCGAACCCCACAGCGGTGGTCGGCTGAAGTTGGTTTTCTGTGGTTCCCAACTTCAAGGCGCAAATGCGAGCCGATCTCCCCGTTAAAAAGTCTCGTCACAGAGAGCAACAGTCCTACAACGGTAAATCATTCAACCATAACACTTCACTCATAGTTAGTAAAACTGGGGGCAGATGACAGAACTACACATAACAAGCATTACACAGAAACAAACTTTACGTCAGGTTGCACTACACGTACACGCACATTCCCGCATGTACCTATTCGTTGGGGGGTTCCGCGGGGGGGGGGGGTGCATGTGTGGTGTGGCAGTAGTAGGTAGGGGCTCGGGGATCCATGATGTTCTTAAGTCAGCCACCTCGTTGGGCAATTTGCCTGTTGTGGCGTTGTATTTGTATTTGTATAAAAAAGTATTTCTAAATGACGATAGTGAAGAATAAAGATGGTCAAGGTAAATTTATTGTCTGAGATAATCATTTTTTTCAATGAAGGGATGGCAAGTAGAGCTAAATATTTTTTTCCTTTGTAAATATGACTGAGGATTTGGGAAAGTGAAAGCTTAACTCTAAAAAAAAACATGTAGCTGAAATTTTTGTAGGCAAACAATGTCACAGAAAAAGAATAAAATTATGGCTTGCATCAAATATGTTTTGAATAAATTTCCAAACCTTGAAAAGGATCAGTGTACAACAAATCTCTTTCTTTCAGAGCACAGTGATGTAACTGATCAAGAAATTTGAGAACAAGAGGACAGAAATGCCTCAACCGACACCTTCTTTCACTACACTGAAGCTGACTCAAATGCTAAAAGCCAAAAATACAACCTTAGTAGGGAGGGTGAGACAAAATCGAAGAGCAATGTCATCTGACGCAATGAACATAGAAAAACTACAGTTGTATAGAACATCGCTACTGTAATACAATGATTTTGTAATGAAAATTTATCAAAGAGATAAAAATGTTTTATTACTCAGCACGCTTCATCTGAAGCGATATCAGCAGTGGAAGTCCCAAAAAGCTTCCAGAAACTATTTCACACTACAATTCAACACAGTTTCCCAAAATTGTAGCCGATCAAATGGCCAGAAAATATTCTGTGAAAGTTGCATCACAGGGGGTGGCATGTCCACATTTTCTACAACATCCCAGATCTCACTATAAAAAAGTTCCTGGATTTTGTATAGAGCAGTACAGAAGGCCAGAACTATTTAGCAAATACAGTTTCTCTAAAATCTTATTGAAGAGCTATGTTAATCACACGTGTTGCCCTTGCGCAAGAGGAAACATTCATGGGCTCTTGAACATGTAACTGTTTGTGAACCATGAAAAAAATAAACAAATAAACGAGTCTGATATCGGGTAACATCAAAATGTGAAAATAAAACTTAATTTTTGCATGGGATGTGCAACTTCAATATGCGGTGAATGTGCAAGAATAATGACAGAAAATTGCTCCAAACTGTGCACCATAAATTCCACTTATCAGTAAGAAATCAATGAATATTTGACAGAATAATATTATAGACATTCTCATACAGTGGAATCTCGATAACTCTACATCTATTATTCCCTTAGTTGGCACAATAATGTAGGGGAAACTTTCTAAGTTGACACATGTTTGGCTTAACTCTGCTTCAGTAGACTACAATTTTTGTCCCTTTACCACGACTGATTTTTATGATTGCCTGTGTGTTAACCAGTTATAAGAATTTTTTGATACTGTTCGCGGGTATTTTGCAATCTTTCGTTTCTTTGTTTTCTATGATGGGTCCCTTTTATGCATTGGGGGGGGGGGTATGATTGTGAAGAATGAATGTTTGAAACCTATTGACCAGCTTATCATTTTAGTGGCGTTTATAGGAAAGGTCTTTCATTCTTTTCATGGTCAAAAAAAGTGAGGATATTGTCACCATCCAATAGGAATAAAAATCTCGTCTATTGGGAGTTTTGATATTATCTATTGCGGAGAATGTTTTTGGCGGAACTCAGGTTTAGAAAGTTTTGTTCTTGGAATGATTTCTTGGAAAAGGAGTAAAAGAAAAAGAGCTAAAGCCTGCGGTTAGACGCTGAATATATCATTTGGTTTTCATCACGAGTATCGCCAGCCGTGAATGCAATGGCTCCATGCAAACTTCATACTGTAAGTAACTTTAAAATCAAAAGTTGAAATTTTGAAAAAACTAGAATTAGGAGAAAAACTCAGAATTAACTTGCCAAAGAATATGGAGTTGCACGGAACACCATTTCAACATTTGGTAAAAATAAGGAAAAAATTTTGTCAGCATTTGAATCTTCTTATGACCAAGCAGAGAAAACTAAAAGAAATCAGACTTCAGTGATGTGGAAGAGGCAACTCTTTTGTGATTCAAATCCGTTCGATCTCCCTCAATCCCATTAACTGGACCAATAGTTCAAGAAAAAGCAAAAAAAATTGCAAAAAGTCTCAATCAAGGTGATTTCACTGCAAGCAGTGGATAGTTGACCCGATTCAAAGAACGCCATGGGATTGTTTTTAGGAAAGTTTGTGGAGAGAGCATATCTGCATCTCAAGAACCTGTTGAAAATTTTAAGAATGATGTTCTCAAACCAATGATAGAAGAGTATAAAGATGTAAATGTGTTTAATTGTAATGCGACAGGTTTATTTTTTCGGTTTTTGCCAAAACAAACTCACCTTCAAAGGAGAAAAATGTGAAGGATGTAAAAAGCACAAAGATAGTTTGACAGCTCTTTTGGCAGCAGAGCAAACTCTCAGACGGGTCGGAAAAATTGAAACCATTAGTTATCGGAAAATCAAAAAAATCTCAGTGCTTTTAAAAATGTTGAAACTCTGCCTGTGGACTATGATGGCAACAAAAAGGCATGGATAACATCAGAGATTTTCGAACAATGGTTGAAGAAGCTAGATAGAGAATTTTCAAAAGAGAAAAGATTTATTTATTTTGGATAACTACACCGCTCATCCAAAAATATACTTGATTATTTTCCATGAGATAAATATTTTTTTATACATTTTGATTCTATTATGAAACAACCCTGAATCAAAACTAATAAGAATTAGCATTTTATTTAATGTAATTGTTCGAATGTGTATAATTACATACACAAAAGAGATCGAACAAAAATTTAGAGTGAAACCCTGATAACTCGACTACCGCTTAACCTTACTCAACGTGATAGGGAAGCTATCACGCCTGTCAAAATGACAGGGTGAGGTTTCGCCACTATTTCTCGTGCCCGTGATATTTCCGGGCTGGAGTGTTTGAAAGTAACGCACCAAAAAGATGAAAAACAATCCATTTCTTATACCCAGAAAGTTTTTTATTTCTTATTTTACATACCATATGACAGTACCAGACTATTTATAACATTATCTACTGTCCATACAAACGACATGCTAGATGTACAGTGCCGTAGCAAAGTCGGGAAAAACCTACAGTTGTAACAGATCACAACAAAAATATGGGAGCAGTAGATATTTTAGACCAATATCTTGGAGATCACTTTATTGTTCGAAAAAGGGGAAATAAATACTGTAAGAAAATATTTTTTCATCTGTTAGATCAAACTATTTTGAATTCCTATCTTATTTACAAAAAACAAGGTGGGGAAAAATCCAATTTGATGTTTCGTTTGTCTTTAGTAGATGAACTTATTGAAACGTATCGGTCATCAGACACTATTCCAAAAAGAGGCCGGCCAAGCTCGGAGGATAACCCCTAACAGTTTGATTGAAAGGCATTTTCTTAGACAAATACCTCCACATGATAAGAAAAAGCAACCATGAAGAGAATGCAAAGTTTGTTGTTCGAGAAGAGATGCAAACAATAAGTGATGTAGGAAGAAAACTCTGTACTACTGTCCAGATTGTGATGTTGGACTTTGCATCTCATGCTCTGAAATTTATCATACAAGGAAAAATCATTGATATTCATTTGTATTATGTATAAGTTTCATAAAATTTTCTTTTAATGTATTTAAAACACATATTTTTTATTTTTTTCTCCACGCTGGAAAGCCAATATTCCGTCACAATAACCCTGATTGTTGGTTTTTCCTGAAAATTTGAATTTTCTTTATTTCAAGTAAAAAAAAAATCCAAAAATTAAAAATGAATACATATAGTGTTCATATACTTATTTTTATACAATTTTCTTGAATAAAAAAATAGGCACTTTTATTACTTTTGAAACCTTTCTTGAAAATTATGTGATCGTTAAGGGGTGAAGTCAACATGTTTGTCAATACTTTTATGGTGTCGAGTTACAGAGAGTCTACTGTACTTAATTTGGTGTGTGCTTATTTTACATCTTTCTCATATTGTGGGATTACTGAAAAAGTTTTTGTAATGAACAGTGTAAACAATGTATACAAAATCTTATTTTTAATGAATTACTTCATTCTTTAGTGAATTTTAAAGCCATTTTATATTCGTAAACAAATATAGTTTCCCGTTATGAATACACAATTAAACAACATTGAATGAAAGTAGGGGAAAACCCAGGAACCAAAAAGAAATACCTGTTTTCCCTATGAAATGCTGTTTCTTCATGGTTTGGGCCAATTTGACCCAGTTCGCAGGTCTAGGTATACCGAAAAAGTGCTGCGGTTCTAGTGTTAAGGCAGTCCTGACCATACATCCCGTTAGTTCGAAAGGGTAGTATGGTAAATAGGTAATGTTAAAATGGGACAACTGTTTTCCTTTCCCACATAATTGGTTGTGAAATGTTCAATCATTCTATTTTTTTTTCATTTCATTTCAAAATGGGACGTTTCCCCCTTGAGCTAAAATCCAGCATTTTTGTTATTCAATCATTGTGAGGCATGACAATGGAGCTGTCCAATGTATATCAGGAATTACAATATATTGTATTTTTTTATGTAAAGTCTCTCGGAAAAAGAAATTTGAATCTAGTCAACTGAAAGAAACTAAACAAAAGAGTTTTTTTAACACCATACATTTGCCTTTACTATAGCAAGGCCCATTGCAAAAGTAGCTCCACATGTACATGGATCACAGCAAATACTACAGGGTGATTGTAACATTAAGTACAGAAATGTTTGTCAACAAAAGGCAGACACCTTCTGGACTCCTCAGTCCAGAAAGTGTCTGCACTGTGGTAAGGATAACTAACAGGGCAAACATAAATATGGTTAAACCTTAGCTTCAGAATGTGCAAAATAAACTTTCAACAGGGAAAAAAGTTGACGCTATCCGAAGTGCTGATAACTGTAAAAGAATTTTTTCCCCATGTTATGATATTGGTCTGTTCTGTTCTTCACAAAAGTGATAACAATACCCAAATAACAACATTATCTGTGACTAGAATAAGCTGCACAGCGACTGTATGCATTTTTGAAAGAAAGTAAGAACATGATGTATTCTACACTGGTAGATTGACACTTGTGTTAGTGAGTAGTTGTAACTACCAATTCAACTAATTAAAATAGAACATATATGTTATAGAAATGGATTACCTTTTGGGTTTGATAATACGATTAAATAATCGACATTTGGGTTTACCCAAAATTCCAAAAAAAAATTCAATTTTTACTTTACTTTCAACGGCCTCTTAAAGAAATACAAAGGCCACGACGGGCAAAATACCCATCAAGATGGCTGAAAAAAGATGCCTATAAAAATATGAATGTCTAATATATCTTAACTATATCAAAACACAGCAAACCAATAAGAGCAATAAAAAACCAATAATTATGATATATCTTAACTATATCAAAACACAGCAAACCAATAAGTTTGGAATTTTGGGTAAACGCAAACGTTGATTATTTAATCGTATCATATATGTTATAGCTGTTATACATGAATATATGCATGCTACATGAATAGCTCTTGCACATAACACAGTATACTGCATTTACTAATGTTCTAAAGAAAAAAAACTATGATTACATTTTCTTGAAGTATTGACATAGATAAGATTAGTCTGTTTTGTAGGGTTATTATTATTTTCTTGAAAATTAATAGAAAGTTCTATAATGCTCATTTTCTGCCATTTACTCCAACATTTGTTTAAGAATAAGCAAAGCTTTTCAGGCATCAGCTGCTGATGGTTTAGGTACTTTTTTATCTTGATAGGTTTTTACACTCCTTCACCAGATACAAAGTTGCATGTTTGTTTCAAAATATTCAACGGTGCTGTCAGAGATGTGCCTAATTGTGAGGCAGTTTCTCACTGACTTACATTTTGCAACTCATTATACTTTTTAAGAATCTCTTGTTTACCTCTCACATTAAAATCTTTTTGCTTAGACATGATGCCTGCTCTCGAAGATTGGGTTAAATGAATTGCTGTTTACTTATAGAAATTTTAGTTTCCCACCCTTTATAAAAACCAGTTTTGACTATCTGAAATTTAGCAAACCTTACAAATCCAACTCCACCACCTCGTTCAAGCTGCTTTTGTCACTTCTCCCACACACTTCTTGACTACACTTTTTTTTAACGTTGAATCAATGAAAATGTTTCCAAACAAAGTCCAGGTGCCAAAATTGAGACAAAATATTTTGCAAAGTCAAATTTCCTGTAGATAAAATTCAGTCTCAATTTTTTTACTTTTTAGAAGCAACACAGTTGATTTCATTAAGCGGAGGTTTTATAATGTTATTGGTACTGATTTGATTCCATTTTAATAATTTGATTTTATAAAGCAGCAATTACTGTACTAGGGAGCCTCTTCAAAGTTCAAGTTTCATATTACATAGATTTCAAGAGTTTTATCACAAAAGTTTCCTGCAATTCAAAAAGTTGAGAAATATATTGTTGCATACATACATATCATCAAAAACGTTTGCTAGCTGAATCTGTATTCATTAGCCAAAACAGAAAAATCACGAAAAAATCTTCATTAGTCAGAAAATTTGTAAGTCAAAGCATTCATTAGCTGAGGTTTCACCGAGAATCAATTTTTTTTTCCAACACTTGTTACAATTTTACATCTAATTATGAAAATGTGAACCATTATTTACTCTCAAGTATTATAATGCATCATAAAATGTACAACTTATTTTTCCTCTCTAGATGTTCTTTGTCACTTTCAGTAGCTCAATACGTTTTTTGTCTAGGTACATCCTTCAGTTAGTAAATTTGTGTAATTCATGCTCACTTCCACATTATTACAGTAGGATTTTATTTTCAGCTTCATGCTTTGGTTCTACTAAAAATTCACCCTGACATAACCTCTTGCACAGAAAGGGATAGATATGCACCCATGCAATAAAATACAATCACTAAATTGTTAATTCATGCAAAAAATTTTAATAAATTTAATTTTTAAAATTAGTTTGTTGTACTAAGATTTACACAGATATTCGGCCGAATACCTAAGCAATATTCGGCTAAACTGAATATTTGGCAAAAGGGCTGAATAGGCCAAATACCCAATAGCAGCTCAATATTAGTCCCATCTCTAGTAACAAGTACATATTTGTGGTGATGGACTGTTTCACCAAGTGGCCAAAAGCATTTCCTGTTCCCGAAATGCTGGCACAAGTGTTGATGCAGAATTGGGTGTCTCGATTCGAAGTTTCCTTGCTGATCTATTCTGATCTAGGAAGAAACTTTACGTCATCAGTGTCCCCCAGGATGTGCAAACTTCTGGGAATGGAAAAGGCGTGATCTACTTCGTTTCATCTGTAATCTGATGAGATGGTGGAGAGATTCAACAGAACCATTCATGGTCCCCACATCCTGGAGCAGGGTCCCCAAGACAGACCTTTCATGGGCCCTTTTACAGTGAATTTATAGCATGATAAAACAAAAAATGATGGCAATTGTCCCGAGCCCCAAGGCCCCGTCAGCCCCACCCTTGTGGAGGCTATGAATCATCTCTTGCTGTTCATGTCAAAGTACCCACAAGATTGGTATTCAAAGTTACTACTGCTCTTGCTGGCTGATAGGAGTGCTGCCAACGAGAGCACTGATTTTTCACCATCACAGATGCTCATGGGAACAGGATCTTTGGCTGACGAGTGACCTGCTGTTTGGGAGACCACCAGATGCTCCTCTTCATATGGAAGAATATGTCAGGGAATTTCAAGAGCCCATTAAGGATGTGCATAGAATCGCCAGAGACAGGATCGACATCAGCTCTGAGAAGATGAGAGTTTGTTACGATGGGCAAAAGCCACATCTCATGATTTCAAGGAGAGAGACTTTGTCTGGCTTTGGAATCCGAAACGTCGAAAAGGAAGGTGTCTGAAACTAAGGAAAAGAGGGTGTTCGGAACGACGGAAAAGAGGGTGCCTGAAACTCCCGACTTTATGGGAAGGACATCATCATCTTAGGAAGAGACAACAATGCTGTGACGTGGATTCAAAGGACACTGAAATTCAAGGTGGTCTATGTCATCAGACTTGCTTATTACAACAAGGACTACGGAGGACTCACCGATTTGAGGATTACATTGCCTGGGAGGAGCAACTCTCAGAGGGTGGGGAGGGGGCAAAGTTATGAAGTAGACATTTGAAAAGGCTTGGTTAACGCATAAAAGGTTCACGTGGCATGCAATTGTGAGAATAGAAGAACAAGATTCTAAAGGAACTCGGATGAAGAAAGAAGAGGCGTATGTTTTGATGGTGTAATATGGCTTTGTCGGCGCTCACATGACCTTTACTCTTATATAATAATGGTGCATATGTTATGTTTTATTATTGAGTTTGTGTTAGATGTTAATAAATAGTAGAAATAGTAAATCCTTATAATAAGTAGATTTTGTTCACTAAAAACAAACTATTGTTACTTACACACGTTTTCGGTGCCGATGTATCATGAACTGTTTTAGGAAGAAAAGAAACTAGTTTGAAAAGTTGCCGCTTGGAACGCCAATGTCAATGGGGGCGCATGTGAATTACTCCTCATTTGCATGCTTAGTGATTTGGGAGCTATATATAATCATGTCCGTGCTACAAATCGGTCTTCAGTCTCAAGTAGCAATAAACTTGCAAGTCAACCGAACAATTCGGCTGGTCCGACGTTCCTGTCACAGAAGTTCCCATCAGTTGCTCTTCAAGGATGTCTAATGCTTGTCTCAATCTTAATACCTTCGCAGATCTTGCAGACTACGATCTGGTTTTGGCTGGCTTGGTCTATAGCTGTGACCTGATACCGCCTCCTCGTATGATGCAGATATCAGTGATCTGATTCTACTTCTTGATCGCTGAATTTCACGTGTGGCTCTGCCAATGTCCGCGACCTGATGCTGCTTCCCTATCAATGCCTTGGGTTCGTCGCCAAGTTCCATGTGTGACCCTACTGACATCTGTGGTCGAGCATCATTTCCTGATGACCATAGTCGAATGTCACTTTCACCCCGGCATCTTCATTATAAGCATAGTTTGAGTTTTTTCCTGCTAATGAAGGGTTTTCCTTGATTTAATGTTTTGACTAATGTAATGTCTTAATTTGTAATAAAAGTAATAAATAGTTGTTGTTCAAAACTGTTTAGTTCATTGGCAGTTAGAGACATGCGTTGCAATGACTGCTCTAGATGAAGCAAGACTTCTAGTTTCTGTGAATAAAGATGTTTCCTTGCTCTCAAATCGTTTTCCCTGTGAGGTTTTGCCCATCTTCAAGTCCCTGGCAAAGAACCCTGGGAGAGATCCGCGCAATGGGATGAATCTGGTGACAGAGGTTCGATGAGACCCGCTGGCAAAGCGAAAATATTTATCAAATCAAAATTAACATACTTCCAATATACACTCGTGTGCAAAATGAACAGAATTAGCACATTATGTCGAATTTCTGAAAAACTAGTGGACAGATTTTAATGAAATTTGGTAAGAGTACACAGTTATAACAGACAAAGAGATGCACCATACAAAAGTCATAGTATGCACGCATGATTGTCAATAAAACTTATCACTGCAGGAATGTCCAAAATCCACATTATGAGATCAAACTGAAAATGAGTCTAATATGGGGTAGGGTCCCCTCTCACAATCAGACAGGGCGCACAGCATGACAGTATGCTGGACATGAGGCAGTTGAGGAGTCCCTGTGGCAATCGGTACCACCCCTGCAGCAATGCAGTTTTCAGTTCTGGGGTGATTCTCAGAGGGGGATGGCGAGATGCAATTTGCAATTTCCCTCCCAAGAGTGTCCCAGACATGTTCTATAGGGTTTAGGTCAGGAAATCTGGCTGGCCAATCGATACACAGAATATCCTCACTTTCCAGATAATCGTTGACTAGGTGAGCCCAATGTGGATGAGCACTGTCGTCCATGAACAGGAACCGAGGGCCAACTGAAAAGTCAAACATAGGGCTATAAGATCTCCTCTCTATCTCCTAGCAGTCACAGACCCTCTGCCAAACACATGGAGGGGTGTGCGGCCATCCAACATGATGCCTGCCCAGACCATGACACCTCCACTATTCACAGTGGTTCATTTCTCTGATGTGGGAGGGATGGTATCAGGTGCCAGGCTCTCTCTAGATGAGTGTATGTCGAGCATCAGTGTCCAGGCTGAATCTCAACTCATCTGTGAAGAGCACTGTGCTCCACTGAAGTCCAGTCCAAGGCTGATGTTGTTTGCACCATGATAAACACACTCTCTTGTGTGCTGCAGTTAGTGGGATGCAAACAGCGGGTCTTCTGGCATAAAGCCCTCTCTCATGAAGCCTTCAGGCAAGAGTAAACTGTGAAATTCGAGTTCCAGTGGCAGCATGCAGCTCACATTAGAGCTATGATGCTGTAGCAGTCCTGTGATGCCGCGCTGAACATGCCAAATAACGATCCTCATTGGTCGTCGTGGCTCTTCGATGACCTTGTCCAGGTCTTCTCGATATGGATCCAGTGTCCTGAAACAGTTTCAACAAATTGCATTCGACACTGGGCGTAACATTGAACTCTGTAGCTACCTGCACTTGTGATTGCCCTGCCTCCAATTTACCAATGATTCTCCATCTCATTCCTGTCATCCATAGATTTGCGGCTACTAATTTTACCTCATAGCTTATAAAATTTACCAAACTCTTGCAAGAAACATAGTGAATGTTGCCAAGGAGTACAAGCATACAAATCATGGAAAACGCCTTGTGAACTTATCATTCTTTCCGTGGTCACAGCTCCACCCACACACACGTTTTTACACACTTATGTATTCGACACTGAATATTTGCATATTTCTTCAGTGCCATTATTAGTACCTTTGGTTTAGTACTTTTTGTGAAAATAGACACAATAAGCAAATTCTCTTAATTTTGCACATGAGTGTATCATTATGAGATATGCTAGTAAATAGGTTCTCAAAGTCATAAGTTTCAATAGATTGTATATTCTCTTTACTTAGGAATTCTAAAACGTTTTTATTATTGTTAACAATGAATCTTTTATTTTCAGTATATATATTGCTAAGAATTTTTTTGAGAATGTGAAAGAATTTCAAACCAGCCTTTTGATTAAAAGTATTAGTATTGCACGTAGCGAATCTACATTTAATGGGAATTTTATGAAATTTGACATAAATGATTGATTGATTGATGACCGCTCATGCACAGATCTGTTGTGCAAGACAACTTCCTCTCTTCACCCCCTAGAAGGCTGGGTCATTTCGGAGAGCATGAATATTCATTCAACAAATGAAATTATATACATTCTATGGAAACAATTCATCAGAAGACATTGAGCACAATAAAACCTCGGTACGTCATCCCCTCATGTTATCGAAAAATTCTGACGGCTAAAGCGGAATGACGACTTAAGTGGAGTGCCGTCAGTTTTAATGTGCAATCTTGTGAAAATCGTAAAAATTTAAAGTAATATGACATTTATTAAAGTATGAATCAAAATAACAATATTAATAAAATTTATAGATTGCAAAAAAAAAAAAAAAAGCTATTTTTTGCATTTTCTTATTTCTTATTACTTAACTTATTGTGGTAAAACATACTGGCATGGACGGAGATACAGGGGGGGGGGGCACAGCCCCCAGCATCAAAGGTGAAGTCGACTAGTCTAATGTATATGTGTATATGTAAATTGACATCTTCTTGCCCCCCAGCAAGAAGAGATCAGAAGGTCATTATATGACCGTGCCCCCCCCCCCAAAATTCCAAGTCGATCTCCGCCTATGTGTACTGGTACACTTTGATTTACACTAGTAATTTTCAATTTAGACTAACAGAGCAACTGTTAGAATAGGTAGCTTTTCTTCATGACAGAGCTCTATATTGCACATTAATTTTACATATACATCAAATTTAATATATATATATATATATATATACACACAGACAGAAAATCAATTTTATATATATATATAATTGATTTTCTGTCTGTGTGTGTGTATGTATGTTCTCTATACAAATCTACAATTTTAGATCGATCGTCGCCAAATTTTGCATATATACCAAATGAGACCCGACTTAAAAGATAGGCTACTTTAAAATTTCGTCAGAGTAGGGCAAGTGCCCCAAATGGGCAAAAAACAATGGTTTTTGGGCCTCAACAATCACTTTCAGAACGTTTATTTTGGTTACCGTGGTTCCATAGCAATGCGTTTCAGACGTGTATATGCCTTTACAACGGTTTGTCACTTCTTTAATCCTGTTAGTATATGTATATGTATAATAGTTTATGCTTTTATAATGGTTTGCCACATTTTCAATCCTGCCAGTAACGAGGCTTTTTGAATAGACGTCATAATCATCATCAGCATCGTTTTGAGGGTCAGGAAAAGGGTGATCCTCATAGAAATCGGTGTCAAAATTTCCGATTTTACTGTAGAAATGCTGAAATTTTGGGGAGTTTTCTGTCACATCAATAATTTTAAAAATTGTATTAAATTCTAGATTTCTGAACTATTGAGTTCGATTAGAGATACACGAAGCCCAGGAGATCAAATATGAAGTAATTAGCTGGACCTACTTTTGAGAGTTGGACATTCATGCAAAAACATTGATTTCAACTTTTTATTTATATCTTCTCAAGCATGAAAATTAATGTCTCCGTATTGTCTTTTGATATTCAACTGCATCAATTCATATAGTTTAGGTTGCTTTAAAATTAATTATGGGCCATCGAAGAAATTCCACAGCTTCAATTAAGCATTTTTGGAAGCTGAAACAGGCAGATGGATAACTTAAAGTTCAAGGGGGGGGGGGGATCGAAATACCTAGCGCACCTTAAAAAAGGAAAAAAAATATATATTCGTTTCTATGTTTCTTTAAATCTAGATTTGTTTATTTCATGAAGTCGCGCAGGAAGTCGCCGTATTGGTTAACTTAGACACGGTTTGCATGTCCCTCAAAGAAAGAGGGAGATATCACGTGATCCAAACAGCCTCATTGAAGAAAACCCGGGCAGCGCCGGGTATTATAGCTAGTATATATATATATTTCAGTGTTTCAATTCTTCATCAATAGTTCATGATACAAATGCAAATATAACGCCACAACAGGCAAAATGCCCAACGAAATGGCTGACAACTACAAAGTAATCTCGAACACTTTTCACTTGAGGGAGGGGCTCTGGGCAGGGATAAGTAAACAGAAGACACACACTTGGAAAAGAGTGTCTGATTTTTTTCAACAAAGATAATTAATTAAAAGATAATAATTTAAATTTCAAGCCCTAAATTAGTAGGGCCCATGCAGAAATGAGATCTAGCTCGATCAGTCCCTAACATTTCAAAAATCTTAATCTGCAAATGAACTTCTCCGGCGTAACTATTGTTACTTGAACTGTTCCATTTGGGTATATATGATTTTATGATAACTTTTAAGAATATGGCTATGCTGTTAACAAGCTTTTTTAATGAGAGCCATAAAAATAGTCTGTTCTTCTTTCTCAAACTTTTTCATAATGATGAGTTTACCAAAATTAGCGGTGAGTAAATGAGGGTTAATAACATTGTTGTCAGTTCGAGCCCCACCGTCACCACAGTGATGGTCGGCTGAAGTTGGTTTTCTGTGGTTCCCAACTTCAAGGCGCAAATGCGAGCCGATCCCCCCGTTAAAAAGTCTCGCCACAGAGAGCAACAGTCCCACAAATAGTACAAATATTCAGTCATTACACTTCACTTCTGAGATATAGATGGCAGCACTGAAAAATCATACACAACACTAGATACGCACTCAGACTGTTAGGTACACATACTTACACTTCCGGCACACCTCACTAGGTAGTAAATTGCCCATGGCGATAGACCTGAGTTGTGCTCGGTATTTAAAAAAAAAACAAAAAAAAACATTGTTGTCTATGAAAGCTGGAAGGGCCTGAAGAAAAATTCTGTTTACTGTAATAATGAAATATATACCAACAAAAAAGATTAAACACATTGTAGTGACCGATCATAAACGATACTCTGTGACGTCATGATGTCACGTTTTCTCGTTGTAGCGCTTTTCGCCTTGTGATGGATGGTAACCTAGCAACGGATGGCCAGAGAGTTTTTCGAACGTTTTAATCAGTTGATTGTATTTCGTCGTACAGAAAGGATGTCGCGTATAACTTGTCCGTGTGTGTGTAAATAAAATGTTCATGTCTTTAAGAATGAAATTTACATCTTCTCATTGCCGTCGCCTTTACTGGTGACCCGGACGTGATCCCGAACCTGCCAAGAACTTATCGCCATGGCTGAACAGCAAGAAAGCGATCTTCGAGTTCAAGCTGTCCACGCGAAACTGCCGACGTTCTCGAAGGACAAGATCAAACTTTTTTTCGTCCAGCTTGACGCTGCCTTCAAGATCAACCATGTTACTGCCGAAGGAACTAAGTATAACTACCTAGTCAACTGCCTAGATGTGGAGATCTTGTCAACGGTAAGTGACATTGTTTACGATCCTCCCGCATCGGATCCGTTCTCGAAACTCAAGGAGAGACTTCTCGCTGTATATAAACATTCAGCCGTGAAAGAGGTCAAGATATTGTTAGAAGACCTATCCCTAGGTGATCAGAAGCCTAGTACGTTGCTACGTAAAATGCGCGAGCTTTCGACAGGGCGAATTAGCGATGAGACTTTCCTCAAAAATTTGTGGCTTCAACGGCTACCAAAGAGTATACAAACAGTGTTAGCTGCCAGCAGCGAAGAACTGGACAAGCTAGCCGAGTTAGCTGATCGAGTAGCTGAGCTCACCGAACCCAATTACGGTTATGTAGCAGAAGCCTCGTCTTGCTCGGAAATAAGAGACCTTAAACTGCAAATCTCGGAGCTGACTAAAAGAGTTGAGCAGTTGGGCAAATATCCGAGGAATAGCCGGAACCGCTATCGAAACTCCAGTCGAGACCGACGTTATTCTGGTTCAAGGAATCGCTCGCGATATCAAGACTCCGATGAAAACTCTAACGTGTGTTATTATCATAGCAGGTTCGGAGATAAAGCTTTCAGATGCAAGTCCCCCTGTGCTTACAACGCTCAGAATATTCAGGGAAACGGTCCAAGCCCCTCGCAGTAACGGCATGCGGTGGCGGCGATAACAGTCTTCATCATAGCCGTTTGTTCAGAATGGAAAGGAAAAGCGGCATGAAGTTTTTAATTGACTCTGGAGCTGATATATCAATTTTACCTTACAAAGGCAACGGCAAACCGACAACTTTTGAGCTTTTCGCTGCAAATAGTTCCCGTATATCTACCTACGGTTTGAAACTCCTGGAATTGGACTTGAACTTACGGCGAAATTACAAATGGCATTTCACCCTCGCTGACGTTGAGAGACCAATTATCGGATCGGATTTCCTTGCTCACTTCGGACTCATCATCGATATCAAAAACAAGCGACTTATAGATCCACTCACTTCTCTCACGTGTAAAGGTTTTCAGCATATCAACAACCGATTTTCAGCAACCGATTTCAGCATATCAATCTTGACATAGTTGGTCCATTACCATTATGCCAAGGTTCTCGGTACCTCCTAACGATGATAGACAGATTCTCCAGGTGGATCGAAGCCTCTCTAATGCCAGACCAAACTGCTGAAACAGTCGCCAAAACATTAATTGCCACTTGGTTTTCAAGATTCGGCATACCGCACAGGATCACCACCGACCAGGGCAGATAGTTCGAGAGCCAGCTTTTCCAAAGCTTGAGCAGATATCTAGGATTCCAACATCATAAAACGACTGCTTATCATCCACAAGCAAATGGGCTGATCGAGAGACAACACCGATCGCTGAAAACAGCCCTGAGATGCCGTATTCAATCGAATCCTGCTTGGGTTGATGCTCTTCCATTCGCCCTACTGGGTCTAAGAGCAGCAGTGAAAGAAGACCTGGGATGCTCTTCCGCAGAAATCCTCTACGGAACACCATTGCAGTTGCCCGGCGAATATTTTTCGAAAACACCAGACATTATACAATCCGATTTCGTCCATCAAATACAAAAGCTAATGTGTTCAATGAAGCCGGTGCCTACAACAACTCACGGATACACGCCGACGTATATTCCTAGTGATCTGCAATCCGCGTCGCATGTCTTCGTACGCAACGACGCACCACATCCTGCCTTACAACCAACATATCAAGGCCCGTTTCCTGTCAAAGATCGCAGAGAAAAAATTTTCGACATTGGCATCAATGGGGCAAGCAAGAGGATCTCCATTGATCGTTTGATTCCAGCTTTCCTTGGAGATAGCTTTAAGGTACCTTCAGAAGTGCCCATACAGCCATCCAGTACAGCGTTGCCAGCACAAGCAGTACCAGCAACTGTGACTCGCTCCGGTCGTCACGTCCACTTCCCCGACAGATATTCGACCACAAATTTCGTTGACACTAGAGGGGAGTGTGTAGTGACCGATCATAAACGATACTCTGTGACGTCACGATGTCACGTTTTCTCGTTGTAGCGCTTTTCGCCTTGTGATGGATGGTAACCTAGCAACGGATGGCCAGAGAGTTTTTCGAACGTTTTAATCAGTTGATTGTATTTCGTCGTACAGAAAGGATGTCGCGTATAACTTGTCCGTGTGTGTGTAAATAAAATGTTCATGTCTTTAAGAATGAAATTTACATCTTCTCATTGCCGTCGCCTTTAACATGCTAATTTGCACTAATTAGCAATGCGCTATTATATACATTCTGTGGAAAGAATCCACCAGAAAACATTGAGCACGATACAATCAAGATGAACTTCTTTCAAAGAAAGAAAGCAAAGTTTATAATTTACCGATCAAAATCATCCAAAAGTGACGAAACAACAGAATTCAGCCGGAATATGTCCCAGCCATAGCGCCAGTACAAATGACCCAAAGTGACAAGAGACCATTCGCTGTCTTGAAATACAAATTTCTCGCCATTATATATTCCCCAGAGACTTTCATGCGGAGTTCGCGGCTTTAAACCTGGAAATAAAAAACAAAGGGAACATAAACTTCATGTTGAATTGTCTCTAACCCATTAACATTCTCGACTTTCGCCAGAAATCAGCAATGGATACAATTTTTTTTTTCAGCTGCAAATAAATTAAAATATTGGCATAAGAGTTTCTAACATCTTGAAGTTGCTGAAAATGCCGAGCTGCAAGCTGGAAAATATGGCATAATGCCATCATTCAAAGGAGCGAGACAATGCCAATTTGATTTCACCAAGGCTAAATGAATGAATGCCAGAACTTTGCCACTGAAGTTATCCCGTTGCCGAGATCTCTTCCAGCCCAGCTTGGTGGCAGTCTGGAACACTTTATTTTGTGTCAAAAAAGAAAAAAAAAGATTAAAAAAAACCATACGAAATTTTTACAACATTTCCCCCGCACAATTGAAAACTGTCACGATTAACAAATTTTGTGGTGATTACAGATGAGATGGGGTTGGTAGTTGGAGAAAAGTTTCGGGGTTTCGTTAAGATGGATGAATGTATACATATTAGAATGGAAGTATGTTTTAAAAGCAATTGAGGGCCTCCAATGCCATCTCATCTGTTATCTTATACTTGACATATTATATGCACAGGATACAAAAAAAGAAAAAAGAAATGAGAATCTTATTGTGAAAAAATATATATATCCATCAGAGCGAGTCATCTCGCTTAACACCTTATTGGTAAGCAAATGGGTTTGACAACTTGCAGACTAGAAGCTAGCATCAGTTTCAATGGGTTAAGTTCGCTCGCTCCGGTGGATCTGATGAAAATATGCAAAATAGAAATATTGTGTGGGAGAATATATACAATTAGGATCACCCGTGCCATCTTGCTTAGCACCTTACTCGGTGAGCAACATGAATACGACAATATGAGTATGCACGTGTGTTGTGGACATGAAATGCATGAAGAACTTAAATACAGTATCACCCTAACCCTGTTTTGGTGAGCAATGTGGGCCTGGTTTAAATGAGAGATTGTCTGGAGAAAACCTTAGCTAAGGATCAACTTCGGTCTTCGTGTTTTGGTTGACTCGCTCTGGCTGGTTATATCTATATTAAAAAAAATTTATATATATAAAATATAAACTATGTGTAATGGTTATTATGAAACCATTCGTGTCCTCCGACCTAGCACTTTCGCTAGAATAGAAAAATGAAAAGACACTTGTGGTTATCACATTTACATCATTGTAACGGGAATGTCATAAAAATTCCTGTTCAGGTCCCGTTAGTATATATGCTATATCTTGCACATGTAATGGTTATGTATTAGTAGTGACAGTCATGTGGATATGATTTTTGTTGTTTTTATCTATTTGTTCCCCCTCCCCTATTTTCGTAATATTTAAAACATTATTTTATAAATCTGGTGGACAGATTTTGTATTCGTTGCCATGTATATATCTGACAAGGCTTGTAATCCTTGCTGCTGTATTTGTGTTTTGAGACTCAGTAAAAAAGTTTACGACCCGTCATTTTAGAGGCTATAGATTCGTTAAAATGGGTTTTAAATAAAAAATACTAACCGAGTAGTTTCGAGAAATCCATAAGATATTTGTTCCGAGGATGTATGACAGATGCACCAGATTCATAATACTCGCCAGCGACATTTATTGTTGCGACTCTGCCCCCAATGACTTCTCGCTCAAAGACGGTAACGCTGACATTTTTGGCAAAAAGTTCTTTCAGGAAATAGGCGCAAGCTGTACCTCCCATTCCTCCACCAATGATAGCTAGAAGAACAAATGACAAAAACACATGTAATAAAGAATAATATGATGTAGAACAAGTACTTTAATAATAGTCAAACTTGGCTCATGAGGAAAGACCTGGAAGCATGTTGTGGCAATCTGTTAGATTTGATATACGGGTCTGAGGATTGGTCTCAATTCTTCAACATTTTGTGCTGCTTTCAGCCTGCAAATTGTTAACTACATAAAGAAAATTTTTTAGGTGCCATGACGACCTGAGATTTGTCCAGCCCTGCAATAAATCTTTGGAAGCACCAGAGTTCACATGGGACAATGTGCTGAAATAACTGGGTGTCTATCAATTATCTCAGTATCCGGCCATTCAAGATTGATTTGAGTGTATTTAGCGCCTAAAGTAATTCTCTTTAGTACCTTTCTGCTGATGTGCCTCTCAGAGATTACAACATGAAAGAAACATTGATACACCCCCCCCCCCCCTTCAAAAGTTACCAGTCACTCTGTATTTTCAGGAGGAAGGGAAGTACGCTGCATTGAATATTCATTAGCTATTTGAGAGAGCCTAACTAGTCTGAGTCCCCAGGTTTTGTTTTAGTGCCTCCAGCTACGCAAGTAATACTATAGTGACAAAAATTATGGGCCTTGGGAAACAAAGAAGAATGTAGGGTGTCTGCCGCAAGTTCGTTTCCACTTGCAATGAATTTTCCAATGAGGGTTTATATGAGAGCACGTCAGTACTTTGAACAAGAACTTACCAGAGGGCCTCTTGCTGTCAGCCCATATAAATAATCATCAACAAATTAAACCTGCTGGGGCTTCCGGTTGTCGTGGCGGCAGTGACCGGCCGGGCTTGTGCACTATTTCTGGCTGGAGATTCCCGGGGTTTTTGGGATTGAATCACTGGAGGCCCAATCAACAGCCAATGGGGAGGGAATCAATGGAACAGGGAACAGGCATTGTGTCTGTAACCAAGACTTGAGACAGGTTTGGGGGAGTAGGGCACTCACAAGGAACTGTCTCATGGGCACCCCAGGTCTAGCTTCTTGTTCCTCTCAGCATGGCCCAACTCACCAAGGTAAAGGACATATCTCTAACAGGACAAAGGGCCTCTTGGGCAAGCACTAAGGGAACCGAAGAGACACCCTTGGAAAATATCACATATATAGCCCTGCTGGCTATATTTTCCCTACATCTTACAGACCCATGGGGATGACAAGGCTACCTTTATAAAGTCGAAACTCGTTATAACGACCGATATGATGAGTCCTAAATATTTTAAAATAACTTCACTATAAGTTTTCAATTTCGAAACAACTATCCGATATAACGTCGGTTTTTTAAGGAACGATAAGGGTCGCTATAATGAGCGTTGACTTTAAACCCATTAACCGACTAGCGGTTCGAGGTGTTGGCACAAAACCACTTCAAAAATGCTTGGTCTCCAGGATTAAAATAGCTTTGAAAACGTTTTGGCTATTTTTCCTTCCTCCCCGCACGCACAGCAGGACAGCGAGGACTCTTTGTGAGATTTGATTCTTTGTACTGCCTTGATTGTCACAGAGATGTCTACAATTTTCGCGGAACAACATACCCTCATTGTACTGCGGTTGATAATGTACAGCGTGAGATTTCACTTCTAAAAAAGAAGAAAAAAGAATTTTTCTCTTACATTCAAATACAATAGTATTAAGAATGTCTAAATAAGCTCAGAACGAGTCTGTTTTGAAATCTAGGTGAATATTTGTAAAGGAAAAAAGAAAATAGAGCATATCTTCTCTTTTTCTAAATAACCTGGATTTACACATAAATGGGAATTATATACATACAATGCTATGAGCCACAAAGGATAATTGACTTTCCGAGTTGACCACACACATGTGGCAACAGCGATTCTCGCTCAGTACCGTGGGGAGCCCAATAGCTTTGGGAGTGTTTGTGCGAAGAAATGAGAGAGGCGTGTGCTGAACCATCATTGTCATGTTTCAACAAAGACGTTGAGGGGGGAAGGAAAATCGGTTTTTTACGTTCAGAAACTTTTAGAAACGGATTTTCTGAATCGTGTTTTCACATGCAGAACCTTTTTGATGCAGACATTTTTACCCGTATATCTACGTGCAGATCCATCGGTCGGTTAAACAACATTATCGTACTGGGAAATGGGGACTCTGGTCCTCCTTCCCTAGATCCTGGGGCCAGGACCCCATACAAAGATTATCCACGAGCCCCAATTGCGTGCATTCATAGTTTAAAAATATACATGGATAATGGAGAGTTCATTTCTGTCCTTCCCCCACCTCAGGCCTTAAACAAGGATTTAATGAGTTTATGATAAGATTAGCGTATCACAAGAACAATAGAGAAAATATACAAGGTAAATTATTGGAATCGTTCACAAGCAAGAATTTACCGATCCTTTGATGAGTGAAACTCGAAACCATCGTGAAAACTGAAACAGTCATCGTCACTACCAAATAGAACTGATGAGACCTCATGATGTTTCTGTTATTTTTAAAAATCTAATACACAAACACCGGCCATTAGCATAAAGTAAACAAGGCTAGACTCAGTTCTTCTTCTTCCTCAATTATACAGGGCCGTATGCCAGCGGGCCATCTCCTGTTTCTGCGAAAATAAACGACTCAGTTAATGAAAGTAAGGCGCAATTCTCAAACTCGAGGCATGAAAAATTGCAAAGAACTATATAAAATTTACTTAATTTATTATTATATAATCACAAAGATTATTACTATACAAATTATTAGTTTAATGAGTGTGAGTTTAACTTTCAAACTGGAACCTTACCTTTTAGCTCTATAACTGAACTTGATCAGAAATAAGAAAATGTAAACAAAAACACGATGTCCCGGAATCAACAAGGTCGGAATTTTCGGTCGTATTATTACGACAAGGTCGGTTTTCGGGTCGTCGAAGAGAAAAAATCTCTGGAGAAGCTTCTGAACGAGAAGCCGATTGACAAAACAAAGTTGTCCAAGTTTTGTCTAATGTTCTCGATACCGTCTATGTATAGGGAGATTGTGTGGAAGATACTGTTAGGTGAGTTGGTGTCTCGTTATTAGACATTGTTATCGAGCACCCAGTAACTGTTGAAGATTGATACAGCAAGTTATGCTTGAAACTGGATGAACCAATGATGTAAACAACACTTTAAGGTCTGTTTACACGCGTTAAGCGATGTAGTAGTTAAGTTTGTTTACATGATGCAAGTGATTTTAGTTAACTTAATTTTAAGTTGTCAAGTACTTTAAAATGTATGTAGATGTTAAGGGCTGTTTACACGCCGTTAAGTTGTCAAGTGATTTGGTTGAGAAGTGCCGGATTCTATTTTTTTAGTTAAGCAGGCCTATGCGCCAGTGGGCCTCCTATAAAAATCTTCCAATCCACTTAACGTGTGGCCACTTTTTTTTTGAAAACTTGCCAACTTAAAATTTAGTACACAACTAAATTACCTAATGCACGTAAATGAGCCTTCTATTTTAAGTTGTCAAGTTTTAAAAAAACCAAATCCACTGTAAATTCACTATGGAGAGGCTCTGCCGAAGATCTTGCAAGGAAAGGGTCGGAAGGTGTCATCCTTGAAAAAAGTACATTCATCTTACCCAGCCAAACACAAAAACATAAAATTAGCGTTGGAGTTCAATTATTAAAGCCGCAAAAATATCTTATATATAAATGTGAAAGTATGTATGTAGGATGGGATACAGTTTTGGACCGATCGTCGCCAGATTTTGCGTATATACCACACAGGACCGGGATTGAACTGTAGGCTACTTTAAAAGTTCATCAGAGCAAGGCAAATGCCCAAAATGGGCAAAAAACTGTCGGGCAACAAGGGTTTTGGGGCCTCAACAATTACTTTCGGAACGTTTACTTTGGTTACAGTGGTTTCCAACAATGCGTTTTAGACGTGTATATATGCCCTTACAATGGTTTGTCACACCTTTAATTCTGTTATTATAACAGTTTATTCCTTTATAACGGTTTGTAAGTTTTCCAATCCTCCCAGAAATTAAAGAAAACCCGGGAAGAGCGCCGGGTATTTCTGCTAGCCTATGTACAGGATATCCTGTAAGTGCTAATGCTGTCTTTATCTCATCAACCGCCCATCGTAGAGGTATAGTTTCAATTTAAAAAATGCTTAAAAAGCATTTGATTTGCCGCACAAGCTGGAGATATGACATCACTAACAACCATGCGCGTACGCAGAATTTTCTCGAGAGGGGTTTCAGATTTTGTTTCCTTCTAAAGGTAGATTTTTACATTTTTCCTGCAAAATGACACTATAATCTTTGTGCAGGGAGGGGGAGGGGGTTAGAACCCCCCCCCCCCTTGCGTACGCCAATGCTAACAACAGAGAACAACTACTACGACAAAACTCAGAATAAAAATGTTCAACGCCAGCTGATGAACTCAATGCTTGCCTCAAATCATCAACACTCTGATATGAAGGTCAAAATTTATTATTATCTACCAACATGCAAGTTCAACTGCAAAATGGCTCGGCACTTCTATCATTTCCACATCAGTTGATCAAACTTGTCAATGGAAGAATTCCCGTAGACCGAAGCACTGAACTGATTACGTTCCCAAATGGATTTTGCCAGTTGCCACACAAAACTCAGTTCAAGAACTTGCATACAAATTTTTCCCAAACATTCAATAAAATCACAGAAACCATGAATGGCTTTGTGAGAGAGTGATTCTAGCACCGAAAAATGACAGTGTGAACTAGATCAACGAAAAAAATCCTAAAAATTATTCCGGGGGACTCCACATCTTACAAATTGGTTGACACTGTCATAGACTCAGCACAGACAGTTCTGTATCCTGCAGAATTTCTGAACTTTTTGGATATTCCGGGTGTGCCACCACACAACTTGACCCTCAAAGTCGGAGCACCTGTAATGCTTTTAAGAAATTTGGAAACACCAAGACTCTGCAATGGCACCAGACTCTGCGTGAAGAAATTGCACAATTACATCCTTGAAGCAACGATTCTAACTGGATGTGCTGAAGGAAGAGAGGTCTTCATTCCACATATCCCAATTATCACTGAAGAAATGCCATTCACTTTCAAGCGATTACAGTTCCCGATTCTTTTAAATTTTGCCATGACCATCAACAAAGCGCAAGGCCAGTCATTAGCAGTGGCAGGTATAAACCTACTTGAGCCCTGTTTTTCACCCGGACAGCTTTTCGTCGCTTGTTTGCGTGTTGGTAATCCCAAAAATGTGTACATCTACACACCAGATGAAAAAAACAAAAAAATATTGTGTATCCACAAGTGATTGCCTGAAGTTTTTAATTAAAATATTTAAAAATAAAAGTAAATTTTTCGTACTTGATGCAGAATTTTTTTTGATTAAGAAATAATTAGTAAGCTATACATATATACCTTTTTTTACGGGGCGGGCAACATCGCCGGGTATCAGCTAGTTATTAATAATTGCAACAGTTGGCTAATTATTGCCTCTCGAGCTTCTTGGCGATGTCTATGAAGAACTTCTTTTTCAACATTTTTCACCACCACTGTGGTGATTGCGTGGTCATAGTGACGGACTTGCATCACGGGGACCCGAGTTTGAGCGCCACAGTGGTGGTCGGCAGAAGGTGATTTTCTGTGGTTCCCAACTTGGATCACAAATGAGATCCAATCTCCCCGTTAAAAAATCTCACCACAGAGAGCAACAGGCCTGCAAACTATAAATATTGTGTCATTTCACTTTTGAAATATAGATGGTAGTACTGAAAAATCATACACAACACTAGATACATACTCAGAGCATTACGTGCACACACTTACACTTCCGGCACAACTCACTTGGTAGTAAATTGCCCATGGCACCTGAGTTGTGCTCAGTTTAAAAAATTTCTCCCGTAGAAACTCTATTAACAGTAGAACCTTGTTTATGTGATGTTCAAGAGGCAGAGCCAAAACATCCTGTTAATGTGTAAGTCTTTTAAACAGACTTTTTAAAGAAAATGTCTCTCCCCCCCCCCACACACACACACAAGCTTACAAAATATTACAAAATTCAATGTGTTTAATTGCATCTCCAACTCTTATTTAAAAAATATTTTAATAACGCTTGAGGGAAAAATAAATTGTGAATTTCAAATCACTTAAAGAAATAATATGTAGTTGGAAAACATTACCTTTTGTGATGCAACAGTGGGTAAAAAATTGCAACAAAATCTTCTCGACTTGGGAAAATTTCCCATCGTGGACTCTCATTTCTTTGGCAGTAGATAATTTGCAACTAACAGCTTGATCTTTGATTTTGTTTCTTTGCTTTACAATCGTTTTCAAAGTTGCCACAGGGATATTCAACTGTTTTGCAAGATCAACTTTCGTCATAAATTTAAAATTCTTTTTGAATTCTTCCAAAATTTCCAGTTATTTTTTTAAAGAAAGTACTTTTCCCTTTTGTCGACATTATGAACAGTAGATTTGACACAGAAAACAAACAAAGCACCGCAACAAAAATAAATTCCATGGGAAACGATCGAAATAACTTATTGTGTGTGAGTATCGTATGTCTCTTATCGGCAGACTTGGGCCTATACCCTCCAAATGTTTAAATTTCTTAATGTGTGGACTTTCTTACCCTTTAAGGATAATGCTGAAAACATTGGGAGAAAAAAAATTTGGAAAGGCCATATGGGTGTCAAAACTATTGAAACCAGTTTCTTTTCGTCTCACCGCATCTGCGTATTCTCAGAAACAAGCAATAAACAAATCGCTTAAGAGTCCACTCTAAATGATCATCAGCTAGTTCACTGGCCATTTTCATATATGTCGGCAATCATCCTAAAATGTATGGCTATTGCGATCACAATATGCAAGAACTAATGCAGTAATGTGTTTTAACTGTAAACAAAAATTATATGAGTTTGACAAACATGTTTTCAAACGATTCGGTGTATGACTATAAGTGAAAATGTCAAGTAATTGAGGTTTTGCAGCATATAAATGAATTATTTTGACATTAGAATGTATAGGAACATATTTCGATGCAAGCCAAACTTTGTATAAATGTGAAAGCCATATAACCGTATACCGAGCGACGTGCAAATGAGGTTCCACTTTATTTCTTTTTTTTATTTCTCTATCTGTGCTGTACCTAATCATATGTTGTTTGAGTGACGTAACTCCAAGACCGTAGCATTGTGGGATTTATGGTCTCTATTGGCGTTCAAAAAATTAATACTTAAAATTTTTTTTGAGTGACCCATAATATTTCTGCTGGATATTTTCATATTTCTGTGCATAATTATTGAGTAGTAGAATTAGTGGTAATTTTTTCGAAGCTTTTTGAGGATGACACCTTCCGACCCTTTCCTTGTCGGTCCAGCCCCCCCCCCCTCCTCCCCCCACTGCCAGATTTGCGGATCATTCTTCTACTGTTTCTAACATAGATTGATTTTTAGATTGTTTCAGTAATTTTCATGCCTATAACATTTGAAAAACATTTGTGGCAAACATATTCTTCTACAAACTGGAGAATTGTCTCCTCCAACCACTTTGCTGCTATATATTTCCGAGAAATCAAAGCTAAAGGGAGAAATGGAGTGTAAATAGTGGGGCTCCTGATTGTCTTACTTTTCAGTGTTGTTATTCGCATTGAAATAACCATCTTTGTTACATTTTTTACAGATGTGGTATCCGTGAATACAGGAAGCCACCAAGCAGTGATGGGCCATCGAGAAGGACAGTTCAAAGATCTCCGGGAAGCTCTCGAAGTCACTCGAAAGATTAATGAGAATACACCTGAGCCATTGATTTACACATTAATGTATTTGATTAGTCTCGGGAGACCCAGTTTCTGTTTAGAAAAAGAAGTAAATATTCAACATTTTCTCTGTTTGGCATGGTTTTCGTATTTTATTTGACATGAACTAGAAGTGAACCATTTTTTTCTACCTCTTTACATGTTTGAACACAGTTTAGACAACACATCTTTAACAGCTGTCCTCTAAGAAGCATGAAATGCTTGTGCCAAAGTTTATAATTAAATTACCATTTTTAGATCAGGGATGGCCAACAGCGGTCCCTCAGGCTGCGTGTATCCCATGAGGTGATTTTGTGCAGCCTACGACTAGGCAAAATTATTGTGTATTAAATTGATTTTCTTATCATTATTTAAGTCATCATTTTCCACAGCAGACCTGATTAACAGACTATTTGCTTTCATTACTTCTAGTGATGGTAGTAATTAGTTATGTTCTCTCTCTCTCTCTCTCATCACACTGCCTTTTCATACATACGTATTACTCTTAAAGTTTATTGGCATTTTTATCCCATTTCTTTCCTCCATCTCATTAGGCAAGTTGTGGCTTCTGTAATTGTTGCTGAATGTGTATATTTGGTGCTGTCTCACAGTGATGAAACTTTTTCAAAGTGGATGCCAACACAAAATGACACCTCGAAATTACAACTGACTAGGCTACGCAGACCTTAATGATTTCAAAGAGCAGAAATGTGTCATATGGGATGGGTGGGTTCATATTGTGCCAGTGAAGAAATGAGTGCCACACCCAGGCACAAGATAGTATGACACCCAGACACAATGACTTTTTGTGTTGAAAAAAAGTGATTATGAATAGCTCATCATTATGAAATGAAACATCTTAATGCTTTATTCGTAGGAACAGTTTTACCTCGTTTAAAAGTTTTATTTTGGTTGTATTTGACATTCAAATATTTTTATGAGCATTTTTTTTAGCCACCTCGTTGGGAAATGTGCCTGTTGGGGGCCTTTGTGTTTGTATTTAGAATTTTATAACTAACATATTTCCTTGTAATGAGGCAATCAGTCAAATTCACTTACTAAGTCTTTAAGATATTGTGAAAATAATCGTTGCTTGAGGCCTCCAGATCATGTGAAGTTCAAAGTGTTTGTCACAGGCTTGAGAACATTGCAGCTCATTTTCAACTCTTTGCAGCAAAGAACCTGCTGATAAATTACGCAATGGATAAATTGCAGTTCAAGAATTTTCCGAATGCATTTCCTTCAATTTTGCTGTAAGTCTTGAAGCAAAGTTTTTGTCAGCCATTGCTGACATGAATCGTTTCTCACCACTTGGAGTTGATATTTTTTCTCAGTGCATAATTTGATACATTTTGCCACGATATCTGAAATATCTTCTCCTTTTGTGGTTTCATCAATAGAAATTATTTCTGAAAATTCTTCAGTGATGTACAGCGATTGCTATCACAAACTCTTGTCATTTAAGCAACTTCTTTAATATAGAAGAGTTGATCCACTTTGCCCAAGAATATTTAGAAGACACCAACGAATAAAGCAAATACACTGTGTATTTGCCTTATTCGTTGGTGTCTTCTAAATAAACTTCTTTAATACCTGAAATTTTGTTAAGCGCTCTTGAAAAACACTGTACATTTGAGGATATTACTTTCAACTGGTCACGTAAGACAGGCTATCGCTGCTATTATTCTTTTGACTGATATGTCTCGGTATAAAAATGATTATGAAATACTTGCACATATTGAAGACAGACATTTTCTGCAGCATTTACCATCCATTTCTTAACCAAGGAGCCATTGCTAAAATGATTGGAAATTTTCTGTGAATATATATAGCTGATTTCATATCTATAGGGACTCACACTGTCGATTCATTCGGATTTATGATTTTTCTGAAGTAAATGCTTCATACTTTCTATTTAAAAAAAAATTGGATCATGGAACGGCTCTCAAGCCGCTGATAGTTTGTTCGAGGTTGCAAGTTTGACACCCCTGGTTTAGATCAACATCTCAATCAAACACTCTGTTCAAGTTGCTTTCAGGGATTGACATTACACTGCTGATTTGAGTTTGTACAAATAACAGTGGACTCGCACTAATCTGGCACATATCAGACCATAGTATGCCAGATTACAAAAATCGCTGGATTACTGGAAGTTAATTGAAAAAGCCCATTTAAATGCAGTGAAACCTTGATATAATAATATTCCGTGAGCTAGAAAAAATTGTTGCAGAGGGATTATCATTATCTTGAGAAGCAACATTGCCATCACGTGCCACCAAATTTATGTTGTTGTTGACATCTTTTCTAAATCTGCATTGTTAGTACCATCAAAAAATGGGCTTCAAAGTATTTGTTCATCGCGAAAAACTAATTAATTAGTTGATTAATGAAATTCATTGTGATGCTTTTGTCCCTGTAAAGAATTTAATCATATTGCACTTTTGAGTGTTACAGAGAAAGTGGCTATACCAACAACTTTATCAACCATGTGATGGAAAAGACAAATGTTATTAGATGCTCTTGGGGGAAATGAAAATAAGTGACGAAGTTTAAAATAAATTTTGAGCAAAATATTAAATAAACATTGGTGTAGTGATTTCAAAATATCGTAACAGAGGGATTTATTATAATAGAGGATATTGTTGTATCAAGAGGTTGTTCAACATTAGGCTACATTCAATTCCAAACAAGATTTGAAAAATAAAATTATAGAGAGATTTATTGTTCTATCGAGTATTGTTGTTGCGAGGTTTCACTGTAATATAATTTTTTTTGCACAGACATACAGTGACATGTTTTCCTTTTCTATGTCCAAAGAAAACCATCCTAAAAACATTGGATTACTGGATGAGCTGGACTAGCATGTGGCTGGATTATCAAGAATCTGCTGTATGTCAGCATCACCAGATTGGTGCCCTTCTCCTCCGACGATGAGCATAGATGGCCTGTGACTCAGAAAAAGTTGAAGAAGGCCAATTCAGATCAGTTTTACCTGAAACCTTGGATGCCTGCAGCTTCAGTTGATTCCTTTCTGTGAGTGGGCCCAGTAATAAGCACTAATGATGGGAAATATAATAAACAAGGAATCACTCATGACCTGGTTTGACTGATATCATTTAGAAACACTAATTTAGACCATGGAGCACTATATGATAGAGTTCTTGGTAGGCAGAGGAGCTCAGAGAACAATTTAACATCCACACACAAGGTCAGGATGTTAATCTTTCTGCATCTACCTACCTCAGCCTAAGGAGGTAGCATTAGTCTCGAGGCCCTCCAGGTATTGGCTATGTGCATATTTATGACTCTGTCTCTAGGTTTGTTCTGGAGTGTAAAAACAAAGTGAACATTCCCTAGTGCTAGCTGGATGAGTTTGTTTGATTCAAGCATCCTCAAATACCTCTCATAGTTGTGATAAAATAAATCAGTTCACTTGTGATGTACAATTAACCATCTGTTTTACGGACAATGGCAAGACAAAAAAAAAATTGTCCATAAAAAAAGGATGGCTGTTATTCGAGGGTTTGAAATGCATACTTTTATTATAAAAGGGGAAATTATTATTTGGCCATTAAAGGGGGGGTGGTGACCACATCTGAAGGGTGTCTGTTAAGAAGTGTTTTACCATTCATTTAATGCAATGCACATTTGAAGACAATTCAAAATCATTCAGACTCATAATCACTTTCAGAGAAAATCTAAATGATGGGAAAAATTGAATCATGTTGTGACGCCATCTAAATTTGTTGCAGAAAAAATGTAGGGCTTTGTTAAGATTTTAGCCTGTGATTTTTTATTTAGTATTTACTATTTGATATGTGGGAATATATTTTTTTCAGATGTCTGAACCATATGCCCAAAATCTCATTGCCATTGCTTCTGCATTCACAGGAATCGGATCCACAGAAGTGAATCGGTACTGGCTCTTCAGAAACTTCATGAAATTTCAGACTAAATTTACACCTACATTGAAACCTCTGGTTAGTTTCATTTTTTTAAACCTGATGTTTTGAATCTTGTGTTAAATTAATGATGGACTGGCCATTTCAGGTTTGTTCTGGTATGATCTATGCCACAATATTGTCTGTACTTATTGGGAAACATTCTGGCCTGTATGTTGGAAGTTCCGCAGAAGAATTTGTGTGTGTGGTGCATGCACAGTTTAGCAGTAGCAGCATTATTTATTTGGATAGGGTGAGATGGGTGGGGAAATACAGCAGGGGGGGGGGTAACCTTTCAGACATCACGGGTCAAATTTGAACTATCCTTGAAGTGTGCAGGTCACCAAACTGTTGTATTTATAATTCTGAAAAGAATCCATACACAATGCTATTTAATTATAATGCTTTATTTAGGCATATGCTGTTTATCTGAGTTTTGCTATGATTAATTCCCAATGATTCTTCCAGGTAGAGCAGATCGAATCTGTAATACGGACGGAAGACCAGGAGCTGTACAGACATCTCTCCTCTTTACAAGCATTCAGGATATTGCCATTTGAAACTTGGTTCAACAGATATTTCGCTGATGTTCTTCATGTTCAAGCTCTAGAGAGGCGAGTTTCTTTCCCCCCCCCTTTATATTTTCAGTAAGATGGAGGGGGGGGGGTGTCTGAGATTATTTAACTCCTTCCCATCTTAATTTGAGTCAAGATTGGTTATGCATGATTAATTGTTCTTGCCCTTTCTAAGTGTAACTTGGTCATAGAGAGATTTAACAGATTGTGGTTTTGCACATTACCACTGTGGGATCATGTGTGAATCTTGATGGATTTGCATTGCAAAAGTTTTATATTTATACAAGTTTTTTTTATTTTTTTACTGCAAGTGGCACTCTGTTGGTCAGTTGAAGTTAGATTTCTACGATTTCCCAACCTCAAGGCTTGAATGGGAGCGGGTTTTCCCATTTCAGAAGGCTTCTTTGCAGAGAGCAGAAAGACCTTCAGCACAAAATGTGCATAAAGGGCCATTCAAGTATTACTTCAGCAGATTTTTACTCATTTTTTATCCCCCCATCTCCCATCACATATTAGAATCAGAGACATACGCAGAGGGTTGGGGGGCAGAAGGGACTCGTGTCTTCCCCCACCCCCAAGACAATCAAAAATTTATTTTTGATGCAAAAATATTTTTTAAGAAGTTGAAATATTGAAAGAAAATACCTTTATTGTTGTTATAGTCAATTTATGTTAATTTCAATGCTATTTGAAGGCTAATAACTCAAAATTTGACTTTAAGAAACACATTGTGCTCCATGCTCTAGGCCAGTGTTTCCCAAAGTGGGCAATGTCACCCCCTCATGGGCAGTGGAATGGTCCAAGGGAGCAATAGAAGCTATGGATTTAACAGAACTCTATGGGTTCACTTGAGTTGGGAGGCGATGAGAGAGAAAAATTTCTAAAGGAGGGGGCGATTGAATAAAAATTTTGAGAAACTATGCTCTAAGCCATAGTTTCCCAACCTTTTTTATCCCTTCTTCAGAAATGTTTTTCTCCCATTGGCCCCTCCAATGCCATCTAACCCATAAGATCCTATGTTATACCCGTAGCTTCTACAGTTACCCCCCTGGAACATTCCATTCCCCCGGGGCATTAACGCTGACGTTGGGAATCACTGCTCTAAGCCTTTTGTGTCCCCTGCAAAGGTCAATCCTATGCACTCTCCTGATTGGGATTGTCCTTCAAGAACATACATTGTGAGTCCGACCACCACCGTCCAACACTCTGCAGTGAACTTTGCTATGAATGCACAGGGATCATTTTTCACATAACAAATTGGACAGTGAACAACACACTATATTTTTTAGCTTGTGCTTTTAAGTCCTCTTGCCATCAAAAGTCAGCAAATTTGAAACCCCCCAGATGCTGATGTAATACTTGAATGACCTCTAAGCAGTCAGCTTCCCCTTGGTAAGTGATGTGTTGTACTGTTGAACAATTACAACGAAAATTGAAATTACATTACCACGCTATGTTTGTGAAACATAATAGGTTATCACCTGGAGTCAGTGTCTGACCACACACAACATACATTTTTTCAATTTTGAAATACAAAAATTTATATAATGGAGAATGAGAGCATATTGCTCGAATACGAAACGAATGCCCGTTTTTCTGATTCTGTTTTCATTTTCCATGCATATAGTTTTAAAATTATGCATTACTGTGCACTCTATAAATTTGCCTGCATGCCCTCTATCAAGCAATATTTTAATTAATGTTTTATCATGTATTTTGCAAAAACATGATCACATAACCATGGCTCTTACATGTTTGTGTCAAATAAGCCCTACTTTTGGTGCATTAGAAATACGACAAATTTTCAGCAGAGCACATTGCTATGGCAAGAAATCTTCCTTTCCTCTCACGACCTCTCAGCAAAAAATATTTAAAAGCCATTCGGAATCAGTGAAAAAAGGTCCTGAGTATAAAATAATATCAGAATATCATAGTGCAGAAAGAATTTTATGAAATGTATATTTGTTGTGACTGACCAATTTTCCTTTCATTTCTTCAATGCTGTAACATTATTCATTATTTCTAGGGTATGGGACAGGATCATTGGTGGATCGTGTAAGATTCTGCCATTCGTAGGAGGTTCGATATTGATCACGCTCCGCAGAGACCTGCTTAAGTGCCAAAAAGGTGAAGAAATTCTCAGTGTGCTTAACAAGGTGAGAACACAACAATTTTTTCTTCTTGGGTAATGTTATGTTTGATAACAACATAAGTAACATTCTTCATTTATTGTATAAGGTAGCTATGGGCAAACTACAGCTCGCGAGGCTAGATGCGGCCCACCAAGTGGTTCCATCCAGATTGCCAAAGGTGTCCAGGTAGAAAAGCATCAATACACACAACAAAATAAATGCCTAAGCTGATCATATTTCCTTAATCAAAATATGGGAAATAGAAAATCAGTATCCATGTGCATGACATCGCCAATTATTGACAAAAAATTGTCAAATGCAAGTTCAGTTGCTAATTATAGCCAAAACAATTTCAAAGGCAAATGAAGCTGCTAAATAATCACTAAGCTGTTTGAAAATTGTCTATGGTGAGACATAGGGAGCTTCCATAAAAGAAGCAATAAGTGAAAATTTATAATTTACCAAACAAAATGTATATGTTTAATACATATGTGAGAAAGATATGTTTAATGACTAATATAATATAACATATTTAACTGGGCCATGAAAGAAAATCTTAATTCTTGATTTCAAAAGTTCCTGGCCTGCGAACTGAAAAGTTTGTGCACCACTGGTATGAGGTGGTGTAAAAAACATTCTGGGACAAATGTTTATAAGCATATCACACACGGCACATTAGTGTCTGTCAACACAAAGAATCGCAGAGCTGAGAAAGCATTTTGAGCTTGACTATTCTCGATAATAAACTTTGAAACTACCCAAAATGACAAGAAATGACTTGTGCTTGCAAAATTTTAAAAGCGAAAGTAATACCATGCTACTCAGATGCCAATCCTTTCAATAAGGACCAAGAACTTATGGACTCTGGGGGTGAACTATCTCTGCGGTCCTTAGCCGAAAAAAAGTAGTTAAGCCCCGATTTGTCCTTAGATGGCCAGTAGTTCGACTTTTCGGTACTATCTCTAAGCTAAGGACTTTTTTTTAGTAGTTACTTAGGACCGCTGCTAAGGACTGCCTAGCACCAGTCCTAAAGCAGCAAGAAAAGTAGTTCACGGCGGCCATCTTAGAAAAGAGGAAATTTCGGCTCTGGCCACTAGTTCTCGCTGTGATATTTAGTGATGAAATATTCTGTTTTTTTTCGAATTAAACAATTTTTTACGATAATAATGACAGACATAACTTAGATTATATCTTCGATGTCATCAAAGTTGAAGTGATTCATCGTTATATCCTGCAAAACTAGATGTTGACATCGGCGATCGAAGCCACGACGAAGTGCTAGCATGTTCATTACTGAGGTAAGAATTATTTTATTGCTATCGAACTATATAAGAAGAGTGTTTAGAAATATTCTTAATATTTTTTTGCTAGGTAAATGCGTTATTTAAAAATATAAATGAGCAATGTCATGCAATCAATAGGGCAGTGGATCCCACTTGGTAATGTTGAAAAATATCAAATAGCCCATCTATACTTTGGATTGTATTGAAAATATTTACATGGCAAATGAAACATAAATCTGCAATTACGATAATATCAGATTGAAATTTTACATTCTATGTTTTTTGCCGTATTAATTTTTTTCAATGATAAATTATGTCTAAATAAATTGAGCATGTGTGTAAATAAATAATTTGAATATTGTTGGCACAATAAAAATTGTGCTTGGATGACTATGCTATGAATAATCGCCTATAAATAAGGAAATTGAAAATTTGTGTTTTAGATCAACTTCCCTTCAATGCACAAAGTAACTAATAAGCTACAATTCATTGATAATAAATTACAGCACCTAAATGACAAAAAATTTAATTATTTTTTGTGATGAGTAATGGTGAAATTGAAATAAAGCATGGTAAAAATTGGCAGTAATGTTAAATATTAATTTTTGTAAAACTCGTGCACTAAAGGATTAAAATATAGATTTGATATTTTGAACTGTTCAAATGAACAATATTGTAATACTTAGTGGAAGTTAAATTTTGAGAAAAAAATCATGTGCCACTTCCTGAAAAATTGCACTCTGTAACTCGCTCTGAGATGAGGAATATTTAATAAGGAATCATTATATTGTTTTGTTGATATGAAAAATGAAATTTGTACAATGGGACTAAAAAACAAAGTTGGAATTTCAGGCACAGTTTTTATTGAGGTATATACATTATAACTAGAGGAAGCAGATTAGTGTTCGAAACGTATTACTACTTCAGTATTTGGGTTATGGCCTTGCTGTGTGTGTTCAAATTTAATTTTTTGTCAAAAATTGTTTTTGATTTTGTGTGTATGGGTAAACACAGAAAACAAATTTCCGTGTCGAATATTTAAGAACTTTAAAATATAACATTTTGAGATGTTATGGAAGTGAAACTTTTAACAACCATTTATTTTTTAACAATGTTGTTTGTAAACAGCTGAGAGATTATATATATATTAGTGTTTATACATTTGTGAGACTTTTCTAACTCCGAAAAATTTTGTTTCCCAGGAACTTGGCTGTAGGTAGCTACGAAGTTATGTGAAGGTTTTCAAGGTTATTATCAAACAATTCTCCCAGAGCAAACAAAGGTAATTTTAATTCTTTGTATTTGACTTTGAGCAACAGTTTCCATTATTATTTTCATGTAAAATGAAATATTTCCATGCATGATTTAATGACATAAATTTTAACAATCATCATTTTCACTGATTTCATTTGTATCAACAACCCTAGTGGAACAAATACAGTCGAACCCGATTTAACACCACCATCCCACCCACAGAATTTTGACGTTGTATCAGATCATAATCATAATAGCGTTTCGGAGAGGCTGTATTACATAAATTCACATGTTTATTAAGAAATGTTGTATTTCAGTGTCTTATTTATATTGCACCATGAATAAAATAACCTATTTATACACATTCAATTTTAAGTTGAGAAAATTCATAAAAATTGTAAACTGTACAATCACTTGAATATTTCTCAATATAAAACTCAACAGAAACATACTTCCCTCTGAAATTATTGTAATTTCAGCAACACATTTTATATGTGCAAAAACAAAATAAGCAAGGGGGAAAGGTGGCATTGTTTTTAGTCCATACCATATTGGTTTCTCTCGAGAAATATCTTGCTATGAGTAATTATCTTTATAATAATTTTTTCAGATACCATTGAAAGAACAACTGTTTTTGACATAATTGAATTGAGGAAATTAAGATAGACGATTTCTTAATGGCTATCTATACCACTCAAAATTTGACCAGTGCAAGTAAAAACATGTACTGTTGAAAAACTTGTCTTGGCTATATAAATGAGAGGGAGGACATTAAAAAAATACTTTTAGAAGCTTTACTAACTGAAAAGCAATATTAATTCTTTGAAAAACGTGTTATATTTACTGATGAGCAAATTTTGTGAATGGAAATATTAAAACAATATACTTGACGACAAATAATATCATACTTTTTAACTAGTGAGACCATACAACACTGCAAAATTTCTATGTTAATTTAAATAGGGGTTCCCCGATCCACAAGAGGTTGCTAAGGATGTGTTGTAGAGCAAAGCTGAAAAAGTAGAGTGAAAATATATAGTAAGCTGCGTGCCAATAGGTTTTTGCACTTCATCTGTCTGACCAAAATTTTAGGGTAGAAACATAATGTAGAAACAAAAATTGAAAAAGGCGCGGGCCAAATTTTTTGGCAGCCAAGCATATTTTTAGAAGAAATAATCTGAAGTAAAAAAAAATTATATTCAACTTTTTCAGCACTTAGTGATGATCTTCACATGTTGGAAGATTCAGACATAAACTCCAAATATTTTATGATCTGCATAGAAAATTTTAGGTGTCAGTATGAATTTTTTTTTTTGCAATGTTGGCTCTTAAGATTTGCCAAGCCCTAGGTAAATACATCTAGGCATGAACATGTGCATCTATGTGGAACACCAGGCCTCCCTTGCAAAACACAGTTTACACATTTTGGATCCTACTGTGATAAATGGTGGCGAGTCAACAAAGTGCTATTGTGCACGAATCATCTCTACTTATGCAAATAAAGACTGTTATAATTTGAAATCAAATATACAGTACATTTAAAGATTGATAAGCATAATAAAGGTGTTTTTTTCTTCCTCTTTCTAATTTCAGGTAAATCAACATTTGAAGATGCAGATGAAAATTAATGAATCTCAAAAAATTATATTCTTGAAAGATGCGATTTCTAAGAAAAGTACAACCAATAAATTGTGATTATGATAACTCTCTATGAACATATGTTTGAAATAAAATGTTTTTGTATGACAAATCATATGTGCAAGTTGTTATTTAATTCATGTTTCTATTAATCAATTTCAATCAATCAATCATCTTCTAATCAACTCAAATGAAATATATTGTCAAAATGAAAGTTATCAGGTGAAATTATTTGTTGGAAGCTAAATATGAAACAGATAAATTGATGAAAGATCTTTAATATAGACGTATATATATTTTAAATATTGAAGTATTCACTTCCATTAACAGGTAAGTGCTCATTCATAGAAAATCGTGTTCTGATATTTTTTAATACTGAGGAGAAACCTATAGTTTAAAATATAGAACTACAATACGCAGCAAGGCAGTTAATTCTTTTAATTATAAATTATCAATAATTTAATATTTTAGTTGCTCCAAAAATAATTTGCAATTCATTGTTTCAATGAATTTAAAAGGAATAAAAATGGATAATAAAAAATCATTTTTAACAAATTGGTCTTAAAAAAAAGTGGCACTCAATATTAAAAATAGTATTCAGCTGGGGCCTCAAGTAGGGCCCCTGAGGCGAATAGGGGGCCCAAAAATCTACAATTATTTTGCATAATAACCCTTTCAAGAAGAGCCCCCCCCCCCCAAAAAAAAAGGGAAAGTCTGTCCCGGAAAGGCACACTACGACACCATAGGCTCAACTAGTGCCGGTAACCTTAATTTAAAATTTTGCATTTCATCAGTATGCGACCCGCTTATATGCAGCTGGGGTCCCAGATACTCGATTTTTCAAGTATCCAAAAGTGGGATTCATGAGCTCGGACAAGAAAAATACCGAATCTTATTCTAAAAAAAGTCGCAAGATGAAAAATGCAACGTCTCATACGTTTACAAAATAATTAAACTAGCTGGCGATGTTAGAGTAAAAAAAATTGCAAAGCACGGGTGACAAAAATGTGTGGCGAGTCCCTCGGAAAAAAAAGTTTGTTTACAATCAGTTGTAAACATGAAATCGCTGCCACCACCCACTGCGGAAAACCGATTGTTAAATAATTAGTAGTAGTTGTAGGATTCAAACGGCATCCCGATTGGTTAGCGATCTGTTACTCTCGAAACCAAAAATTTTCTCTCCCTCTAACTACTGTTTCACGTCACGTGACCTTAAGGACTGGTAGTACATAGTACCTCTTAACTACTAGTAGTTGAAGCGGTCCTTAGCTGCAGTCCTCCGACCTGTAGTTCATTAGGACTAGTAGTTTCTAAGGACTGCAGAGATAGTTCACCCCCTGGCTGCACTTTATATTCTATCTCCTGTATGATACAAGGTTTTTGACTAGCACATTTGGAGTAGAACATTTAATTATCTGCCAGCCTTGAAATTGAATGGTCTGTTCACTCATCTGATTTAATGACAGTTTTATTTTTGACTGTATGGTCACGTGACCATAAAAAGTGGACCTGGATACCATCTTTAGTGGAATTAAAGACCCCTAATTGCATGAAAAACTCTTCCCTCCACCTGGATACACTAACCATAGGCATTCAATCTTTTGAGTTTTCTGGACTTCATTAGAAGGTCTATTCACACACAACAGTTGTGGCTTGTCTCCGTCCCAAGAGATATGTCTTGTTTCCCCTGAACATGATTCTGGGTCATTTAGGTCCCACACCAGTGCTCACCCCCGATTTTATTAAATACAAAATACAAATGCCACAACAGACAAGATGCCCAACAAGATGGCTGAAAAAAGATGTCCATAAAAAATATGGACGTCGAATACAAATAAATACAAATACAACGCCACAACAGGCAAAATGCCCAACGAGCTAGCTGAGAAAAAGATGCCCATAAAAATATGGATGTCATATATTTCAAAACATACATATCTAATATCTTTCAATACATATCTAATCTATATCAAAAATGTGTGTATTGTACGGTCTTGCGCTTTTGTTCATATATGTGTACTTTTTTTAAATCTAGCATTTGAATGCTTTTTATCAAAGGGTCCTCTGGGCTAGCGGTTCTCAACATTTCGAAGCCTGCGGCCCGGTTTCATTTATTTTTGTAAATGGAAGGCCCGATCAAACACATGATGATCAACACATCACAGAACATGAATGGGGGGAAAGGAAACGGCAGATTGGTCGCGGCCCAGTGTGAATGATGTCACTGCCCGGCAGTTGAGAAACACTGCTCTAGGCACCCTAAAATAAGGAGCTTCCCAACTCTTTGTATAATCTGATCATTGCCTGCTGTTTGCCTGCCCTCGCCCATACTTTTTCAATTGTATCAAAATATACACTCTCTCCAAGTCCTTTAGGTCCCACTTCCAGGGCCCCCGATTCATTTTTTACTTATTTGTCTTTTACAGTATCACAATTTTGTGCATGTGTATTTGTACTAGTAACTTTGAATCTTGTATTTGAATGCATAGTTTCAAAGGGTCCTCTAGGTACTTGAAAATAGGGGGTCCCTGAACGCAATGTATAATCTAATTTTCTTATGTCTGACCTCACACATTTTTTTTGTAACTGTATATGAATGCACATACATGACTAGGTGTCCTTTAGATCCCATAATATCCCAATCCTTATTATTTTTGCTCCTGGTAACTCAGAGAATTTTCTCTGGCATGACCATGCCCCCTGCAGCAGTGAGCTTATATCACGTGAGCTAGGGGTTCTCAAACTGTGCAGAGTAATGTCAACCTGTATGTAAATAGATCTTGAAGAAAAACAACCTTGGGCTGCATTTGGTGACTCTAAAAATTAAAAAGAAAACAACTGAGGATAACACTTTGAGCAAATGCCGTAGATCAGCAATTCTCAAATTTTCTGAAAACAAGGACCAGTAAAATGTCTGAAACAATTGGGACCCCCATTATAAGACATTCCTGTAATTTTGGTTGTTCCGATTTTTTTATACAATTCGTCCCGTTTTTTCATCAATGCTTATTTAAATTTGTAATAGTTACTAAACTTGTGGATAAACACAGCGTTTTCATAATACAGTATGTCCTTTCACTTTGGATACCTCCCTTTATTTGGCAGTTTTGAATGGAACCAGCTATAATCCTATATCAAAGCATATCCACAATACTCTATATCTTGGAAATTGGACACGCTCTGGATTCTTATCTTAGACAAGTGCAGCTCATTGTCTGCTGATTATAAATAAATATAAATACAGGGCCACAACAGGCGAAATGCCCAATGAGTTGGCTGAGAAAAAGTGGATGGCAGCAAAATTATAAGTATTAAAATGTAAAATTTAAATAAGTAAAATAATAAGTAAAATGCGTAAGTGTTGAATACTTAACAATGTATATGAAGTTGTTGTGGGAAGAATAGGTTTACCCACCTCTCAGGCAGATTTAAAAAAGATTTGTTGAAACGACTTCATTGTTATCTATGAAATAGGGGTGTAACAGTCAGATTATGGTATTTTTCTTGTACCTGAACCAGGCCCGCCAATTTGGGGGGGGGGTGTCAGGGGGCTTTGAAAAGTCAGGGCCTCCTGGCTTTTGAAAATACACTAAAAATGGTATATATAAATACATTGAGTACATGTTCTTTGCCCCCCCCCCCCCTTGAAATGATGGCCCTGACCTGAACATCCCTTCACTTAAGATTTTTTTTTTTTTACATATATATATCTCCTTTTCAAACTTTTTATTCAATCCTCAATAGTGTTCTCTATGTGAAGTATCATTTTAGACTTCCTGCAAGTGTGAAGGTGAATTTTAACTTTGTATTATGAGTAAACGAAAGTTAGTGTAATTAACCATTGAATAAAAGAGCTATTGATTAATTTAATTACTGCATTTAAATTGCATTTTTAATTGTAAGGTATTGCTATTAATTAAAGAGATATTTTGTGCACAATTATTGTCTAACACATATTCAAAAGGTTAATGCTTGTAAGTATAGTTAGTTTTTTTTGTCATATTCTACTAGTTAAAGCCTTTTAATTAATGCTGTAGAATATTTCTTTGTACCTGAATATCTTGGACACTTCTCTAACTTGGACGGATTCTAATGGAACCATAGGTGTCCAACTTAGACAGGTTTTACTGCATATAAATTATGATAATTGCAGCAAAAAATATAAATACAGTCGAATCCCGTTTTAATGAATACCATTATAGCGAAAATCTAGTTTTAATGAACACTTTTCTAATCCTTCAAATAAGTTTACATAAGAACAATGCTAGGTAACCTGGAATTCCTTTATAACGAAATTTCGATATAATGAAGTGATTCCTCTGGTCTCTTGGCGTTCGTTATAACAGGATTAGACTGTATATATTCATCTCGCATATTTGTCACGTTCAAAGTTTTTTTCCGCAATTTTAATAACAGCTAGTGATTGTGCCTACTTCTGGAAAGTTTTTTATGATAATTGGCAATGTTCTGTATTTTAGCCTATTTAGGATGACGATTTACCTAATTTTTTTTTGTTGCAGTAAAATATGGTCATTTGAATTTTTTTTTGTGAAATACATTTTTTGTTTACTGAAATTTGTAGCAGCCATTTATATCTTCACCATTCAGAAATTTTTTTAGTGATCAACAAATTGCATGTAAGGCAATAAATGAAATGGCATGTTAGAGCAAAACTTACTGATATCCCGCATTTAGGATCAAATTTTACACATTTTCCTTAGGCCGGTATTACACTATAAAAGTTTGATGAAATCCATTTTATAAAACTTGAAAAATTTAACCAATAAGGTTATTGGTTACATTCTAGAAAATGCAACCGTTGACCTTATTGGCTGCATTTTTCAAGTTTTATAATAGGACTTTTATCAAACTTTTATAGTGTAACACCGGCCTTAATGATGTATGGTGAACCTAATTATGAAGGTATAATTTTTTTATTTGAATCCTTATATGAGTATTACTAATATCATAGACAACAGTTGAACAATTTTTAATCCAGTTAAAATGAAATTGTCAAGTATGCCTTTAGACCAACTGTTCCATCTTCGTGGACCATAGATTGAGAAACACCAGGGCCGTAACATGCTTTTATTTATATCGGTTTCAAAATTGCATGTTGGAACTGTTCTGGGCTGCATGCTGCTAGCTGGTTAGACATTCCTGTGCTGCACACTTCGATGATCTGTGCTCATGCTTGTTTGTGAAGTCCAGATACAAATGTGTAGACATACAGCAATAATGCTGTGATATGCTTGCAAACATTTGCCCAAATGCTAATGAAAAGTTTTTCCCAAAATTCTGTTATTTGAATTTTCGAAGTGACATCCTTTGGCAGAAGTTCAAACTAATTTTTTTCCTTAAAAAAAAAATCTGCGTGAGAATCTTACGCAGTAAAAGTGAGACTTCTAGGTTCAATATGACTAGATTCACCTCAATTGAATTTAATTTTAATTATTTGAAATTGAATTTAGAAATTTTAAATTTAATTAAATGTTGTAATAATCCGCACACGTGTGGCAGATTTGTTCACTAAAAATTTCTGGTGATAATCATGGTTGGCTTTAAATAAGAGGAGGAGGGTGTTATGGGGACTGAAATCTAGTACAGGAGTGAAGAGTAAGAAAAAGTGAAGCACTCTAAATGTACATCATTATGAGAATGGAGCCAACAAAACTTGCATTTGCTTTCGAAATATACTCTCGTGTGGCCAGGGGGTGCGGTGTTGTGGAGTATGAGGATAGGCAAAGGTAATAAACATTGTCTTTATCCCACACAAACCGTCCAAACCAAACTTTTTTTTTTCTTCTTCTTCTTCACGTATCACCAAGGGATCAGCATGATCCGTCCAGGGAACTTCCTTCCACCCACTTTATTTTTTTATACAGCTAAATGTCTATTGATACCCCCTTCCCCACCACAAGTCACCTGCTTCTCGGGACTTCACATAATTCTTCAATTTATATGAATTTAGGAAATATTTAGGAAATCTCTCACAGGACACCTTGTGTCTGATCATTATTGATTACTAGGTATGTTATGAGTTCAAACTTTTATGGTATGAGTTCAAATTTCAGTTTCATACCCGGTATCAAATATTGTATGAAAATGATTTAACATGAAGCACATTTAAAACATGTTATCAGCATTAGAAAAACTCTTTCCATACTCATTATTGAATTGTATACAGATTTTCTCTTTTCGTTAGAACACCTTGAATAATTTTTGTTGAGTAAATTTAGACACATTTTTGAAATGCTTTGTTCATTTTCTATAAGGTGTCAGAAAATATGTCAGACGTTGCTGTCAGCAAAGCGCTCGATTTGTGTCACATCACATCATGATCATGTTGAGAATGACTTCCACAGATTTTCTTTGCTGTTGACCATTTTTACATGCTGGTATGTAAGAGTGACTTTGTAAAAAAAAAAAGTTTGTATGTATTTAGAAATTATGTTAAAATTTTTTATACCGATAATATATTTTTTGTTCTTCAATCCAAAGTCTCTTAGATTACTTTTTAATGTTGGTTGGCATTTTAAATGTTTGTTGTGGTTTACATTTGTTCAAAAAACATGTAGTTTCTTGTAATTATAAATTCAACGTTACATGCTTTATACAGGTTGTCCCAAAATTGTTTGCTCAACAGATCTCTCTGCAACTTTTGACCTTTCAAACATAATTTCAATTAAAAAAATTTTCAGATGTTGTGGTTGCTCAAAATGCTTTAAATTTCCCAAGGGGGTTGTACACATAAAAATATAGTGTCTACATAGAAAGCTTATTTTTCTATGTGCTGAAACTTCCAATTAGTGAAATTCAAATGCGCCTCTGAGAAGTCATTTACAAAAGAATTGCATATTTTCAAATGCAATATTAACAGAGATATTTGATGTTGAAGTTTCCAAGATTTGTTGCCAATAATTGAGGGTTGTGGTTTACAAATTGCAAAATGTAAATAAATTCAAAATTGTAAATATTCTGTACTTGTCAAAATAATTGTCAAAAAATTTAATTGCTTTGTTTTTGTGAATAAAAAAGTAAAATGTTGAGTTCATTCTATTTGTGTACGGTTCCTAAAAAATAGCAAAATTTGAGCCAATGAAAACTTATCAACACAATGATAAGTTGCTAAAACAAATAGTGATTTTATATATTTAATATCTCTTGAAAAATATTGTATTTAGAAATGAAATTTTTTGCAAATGACTTTTCAGAGTCGCAACTAGATGCTTTCTCAGCCAGTGCAAGCACACATTTTGGCACTAACGTTTAATTTAGAAGAAGCATTTAAATTGTTAATTTCCCTCCAGTCTATAATATCCAGGGCACCAGACCCACCTGTTTCAATAGTTGCAGCCCTGACAGGATCTACATTTCAATGATTGAAATTTCCATCACGCAGGGAATGTATAAAAAAGTTGACTTTTTATGTATACGACTCCTCAAAAAATTTTTTTTAATTTTAAGTAACTTTACGTCATTTGAAAACTTTTTGTAATTGAACGTGTGTGTGTTTCTATGTGTCAGTTGCAGAGGTAGCCTCTCTTAAAACAATTTGGGACAGCCTGTATAAAAATGTAGGTGTTGATAACATCAGATAAAAAGGGAGTATCACAAGTAATACAGTGAAACCTGTCTAAAACAGACACTGTATGAGAGGAAAACCTGTCTTGAACAGAGCAAAAAATAGTCTAGTGGATAATTGAAGACTGGAATTAAAAAGGCTAAGTTCCAAAACGTAAATTCCATGGAAATCAAATGTAAAGGGAAAACTGATATATTCGAAGATGCATCAAGTGCTACCTAATGGGAGCTACAACAAACTAATCAATTGTCAGGGAGCTTTCAGCGTTATTTCATTGCATTGGCATTAGAACTTACATTCGTTTTTGCAAAAAAAAGAAAAAAAAAACCAATGAAAAAAGGAAAATGGCATTTACAGCCTTTCTTAATTCCAGTCTTGAGTTAATGTTTTTTTTCAATCATGGGAAATCTCTTTAAGACAGGAATTGTCCAACGTGAAAACAGAAAGCATATTTAGTCCAGTTTTAGATTAAAAAACCTGCTAAAATGGAAATAGTTTTAAGTTTTTGTCTTTTGGATGGGAAGGAAGTTAATTTGTACTGATCCCCCTATTGTTAGAAAACTTTTACTTCTTAGAAAAACAATGAATGCTTATTATATATCTGAACTGGTGCTAGAAATAAGGGGTTGGGCTTGGGGTAGAAGCAGATTTACTATTAAAAATTTAATAAAAGACTGTTTAGCATCTATGATTGAAATGGTGGTCTTTGTTAAAATAAAACCATTCCTGTTTCTTGGAAAAATGTTTACAATTTCTATTGAAACAAGTTTGGGACAGGAATAGGCAAGAGAGACTAAATTATTGTTTACAATTTAGTGATATCATGTTTCAGCATTTCATTCAATGTAGAGATGGTGACCAGCCGCATGAAACACATCTTGGATTCAAACACAAAAATAGAGGTTATAGAGGCAAGGAAAGCAATATTTAAGTGCTACAGAGATGTAGAATCTTTCGTTTACAAATGTTATTATTTTTTTTATTTTTGACAAAAGTAAGTGTTCATTTTGTCACTATTCTGGAGAACGTTTTATGTTGAAGTTTAACTATTGGCACATTAAATATGAAATTTCAAATGTATAGTTATTTGAAACGACAAACATGAAAAAATTCTTTAATAACAATATGCAAGTCTCGGTTTAGTACTTGTTGGACTATAGTAGGTAGAGTGATATTCTCAAAATTTAAGTTTGGCAAATGACAGAAATAAATCACTGCATACACAGGGCTCCTATTTTTCCTACTTTTTAGTAAAATGTCCTACTTTTGTCCTACTTTCTAGTTTTTGAACTACTTTTCCTATTTTTTTCACCAAATCCTATCAAAAAAGTTTGTGTTATTGGTTTTAATTGAGCAGAAAATCATTGATATACTGCCAAATATTACAAATGTTTTAGATTGCAATTAATGATTCAGCGAAAGCAGAAATTGTATCGTTTTTAAGGTTACGGGGAGGGGGATTATGTGGACCATTTGGCTTATTAATATTTGTTTTGTTTAGTTTGAGTGTTCGACAAGTGGAGTAGTTATTAAAAAATTCTGTCAGGATGGAAAAAATAATTTTGTATTTACTACTTTATGGTCTTGAACAGTAACATTCATCTTTCAAAATTATGGCCTAGATTTTATGTGTAGGTGATACTGCAGTTTGCATTACAAAGCAGTTGAATACACAGGATTTTTCTAGGTTTGTAGCATTCAGTTGTCGTCTGTATTTTTGAGGCATGCAGAGGCATAAAAAATATTTACAATGCTCAACAAAGAGCTAGAAATGAAAGTGCTTCATTTGTGTCAAAAACTATTAAACTGGCAGTAAAATGTAAACAAATCCTTAAAAAAAAAAGATGGACAATGCAGTAAAACCATCTGATTCACCCTGACTTTTCTACATCAGATCTTGTAGTTTACACATTTTGCACTGTGCTTTTGAAAGTCTTCTCAAAGAGTGTCATTCTTAAAAAACATACGTCTTCATAATTTGCTGTGGATTGTCGAAGAGGGGGTTGACAGACTGGACTGTGAGACTAGACTACGAAAAAGAATATAATATATATACTGTGAGAGAGACAGAAAATATTTATGTGTGGTTACTAGTGCATGGTTTTGGCCAAAATGTTTTTTGTAACCAAGTCATTTCTGTCATTTTTCTTTGGCTTCAATCAATCTTGAAGGATACTGAAACAGTGTTATGAAAAAAAAATTAAATTTTAAATTTAAAAAAAAAATTTAGGGCTGCTTTTTTTTAGTATTATATTTAATGAGAACCCCCCCCCCCCAAAAAAAAACATGATTATGTTTTCTGGGGGGGGGGTTATCCTCCCCATCCTACTTTTTTTAGTTTTTTGAGTGAAAGCCCTTTATACATAGTTTTGTGTGCACCTTTATAAAATGGAATCCTGTCTGGAATGGAAATTAATTTGTTTTTTGATGTTCCGTTTTATACAGGTTTCACTGTATATGTTTTGGGAGACAGGGCTAGATTTAGACCAGCGAGAATGAAGCAGCTGTAACTGGTTGCACAGTGTTAGTGTCCAGGGCTTCACCCAAAAATATATTTTGGAGGGGGGGGGGACAACTGGTGTTTCGGGGGAGAGGGTGGATACCTCACATGCTACTAAACACTTACAAACAGATCAAGTACTGTTTGGAAGAGCAAGTAAATGCTTGCAAAGTTTTTAGGTCACTCATTAACCTGGTCTCCTGCAAACTCTCTCACTCACTAACTTGGTCCCTTACTTCCCAGGCAGAGCTGGATTTATGATTTTTTGTCTGTGTATTACAATTTTTTTTTTTTTTTTCCCTTGTCCATTTTTCTTGGTCACTCATTTCTTGCATTTGGCTTATCTTTGAACTTGTTACTTTGGGCTATAGCCTCCAAAGTCCTCCTATAAACAAACCTCTGTGCCTCCAGGCCAAGTGAGTTTTTTCAGGTCCTACCTGGCTAAAACTGCTTGCCTACAAATTTGCAAGTTTGTTCTCAAAAATTTCAACGGAAAAATCATCAATCAGATCTCATTTTTTAAGGCCTCCACCACTCTTCTCTTGAGATCCCTGTAGTGCAGTTGGATGAGCCTGTACATTAAGATGGTACTGCTGTGCCCACATATGCAGATGTGTTACAATACATACTAACAGAGTTGCCCTTAGACGTGTGCAACAGGTGGATAGGTGTGTTCGCACTGGGCCCAGCACTCACGATAAATTAGACTGATCAACAATTTTCAACTTTTTTTATAACATAAGTTTTTCAGACTAATTTTGAGGTGCTGAATTCAAATGTGAATGTAAAAAAAATCTCCATCACGTACAGTTTTTTTCTGTATGCATGATGGTAATTTTTTGAAATGCACATATGCTATGAAAAACTTACACATCTTGAAAATAGAGATAATTAGCATATTCTTAATAACAAATTATAGTCTATTTAATAAGATAGTTATTTTGTTATATCTATACATAGTCATCATAGTTATACATGGAATAGCAAAAAACACACACAAAATTTATACGCATTTTCTCAGTGTTTTATAAAAGTAATTCATTACTTTCTTTTATGCACTGTGTTTTCTTTTTCTTTCTGCAAAAACAAACAGTAATCACTCATTATTGAAGGGTCTCACCTGCCTCCTTCATAGTTTGAATGTCTTGGTGAAACTTTTCTCCTTGTTTATCAGTAACTGCTCCCAGGTCATCAGGGAAAATCAGGTCATCAAAATGGATTTCTGGAGCAATTCAGTATCTAAGATTATTGTATGAACAGAACAGGTCTTGAATAAGCTGTTTATAATTTTCCTCTTTGTGGTTCCCCAAAAACCTCTTCATTGCAGATGTGAATGATTGCCATGCAGAGAATTCTATGTAAAAACTAAATCCACTCAATAGTATCCTTATTTGAGGACCTACATGTACTCCTCCTTTTAGTTTTGTCTCATTCAGTTTTGGAAAATTTTTCTTCTAGGTGCGAGAAACCTGGGCCAGATTTGTCCATAGCCTTCATAATGTGGTTTTTTTTTCTTTTTCTAGGGGCATACGCAAGATCATCAACTAAGGAGGGGGGGTCTCAAAAGACTTGGGAAAGGAGGAGTTACAAGGATTTTCTTCCAGATAAATTTTTAGTTATTAACCTTCAAAAAACATTTAAGTTAACAAAAATTGATGGAAATAGCTGATAAAGACATTATATCAGTCTTTCGATATTTTATTTTTTTTACGAAAATATTAAATATTTGCAATGTCTTATCATCTTGGGAGGGGCGCAAGCCCCCATGCTGCCCCCACCCTTCCTGCATACACCTCTGAGCAGCCCCAATTTAATGTGAAGTGGCAGTAAAACTTATTTGGAACATTGATGCATCTGCGAGATTGGCTTAGCACCATTTTTTGACTAAAGGGTGAACATAAACATACATCAAGTGTTTACTCTTTCAATTAAAAAAAAGAATCTGGTTACAATTAGAGATAAAATCAGTGTTGCCATTCCCTAAGTTCTACTTGGCAAAAAAAATGATTTCTGGGTATCATTCCATACATATATATATATATATAACCCCCAAAGCTGAATACGCCAAAGTCTGCGACGCGTCGCAGAACAATCAGTGCTATTGCAGAACAATCGGGAAGAATTTTAAGAAAAATGTAAGAAACACTATTATGGGAACTGCAGAACATTTCCAGTCAGTCGAGGGCTCATTGTAGAACAATGCAAAACATTGTGCTTTAGGGTATATAGCCTACATATGTAAATTTTGAAAGACATTCATGAAATTAAATATCTTACGACAAAAAACTAGACATGATGGTCATTTTTTTAAGGTCAGATCTGAAACCAACAACCAAAAATGTACTAAGAACAGCTAAATTTTTCCATGTTAAGAAAAACCTTGTAGACTAGTATTATTGGAGGCTTTCATCAATTTAAAAAAAAAAATTTTTTCATTAGTTCTGAATTTTCATCGATTCTGAAATTATTTCTCCCGTAAATTCGCAATTTTCGTCAATTCTGGCATTTTTTTCATAAATTTTGAGTTTTCATCAATTTTGGATTTTTTTTTCTGTAGTTGGTAATTTTCATCGATATTCTGGAATTATTTCTTCTGCTAATTCCGAATTTTCATCTTAGTTCTAGAATTTCTTCCGTTAATTCTGAATGTCCATCAATTCTGGAATTTCATCCATAAGTTCTGGAATTTCATCCATAAGTTCTGGAATTTCATCCATAAGTTCTGGAATTTCATCCATAAGTTCTGGAATTTCATCCATAAGTTCTGAATTTTCATCAAAATTCTGAGATTATATTCTTTTATTGATTCTGAATTTTCACCGATTTTTTTTCTTTCGGTAATTCCTAATTTTCTTCGATTTTGGAATTATTTCTTTCAACAATTTGTATGCAGGATACTAGGGCAGAGAATAATTGATAGGCCTCTTTGTCTGCCAAACAACACCTGAGGGATTTTTTTTCTAGGTTCATATCGGGTTCGGTCCCCGCCCGGATTTCATTATGCATAGTATAACACTATGGGAAACCTGTTCCAGATTCGTATTCTTTCGGACCTTGATCCGATATATGGAAATTGCGGGCGTAGGTGTTATATCTTATCTCAAAGATAATGGAGGTTTTCGTGGGAGGTGGTCAGTTGGCTCTTTTTTAGTGGCTTGAGGTGAATAAACCGTTTTATCTTCTTTATCGATCAATTTAGTATTGCCCTGATCAGTTTAAAAAGAAAGGTGGCCGTGGGGTGGGTGGGCCTGAAGATAAGTAGTTGCGGCTGAACTGTCAATTCGTACTCTTACTAAAGAGATTGAGATCCATGTTGCTTCGGATTACATCGGATTTTGGTTTTGAACGCAACGAGGCCTCACACTGGGCCAAATATAATAGGGAAGAGACAAAAACGATTTCAAATACATGAGAATCACTCAGAAAGGATTTAAATCTGGTATATTTTAACACCGAATTGTTCACGATGTTATAGTTTTGGCCTATGGTGACCAGTCTTTACTGGTCCTAGGGTTTTTCTCAGTTATCCAGGCTAGATTTTCACAAGGACCTCTTTTCAGTAAATTTATTCTGCGGGAAAAATAATAACAATGAGATTTTCATTCCAGTCTACCTGACCAACACCAGCTATAGCAGAGCTGCTTTAGCTGGTGTTGACCTGACTAGAGCCATGTCCGCCTCTCCCTCGTGGAAGCCGGAATGATTGCCGCTAGTGCCCTCACATCTTAGAGCTGGTCCCGAGGCAATCTTTTTTTTTTTTGGCCTCTCAAGAACTGGATAAATCTATGGGAAAAACTTGGCTTTCCCGTAAAATACAGGACGATCTAACGAACAAACCAATTAGGGCGGTATTCACCGACATGATTTAAGCTATAGTCACAATTGTTTGATAAGAGATCGACACGGATTGGTTAAATTCAAGGTTTTAACCAATCTATGTTGATCTCTTATCCAAAAATTGTAACTACAGGTTTAGACCATGTCGGTGAATACGGCCCTTAGTCGCTCCTCCCGACATATAACCCTGTATTCGTACCTGGGGGGGGGGGGGCTCGAGCCCTGTTAGCCACCATATGGCAGGGGCTTGACGTTCTGACAGTTAGGACTTCACGCTTTGGGGGGGGGGGAAGGAAAAGTAATTAGATGTAGACAAATGAATAACATCCGTGGCCGAGGCCACTGATCCGTTTCGCCTCCCCCCCCCCCACAGCCAACGAAACGGCCCTCAATAGACTGTGCACAGGGCGCGGGTCGAAAATAACCACGGGCAGAGGCGTCGACATAAGGAAAACATGGCTGAGGGCTCCCTCCCCCACTAGATTTATGGGGGGATCAAATATCCTCAGCCCACAAGATTCCAGAGGTTATGATCGCGATTCCAAGGGACATATAACTTTCTTGAATTTATAATTTATCAATTAATGAATTTATTAATTACTTCAGGATGTTCATAAACATTGCCCTGGTAGAAGCTTAACGTGTGTGAAAGAAAAACGTGAAGAAAAATGTGATGTCACGTTACAATGACTTGTAACGTGAAAGAAAAATTATCGTCCTGTATTTTATGGAATGAGCGATTTTCCCTATATTATTCAGGTAATCGCTCCCCACTTGGATCAACGCCTAATTAACAATGGTTTTTAGAAAACCACAAAACCGGAATTTTTCTAAGTAGGTTCTTGACTAGACTTTTATCAACACTGGTTCTCCTCGTCTAAACCCGTTCTAGCAAAAATATATTTCAGAGTAGACCCTTCTACCAACAATGGTTTGTAGAGCAGACCCTTCTACCAACAATGGTTTGTAGAGCAGACCCTTCTATTAATAATGGTTTCCTGAGTAGACCCTTCTGCCAACAGTGGTTTCCACAGAGTAGACCCTAATATTAATAATTCAATAAGACCCTTATATTGTATCATGATTATGACCTTTCTACCACCAATATTATTTCCTTTTTTCATTCCCACACACACAAGAGACTGATAATTATCAGTGTCTCGCAATAATATCATGACAGAAATGTGAAGATACAAATGATTATATGTGGATTTTCTTTCAAATAAAATTTTTCTGATTGCATATATTAAGGACCGCAATTAGACGGAGAAGGCAGGTCTGGTGCTCCGGACTAGAGGGCGCGCAAGGAATTCACTTTTTAACTGCTCTTTCTACATTACACGAGGGCGCCAAAATACTTGCTAGCCCCCGGCTCACAAAGTACCTAGGTGCGGCCCTGCAGATATTTTATTATTCAGACAGCCTGATAACAATAATAATTAGACCACCTGATTGGACATGCAGGGAAAAAAATTCAAGACGATATCATAATTATCACGATTATTATCAAACGCTTCGGATTGTTTGATCGATTCGAGCAATTATTATCAATCCGAACGTGTTCCGAATGGGTCCCCACTTCATTTAATTGACTCTTGGGTGTTTGGTTAGATCGATATATAGAGAGCCCTGAAGGCCACGTGGTGTAGGCAAGGCAGAGGCCTCCGGGGCCCTCGAGGAAAAACTATTTTCGTCATTTGTGGGTCCGAACCCGAAGCTGTAAGACTGGTAGTGATTATGATCGTGATCAGGTTTGAAATGGAAGGTCGCTCGAAACACAGGCTCGTTCGTGCATTAGCATGAATTACACCCGCTCCTGCTGACGTCATTCATGATCATTTGGCTGACATTTTCAAGGGCCCTTCTTTTAATGCAAGATAACAACAACATCCGCACGCCCACGTCGTGCCGCCGTTTGCGGTTTCGGTGGTCGCATGCGACACGCATTTACTACGCGTACGTGTATATGTATGTCATTTCGAAATAGTGTTCCTGTTTCCCGAGCTCGTATAGGCATGCGTGCACGGTTCAATCAGGTCCATTTTTATCTGGCCTGCGAAGCAATTTAAATTAATCGATAATTACATGGCCCGATTCATATTTTGAAAACAAAAAAAATCGGTTTCTATGTGGCCCGCTAAAATTTAAATTTTCCTACGCCCATCTATAAATTATTTGGTCTTTTATACGTCCATCTAAAAATTAGTTCAGCTATAATTATGTCTTCTAAAAAAGTAATTAATCTTTTAGACGGCCCGCTAAAAATTAATTCAGTTTTTATTATGACTTGTAAAAATTAATTCAGTTTTCGTACGTTCATTTAAAATTTTTTCTGCTACAATTCACCTTCTGAAAAGTAATTAATCTTCAATGCGGCCCACTAAAAATTAGTTTCACTTTTATTATGCCCTTTAAAAATCAATTCGGCTACAACACGTTCATCAAAAAATTAATTCGGCTTTTTTATTATGGTCTCTAAAAAATAATGCGCCTTTTACGCGACCCGCTAAAAATTAATTCAGCTTTTATGTGTCCATCTAAAAATTAATTCATGATCTTAATTTATGCTCTCTAAAAAGTAATTCCCCTTTCACGCGGCCCAATAAAAATTAATTCAGCTTCAAGTGTCCATATTAAAATTAATTCAGCATTCGTTATACTCTCCAAAAAGCGATGTGGCTTTTATGTGGCCCGCTAAAAGTTAATTCAGCATTCGTTATGACCCCTCTAAAAATTAATTCAGCTTTTATGATGATTCGATGTTTTCAAGATGAGCCCGGAATGAACCTCTTCCCTGAGTGGACCCGACGTGGACTTTTATTTCTTTGCTTATAGGCAGCACCGTCTGTCTTATCACCACCATAGATCTCCATTCCCCTCCCCCGAAAGTTATTTTTTGTGACCTTTACCTCTCTGTAATCACACCTATCTACCAATTTACAAAATAATAACGGGCATGGACTCACACAATTTCGGGTCCTTATGACTTCTTATTCTAATGATTTTTCTCCTCGGTGCCTCCCCCTCGTACTACTTTACACACGGTTTGAAATTTTACACATAGTTCCTTGATCCGTTTCCCAAGGGAGGAGGGGGTGAATGATATCATTAGTTTTTGGAAACAGTGTACGCAATGGATGTATTGGCGACGATCAACCTTTTCACATTCCTATTTAAAAAAAGCAAAAGAAAACTGATTTTTTTTTTTTTTTTGCGGTTGTCTTGATACTCGCATACACCGCAAATAGGTCTCAGACGGAAAGGGGGATCTGGTCCGCCCTAGGAATGTGAGAAAATCACATATACGGTGAAAACTCGATATAACGATACTCGGCCAACCAAGAAATACACGTCGCTGTAGAGGTGTTATCGTTATATCGAGAGATGGTAGTTTAACATTAGACTACAGACATGTCTCCAAGAAAGCCTAGAAAAAATATCGTTGTAGAGCATATATGCCCAACTCCACGACCCGCGATTCAAATGTGGCTCTCGGAGCCATCTGGTATGGTACATGGCCTTAAATCTAATTTTAGAAAAATGAACCAAATGGCATATTTACAGATCACCTAAGTGACCTACAGTGCAGTTTCACATCACTTACGTGACCTGGGGTGCAGTTCCACATCATTCAAGTGACCCACGCATGACCCCCCACAAGGGGTGGGCTGACAAGACTCCAGTCCTGGGGCCCGTGATGATTTTCATCATTTTTTTTGTTTTTTCACGCTATAAATTCACCATAAAGGGGTCCGTAAAAGATCCCAGCCTAGGGGCCCTGCTTCAGGATGTGGGGGCCATGGACCCACGGCACATTTACAGATCATTGAGTGATACGCAACACAGTTCTAGAGCAATTAAGTGGGCCGCGGTACAATTCGATATCACTCTTAAATAGCCCGCGACACGTTCCCAGATCAATTTAGTGACTTGCGGTACATTTACAGATCACTGACGTGTGGCACTGTTCCAGACGACTTAAGTGGCCCACGGCACACTCTTCAACCGGCTTTTATTCCCAGAGCACCCAAGTGAACCGCGGCACATTTACAGATCACTTAAGTGGCCCCCCATTCTCCTAAAGGTTGAGTACGCTTGTTGTAGAGGGATTTATCGTTATATCGAATATCATTTCAGTTAAGTTTTTCACTGTAAATGGATCCACATGATTAATCTCATTTTCGTCGTCCTCATAGAAAACATTTCTGGCAACGGCCAACGGCCTGCATTTGAGGGTCCCGTTGCCCTCTTCTTTGTTAGAACACAGATGAAACATTTTTCTGTCGAATGTTGGTAATAAATTGTCGCGCTCCCCCCCCCCCCCCCGGCTCTCTGACCCTGGGTTCGAAACGTTGCTCAAGATTTATCGAAACCGCAAAAAAGATTTCAAAAATAGGGCGAACGGATCCTCTCCCGTGGCCATTACTACTGTTATTATTATAATAATGAGGATAGGGCTTCTCTTTTTTTATCGCCAATGTGGGCCAATTCCTTCTTCGACAAGGAATCTTGTGATGTGGCAATAACCTGTGTGAGCATTGCAACGACTCCGGGTAATTTCCTCGCGCATTTATATGTTACGGTAAATGTGAGAAATGCGGTTATTATACATAATAGCTGGTTATTATGCATAATCACCGAGAATTGCGGTAAGTTTCATAAATTTTTCTAAATTGGTCACTTTTACCGGTAATTATGCATAGTATCCAAGCGTGGTTGGTAAATTTGATAAATTAACTTATCGAAGGTTTTAACAACTGGCTGTTGCGAAGATATATTTCGGAAAGAGAGAAAATTCAACTGCCCCTGCGGGGAATCGAACCCACGTCTTTTCACTTGGATTCCCCGCAGGGGCAGTTTCTCTCTTTCCGAAATATATCATCTTACTCAGGCTGTTAGGTACACTAACACTTTGTTCCAGACTCTGCCACGAAGCTGGGCTGGAAGAGATCTCGGCAACGGGATAAGTCCGGTGGCAGAGACCCTGGCGTTCATTCATTCAGTGGGGGAGGGAGGCCTCAGCCATGTTTTCCTTATGTCGACGCCTCTGCCCGTGGTTATTTTCGACCCGCGCCCTGCGCACAGTCTATTGAGGGCCGTTTCGTTGGCTGTGGGGGGCGGGGGGGAGGCGAAACGGATCATTGGCCTCGGCCACGGATGTTATTCATTTGTCTACATCTAATTACTTTTCCTTCCCCCCCCCCCAAAGCGTGAAGTCCTAACTGTCAGAACGTCAAGCCCCTGCCATATGGTGGCTAACAGGGCTCGAGCCCCCCCCCAGGTACGAATACAGGGTTATATGTCGGGAGGAGCGACTAAGGGCCGTATTCACCTTAGTTGTTAAAACCTTCGTATGGTAGCGGAGAGTGACGTCATCCTTGTAAATTAACCTATATTAATAATTTTTACCTGTGATCACTCATAATACCCAAGTGTCATTGGCAAATTTAATAAGTACTAAAAAAATTATCACTTTTACCGGTAATTACGCATAATACCAATACCCACGCGTCGTGTCGTTGGTAAACATGATAAATCATACCACATAATAGTTCATACACGTATTGTATCATTATATCGGGTTGCGATCGTAAAATTTATCATTATATTGGCGTGGTGGGGGGGGGGGGGTCCGACTATATTCATTACACTATTCATTACACATACTAGACACATTTGGAATTTTTTTCATATTTATCAAATTCACCAATTACACTGGGGTATTATGGATAATCACAAATAAATGCGATAAATTCCAAGTAGGTACTTATCAAATTTACCAAACGCGCGCTTGTGAGTATTATGCATATTCGCCGGTAAAAATGATGAATTTATCAAACTTACCAAGACGATTGGTAAGTGTGCATAATAACCGGTTATCATGCATAACAACCGAATTACCGCAACAAGGTGTCTAATGCGGCCTTTATCTCATCAACCGTCCGTCGTAGAGGTATGGTTCCAATTTAAAAATTGCTCAAAATGTATTCAAAAATTACCCTGTACCAGTTTTGAGAGAGAAAATACAGTGTGTGTTCCAAAATTAAAAAAAATTAAATTTTTATACTGCCCTGTTGTTCTCTAGCTTCCAATTATAAAGTTTTTGCCCTGTATCTCCTGAAGGCCAATGAAAAAAAAAATTCCATGTTTCCAAGTGCAATATTCGCTGGTGAGGTATTTGAATTCAAAAAAGGAGAAAGGTTGGGGAGAAATACGGCATAAATGAGGGTAAGGAGCGTTGTCCGTTAGTTTATGCTGTTCTTTCATAGGCTCCCTCTGATTTTTGAATTAGAATATCTCAGCGAATATTGCTTTTAGAAACATGGAATTTTTTTCTGTTAGGCTGGAGAGATGAAGGACAACAACAACCTAAGGGGTCATTCGAGTATTACGTCAGCATCGGGGGGGGGGGTTTCGGATTTGCTGACTTTTGATGGGGAAGGGGATTTGAAGGTTGCTTACGTCATCAACCACCCCTTTTTGAAAATATGAAATATTCTAAGCTGCTGACGAAATTTTGCTGGGAAGGGGGGTTAGTGTTTTGCTGACTTTTGTTTGCAGGGGGGGGGGGGTGTCAAAAATGACTAAAAATCTGCTTACGTAATACTTGAATGGCCCCTAATTGGAAGTTAGAGCACGGAGAGGGCGACCGTAAAAAAATGTAGATTTTTTTTATTTTGGTACACGCTGTATTTTCACTCTCAAAACTGGTACAGGGTAATTTTTGAACGCCATTTTTGAGCATTTTATAAACCGGAACTATACCTCTAAGACGGGCGGTTGATGAGATAAAGGGCGCCCTAGCACTTACAGGACACCCTTTATAATATACTATCATGGCGGTGGCCACAGTTATTTTTTTAAATTTAAAACCTGATATTCATTGGAACTATACATGAAGTCAAACAGAAATGCGATCGGTGGGGGCCCCCCAGAGTTTAAATTTATAATAGTAATTGCCATACCCTAGACTTCATGGGGTGGGGGATGCGGCCTAGGCCAGATTGACATCTGAGGCTCTGATGCTAATCTTCTGAATCTAATTTGGGGACTAGTGTAGCATCCAGAAATTTTTTTCGGGGGTCGGGGGGATATGGGATAAGCCATATATACATACAAGGGCGTAGCGAGTGGGGGGGGGGGGACTTGGGGGCCTGGTCCCCCCCCCCCCCCCGAAATGTGAGAAAATGACCCAAAAAAGGAAAAAAGATGGCCAAATCCATTGTTCTGTCACTTTGGTCCCCCCCCCCGAAATGAAAGTGGTCCCCCACCGAACGAAATTTCTGGCTACGCCCCTGTCATCAACCCATGGCCCCATGAGTCATTTTATGTACATCATGTGACCTTAAACGTAATTTTGTGAAATGAACTAAGCAGCACATTACCAGATCACTAAAGTGACCCTCGGGGTAGTTTCGTATCACTTGAGTGGTTCGTGGCACTTTTACAGATCACTTGAGTGACCCACGGCAAATTACCAAATCACCGAAGTCACCCGTGGTACAATTTCCTTTCATTTAGGCGGCCCAAAGCACAATCTTGAAACTGAACTGTTCTGCGACGAACCCTCGGCTGACGAAATGTTAGAGTAAAAATTCCCATAATAAGTGTTTCCTCACTACACTTTTCTTAAATTCTTCCAGATTGTTCTGCGAGAAGAATGCCGCAGATTTTGACATATTCTGCTTTGAAGGCCTGCGACACATTGCCAGGTAATTCAAGTAGCCCACAATACATTTACTTCGCGGCACATTTACAGATCACTTATGCGGCCCATGGGACAGTTCCAGATCACTAAAGTTATCCGTTGCATATGTACAGGTCACTTGAGTGACCTACGGCATTGGATCACTTAAGTGATACTAAGACGACTTCATATACGTGTATTAAGGAGATTATAGTGATACGAGTTCCCTTGAGAGTGTTCTTGTGGCCTCCGTGTCTTGCCCGAGTGGGCCGAGACTGGAAGCATCTACCTACCAGTTTCATTCGTACTCCAAAAAATCAGTACCATCTTAAATTATGGAGCCCCCCCCCCCCAGGCCGTGCCCAAGACTTTGCATTGCCTTTCCTCGTGCCGCAATTAGGTACTTTGTCAGCCGGGACAAGCATGCATTTTTATGTCCCGTGTAATATAGTATTAGCAGTTAAAGGGTGAATTCGGAGACTCTCCCCGAGTCCAGCGACCGGAGCACCAGAACCGTCTGCCGCCACCCCTTCCCCCAAAAGTTGCGGCCCGCCTCGTGCAATATTGTTTATTCCGATAACATGACCGTAACATGGAAATTACGAATAGCCCATGCCACACACACCATGTGGAATGTTATCACAATAGATTATCAATCAAAGAGAGAAAGAAAAATTATCTCCATCAATTATCTTTTTTTTTCTGTGTGTAACGTAATAAACGTGTCAAACGGCAATTTCGAAATTCCATCAAGGGCCCTCGCTTGCTTCCACACGCGGTAATAATAATAACAAAAATAAAACGCTTGGGGCCACACGCCTACGCATGTAGTGAGTAGGCGTGAGTGTGAGGTACGCTTTTGCGCATGCGCTTCTGCCTCTCTTTCGTTGTTTATTTATTGGCTGTCTACGCAAATCAAAATGGTGGCCTTCATCCAGTTCCGGAACAACTTTTTATTATTATTATTATTCATTCGCGTTATCATTACGACTTGTTTTTCCTTTCAAAGTTGAAACAAGGTTTACTGATAGGCGAGCCTAGGCCTCATTGCACAGAAGCGATTTGCTTCAGAGGAGAGCCTCGTGCGATATCGGGCTTAAACCCCCGCGGAAGCTTGATTACGCCCCTCCCCACCCCTTAGATACTGCAGCGTAGCGGGAAGGGGAATCTTTCACGCAGGGGCGTAGCCAGAAATTTCGTTCGGGGGAGGGACCAAAGTGATAGAACAATAGATTTGGCCATCTTTTTCCCTTTTTTCGGTCATTTTCTCACATTTCTGGGGGGGGGGGACCAGACCCCTTAGTCCCCCCCCCTCCCTCGCTACGCCCTTGCCACGAACCACTTTCTAGTAAGGGGCCATTCAAGTATTACGTAAGCAGATTTGTAGCCATTTTTGACCCCTCCCTGGTCAGCAAAAGTTAGCAAAACACTGACACCCCCCTCCCCCCCCGTCAGCGGCCTAGAATATTTCATATCTTCAAAAAGAGGTGGTTGATGACGTAAGCAACCTTCAAACCCCCTCCCCCCCCCCGTCATCAAAAGGAAGCAAATCCGAAACCCCCCTCCGATGCGATGCTGACGTAATACTTGAATGACCCCTAATACTTCACAAAAAATCAAAGAGATCCGTTCAAGGGCCCCGAGCAGCTGCTCTACACCTTAGTTTCCCAAACTTTTTGTTGCATCGCCCAATTTTCTTAAGATTTTTTTCTCCTTCATCTCCCCCAACGCAAGTGGATCCATAGAATCCTATGTTATATACTCGTAGCTTTTATCGCCCCCCCCCCTAAACCATTCCATCGCCCACTTTGGGAAACACTGCTCTACATTATAGGCCCCAAGGAAAAGCGATTTTTTTCTGAGGCCAACATAAAAATATACCTGCCTACCAATTAACATACTCCCAACAATTGTAACCAGATCTAATTGGTATGAGGCCCCTTTGCACTTTAGGCCCTCGGGTGGGCCGTTGCGTCGAAACAGCACTGCCATATAGAGCCCTGTGAGCCGGCCATGACTCGATAATTGAATATCCATTTTCATTCTCGAACCGTTTCATTCAGGGCCTATAGCCTAGGATCTTCAGCGGCCTTTTTCACGGACTGTTCCATAATAAATACATATAATATAAATAAATGGAATTTATATTCCTGGCCCTGTGGGATAAAGCCCTGCCAGAAATTTTTTTTATCATGGTCATATCTGGATCAGGAATTTTTAGTGGGACCTAGGGAAAATATTGCGTTTTTTTTTATTAAATTTGTATGGAGGGGGAAAATAATTTAAACATTTATCCCGGGCCCTGGGCTGTAGCCCTGTCAGCAAAACCTACACTTGATTGTAACCTAGTTTATGAAGTTGCTTCAAGCCCTACTCAACAGGATCAGTCAAAAATTCCAAATCGTGGAGCTGGCCCAAGTCTTGGTTAGAAAAATCAGTGAAAATTAATTGTTATACCGGGGAGGGAGAGAGAGAGAAATAATTCCCGAAAATTCCTAGTATGTGTGTGTGGGGGGGGGGGGGGATTTTAACCAAAAATACTAGCAATGAAGTCAGTCATAAGTACTACTCAGGGCCACAGTGACTAGGAGGCATGGCCCTCCCATTCGTTTTTTCATTCACTGAAGAAGGCACTGAGGAATTAAAGGTGGGTGGAGAGGGAGGAGGGCAACCGTCCCTTCCTCCCGAGAGCAAAAAATAAACTATTCTCCGGAGGGTATTCCATATTCCCCCCCCCCCTCCAGTTTGTTGCATCTTCCAACCAACCCCCCCCCCCCCCCCCAGCTACAAAATTGCACGAGTTCGTCACTGGTACAAGAGTCCGTGAAAAGTCTGGCCCGGGAAGCCCCGCGAAATATCCCACCCTACGGACCCTGTTGCGGGATGTGGGGGTATGCTTGGGGGCAGGCAAATAGTCAAGACTGGGATTTTACTACTCCTACTGTACATCTAATTGGCTTAGCTGAGTCCCCCTCTCTAGTGTTTCAAGCCCTAAACTAAAGTCGAGCCCTCCTATACCACAATTTTGTACGGACTCTTCTATAGTGTGTATAAAAAAAATCATCCCAGGCCCATCAGGAAGGCCGTCTTAAAAACGAAGGTCAGGAGTCAAATTATTTTTGGGACCCCTTAATTCAAATTTATATTTTTAAAATGTTGTGTTGAAATCAATGCCCTTCATTGCCCCGGAATCCAAGTTGGATCCCATGGCACCTTGTGACCAATCTGAGCAGGGCCATGCCCCCCCCTCCCCCCACGAGGGTGGGATTGACTAGGCTCCAATATGGGAGTTTCGGACGATTCTTGTCTTTTTTTTAACTCTACAAATTCACTATTGCAGGGCTCGTGAAAGATCCCAGCCCGAAGGCCCTGGTGCGGGATATGGGGACCATGGTAGCGGCATATCAATCAGGGAACACTGTTCTAACAACTTAACAGTCTAAGCGAGTTCCGGGGGAGAGCTAACGCCATGGCACCAATATCCCGCAGCAAATCCCTTAGGCTGTCAGATAAGAGCCGGGCTCTGTCTCTTCCGTTATACATATAAAGACCCCCTAGGCTGGGATCCTTATGGGCCTCTTCAATAGTGAATTGATTGCGTGAAAAAAAACTAAAAAATGATGTTAATTTCCCCGGGGCTAGAGCTCTGTCAGTCCTTATGGGGGGGGGGGCATAGCTAACCCTCAAGGCAAATTTCTTATTATAAATTCACTATTGTGTACGGACCCGTGAAAGATCCCGACCTAGGGGTCCTACTGAAGAATGTAGGGGCATGGCCCCCACAAGGGGTGGGCTGGCAAGGCTCCTGCCCTGGGGCCCGGGACGATTCAATATTCTTTTATTTTTTTCACGCTATAAATCCATAATAAAGGGGCCCGTGAAAGATTCCAGCCTAGGGGCCTTACTCCAGGATGTGGGGGGCATGGGCAGGGACCAAAAAAGGTGACGTTATGACCTCTCGGTCGTCGTTCGAGAAAAATCGCTTATGATTTGAAGGAGCCCCATTAAGACGCCAACGCGTATCTGCCCTAAATATGGGAGGGGGGGACATGGAGACATCGATCAACTCTGGAAATGAAAATTCTGGGAAAAACCGGAGATTCCATGAAAACCAAGAGACACAGAGGAATTCCAGGAGCGCCTCCCCCCCATTCTCGCAAATAATAACAATAATAATGAAATGAAGGAAGAGAGGTGGCAAATAATGAGAGGAGAGGGAAAAGAGAAGCAGCGCGCTCTCTCTCTCTCCTCCGAGAAACAAGAATTCGCCGGAAACTGGTGACGTAGACGACCGACGTCACGGAAACATAGAGCATGACGCGATCGTGTTCTCGATCGTGATTGGCCGCGTCTTAAAACCATGACGTCATTATTAACCAATCAGACGCCCGGTAGATGATGTCACTGTCTTGTGAGTCAGCGTTAAAACTCTGGTTGCACTTGCTCCTATGCTGAGTCACTCTCTGCACGTTGTTTTACGCGAAGTGTTGTTGTAGACCGCTCAGGTGTTTCTAACGCAGTTTTTGTGAAACAACTATCTCGGTGTTTCTAAAGTTTCAAAACAATCAACGGCCAATCTTGTGTTTTCTTTAATGATATTTGTGTGTTGAAGCAGTGGTTTCAAAAGTGGCCAACCGATCGCGCAGGAAAAAGACTATGGAGACGACCCTTTACGACGACTCGACCTACCGTCCACCACGTACTACCAGTAGTGACCACCTCATGATGAAGGCTGGTACCAAGAGGCCGGTCACCCTGGACCTGGATTCCCCGGCCAACACCAAGAGACAGAGGATAGCGTCCGTCCTCACTTCCCCGGACCTACAGATGCTGAAGCTGGCCACCCCAGAAATCGAGAGGTTCATCATCAACGGGGGCACCATCACCACGACGCCGACCCCGACCCAGTTCCTGTTTCCCAAGGACGTCACCGAGGAACAGGAGAAGTACGCCAAGGGGTTCGTAGATGCCCTGGCCCTGCTGCACCAGTCCGGCGAAGGGGGCAGCGCTGGTAACATCACCCATGTGCAGTTCGTCAATGCCTCCGGTAGCTCTGGAGGCTCCACAACAGCCCTGAATCCAGGTACGGCAACTCTCTTCTACAGTCATTTGTTGCCTGTAAGCTTACAGACTGTGAACTCTTCTAATTCAGCCGGTGGTAAGCTCTCAGCGGTGACCACATTATCATCCGCTACAGCGACGACCACCACCGGACATACCTCAGTTATAAGGCCACCGTCAGTGGACAGCCTCAGCAGCAACAGCTACCAGGGCTGCAACAGCAACGGTGGTGGCGGGAGCAGCAGTAACGGCGTACTGAGTTTCGCATCGGCCAACAAAAAGTTCTCATCCATCAAGGAGGAGGACCTCCAGACCGTTCCCAGCGACAACTCGAACAGCACACCGCCTCTGTCTCCGATTAACCTCAAGGACCAGGAGCGTATCAAGCTGGAGAGGAAGAGGTACAGGAACAGGATCGCTGCCAGTAAGTGTAGGCGTAGGAAGCTCGAAAGGATAGCAAAGCTTGAGGAGAAGGTCAGCGAGTTGAAGAACGAGAACACAGAGCTTGCTTCGGTTGCTAACAAACTGAGAGATCAGGTGTGTAACTTGAAACAGGAAGTTTTAGATCATGTTAAGCATGGTTGCCAAATCATGATAACGCACGCATTTTCGTAAGAACGTTCCCGATGGATAATCTGATAAAAAAAAAAACTTGTCTGTTGTTGTTATTGTTATGTTCGTTACAAATGCCATCTTTTTATTTGTTGTTTTATGTTTTTGAGCGCATCAATCATTTCTCATTTAGTTTTTTTTTCTTGTTTTTTCATAATTTATTATTTGTTTTTTCTATGATCGTATTTAGTTAGTTTCTTTGTACAGTGTCCGTCATTTATTTCATGATGACGACAATCTTGCGATAAAGATCTGGAGTTAGTTTTTAAGAATGAACATTTTATTATATAGCCCCTCATAAAATATTGCTTATGAATCAGACCAAATGTTTGGTATTATTTTTTAAAAATGATAACAGGATCAGTTCCGTAGAGTTTTAATGTTACAAATTAGATACTTTGCATGGAGATTCGGATTTATAAAAATTAAATTTCAACTTGAATAATAGATACGTTATAGTAAATGTATGACAAATCCAGTTATTATGCATAACTGCCAAGCATTTTGGTAATTTTCTCTAAATTTATCTGTTTACTGGCGATTATAAGTACCCAAGTGTTGTTGGCGAACGGTTACCGGCAGATTGATAAGAGCACTCAGTTTCATTAAAAAATATGCCCGAGAAGATGGTGTTGGTGACTTACTACAGTTTTGGCATAGTTTAAAAACCCAGCAACAGAAAGATATACAGTATATATTGGGAATTAACCAAATTAATAAGCAATGAAAAAATTATCACTTTTACTGGCGATTGTGCCTGAGCATTACTTCCTTGGTAAACATGATAAATCATACTATATGGTATTCTTACATATGCATCATAAAATCTGGTTACGATTGTAAAATTTGTTATATCGGGGTCCCTCTATATTGATAGAGGGATAGATTATGCATAATAGGGGATTTTTCCTCATTTGGATTTTTTTTCAAATTTGGAAGTTACACTAAGGTATTTATTATGCATAATCACCACTAAAAGTGATCATGTTTCCAGTATTTATCAAATTTACCAATGACTATTTAAGTATTATTTATATTCCCCTGTAAAAGTGATGCGTTTATCATTTACCAGGATGACTGGCAAGTGTGCATAATAACCAGTTATTATGCTTAATAATTGATTTATCACATTTACCGTAACATGTATATTGCTAAATTCTTCAAATTAGTACGGTGTTCTTGTTTCAACCAATAAACCATAATGTGTTCAGAATTTATAATATTAAATCAATTTGAATATTGATAACGTTAAACTCGGCAGTATTGCAATACATATCTGTATGCCTAAGGTAAAGCGCATCATGTCACGAAAGGGGAAATTTTACAGGGGAGCTGTTCAGAGATTTTTTATAAGTATGTTTTTTCTATGGAGCTCACTTGTTTTACGTATACAGCGATTACTGCTGTTATTTATTGAAATAGGGCTTAATGCCCCATACCTATGTGTAGTGTGACGAAAGTACTGTAAATGAATAGCGTTATTTCAATATAGATAAAAATGAACATAGTGTCCTTTACCTCTGGCATACAGATATGATAAGGCAACATTGAAATGTTTAGGTTGTGCTGTTTTTACAATTTTCCTTGAGAAAATCTTGCATCTGTTGCTTTGAGATATTCATTAGCATTTTAATCTAAAAGAATCGCTTGCTGAGTTATTTTTGCTCTATAGAATTTTGTTTTCATTTTATATTTTTCTTTCTAAATGTTAGACATGTGACCGCTATGTTTTCAATTACAATTCTCAAACTTGATATCATTGTTATATTAATGCAGGAATTATATATAATTAGCTCTTCTCCACCTAAAATGTTAATGACAACTAAGCAATGCTGCCCATAAATATATGGTATTGCGGAACAAATGCTCAAGTCACATGTTGCCTTGGGCTTTCAAAGTATGCAGCCGATACATATACGGAGCTGGATGTTTGTTGGATGTAAATGGCAGATTTAATTGAGTCACGTCACCAGGTTGCCTCACCTTTTGAAAACAAACAAATAATTATTACGTTTATACTGTGATTATCGTGATGCGATTTCACTTTTATTTTGTCATGACAGCTAATGTGGGGCATGCTTCACCCGCTGATCCGCCACCCCCCGCAGAAAGCGCAACATGACTCTTTGTACCCCCCCCCCAAATATATGTAATTAAAAATTAATCAGTTGTCATGAAGTCTGACGCTAAGGCTACACTTTGAGAATGACTGGACGATACAAAAATTTAACAAAGAGAGTATGGTAGGGATTCACACCATCGACCATTATATTGCTAGTTCTATACTCTATCAATTTGGCTAGCAACAGATGCTCTAGCCGAAGTCCTAATTTATTTTATCAATTCTTGAACTTTGAATTGTCACTAATGCGTATGCGCTCTCAGAATGGACACACAGAAGTGACCACTTCTTGTTTTGATGTTCACTGAATAAACATCTGATTCCGTATATGTATCTACAGTGCTCAAAGTATTTGACAAACAGCTTATCTGCTGTTAGGAGGTGAATTTCTATGACCTGACATTTTGCCACACATTTGTGTGATAGACATCTTTGGATGTTTAATAGTGTCTCTGTGACGAGTGATGCCATAATTGCTCTCCCTTGTTACAGAGACCCATGCAGTACTAAACCTCCACAGACTTTTGGGCAGAACATCCAAAAGTGAATTTCCCCAGAATCTGCATGTATTTCATGATTATCAAAGCACGTTTTCTACATTGCGATTTCAACTAGGGCTTGCCAAATCAAAGTAATCTGGCTGCCAACCAAATATTTTAGGAGCCAAGCATATTATTTTTGCTCTAGCTAGTTATCATGCATAGAAATTTAAGGTGCCAATACACATTTTTTTAGTCACCATGGTGCATCTGGGATTTGTCAAGTTCTTATTTAAATTATTTTGGAAATTTTATTTTAATTTCATATAGCTCTAATTATAGCTTCATTCTTGCATTTATGGATTATATCAACATTCCATCGTTCTGTTGGATCCCCATGCAAAGTTCCATAAAATATTTAGAATTGCTACATAGGATATTCACTCCCAACTCTATTTCAAATTAATTCTAAAATTTTATCGAGTCTTTTCAATGTAAAATATTGATATTAGAGTTTCAGCTGAAAACTTCTGGAATACGAGGGCTGGCCTGACTGTTCAATTAATCTCAGTATTAAGTTTTCTTCTCCCCTCCCAATCATGTTGTTGAGCAATGTGTCCCCGATCGATCGTGTTTTGCGGATCTTATAAGCTACGCTTTTTTACGTATGCGTATAATAATCTTGTATATTCTGTGATAAGTACAACTAAAATGTGATTTCATACAATGTTATTGTATTGACTGTTTATGTAAAGTACGAATATATCGATGGAAAAAGTCTTTGGTCTGCCTCTCAAAGATATGTTTCGCTTCTCTTTGTAGAATATCGGAAGATCTTTTTTTAAAATCGAAGCTTCATGTAAAAAAAAATTAAACATTTATGCGTTTGGAATTTATGGAAGCGAAAAATTGTTCTGTACACATATTTAAAACTGTTTATGAGGAAAAGAAGTTTATATACATACGCCTGTGTGGTATATATCTGAAATATATATTATATAGAGATAAAAAAAAAGCAACGATACATCAGCAATAAAAAGAAAAAGATTTCAAATAGAATAACTTGTCATTTCATTATTTTGAGCTTTTTTTAATTTGTTTTCATAAGCAAGGTGAATGTAAAGATTTCTTCTTTTCGTTGACCGAGAAATTTTTTCTGTTAGCAAACAAGCCTTGACAAGAGCTGTAGCAGACAGAGTAGCATTACGTATTAACTGATTATAATGTTCACAAAATTAAGAAAATGACATCTAATATATAGGTGTTGATCTTATATGTAGGGCTAACTACAATAGACACTTTCTCTAATCCGGCACATATCGTTGTGGCAATGCTACAGCTAAACTCTATTTTAGATGTTTTGGGGAAAAACACATTCACACACACACAACTGTAGTGTATATTTAACATTATCTTTTATAAAATAATAACTTTGCTTAGACTTGTTACAGATTTCCTAGTTGTAGTGTATCAAAGAACATGCTAAAATGTGTTTTTTTTTGTAGTATTCCAAAATATGATTTTTAGGTATCAAGTGGTGTGGGATGACAATATCAGACCAAGGCATGCCAGATTGCCAAAATTGCTAGACTACTGGAAATTAATTGAAAAAGCTTACTTATTCAAGTAATACAGTAGAATTTATTCGAGCTTAATTCGAATTTTGGATAATTCAAACTTTTAGGAACTCCCTTTGAGTTTTCTATCTAATTTAATGCTAAAATTTCTTGTTTAGTTCAAATTTTTTGGATAATTTGACCAATGAAAGTTTGAAAATTCAGTTTTTTTGATAATTTAATGCCCATTTTAACATTGTTCAGCTAGAGTGCATCGAGACTGTGTATGACTTACAACCGATTAGACTTCTCAACCTATAGATCAAGGTGTACTATTTAAAATTGGAATCCCTGGTACAACATTTACGAAAATATGAATTGAAATTACAAATAAAATTTATAGCTAAACATTCTATCTTGAGCTTTTAGTACTCAACTAATTATTGTAAAATATACTCATACACTTATGATTTACACTCAGAATTTTGTATTTTGCCCAGGGCAAAGCACACATTAAAAAGCCTCAACTTGGGAAAAAATGTATTTTCTTCCAACTAAGATGTTTTGTATAAATTTGAAGCCCTAAATTAGTGGGACCCATACAGAAATCGGGTCCAGCTCGAACAGTGCCCCTAACGTTTCAAGAACTTTTTTTAGTTGGCGAGTAAACTTCTTCAGTGTTATTTTGTTATTTGAGCTTCTCTGGTTTGGTTCATAAGGTTTTTATGGTCACTTTTGAATGTATATCAAGCTTTGTCTTTAAAGGGACCCATAGAAATCAGCTATTCCTCTCCCGCAATATTTACTATTGCGATTGATGAGTTAACCAAAATTACTGATGAGAAACCGAGGGTTTAATAACATTGTTACCTATGAAAGCTGGACAGGATGAGGACTTATCAGGGTGGCGACTTATTGAAGTTTTACTGTTACTTTTAAATGCAGGGCTGTAACTAGGAGTTTTGTCAGGAGATAAATTTGATTTTGCCTCCCCCTCATAAAGCTATAATCCTATAATGATTTTTGTTTTTGTATTATGCTTTGGAGTAAATGTTTTTCCTTACTTCCCTTTTTTTTACATTTTTACTTCCATTGAAAAAAGGTTAATGCCCTCTATCAGTTTAAAGAGAATAAAATAATTTGATTAAATGACTCCATTGATTGTCATTCTCAGGAGATGTTTCTGGATCTTGAGAGGCCAAGTTAAGTCGGTTTTAGACCCCGCCTTGAGGAGCACAAAATCTGCACCCTATCTGTTCAAAAGCTTGGAGCAAATTAACGAAATCGTATATTTCCATCCCAGAAGGTCAACAGGGGTTTTCTGGACACACGATGATTTCCATCAGTGAACAGTGACCAATCAACATAGGGAAGTTTCATTCAAGACAATGAAATATGGGCTGTGAAATCAGAATCTCTTAAGATCCAGAAATCTCTCTTGATGATTCCAACCACTAGAGTTGGGGAAACATAGAGTGAAAACTCATATCTTTGGACAGCTTAGCAGACTGAATTTTTTTTATTCACTTTGAGATCTGAATTTCTAACAGCAATTCATAAACAAAATCTGACAAACCTGAATAAGTTGAGATTGATTGATACTGGCCATGCTAACAAGTGCCTGTACAAAGTTAGACTCGATCATAGCTTCTATATAAATTTTAAATAACCTTAAATGTTTTCTGTTCTTTTCTTTGCTATTAATATAAGCAAATATGGCATCTAAATTTAATTTTATGCAGGTAAAAAGTATTATTTGAAATAAAATTAAAAAAAAATTGAATAAATACATGTACTCAATATATGGTCACATGGATTCATTGACAGTGTATAATAACGAACAGTGGTGTCAGAGCCAGGGATGCTTGAGAATTTGGTAGCATGAGCCAAGTACCCCTCCTCCTAATCAGAACATGTCCCGCCGCTCTGTCTCAACGAAGAGATATAAGCAGGTGGTCAAAGACCTGGGCCATGCTGAAAACGCCAAGTACCATAGAATTAATTCAAATTTTTTTAATTCAAAGATAAAACTGAGCAGCTACAGGTATGAAACACTTCAGCTGCCCCTGATAATGAAAAATAATAATTCGATATTGTTTCCCATCCAAGCTCGAGGAGGGAGAGGGCCCTCAAATCTCTTTAAGGACCCCCCCCCCCTCCCACCACCCCAATCTTAATTTCATGGATGAATTCAGTTACTCGATTGGAACACCCTAGGATAGAAATTTTCGGGCTTCAGAGAAGAACGTTTTGTATGTTCCAAGTTTAGTGGGGCCCCCACAATTGTTTTCTTGTAAACTTTAGTGTAAAAAATTAAAGTTTCTTCATAAATAACTAAAAATTCTTTAATTTTTTACACATAATAAGCCTGGCCCTGGACCTTCCAAAGTTTTAGACCACTGTCAGTGTTCATTGAAAGGGGGGGGGGGGCGGCAAGAGTGGTTCTCAACCCAAGGCTGCATGGCTTCTCTTGTGGTCCTGGGATATTCTAGGGGGGGGGGGCATGGGTAAAAATCAAGTGCGTGGGAACCATAATGGTCGTTATTTAAGGGGCCACAAAGAGTTGTGAAAACGATTCGGATGTGAAGAAGAAAAACTTTTCAGTGAAATATGGTGGAAAAAAAAAGAAGCTTCTTTTTTAGAATAAGTAAGAACCAGGGCCATCTTATCACATGGGTTCGTCATGAGTATTACATGATGACATCTGGTGCTATTATTTTCGACAGTAAGTACATAAATACATAAGTTGCTACTTCCAGCTGAGTGCGGGAGCCCCCACACACGTGGCTTCCCCCCCCCCCCCACAAGGGTAGGACTGGCAGGACTCCAGACCAGGGGGGGGGGGAAGAATCACATTATTTTCGTTTTTTCACCTATAAATTCATTACAGAAGAGGCCCGTCAAAGATCTCAGCCTAAGCTGGCTCTAGGATGTCCCTCCAGCTATTATCCTTGAACGATCAATTTGTCCAAGGCCCCATGATGTTGAGATGGCCATGAATAGAATGGGACAAACTCACCAAATTCCAGCCGTGGAGTCCTGAGACGGATCTCCTTAAAGTAAATTTATTCATTATATAAATTCCACTAAAAATATTATTTCAATAAGTAGTGTCTCGCTCTTGGTTGAGTGAGGGGATGGAGGTAAGATAGGGGCCACGAGAGGAAAATCGGGTCCTGGGGGGCACGGGCGAAAAAACGTTATAATGTGAAGTAAAAAACTTGGACTCAAAGGGCCAGAGCACACCGATTATTAACCACGGCCATTAATTACTAATTCTAAAATAATTTCGTTCCAAATATCTCGGGGTCGCTTTCATTCTCATTACCATCCCAAAGAGCCGCGGCACAACGTTTGGGAATCACTATCGAAGCGAGATTTCAAGTCGTCCTTCGTGAGGGACAGAAAAATGTCCTCACACCATCTTTATTAGTTCTTGACTCGTGGGAAAAAAATAGAAGAGCCTCGGCTGTTTCTCGCGCGCGGCTTAACAAAAACAAACGCCAGCTAAAATTAGCTCAGCTGATCCTGAAACCCTCCCGCCACCGTTTCTTTTTACTTGTTATTACTCTTCACGCTCAGCGCTGCGCAACCAAAACATCCTCTCGAAATCTGTCTCTACTTAGTTAGATGCGACTACATGTACAACCTATCCAACTTTTGCACTGGTCCAAAATCCACTTATATATATTTATACAGGGTGTCCTGTAAGTGTTAGCACTGCCTTTATCTCATCAACCGTCCGTCGTAGAGGTACGATTACAATTTAAAAAATGCTCAACAGGCGTTCAAAAATTAGCCTGCACCAGTTTTGAGAGAGAAAATACAGTGTGTAAAAAAATCTAAATGTTCATACGGTTTACCCTGTGCTATAACTTCCAATTAGAAAGTTGCTGCCCAGTCTCTCCTGATGCCGACTGAAAATTCCTTGTTTCTAAGTGCAATATTCACAGAGATATTCGAAAATTGGCGGAAATTCGGGAAAGAATAACTGTAAATGCGGAATTAACGCTATTATTTGCAAAATTTCCTCCGTTTATCGAATTCGAATATCTTAACGAATATTGCGCTAGGAAATATGACATTTTTTTTTTTTTTTGGCATCAGGAGAGACAGGGCAGCAACTTTCTAAATGGAAGTTATAGCACAGGGGAAACCATATAAACATTTAGATTTTTTTTATTTTGTTACACACTGTATTTTCTCTCTCAAAACTGGCGCAGGCTAATTTTTGAACGCCTGTTGAGCATTTTTTAAATTGTAATCGTACCTCTACGACGGACGGTTGATGAGATAAAGACCGTGCTAGCACTTACAGGACACCCAGTATATATACCAGTGTTTCTCAATTTTTTTCAGCCCAAGGGCCCCACATTTTCTTTTCGTTTCCCCCTTCTGTCTTACTCAGCCCCACTCTCATCCAAGAACGAGATCCTTTCTACTTGTCGAATTGAGTTTAATCAATACTGAATTCATAATGAAAAAAAATTATCTTGAACCCTGGGCCAGGCACGGATCCAGAAGTGGATGATCATTCATTCCTCCCACGAGCCGAATTATAAAGGGAGAATTATACTGGACGATCTACACACCACAGACCATGAACCTACACAATTATTCTTATATGCTCTGCCCGCGGGCCAAATGCAGCTCTTGGATTCATCTGATGTGACCTGCGACCTCAAAGCTAATTTTATAAAAATGAACTAAGTGGTAAATTTTTACAGATGATCAAGCGACCCGCGTGCAGTTCCACATTACTTAAGTGGTCCGCGGCACATTTCTAGCTCACTCGAGTGACTCACGGCATAATTCCAGAGCACTTAAGTAGCCCGTGGTGCAAATCCTCATCGCACAAGTTACCCGGGGCATAGTTCGTTCAAATCACCTAAGTGACCTGCGGCTCAGTTACAGATCAGTTAAGTGACCCACGACGTATTAACGGGTTGAACATGTATGGTCTAAGCCAAGTGAGCTCAACCTTTAGGAAAGTGTGGACCACGTCATTGGTTTGAAAAGGTGTCGCAGGCCACTTAAGTGATCGGGAGCACGAGCCGCAGGTCATTTACGCGATCTGTAAATGTGCGGCCTATCACGTAAGTGATCTTGAACTGTGTTGCGGGTAACATAAGTGATGTGGAACTACACAGAGGCCAGCTTAAATGCCAGCGTTGAAACTGTACCGCAAGTTACTTAAGTGACCCGCGTTGAGAACACGTTTTTGATAATGAAGTGGCCTGCGACACGTTTTCAAACCAATGATGTAGCCCACATACTTAAAGTTGATCACCTTTGCAATAAATCGACCCTCCCGACACATCACCCTGGGTCTGCACCTACCCTGGGCTCATGACCTGGGTGGAACCATTCTTATTTTTTGTTTTTTCATGCTATAAATTCACTTGAAGGGCCCGCAAAAGATCTCAGTCTAGAGCCCTGCTCCAGAATGTGGAGACGGGGAGGGGGGCATGTCTGGGCTAGAGTTCGGTGAACTTCTTTCTTGTGGGGGTTTTATGCATGGCCGTCTCAACATCATGGGTCCCTGGGCAAAATAGTGTTCTGGAAGTGGAAGTACAGCATACATATTTACTTACTTAGTTTTAAAAATCACAGTACCACATCTCATACTCAGGGTCATACTCGCAAGAGGCCCTGTGGGCTGAGATGGCCCTGGTTCTATGGACAGCTGTGCTGAATTCGGAAAATAGTCACATTTTTTTTCACCATATTTCACATATTCACATTTGAAAGCTTTATTTCTTCACATCCAAATAACAGTTTTCTGTGCCCCCCCCCCTTCAACATCCTGTCATGGCTCCCCTTCCTCTTAATTTTTATCCGTGGCCCCCTTAGGACATCCAGCACCGCTAGGGAGGAACCATATGGCCCCAGGTAGGGAACCAGTGTCGTACACCACATTCCCAAACGATATCCGCGGAATTTTAGGGTGTATTGAGCATGGGCGTGGGAAGTGTCTTGTATTTGTGGGTGGTCAGCGTGAACTTTATGCAGGAAAATTTTCATTTGTGGAGGCGCTTAAAGTTGTTCTACAAAATACGAGCAGCCCCCGGCTCCGACGCCGGTATTGAGAGATTTGAGACCGATCAGCAGAATAGAAATTTGTGTGATCACCAAAAGAAGCGGAAATTGACATGTTGTGTATTTGAATTTTGCATCGGCCTATGATGGGTGTTTCGGGAAGGCTGTGTTTACCCACGGGCACCGACTTTTCAGAGGGGGAAAAAAAAGAAATAGGCTGGTGGTGGTGTTATTAGGAGTGCACACAGCTGCTGCCTGCCTACTAAAAACGCTGCTCCGTCTGGACTGGAATGTCGCAGTTTCGTTTCTTGCGAAATTCTTGTTGCGTTACTTATACACTGATAACAACCCCAGAGGTTAAAGTCGAGGTTGTTTTCCTCTCTATTTGTTTCTGACACACGTTTCTAGAACTTTCTGTGTGTCTTTCTCTCCATTTCTTCTCCGTATTTCAACTTTCTTTCCATCCAATTAAACAATGGAACGCAACAACAATGCACACAGCATGCAACTAGGTTCGCCCTTACTAGATGCGGTGCTCGTTGCGCCTCAACAACTTCGGGGCACAAAAATATTTAGGAATCCCCCCTCCTTTTTACAAACCCACAAAATATTTGTGGGTAAGGGGAATCGGGCATTCATTATTTCAGAATGTACAGGAATGCTGGGAAATTCCCATGCAACATTTTTAAACATAGTTAAATGTAAATTTAATCCAAAAAAATGATGCAAATTTCAGCTCATAATTTGAAACTAATGAGAGGATCCAGTTCTCTCCTAAAATTAATGAAAATTTTAGACCTGTTGAATTGAAAATAATTGAAAGAGAGATTGATGCAAATTAAGAATCAATGGAGGTAAAAAATCCCAGAATTGATGAAAATACAGAATTTATTCAAGAAATTGAAAGCCTCGAGTGGGGGACCTCACAAAACGCTGGTCCCGGAGCAACAATCCCTAAAGAAGCGAGGGTGGGGGCAACAGAGATCGAAATAAAGCAATTTATACAGTAAAGCGTGTCTGAAATGTGTGTTGTGAACCTTACAAATAAAGTTTGACCTAACACACAATAAACATTACACATGCTGTGTAATGCTTGTTGTGTTTAGTGTGTCGCCATCTGCCATCTATTTTTTTAACTTTAAGTAAAGTGTAATGATTGAATAATTGAATCGTTGTGGGCCTTTTCATTCTGTGGTGAGTCTTTTTAATTAAGAGATCGGCTCGCATTCGCTCCTCGGAATTAGGAACCACTGGAAACCAACTTCAGCCGACCACCACTGTGGCGATAGTGGGGGGTTCGATGCGGGGTCCGGGTCTCACGATGCGAGTCTGTCCAACACCTTCTAAAGCAGAAAAGCTCTAGCTAAAGATGGCGTTGGTCTGTCACTATGACCACACTCAACGACCGAAGCGGCATGAAGCAGTGAAAACTCTATAAAACAGAAAGCTCTATGAAAATGACTTCTCCAACGTGCAAGAGATCTCGTATTCAAGTTTCGCTTTAGCGGATACTATTATAAAGGCAAAGAAAAGAAGAGAAAATTCTCCACCATTCTCGCGAGATCCCATTCTTTCTTTGTACAAATTTCACTTTGAGCCATGACGCAACATCCCCACAGATCTTATCTATAGTATAGCCATTATAATAAGGTAGGCCTAAGCATTCGCAATTTTGTACATTTCTGTAGCGATGCGCAATGTTATCCTACCCTAGCCTCTCTACATTTCTTCATATTCTTCCTTTTTTATTTATTTTTTTTAGTCATTTTTTTGGCGTTTTTTCGAAATAACTGCCAGAGCCGCAACTAGATGCTTCGTCATCCGAGGCAAGTGCTCATTTTGGCGCCCCTTGTAATGTTGAAGGATAGGTTTGAGAATAAAATTTGCGTCCTCTCTGGTCCAGCTCCCGGGGCACGAGATTCCTCCTGCTCCCCCCCCCCCCCTAGTTGCGGCCCTGATAACTGCGAAATATCAAGTCCAAAAAATCTTTATCAAGTCTCCTTAGGCACGGCCTCCTATATAACCTATCTAGGTGGTTATCTAGGTGGTCGTGCCTTAGGGCGGTATTCACCGACATGGTTTAAGCTATAGTCACAATTTGTTATAAGAGATCGATGCGGATTGGTTAAATTCAGGGTTTTAACCAATCAATGTTGATCTCTTATCCGAAAATTGTAACTACAGGTTTAAACCATGTCGGTGAATACGGCCCTTAATCTATTGCATGCCGTCACCTAGTAAGCGGAGCTGTCACCAAACTCGCCTAGTTTGTCACCAATTCAGTGAGATTTTATGGAGTTTACGTTAGCGTTACTTTTCATTTTTACATAAGATAATGACTATTTACATAATTTTTGTAACACTATATGTAAAATTGATTTTCTCTGTGTGTGTTTTTTATACAAAGCTACAATTTTATACCAATCGTCGCCCGATTTGAATGGGCTACTTTTAAACTTCGTCAGAGTAGGGCAAATGCCCGAAATGGGCAAAAAACTGTCGGGCAGCAATGGTTCGTGGGCCTCAACAATGAGTTTTAGAATGTTTAATTTGTCTACCGTGGTTCCCAAACAATGCGTTTTAGAACAAGTTTATCCCTTTATAATGGTTTGTCACTTCTTCAATGAACCCGGGCAGCGCTGGATATTATAGCTAGTACTGAATATTCTTTTAATTTGCGAAAGGGTCCGTGGACGTCATCTTATTAGTGCAAAGGGTTCTTGGAACACAAAAGTCACCTGCAAGCATGGATCCAGAGCAGGGTGGTGGGGCCGATCGCTCCTCCCAAGAGCTCGAATAATATGGGATAAATTTGTCTGTCCCATAAAACATGGGATGTTCATGCACCTACACAATATTAGGCGTTTCCCTACACATCGCGCTCAATCCGCTTGTCTTTGCTCCAGTCAAAGCTGAAGATATGCCTTCGCACCATTCACAGCTGAACATGCAGGGCCACAACTAGGGGGGAGCAGGCGGATCTCGTGCCCCGGGCGCTAGACCCGAGGGGGCGCAAACTTCATTCTTAAACCTCTCCTTCAACATTACAAGGGGGCGTCAAAATGCTCGCTTTTCCCGGGTGACCAAGCATTTAGTTGCGGCCCTGTGACCATGTCTCCGTTCCATTCGAAGAATATGATATCTGTCGCTACTGCATTCGCAGCTGAAGGCAGGGCCGGTCTTGGAAATATCCGCCACCTGAGGAGAATAATATTTTGCTGCCCTTATAAGATACGGCTACCTGGAAAGAGTTTTCTTTCTTCACCTCTATTACCTTCATACAGTGGTTCCAGAAGTGTTGGGGATAACACTGATTATTTACGATGTCACGAGAGAATTTCCTAAACAGAAGCGTCCTGATGAGAGTACGTCCTGAACAATGAACATATCAAATCAATTTAATAACTCTTCTTTGAAGCGAGAGGATGGTCCCCCATAGTGGGCGCACCTGTTTACATTTTTCCTATGGGTTTCGGAAAAATGTCTGCCCTACCAACATAAGTAGCCCGTGCCCTTCCCAAGACAATCAAAAATTAAAAATATTTTCAAATATTTTAGCAAAAAGTTAAAATATCGAAAGAAAATACCTTTATATACATATATATACTGTATGCTATCTTTATCCATTTCTGTTAATTTGAAATTTTGTTTTACAGGCAAGTAGCTTAAAATTTCTCTGGGAGAGATTCCTTGGGCTCCCAGAACCCGATGTGCCCTTCGAAAGGTAGATCTTGTGTACGCCAATGCTCGTGACCAGGGGTGCAGGCTATTGTAATGTATAGTACGCCTTCTCATATGGTGCAACGTGAATGGCAGTAACGCAAATTCTACCACCAGTCATTGTACCTCTTGATCATTGTTTGGCGCACCACAATCTTGATGTTCCTTGCATTAATAAAAAACATATTCAATCTGATCCGAAAATGCATATGCACCCTCAAATGGTTGATAGCACATGTCGCAGCAAATCCGTCTGAAAAATGCATTTTTGGTGAAATGCTGTTGTGAACTGTCCAAAAACACCCTCTACTGCCTTTGCTATTGCGATTCGACCACACATTCTATGACCAGAAGTGCTTGTTTAGGTGTCTTTTTTTTTTTTTAATTTGAAACTTTATTTAACATGATGAAATAGCACATAATAATGAAACAAATTCATCAAGAGATCCCGTGGATCTGTTCTGATGAACACGAAGTATCGATGAGTAACTACAACGCAATTTCAAGGACAGAACAAACAAACAAAAAAAAGAGGGGGGAAAAAAGGGTGATAAATATATCGAAATAATTCTGCATCTGTGAGCAAGTATACAATTAGAATACAATACAGCATGCTTTCATATACATTATAAATGAAGATTATGGAATGCTAGATTGATGCGAGAATTGTTTAGCGACTTCGACATCTGGAGGCAAACAGCAGGAAGTGTACTTAGACATTTATTAAATTCGATTTAGCACTGACCGATAGATCTCTGTTTTTGTTGTTTTTTTTCTCATTGTTTTTCAGAAATGATCGTTGATGTTAGCTATTGAGAAAAGAATTTTTTAAACGTTTTTTCAGTAACGGTATTGAAGGGGGGGGGGGGAATAATATCATGCGGCAGTTTGTTATAAAATTTCGGAATAAGATATGTAAAATGGTTTTTCTTCACTGTTTTATGTATCAAGGGAATATTTAGAATGTCATTGTATCTATTTGATGTCCTTGATAAATTAAGAGGGAGACTAAGTTGTTTTTTAGTAGGTAGGAGAATCGATTTATAAAAGTATAAATACCGCAAAGGGAGTATGTTAAGTTGCCGGTAGAGATCAAATGACGGAGTTGAGTAATTGCCAGTTAGTGATCGGATTATTTTCTTTTGGGTCTGGATGATGGGTCGCAACGTATTGATGTGTGTAGTCACTGCCCCAAACAGTTAGTCCATATAATAGATGAGAATGAAAAAGGGAATAATAATATGACAGCAAAAAATGGGTATTTAGATAATACAAATACAACGCCACAACAGACAAAATGCCCAACGAGGTGGCTGATAAAAAGATGCCCATAAAAATATGGATGTCATATGTTTCAAAAATACAGCAACCCAATTAAAAATGCAATTAACACAAATTATAAACATTATATACACATGATAAAATATTATACAATGCCCATAAAGAATACTTATGGTTGTCTTATTCTAAGTATGGATCGAGCTTCTCGATTTACCCCAACATGTTTATCGTACTTCTTTTTAAACGTGTCAATTGTGTTACAATTTACTACCTCCGGGGGTAAGCTATTCCATTTATTAACAACCCTATTAGAGAAAAATTCCCTGCGACACCATAGCCTTGCATTGTCCCTCACCAATCGATACTGGTGTCCCCTTGTAAAAGCAGTCGATTGGCGGTGTACTAAAAGTTCATGGTCCATCCTATCCATCCCATTGAAAATTTTAAACACTTCGATCATATCTCCTTGACACCTGCGTTCATCCAATGTAAACATATTCAAAAAATGAAGTCTTTCTTCATAACTCAAGCCCCGTGTGCCAATAAGGACTCGCGTAGCTCTTCTCTGCACCCCTTCAACCAAGTCTATGTCCCTCTGTAGGTATAATGTTTTAGATAATAAAATTTATAAACTATAAAACAAAGTTTTGATTGGATATGTTTTACATGGGACTTCCATTTAAAATTTCGATCTATAACAATACCTAGGTATTTGATGGAGCTCACTTGTTCTAATGGAGTACAGGTACATAACAGATCATTAGGACAGTTTTTATTATGAAAAATGAGGTTACAGTTATCCAAATTGGTGAGGTTTGAGAAACTAATGTATTTTGTTTTTAGAATATTTATTTTGAGATCATTTGATCGAAACCAATTTCGGACTTTGATTAAATCGTTGTTAATAATATGATCCAATGGTTGATGATCATTCCTAGAATAAAGAAGTACAGTGTCATCCGCAAATGTGATTATTTTAAAATTTAGTTCAAGGTTACAGAAATCATTAATATAAATAGTAAAAAGTAACGGTCCCAAAGTAGTTCCTTGTGGAATTCCTCTGTGCATGTTCACTGGATTACTGGTACCTCTAATTCCATATGTGTGCAATTTAGCAAGCAATATACTGTGATTGATGCTGTCAGAACATTTTCGTATATCAAGGAAAATTGCTATTGTTTGTTTTGAGTTATCTAAGCTATCAACTACAAATTTGCTAAGTTCAATTAGTGCAGTTTCAGTGCTTTTGTTTGGCAGAAAACCATGTTGATTTTCTGAGAAAAAATTATTAGCATTTAAAAATGAGTATAATCTACATTTTAAGATAGATTCCAATATTTTGGATGCCGTACTGACAACTGAGACTGGACTATAATTGCTGAGGTCATTCTTGTCACCGGTTTTATAGATAGGGGTAATGATTGCTTTTTTTGAGTGATTCTGGGTAAACACCACTTTAAAAACAATTATTAACTGGATCAGAGAATATCTGAATGACGCTGTCAGGAAAACGCTTCCAAACTTTTGAGTTCATCGCATCGATGGAAGATACGGAGTTTTTTAGTTTGTTAATAATTTTCTTTATTTCAAAAATATTAGTTGAAGAAAGAAAAATTGAGTTTTGAAAACCATGTACGTATTTTTTATAGTCATCCATGGAAACTACAGTATTTCTTCCAATACTATTTGAAATACAAGTTAAATTGATCGGCAAGAATCAGAGGTTCAACATTTTCTGGAAGTACATTCTTTTTGTTCTCAGTGCCTAATATTCCGTTAACAAACTTCCAACGCTCAGTATTGTTACGACATTCCGAGAACTTAAAAGAGTAGTACTGTTTTTTAGATTGCTTTATTTCAGATTTGATTCTGGATTTTATATTTCTATATGCAGTTTCTATAGAAAGTTCATACGGATATTTTCTTGTTTTTATGTAAAGTTGTTGTTTTGTCTTAATTAAATTGCAAATTTCGCCTGTAAGCCATGGTTTACCGACCTTCTTCCTTGAAACAATGTTTCGGTCACTGGAATGATTTTGGACAATGGCATTCATGGTGGATAAAAAATTATCAAAATCTTTTTCGGGATGAGTGCGATCGAATCGAAATTCATAATTTTGGAGAAAATTTGACATATCAGTATACCGAATAATTTTCCTATGTATAATTTGACTTATTTTATCTAATATTGGGGTGGCAAAGTGAAGTTTACAAACGATCGGAAAATGGTCCGTTATGTCTGTGTCAACTATTGATGAATAGTATTTGGTAATATTACGTGAGTGACGTAGATAAATATGATCGATACAACTATCAGAAAGAGGCCTAGCTTGATCAGTAATTAAGGGGAGGAAACCATGTCCTGGCAACTTACTTACTTCTTAATTTAAATTATAAAATTTGCCTCGAAATTTTAACAGTTGTTATTTGTGTGTGGTAAATCAACGTTAGTAAAACTCGCAAAATGTATCTCAGTTTCTGTGATTAGAATCAAAAACAATATGAAAGCCAAGGACGGCTACGTTTTGCGAATTTTACTAACGTTTACCACACACAAATGACAACTATTAAAATTTCGAGGCCAAAACTTTATAATTTAACTAATATTATTTCTTATCAAATATTATTTGATATCATATCTTATTGCTTTTTTTCATGAAGCACATTAATCAACATCCGGTTGCTAATCGAAAAAGGCGTGTTTGTACATCGCACCCTCAATGGTTCACAGATAGCGTGCGTAACCTCTATCTTGAAAAGAAAAGAGCATTCAGAGAGTATAAAAGGGGACGGGTGATTCTGTGGGTGGGAACAAATCAGGTAGGAGCGAAGAGAGTACTGGGATTTACTATCATCCACTAGGGAGGGGGGGGGGGTTCAGATGTGGCAGTGATTCCAGGGCTGCCAAGGGGTAGTAGGGGATATAGGAGTAGGATCCACCAATTCAATATAGACCTGAAGGACATTTGCTCCTCACTTGGGGTCACGTTCTTGGAGCTTCCCGCATTTACCGATAGGTCGCTTCGTTCGGATGGGATCCATTTAAATAAGAGGGGTGTCTGGGAGGTTTACGATAGTCTTAGGTCAGGTTTTTTACTCCCAGACCACGTAGTCGGGAATGCGGGTTAGTTAATGATAATCACAACAGTACTGACGGGGAATCAACCACCTCTGACTTGGATGGCTTCTCGATTGACACTAAACCACCGGGCAAATTAAAATGTGTGTTAATAAATGCCAGGAGCTTGGGTAATAAGAAAGATTTTTTGGAAACTATGATAGTTGTGGAGGGCTTGGATCTTATAGCCGTTACAGAATCTTGGGCAAACGATGGGGATGAATCTTCATTACACATCTCAGGATACGATACTTTTTTGAGAAATAGATCTGATAGGAAAGGGGGCGGAGTGTTGATATACGTGAAATCATGTTTGAAGGCTAGAGAGTGTAACGTGCAGAGAAGTGATATTGAAACCATATGGGTTGAACTGGAGAACAAAAGGCGTCATAAACTTATTGTTGGGGTTTGTTACAATCCACCGAATAGGGATTCAAACTACATCGCCAAATTGCATGATGAAATTTCCTACATGTGCAAGCGGAAAAGGGTTCTCATACTAGGGGATTTCAATTACCCATCTATTGATTGGGAGAACCTTTCATCTTGAAATCAGTATGAAAGAGACTTTCTTAAGTTGGCACTCGAAAATTTTTTGTATCAGCATGCATCAGAAGCCACTAGGGGTACTGCTATTTTGGATTTAGTTCTTACTAGGTCTGAGGATCTTGTTGAACATGTTTCGGTGGGGGAAGAGTTTTCTTCCAGTGATCATCGTATCGTCAGATTTCACTGTAACTTTTCCTCGGGTAAGGTTGATAACAAAAGACTGGTTCCTTGTTTTCGGAGAACTAACTTTGATGTTTTGAGAGGAAGGTTAGCGGAAGTTTTCAAAGACCGGTTGGAATCAGTAGGGGTGGTAAGTCAATGGAAAGAATTTAGTACGAATTTAGTACTGTTTTGCACGACGTCATACCCTTTGTTCGAAAAAAGCGTGTTTGTACATCACACTCTCTATGGTTCACGGATAACGTGCGGAACCTTTATCTTGAAAAGAAAAGAGCATTCAGAGAGTATAAAATTGGGCGAGGTGACCTATCACTGTTTACTGATAAAAGAAGAGTGTTGAAGAAAGCGATAAGGGATTGTAAAAAGGAAGTTGAATCTAGGTTGGCAGATTACATTGGCTCTAATCCGAAATAATTTTTTCGATACGTCAATAATGGATGTAAGGGGACAGTTGGCCCCCTTTCGATAAAAGGGTCTAGGTTAGACAGCAATGTTGACATGTGTAGTGCTTTCAATGACTTTTTCGCGTCGGTTTTTAACAGAGATAATGATATTCAATATACGGGTGTTGCATGGGGAAATAAAATCCTCAACGCGATATTCAAGTTGAAGATGTGGAGGTCCTAAACCTTCTAAAAAATATATGTGCGAGCAAAGCACCAGGACCAGATGATATCTATCCCAGGGTCCTCAGGGAATGTACTAATGAATTGTTGGGGCCAGTCGCACAGATATACAGGAGTAGTGTTGCTGAGGGTATCGTCCCAAGAGATTGGAAACTTGTTCCGATATTTAAGAAGGGTAGTAGAGAAGCTGTGTCCAATTATCGTCCAGTGAGTTTGACGAGCTCCCTCTCGAAAATTTTGGAAATTATTATCAAAAGGCAGTTTGTGAAGTGGATAGACGAGAATAATGTATTGTCGGATAATCAGCATGGGTTCAGGAAGGGGAAGTCATGTGTAAGTAACCTCTTTTGCTTCTATGATCACGTGACTAAGGCTTTGGGAAAGAGCAAAAATGTAGATGTTGTTTACCTTGATTTCCAGAAGGCATTCGATCGGCTCCAACATGGTAAACTCTTGAAGCGTTTACACGAGATTGGAATAGGGGGCAACTTGCTGAATTTGATAGAATCGTGGTTAAGAGATAGGTCGCAACGAGTTATGGCGAACGGGGAATTCTCTGGTTGGACAGACGTCACAAGTGGAGTTCCTCAGGGAAGTGTCCTTGGCCCCATACTTTTTTCACTTTTTATCGATAAACTCGATCAGGGTATCGATGGGATTACTAGCAAATTCGCAGATGACGTGAAGTTGATGGGGGTAATCGGGAATCAAAGCGATAGAGAGTCGCTCCAGACCAGTCTAAACAGGATTGCAGCATGGGCAAATGAATGGAGCATGACGTTTAGCGTTGATAAGTGCATGGTCGCTCATTTTGGTTCGAACAACCCACGGTTCTCTTACGAGTTGAATGGTGTCACTATCCCGGATGCAACTAGGGACACCGATTTGGGAATTCTCATTGACGAGCGGCTCAGGTTTTCTGAACATTGTTCAGCGGTGGTCAAAAAAACGAATAGAATGCTTGGTCTCATTTTCGAAAAAGTCTCTTCGCGTTCTCCTAAAGTCATTCTTCCGCTTTTTCGAGGCTTAGTTCGTCCTGGACTGGAGTATGCTGTAAGGTTTGGAGACCATACCTACAGAGGGACATAGACTTGGTTGAAGGGGTGCAGAGAAAAGCTACGCGTGTCCTTATTGGCACACAGGGCTTGAGTTATGAAGAGAGACTTCATTTTTTGAATATGTTTACATTGGATGAACGCAGGTGTCGAGGAGATATGATCGAAGTGTTCAAAATTTTCAATGGGATGGATAGGATGGACCATGAACTTTTAGTACACCGCCAATCAACTGCTTGTACAAGGGGACACCATTATTGATTGGTGAGGGACAATGCGAGGTTATGGTGTCGCAGGGAGTTTTTCCCTAATAGGGTTGTTAATAAATGGAATAGCTTACCCCCGGAGGTAGTAAATTGTAACACAATTGACACGTTCAAAAAGAAATACGATAAACATGTTGGGGTAAATCGAGAAGCTATCCATTCTTAGAATAAGACAACCATAAGTATTCTTTATGGGCATTGCATAATATTTTATCATGTGTATATATCGTTTATAATGTTTCTAATTACATTTTTAATTGGGTTGCTTTATTTTTGAAATATATGACATCCATATTTGTTATGGGCATCTTTTTCTCAGCCACCTCGTTGGGCATTTTTCCTGTTGTGGTGTTGTATTTGTATTTGTTTTTGTATTAGTATAATTTCAATCGGAGAATTTTTACAGTTATAGTTGATAGGTGGCGGAAGGGGGTTATACTTCATTGATGTCTTTTTCGCGTGTAATATAATATTGTAATGTATAATTTGTTTTCAATATTTTCTAGACGGCATATTTTTGCTGATGAAATTTTGTTTTTACCTGTTTATTGGTTACGGACAAAAGTACCTAAAAAAAGCACCATTTTTTCATGGTTAATAAGTTTACAAGATAAGGACATTTAGAGTCTGAGAAAGCTTCTGTGTGCACAGGGGTTTTTTTTGCTGCGCAGAAAAAAACTCTTTATATTGTATAAGGCAGCATATTATTTTATCATTCTTCACAGATATTGAAATTCTGTGAGCAAAAAAAAGGTCTGTTCAGGTGAAATAAAAGGCAATATACCCCTATCTGGAAAAAAAGTGCACATTTCATGTAAGAATAATATTTTTCCTTTTTACTGCGAGCATCTCGGTGCTCATCATTCCCCCCCCCCCACCCATCCTGGAGCTAGACCCCCGAAGACTGAGATCTATGGTGGGGCCTCTTCTATAGTAAATGTATAGTGTAAAAAAACTCCAAAAAACGGCGAGTTTGTCCCGGAGCCCTGCAAGCACTACCCTTGTAGGAGTCATAGTGCTCACTTAAACCATTGAGGATAGATGCTTGATTTCATACTCAAGAGATAATTACCGACAACTCAGATGAATACCCCATGATTCAATGATTAGCATCATGATTATTTCAGTTAATGCCATGTGCCAGAGTTCTTGTACGGATGCTTTTCTTCTGGTGATGGTTAGGGGCCATTCAAGTATTACGTCAGCAGATTTTTAGCCATTTTTGACCCCCCGTCTGCAAAAGTCAGCAAAACACTGACACCCCCCCCCCATCAGCAAAATTTCGTCAGCAGCTTAGAATAATATTACATATCTTCAAAAAAGGGTGGTTGATGACGTAAGCAACCTTCAAACCCCCCCTCCCCCTGTCATCAAAAATCAGCAAATCCGAAACCCCTCCTCTTCCCCTGACGCTGACGTAATATTTGAATGATCCCTTACAATCAAAGCTCTCGATTCGTGAATATGCCTCCCAATAGGCTGACAGGGCTCCAACCTCGTGAATACCAACCATGAGTTCAACTGGGCATGGCACGGAGCCCCATGGCCCCGCATCCCGCAGTAGGGCCCTAGGCCCAAAGATCTTTGGTGGGTCCCCAGGTCAGACTCATCACAGGGCCCCCCCCCCCTCTAATATGAGTTTGTAGTGTGAAAAACAAAAATAGAATCACATCTGATGGAATTATCTCTGGCCCCCAGACAGGAGCCCTGCCAGACCTATTTCTTTTGCGGGGGCCATGGAGGGACCTCAGTTGTATAGGAGCTTCCACGATAAGATCTGGCACAATGATTTATGGCAATAAATATGTAAATTTAGAGGTGCTGCCTAGGTTCTCTTTCATTTTGCTCTGGGGCTATGATGTTGTTGGGGCGGCAGTATGAACTCATTTGTTTTTTTGGATTAAATATACAAAAATTTGTTTGAGTTTTCTGTGGAACAGCCTAATTATGATCAAGGGTTCCGCGGACATGCCTTAAAACTACCAAGGGTTCCGCGAGAAACTTTACCCCGGTGCAAAATGTTGATACAGAGCGAAAACATCCTTAACAAAAAATAGAAGGATCCTAATTTTTTTCTGTAAGCAGCTTCTCCAGAGATAGGTGACACTTTTTGGAAGTGCAAGAAAGAAGGTGTGTGTGTTGAGATGAATTAAGCATTGAATAGCAAAGAGTTGAATATCGTTTCAACACTGAAAATTACCTTCGCTTATTTATCCACTCGTGCTTTCCCTTCAAAATTAATTCAATCTGTAAAAATTTGAAAGAAAGAAAGAGTGAAAACACCATCATAATAAATATGTCGTAAAAAATGCAGCTCCTGTAATCATGCCACCTCGTCACCTCATACCCGGCTCTGGCCCTGGCCTGAAGATGTCTGCCTTCGATCCATACGAAGCTGAAGATCTGCCTCGGCTTCATTCGGAGCTTAAGATGTCTGTCTTCGCTCGGGCGTGGATCCATAGTGGGGATGGGAACGATCGCCCTCCCAAAAGCTGAATAACATGATAAAGTTTGCCTGTCCCGCAAAAATACGGGATGATTCAACGAACTTATACAATTCGCCCCTCCCATTGCATCGTCCTGGATCCGCGCTTGGTCAGCTGTTGTGGAAGGCGGCAAAATTACTAATCCCCCGTGTCAAATTGTAAAATAAAACAACAGGAGGCCATATTTTGCCAATAAAAAAAAATTAATTCAGACTTTAGTTTTTAGAGTGAAACCTCCCACACATAAAGGACACTTTATCAAGGCCTGTGGAATGGAAATCCGTTTTCGAGAGGTGAGATTGCAATAATTTTGCGTTCACTTTGGAGAGGAGCGGAGGGACATGAAAGACTAACCAACATAAAAATTATATGCATTAAAGAAATGCGTATATTCTATACATGCACGTGTATACACAGCTGTGAAAAAAAATTGAACCCCGTCAGAGCGTTGAAACGCGTCCACCGTTCTCTACGCAAATTGACACTTCCTTCTTACGTCATGCAATGCAAGAAAGAAAAAGCAAAACAGATGTGTGTTCACAAATGTTTCTATGAAAATGAGAACTAATAACAGACTCTATGTTTGTTGGTCTTTTCTTTCGTGAATGTTAAATTAAAGGAAACTTCCGAGAGCGCATCAGGCGGGGATCCTGGACCAGGACCGTCTTAAAGCATCATGGGGCCCCGGGCCAAGTGATTTTTCTGAGGCCCTACCTATTGAATTCTCGAAAAATTCAACTACCTTTCATTTTTCTCAGGCCCCCGGACCGTGCCCGGGTGGGCCCATGCGTTAAGCGGCACTGTCCTGGACGATGTGTTGGGAGAGCCGAATTGTGTAATATTCGTTTGATCGTCCCGTATTTTACGGACAGGTACATTTTCCCATATTATTCGCCTCTTAGTAGGGGGGGGGGTGGCTGGCCTTATCGCTCCTCCCCCCCGGATCCACGCCCGGGAGAAGGCAGATATTCTCAGCTGTGAATGGACTGGAGGCAGACATCTTCAACTGTGAATGAAGCCGAGGTAGACATCGTGAGCTTCGAATGGAGCGGAGGCAGGCACCCTTCGGCAGCGAATGGAGCGGATCCCGTATAAGGCCGAGGCGAAATAAAAGTCTAGAAGTCACTTCAAAAACCAATCTTTTCTCAAAATCAGCCTATGTAAAGAAAATCTTGAAAGGACTTTCATCAGGTCCGTTTTCTTTTGCTTCTCATGGGTGTTTTTTGACCTATGACCGAACGGCCCTAAAAACCTCGTTTCGTCACCGTTTTATAAACTAAACGTCCCTCAAATTCAAATCACAAAAAATGGGCGAAAAGAAGGTCGGCCTGTTGCGAAAAAGAATCTGCCTCTCGTAACGCGTACAAGGCGAGGAAGAATCGAGTGAAAGTTCTTTTCCTTTCCGATTATCGAGAGGCTAATGCAAGCAAAAATTTATGAATTTATAATCACTTCTAGAAGAAAAAAAGAGCCAAGCGTTGACCGATTGATGAGATCAAGGTTCTTTTCCTGCTCGTCTTTCGACACTTACCACAACAGCAGTCAAATCCGGTTATAACGCGCGACATCGAAGATTCCACGACATTTTGTCGATATAACCGAGGTGCCGTTGCAACCAATGTTCACGTTTTCAAGACTTTTTAAGTGGGGGAAAAATAATTAATAATTAATAATATATTGTTCGTTAATATTTTTTTAATATAAGAAATAAATAATTTGTTGTAAATATATATACACGGTAAGTCTTGGTGTTACAACGAGCCTGCAGTGATTTGGGGCCGTTCAAGTATAACGTAAGCAAATTTTTAGCCATTTTTGACCCCCCCCCTTCCCCACTTGTCAGCAAAAGTCAGCAAAACGCTGACCCCTCCCCCCATTGTCAGCAAAATTTCGTCATCAGCTCTGCCCCCTCTGAATCCTAACTTTCATATTTTCATAAAGGGTGGTTGATGACGTAAGCATTATCCAAACCCCCCTTCCCCCCCTAGTCATCAAAAGTCAGCAAATCGGAACCCCCCCCCCCCCCATCGATGATGACGTAATACTTGAACAGCCCCTTTCAAATGAATTTCACGGGAAAAAAAATTGTTGAACGTGGCCAGGGCCGTCTTCATGGCATCACCGGGCAAAGTTATGTTTCTGACCACCCTCCAACCTGGATAGAAATACCTGCTACCAGTGTTATAAGGAAATTGAAGAGTAATTGCACTCCCCCCCAAAATTTTAAGGGGTATTTTTTCATCGGTGAGAAATAACTCGATGAAAAAAAATTACCTAAAATTTGAAGGAGTATTTTCACTCCCAAAAAAATTTTGGAGGAGTGAAATTGAATTTTGATGCGTGAATCACGCATCTGCATTTCGCACTGGCGTCGAAATTGGGTATTGCGCCTGCAATACCCAATTCCCATACTCAATGCCGAAAATTTGACCTTGATCTTATTTTCATGAGCACCCCCGGGGTGTGCTTGAGTAGGCCCATACGTTAAAACGGAACTGAACGCGGCAAATTTGTGAGCTAATTTTGATATTTTTCGTAATAATTACCATAAAAAAAATCTACAAATTATGCAAATCATCTTCATCGACGATTTTGGCAACAAATTTGAATTATCTCTATTTGATGTATCAGCAATAAATCTGGTAACCTCGTCCTAAACTAACCGCACGTTAGAAAAAGGAGGGGGGGGGGGAAAGAAGTAAAAAATATAATAGATAAGGTAGGTAAGAGAGTGTGTGTGTGGTTTTTTTTAGTCTCTTTTCATCCTCACCCTAGGTGTTCCCTTTCTCTCTTACATTCATATACTAGAAAGATACATTATATGTGTGGGGGAAAAAATCATAACAGGAGTACAGAAAGAAGGGGGGGGGGAGAGAAAAAGCAATTTTTCAGTTGATAGGGTTGCTACAATGTTTCGAGATGGTAAGAGAGGAAGGGAAGAAAACTCAGAGAACTTGTTTGAATTTATTCCACTAGCGTTTGGGCGCAATATTACGTCCATGATCGTCTTCATTGACGTTGTAAGTAAGGTTAAGTAATATTATTCTCTATGGGAATCAGTCGGAACTACCAATTATTTACATTATAACCGAGGTATAGTTACAGTCAAGGTCGTAAGGGGTCATTCAAGTATTACGTCAGCATCGTGGGGGGAAGGGGGTCTTGGATTTGCTGATATTTGATGACAAAGGGGAGGGGGGGGGGTTTGAAGGTTGCTTACGTCATCAACCACCCCTTTTTGAAGATATGAAATATTCTAAGCTGCTGACGAAATTTTGCTGACGGGGGGAGGGGGGTCAAAAATGGCTGAAAATCTGCTTACGTAATACTTGAATGGCCCATATAACCGAGTTCAAATTTAGATAGAAGAAACTTGGTCAGCCGGAGGGGAAGCATGCATTTCTGCATCTCGGCGCCCCGTAATATGGAGCGAGTAGGCAAAGGGGGGGGGGGAAATTTGGCTCCCCCATCGGTCCGGCACCCGAGACCCACCTGCTTTCCCTGGCTGTGAAGGTAGGCATCTTCAGCATATTGCTATATCGTTCACAGCGGTGTTCATTGATGTACAAGAGTGAAAGCTCGATTTTTACTCGCAAGATAAGAGAGTCATGAAGACGTGATAAAATATACAGCTAGCTTTCAAGTGAAACATTGTGAGAAAATTTACCTACTTTCAGAATCCAGCAGAACAGTCCATAGAACCAGGGCCATTTAAGCCAGGCCTATGTGGGTATGACCCGGGACTTCATATACAGGGGGGGGGGGGGGGCTTCACAATGAGATCTGGTCCTCTGATTTTGAAATGTTAGGAAGGAAAAAAAAGACAGTGGGGTGCACAACGTTTTCAGACCGCGGCCAGGCGGGCACTATTTCAGCCGCTCGTGGGCCAGAAACTTATGTATATAGGATGGCCATATGAGCCGAATTTTACGGGACATTCCTGTAATTTTAGTCCATCCCAACTTTTTCATAAAATGTCTCGTTTCTTCCCTTTGTTTCCAAAGAGGATTACTTTTTAGGCTGAAATAAGTAACTTTACTTGCCTGTGACAATTTTTTGGCTGTAATCGGTGACTTACGTGCCTTTGACAATTTTTTTTTCGTTGTAATTGACGACTTTACTTGCCTTTGTGATTTATTTAAGCGGAAATTGGCAATTTTACTTGCCTTTGTCATTTTTTAAAGCTGAAATTTTCGACTTTACTTTCACTTGACAATTTTTTATGATAATTGGCGACGTATTTTTTCCGTATAGATCGGATTTTTTCTCGTGTTTTTATTAAGAAAATATGGTTAGCCTAGGTATTTAACTAGTTGTGTGATTGATACTTTTCTACCGGACACCTTTTGCAGGCCGGATTTAACCCCTTGGTGGGTCGCATTTGGCCCATGGGAAGGAGGTTGTGAACCCCTGTCCTAATAAGATATTGAATGGTAGCGACATCTAAGTATCTAACTACAATTTAGCCCAATCAGTCAATATAAAGCCAAGAGAAAAAAAGTATCATCAAAATTCTCTCTCTAGGGCAAACGACACCTGCTCGGGATGAATCCCATGCAACTTGCGGCCCTGTATCGAAAAAATAGCATTCAGGTCAAGTTTCTTTACGAAGTCTCAGTATATGAAGAAAATAAGTAGCAGATGAGTGCACCGGCTCACGTTCAACGAGAGCAATTATCCTTCCGATTATGATAATAATAACCGAGGGCAGAGAAGTCCTTGAAACGAGATGAATGCCAGCCTTCGAAATCGTGCTAAACGAATCGCGTTAAATCGTGATTTCATTATTTAGGGAAAAAAAAAAAAATCATTCAAATACAGCCCCTCCTTTTCTTTGAAAATTAATGTCTTTGGTACTTCTTTTTTATTCTTCGAGTGTCATTTCTGACCTGATCAGTCCGAGATAAGTTAGATTAGAATTTGGATTTCTGTGACACTGCTGATTATTATACTGCTGAAATTTACTGTGCGATTCTCAGTACCTGATTTTCTAAGGGGTCATTCAAGTATTACGTCATCATCGATGGGGGGGGGGGAGAGGGGGGTTTCCGAGTTGCTGACTTTTGATGACAAGGGGGGGGGGATTTGGATAATGCTTACGTCATTGACCACCCTTTATGAAAATATGAGTTAGGATTCAGAGGGGCAGAGCTGATGACGAAATTTTGTTGACAAGACGGGGGAGGGGGTCACAGTTTTGCTGACAAGGGGGGGGGGGAAGGGGGTCAAAAAGGGCTAAAAATTTGCTTACGTAATACTTGAATGGCCCCTAATTGGAAGTTAGAGCACGGAGAGGGCGACCGTAAAAAAATGTAGATTTTTTTTATTTTGGTACACGCTGTATTTTCACTCTCAAAACTGGTACAGGGTAATTTTTGAGCATTTTATAAACCGGAACTATACCTCTAAGACGGGTGGTTGATGAGATAAAGGCCGCGCTAGCACTTACAGGACACCCTTTATAATATACTATCATGGCGGTGGCCAAAGTTATTTTCAAATTTAAAACCTGATATTCATTGGAACTATACATGAAGTCAAACAGAAATGCGATCGGTGGGGGGGGGGGGCCCAGAGTTTAAATTTGTAATAGTAATTGCCATACCCTAGACTTCATGGGATGGGGATGGGGCCCAGGCCAGATTGACATCTCAGGCTCTAATGCTAATCTTCTAAATCTAATTTGGGGACTAGTGTAGCATCCAGAAATTTTTTTCGAGGGGATATGGGATAAGCCATATATACATATTCATCAACCCATGTCCCCCATGAGTCATTTTATGTACATCATGTGACGTTAAACGTAATTTTGTAAAATGAACTAAGCAGCACATTACCAGATCACTAAAGTGACCTCGCGGGGTAGTTTCGTATCACTTGAGTGGTTCGCGGCACTTTTACAGATCACTTGAGTGACCCGCGGCACATTACCAAATCACCGAAGTCACCCGTGGTACAATTTCCTTTCATTTAGGCGGCCCAAAGCACAATCTTGAAACTGAACTGTTCTGCGACGAACCCTCGGCTGACGAAATGTGCTCCGAAAAATAAAATGACAATAAAAATGACAATTTTAAAAATATTTCTTGAAAGACATAAATTCCCCAGAATTTTAAGAAGTCCTCCAAAGGAAAGAAAAGAATGAACATTATATTCATAAAAAATCCTTTCCTTTTCTTCAAAACCCATTAGTTTCTACTAAGAAAAGGAGAAGAAACAAACGAGGAATGCAAATGGTCAATTACTTATCTTCAACAAAGATAAAAAGAAGACGAGAGAGAGATAAAGAAGAAGCTGCTGAGGTCAAACAGAATCCGAAGGAGAAACATTTCGAAAATTTGGTGTCAGGGTGAAAAAGATTTCTTTTTTGGCAATTTTATTTCTTCTTAAAAAAATGATGAAATAAAACTTATGGGTACGAAATGCATTCAATTTTAGATTCGCAAAACGTGTGTGTGTTAATCACTTTCTTTTGAAAGACAACGAATCCACCTGAAATTGTGTGAAAAGTGTTACGTCAGCCCTAAATACTTTATTTGTTTAGCACATATTAATAATTACACTATGAAAATCATCTAGGACACTGGTTCCCAAAGTGTGGACCCACGTTAATCAATCGGGAGGTGGGTCGCTAGGCACGCGACATACAATGTGGGGAGTACATAGGCTACTCGCTAAAATAGGACATACTTCTATAATAAAGGTAGGTCGGCTGTGCCTCAACCATGAAAATGTTTTGAATATTCAAAATAATATGACAAATCAACTAAGATTATTCTTCCCACAAAAGGGAACCCGAAAATCATGCACTGAGCCACGACCGACTAGACATTCAATTTAATTGTTTAGTGGGCTATGACTGAGCCCAGTGTTTGATAAGGGTGACTCTGAGGATACCCAGTTATCGAGTCTGTACTACTATTATGCAGTGCATTCTTAAGGCATGGGCTCACCCGGGCACGGCCCAGGAGCCGTCACAAAAATGAGATTCGTTTGAAATTATCGAGAATTTGCCTGGTATAAGGCATAGAAAAATCACTTGGCCCGGGAGCCCGTGACGCTCTTAAGACGACCCTGAAATCACGATGCGCAAGATATATATTCCGTCCAAACTTACTGCTCTGTTGATGACACCGTCCGCAAGATTCAAAGCTAAAAAGCACGTGGGTACTTTGAAATCTCATAATAAAACAGTTCTGCCTACGAAGTATTGAAAAATAATTCGATTTCATTCATTCGTCACTGATTACGAAAATTGAAGCCCATTCATCAACAAAAAACTAAGAATTTCCCGGAAAACTACATGGGGGGGGGGGGGGGGAGGATCGCCGATAAAATTCTTATCAAAAGGGGGGAATCACGCTTTAAAACGTTTGGGAACCACTGAGCAAGGAAATTTCATGCTTGTCATTGGAACCCTTTTCCTTTCCCTCGAATACTTTCATTAATTGAAAAAAATCTGGGCTGCACAAATACAACCAATCAAATACTTCGTCACGCATGCATTTTGGCGCTTCTCCCCTTCCCTCCCCCCAATCCCAAAACGAAGAGGGGGAATTTTCGGCGCCCCTCTGGTCCGGCGCCAGACCAGACTGTACTCTATTTCTTGCGGTTTTCATCGAATCGATGATAGAGGTATGTGGGCTGGCTCAGCGATCCTTCCTAGATTAGGTTAGTACGTTGTATCTGGGGGGAATTGGCTCTGCAAGCCCGATTATAAGAGCCCATATACACGGTGCCCATATACACACATTTTTTTACAGAAGGGCTTAGCGGTCTATAGACCAGGGTGGCAATGAGCCTCATGATAAGGGGTTTCATGCTAATGAGATCTCGTAAAGATGTTCGATATTAAGCATGCAAATTTGTAAACAAATCAATTCTAATCAGGTAGGGGCCTCAGAAAAATCAATTGGCCCGGGGAAGGGAGCATTATACCATTAAGACGGTCGTGAAAAGAGGCTTGGGCCTCGTTATGACTCATGTTTCCACTTTGGAATTTCAGTAAAATCAAAACAGACCCGCAAAACCCAAAGAAATTATCCTATTCCCGGATAAATAGAGGCAGCAGGATCTCCAGAATCCATGCGTGGATCCAGGGGAGGATCAATCACCCCCCTCCCCCCCATGCACCAAAACAGAGGGGAAAATTTATCAGTCCTTTGAAAAACGACGATTCAACATCCTGCTCTAGGGCGGATCTAGGGCAGTGCCGTTTTAACGCAAGAGCCCACCAGGGCCTCACGAAAATGAGATCTGGTTGAAATTTTTTTAAATTTACCAGGTAGGCCTTAGAAAAGCCACTTGGCCGGCGGCTCACGAGTTCTTGAGACGGCCCTGATCTTGGGTGATGATGAAGGTAGATTTATTGTTTAGGCTCGTTAGTCGTCGCGTATTTTACAGGATAGCAAATTTGCCCCTCATTTTGGCTATTGGGAGGGGCAATTGCCCCATCGCCCTTCTCTGGATCCCCACTTCATCTAAGGCAGACACTTGTAGATTCGAATGAAGGCTAGGAAGATAATTTCAGCTACGAATAAAGTCGAGGTAGGCACCATTAGCTGCGAATAAAACCGGAACAGATTATCATCAGCTGCGAATGTAATGGAGGCAGATGCATAGGTTCGTTGAATCATCCCGTTTTTTGCAGGACTGATAAATTTCCCCCTCATTTTTTGGCTCTTGGGAAGGACGGTCACCCCCTCCCCGGATCCGCGCACGATGGATGGTATCTGCTTCATCTATAGCTGATGATGTCAGCCTCCTTTCAAATCGAAGCTGAATATGTCTGACTCTGCTTTATTCGCAGCTGAAGATGTCCGTCTCCGCTTCATTCATGGCTGGAGATATCACCTTGGTTTTATTTGTTGCAGATGGTGCCTGCCTCGGCTCCATTTGTAGCTGAAAATACTTAGGCTGTATTCGCAGCTGAAAATATAAGCTTCGGGTTCATTCACAGCTGATGATGGATGACGCCTCCTCGAGGCGCGAATGCAAGGAAATGTGTTGGGAGCAGGGGCGTCGGAAGTGTTTCGAAACTGTGGGTGCTCGTCTTTAGTTTTATATCGGAAATTTTAATTTTTGGATCAATTCTGGGGGTGCTCGGATCCATGTCACAAATTACCGTGGGTGCTCAAGCACCCACAGCACCCCCGGCTCCGACGCCACTGGTTGGGAGGGACGATTTATTTTGTATGTTCGTTGGATCGTCTCGTATTTTACGGGACGCACCATACACCATGTTTTTCTTCATGTTATTCGACTCTTGGGAGGAACGATCGCAATCATCGCCCCCTCTGGATGTGCGCCTGGCCTCCTCGCAAATCGAAACTGAATATGTCTGCCTCAGTTTCATTCGGATGCTGGATGTGAGGATTCCCCCTCCGCTTCATTTGTAGCTGGAGATATCGTCTCGGCTTTATTGCAGCTGAAGATGTCTGTCTCGGCTCATGTTTGGATACAGAGTGGGGAGATGCACCAATCGTCCATTTCCAAGAGAAAAAAATTTATCTATCCCGTAAAATATGGGATGATTCTTCGAACCTCAACAATACAATAAATAATACACATCACCCTATATCCGAGGCCCGTCGGAATCCCAGACGTGTGTCTGGATCACAATTGATCGAATCCCTTCCCTCACTTCCATTATTATCCGTGGGGATCGCGTGAGACACAATTTAAAATAAAAAACTCTTTCCCACTGAGAAAATGTCTAAAAAGGCCTTCGAGGGGCGGCAGACACCGAAACAGCCATCCAGGTAGGAGACATATTACCGCATCCACACCTGGAGGGGGGGGGGCAGTGAATAGCGAATCCATCTGATATAACATCAGGTAGGTGCCAGATAGTCTGTCGCCTATAGTCCATCACCCCCTCACCGCCCCCCAACAAAGGTGGCCGCAGCTTTGGCGTCCACCATTTCTGTAGTCTGGAGAGAGAGAGAGAGAGAGAGACCTAAATACTTCCTCTAAATGTTGCTATTGAGCGACGAGACAGATAAGTTGTCTGGGGGGCGGGCGTGGACCCTGCCACAGAGTCGGCGACTTGGACGATAATCACGACTCCCTAATGGTTGTACAACTAAACTATTATTATTATTTTGTTGTCGAATTGTCTATGGAGGGAAAAAAAACTACAAAAAAATCTATACAATGCTTAGGATTAGTACCTTCTGATTATGGTGCTGTCATCTAGCGGGAGAAAACAACAACAGAAAATTTCATTCTCAAATTAATTCGTGGTCCATTCTCTCTCGTCCTGATTTCTCAGAATTTTTTTTCATCATCCCTTACAAAGAGCTCCTTTAGTCCTACGTTTTACCAATAGGCATTGCCGTCTACAGAGGCGTAAATACAGGAGTGGAGGGGTGAACTATGATGGCCCAGGGCGGTAAGTTTTGAGGGGGCGGCAAATTTCAGGAAATGGTTGGTTAAGAAATAAGATGGCTGCATTTCAGCTGCTGAAATTACTGCGAATTTTTGTACAGGACTTCCCGGAAAGCCGTTTTAACATCATTTTGCCCCCCCCCCCCCAGCGTCAAAGGTGAAGTCGACTGATCTAATGTATATATACGAATTGACATCATCATCATCGTGCCCTCCAGCAATAATGACCATCCCCCCAGACTTCCAAGTCTATCTCCGCCTATGAGGGATGTTCTGGTGCAACTTACACAACTGGAAGTATAGCCTGCCTGTGCAAATCATAAAGCCTTGCTGTTGAAAACGATGACACAATCAAATCTGATTATCGATAGGCCTCCCACACACTCGTAGCTTCCGTGCCACGGAGCTTCAAATAGCGCAGTAGCCAGGGCCGCAACTAGATGCTTGGTCACCCGGGGCAAGCGCGCATTTCGACGCTTCCCCCATGTAATGTTGAAGGAGAGGTTTCAGAATGAAATTTGCGCCCCCTCGGGTCTATCGCCCGGGGCCCGAGACCCTCCTGCTCCCCCTAGTCGCGGCCCTGGAAGTAGGCCCCGTGTCTTTTGAAGCTACCCTTGCAATCTGTATAAAAAGTGAAATTACTTATCTGAGTGCAATGTAATGGAGGGCTACATCTAGTGCCATGTGAACGCATGGGCCCACCCGGACACTACCACTACCTCCTATGTACTCTGTATATAGGAGGTAGTGATACGACTCGGGGTCCTGAGAGTGGTTCCAGTTGGCCACTTTAATGAGGGTGCCGGAATGACAGGGTGTGTCACGAGGGTGCAGAGTTTATGAGTCATTGGGAAGGGGGTGGGGGGACATACCGCAACATTAAAGTATGTGTATATCTGCGGCACGCGAAGGGTAGTCTTTGTCTTTACCGCATCATGGACCCTGCCAAGTAATTTTCTGAAGCCCTACCCATCAAATTTATGTGCTTACTCTCGAAATTTACAATCAGATCTCATTTCTGTGGGCTCTCATCTCCCCCGGGCCGTGCCCGGGTAGGTCCATGCGCAAAGACGGTACTGATTATGGGCCCTCCAAAGAAATTGATACTTTGTCGAGAATCATAGCACCTGATATCTTTAGCATGAGCCTCCCCCCCCCCCCCCCGACAGGGCCGCAACTAGGTGCTTCGTCACCCAGGGCAAGTGCGCATTTTTAGAACGCATTTTGGCGTCTCCTTGTAATGTTGAAGATGTTTGAGAATAAAATTTGCGCCTCCTCTGGTCCAGGTCTCATTTTTGTGAGGCCCTTTTTTTCTTGAGGCCCCCGGGTCGTGCCCGGGTGGGTCCATGCCTTAAGACGGCACTGAGTTGCGACCCTGCCCACGACCACCTAGATAACCTAGGTTATATAGGAGGTCGTGCCCTGCCCCCCTCCCTCCGGCCAGATCAGGCCAGACTCAGAATTTTACGTTGGTGCCTGGCGCTTAGAGCGAGCCCCTTAGTAAGAGCCCCTTGGGGACCCCCGGCCTCCCTCCGGTCGTGCGTTAAGAAAGCCCTATATAATAACACCGCTAAGAAATATACAAAAAGTTTCGGAGATAAGATCAACAGTTCATTCGTTTTTCGCTAGATGGCACTCGATGTCTGTCAAATTTTTTCTGACGGAAACAAACTTCATCGTTGCTTAGCGACCGCGTTGGTAAACAAACATCATTAAACAACAATGCTTTCTTGATGAACTTGTACAAAGTCGGTGCTCAACAATGACATGATATGACCATGATTGAACCTCGTTTTGTTTAGATTATAACAATGATATATCTGTAATTTCCCACGTTCGCAACAAGTTATTTTTTTGCAACGATACAGTTATCGCGATAATATAGGTCTTTAGGTAGGAAATTTGCATGGAGGAGAAATTTTAAACCACAATACGTATCTTTTGAACGGAAATATATAGAGCTGCAGAATTACGTTAAATACAATAACCAATTATTCTTTATCGGATAACACCGACTAAACGCCCTCTAGCGATAAATTTAAGAACTTTTTGAGCCCTCCGAAAAATGACTTTTTTTTTACAGTGAGCCCTCGCATGAAACTGTCTGAGCTCTTTGATGAAGGCACATTGAAAAAAGAAGAATGTTGAAAATCATGAAACACACAATGTGAAACGTTGACATGTACAAAAATTAAATGGCGGAAATAATTCATTTCTATAATTTGAAGATAAGTTAATCCATGTGTTTTACGTTGCATGTACATTATTTTGTCTCATAGTGTGTTAAAATTGTTTTCCTCGGCCCGAATAATCATGAAAATGATGATTGTCACCCTCTCAAACTTTGTTTTTGTGGTGAGCGGATCGATATTTGTGAATCATCATTTACCACTGGGTGACCATCACCACTGCTACTTACTTAACCACCACCAAACCAGAACATGGCTCCCACTCTGTCCCAAGGTAGGGATATAAGCGGTTAACGAAACCACGCTGGAGAAAAAGAAAAGGAGGGGGGAAAAAATCTAAAAATAACAATAATGATGAAAAAAAGAATAAAAAAAACATAACAAAAAATGAAATAAAAACAAAACAAAACTGCAGCAATTCTTGCAGACAAACACGCAGAGACACCTGCCACACCAGCGAGGAACCAAGTCAAAAAAAAAACACACAGCAACGGGAATACAGCATTATAAGGACCCACATGGATCAACACAGAATTAAACATACGTAGCAGAAATCAGTGTAAATTACGATGAACATCACTGTCCAATAGAGAAAAGACAATGCAGTGGGTACACAACAAAGCTGCATTAAGAGTACATGCGGCTTTGGTACACAACATCACAAGTATCCGCATAGATCGCAACAAAATTAAACGGGTTCCGTTCACAATCCCGACAGACGAAATCCCGACAAGTCACAATCCCGACAGACGAAATCCCGACAGGGTCGAAATCCCGACAAGTCAAAATCCCGACACGGTCAGAATCCCGACAGGGTCGAAATCCCGACAGGTCAAAATCCCGACAAGTCGAAATCCCGACAAGTCGAAATCCCGACACGGTCAAAATCCCGACACGGTCAAAATCCCGACACTGTCGAATTTAAAAATTCAATTTCGCCGTATAAGCCGCACTTCGCGATTTCTGTCGGGATTTGAATTTTTTGCGGCAAGGGGCGTTGGGGCGCCGATGAGAATGATAAATTGCGATCAAATAAATTTTCAAATTTCAATTTCGCCGTATAAGCCGCACTTCGCGATTTCTGTCGGGATTTGAATTTCTCGCGGTGAGGGGCGTGCGGGCGCCGATGAGAATGATAAATTGCGATCAAATAAATTTTTCAAATTTTAATTTCGCCGTATAAGCCGCACTTCGCGATTTCTGTCGGGATTTGAATTTCTCGCGGTGAGGGGCGTGCGGACGCCGATGAGAATGATAAATTGCGATCAAATAAATTTCAAATTTTAATTTCGCCGTATAAGCCGCACTTCGTGATTCCAGAGGCCTGAGTTAGGTCCGACCGTTCATCGCATACAAGTTTCTAGGAAAAATTGATATTCTTTGCCTTTGTAGTCTAGTGGGCTCACCCAGAGAGCTCGAGAACGTGGGTTTGATTCCTAGCAAGAGCACAGCTGAATTTTTCCTTCCTAACTTCATCTCGCATCAGCCAACCGTTGAAACCTTCGTATAGATAGCGGAAAGTGATATCATCCTCGGAAAATACAGTGTGTGTGGCTCAAAACAAAAAAATCTAAATTTTTCTTTGATTTCCCGTCCTTTAACTTCCAATTTGAAAGTTGTTGCATTGTCTCTCCTGATGCCAACAGAAAAATTGCATGTTTCTCAGTGCAATATTCGCTAAGATATTTGAATTCGAAAACTGGAGAAAAGTTATGAAAAGACAGCAAAAACTAATCGACAACGCTCCTTCCCCAAATTTATGCTGTCCTTTCCACCTTTCCTTCGAATTTTGAATTCAAATATCTCGGCGAACATTGTACTTGTCAACTTAGATTTTTTTTGTTGGTCTCAGGAGATACGGTGCAGTCACTTTATAATTAGAAGTTTTAAAAATTTATATTTTTTTATTTTGTTACACACTGTGTTTTCACTCTCAAAACTGGTACAGGGTAATTTGTGAACGCCTTTTGAGCATTTTTTCAAACTGAAATCATCTCTACCACGGATGGTTGAGAAGACAATGGCCGTACTAACTCTTAAAGGACACCCTGTATGCAACTACACTACCACACAATTTGCATACTCTCTTCAAAGCCTTAAGACCAACTTAGAGATAGAATTTTAAGAAATTTTTTTGGGAGTCTCAACAGTATAAAATAAAACTACTGACAGAATTTTATGTTTATAGCTTCGTAGTGAGAAGGGGGGAATTGGGGATCCGGTCCCTTCGAAATGAGAGAAAATGATTGAAATAAGGTAAAACATGGCCAAATATATTATTTGACCACCTTGTCCCCCCCCCCCCCCCCCCCGAATGGAATTTCTAGATACGGGCCTGACCTTCAGTGGTTGCGGCTCGGCGATGAATCAGTGAATTAAGCTGTCAAGACATGTAATTTTATACATATGAATAAAAATATTTCTCTACTATTACATTGCTTTCGAAAACCTTGAAAATTTTAAATTAAGATCTTCATGAAACGGTCTAACTTTGTGCAATATCATTTGACATTTTAAGTCTATTTGAAACTTGAGCGAGAAAGAATTTCGAAAAATTCTCAAAGAAAATAATAAGGAATAGCAGTGTTTGTGGAGGATAGAAAAATCGATAAATGCCAGAAAAAGGCAACCCTGAATCCTTTGCTGTTCGCCAAGTTGGAAAAGTAAATGAATTTCCAAATTATTGATCTCCATTGATCATGGTATGCGCCACAAACCACTTGCAGCGACAAACGGAAATCACGACAGAAATCGCGAAGTGCGGCTTATACGACAAAATTAAAATTTGAAAATTTTATTTGATCGCAATTGACTATTCTCATCGTCGCCCCAACGCCCCTCGCCGAGAGAAATTCAAATCCCGACAGAAATCACGAAGTGCGGCTTATACGACAAAATTAAAATTTGAAAATTTTATTTGATCGCAATTCACTATTCTCATCGTCGCCCCAACGCCCCTCGCCGAGAGAAATTCAAATCCCGACAGAAATCGCGAAGTGCGGCTTATACGGCGAAATTAAAATTTGAAAATTTTATTTGATCGCAATTGACTATTCTCATCGTCGCCCCAACGCCCCTCGCCGAGAGAAATTCAAATCCCGACAGAAATCACGAAGTGCGGCTTATACGACAAAATTAAAATTTGAAAATTTTATTTGATCGCAATTCTTTATTCTCATCGTCGCCCCAACGCCCCTCGCCGAGAGAAATTCAAATCCCGACAGAAATCACGAAGTGCGGCTTATACGACAAAATTAAAATTTGAAAATTTTATTTGATCGCAATTCACTATTCTCATCGTCACCCCAACGCCCCTTGCCGCAAGAAATTCAAATCCCGACAGAAATCACGAAGTGCGGCTTATACGACAAAATTAAAATTTGAAAATTTTATTTGATCGCAATTCACTATTCTCATCGTCACCCCAACGCCCCTTGCCGCAAGAAATTCAAATCCCGACAGAAATCGCGAAGTGCGGCTTATACGGCGAAATTAAAATTTAAAAAATTTATTTGATCGCAATTTATCATTCTCATCGGCGCCCCAACGCCCCTTGCCGCAAGAAATTCAAATCCCGACAGAAATCGCGAAGTGCGGCTTATACGGCGAAATTGAATTTTTAAATTCGACCGTGTCGGGATTTTGACCGTGTCGGGAATTTGACCTTGTCGGGATTTTGACCTGTCGGGATTTTGACTTGTCGGGATTTCGACCCTGTCGGGATTTTGACCTGTCGGGATTTCGTCTGTCGGGATTTCGTCTGTCGGGATTGTGACTTGTCGGGATTTCGTCTGTCGGGATTATGACCCACACCCAAATTAAACGTATATATATATTACAGAAATCAGTGGAAATCAAGATGAACATCACTGTTCAATATAGAAAAGACACTGCAACGGATACACAACATTATAAGGATCCATATGGAGATCACCTTTGACCAAGTGGGGGCACACCCCACTTCCCATCTCAGAGAGATATCGAAGCGTTCCCGAAGGATAGGTGTGTCCGGAAAGTTTTATTAAAAACAACATAACATGACTACCTCAGACGAAGGCAGCAAAATAAAATAATTTACATAAAAATTGATCGTCAACCCCTGAAGTCATTAAGTGAAGTGATTGTGAATGTGTTATGACAGATACCGAATTAATGCTCTATGAGAGTGTACTATTGTATTAAATATTTTCGATAAACGACTTTGCTTCATAAATACAGGGACTACCAAAGATTCGTGACCGTGACCTGTCACACAGGGGGAATGTGTCCACAAAGTCTGATCTTGACTGGACATCTGTAAACGATTGCTCCGAGATAAAACAAGCCGACATTCAAAAAGAAACCCGTGGTACAAATGTTGGAGTTAGAGTTGACTCCCCTATCATCCAAATTTCTGACATCATATTCGGCATGGTCGGTCTCACAAGGGATTATCATTCAACGCCCAAGCGTGATGATGAAATAAATGACCTTATAATGGACATTCTTCACGAACTATCTCTAGAAGAGAAGAAGGAACTCTCAGATCTTAATGACATTTTTGCACAAAACCTGGAAGATCATAATCAGTCAAACCTACAAGTGTTGACGTCCGTTCCGTCAGATGTCATTCCATCGAGATTTTTCGGTATATCTCCATTTTGCAGCCCGGAAAACTTCAAGAATAATGACGAAAATCTAGTCGATGAGGATTTAGGATCAGTCGATGAGAATGACTTGATTTGTGGTCCTAGGCAAGGCCAATCACCGAAGAACGTTAATTCTGAACGATTGAATCAACGGAAGAACACCATTGAAAATGGCCCAACCTCTTCGAGGCTTAAAGGGCCTAAACAGTTTCTCAAATCAAACAGGGAAAATTGCCAACGAAAGTCGGAAAACACTAATAAATTTTCTAAATCGAAGAATCCCAAGAAAAGCGGCAAAACTCCTGACAAACAGAAGAAAGTGGATTCTAACTTTAAATCACCTTCAAGAACAGCCAAAAGTTCTGACAATTTCATTGGCAAAGAACCATTCAACCAGGTGGCCTCCACTTCTGGAAGTTAGAAGAATCAGGATAACTCGGGCAGTCTATCTCTCCGGAATTTTACCAACAAGGCTTTTGACATTCATGGCATTATTCAGGAGATAATCCAAGTTATTCGCTACTCAACGGGTGAAGGAAAGGATTTTAAATTTGGCATCCCCACCCATCAGCGAAAAAAGGCGGAAAAGCTCCTGGAAATTGCGCATCTATGGGCCGTAGGTACTCATAATGAGACCAAGGATGTCTCAACTCAAACCCTCGTGGAAGATTTTGAAATTCCACTCTCTACTCCAGAGAACCCAGAGCAGTGGATTTCGTATGCACTCCAACTTCCCACCAAACTGCCTACGCCTCTCCCACAGCGTAAAACCAAGAAAAATAGAGAGGAAGAAAGTATAAATAATACCAATGATGTTAGACCAACTAATACCGATTCCAGGAATAAAGAAACTCAAACTCCTCAAGCCAAATCAATTGGGTCAAGGGTTCAACAACTTGCAGGTTATGGAATTAGTGACACCACATATGTAGTGGACAAGCCAGCGCATAATCTGAACCCTAAAACAACTGACAGATCATCTGGCAACAAAGCCGCTTGTAAGTTAAGCGTACCCACTCAATGTTAAAGAAAGGCCGCGGAATTGATAGCAGCACCATCTGAAGTTTGATGTGTCAAATCTTCGACTGATCACGTGGCTCCCACGCTTCTCTTCCCCCTTCCCTTGATCGCGTTATTCCGATTTCAACCTTGATTTATTTTTCAGTCTATTGCTACGGAACCTAAAAATCTTAATTCCCACTAAAGCGTACATTTTTTACTTCTTTACAGGAGACGTACTTGGGCATAAAAATATAAATCATTCAGTAACAATAACAACAATGTTATCGACACTTCAACAGATAAATCTATACTTGTGAACACCCGTCTTCGTGTCATTTTACACCCATCAAATGCACGCGAACTTATTCAATAAATATCATTTTAGTTGGCCCTCAGAAGGCTCGTTTTTATAATTTTAAAGATGAACAATTTGCCAAAATAACCACGAGCAATAGCTAACCAACCTAACCGAGAGTCTTCCCGTGAGTAAGTAAACAAAATGGCGCCGTGATGGGGAAATGACTTTCCTACCCGATGCTAGCAGCCAATCACAGGCCAGCAGGCACCCATCTAAACAGAGAGGGCGCTGATGCCGTTTGGATACCAGTTTAATGATAGGACTGTTTACGCTTACTCTTAATGCAGCTTTGTCTGGCAACGAATGGACTTTGGTTTCTTTCAAGAGTAAAAACAAGAAAAAACGACGGAAATTCAGAGAAACATTGAAAAATGGTCGACAACTTACAAGCGAGTCCGTTAGCTCTGGCCTCAACACAGGAAAACTAGTGAACGGAATTTCGCACAGAGGTTCACTAAGATATCCGGGTGGGCAACGGAGATATTCTCCGCGTGACTCCCATATTGTTAGAGGAAAAACTGGTGCTAAGTTTTGGAACTCAAGCAACAAAATATTTAATTACGGAAATAATCAAAGATTCTATAAAGATAAGAAATATGATGACGCCAAAGATGATGCATATCAAAATCAAAATTCTGGAGAAGAAAGATGGCTTCAGACTATTTTTGTTCAGCCGAATTACACTATGAATGGAATTCTTCGGAACGACTTAATTCAACAACTATGGTACGCCTTTTTGGACGACCAAATTTCGAACATAAAAATAACTTACAGAGGAATTTCTATTCTATGTAACTCAGACTCGGCTCGACAACTCATCAAGGAGGAAATCAATAATAACTTTAAACTGAAGTTTAATTTATGCGTCGGAGCGGATCACCAGTAATTGCAAACTTCTCCAATCTTACGTCGCATATTTTTATTCATATATTTTTTATTTTATTTTTTATTCCTGTGTACATCCTCTATTGATTCAATGGAACCACTGAAACTTTTGCAGTTCAACGCCAACAGAAGCATAGGAGCTACTAGTCTTCTCAAAAAAAACAGTAGAAGAACAGAGCGTAGACATCATACTCATACAGGAACCTAGAGTACCACGGGGTAGTCTAAGGGGAATTCCGGGAATATGGCAAAAATGGACGTCAAAAAATTTGAAGGCTGCCATAATATTTGTTAACAAAGACATCTCTGGTGCCCTTTTCTATGTGAACGAAAACAGCGTAGCAGTTAAAATATTAACTCAATACGGTTATCTTGTCCTGACCTCAGCTTATTCGTCGCCTTACCAAAAACTAGAAGGAGTGCATGTGTGGTGCAGCAGTAATATGTAGGGCCTCCAAAAATGGCTCGGGGATCCATGATGTTCTTAAGTCAGCCACCTCGTTGGGCAATTTGCCTGTTGTGGCGTTGTATTTGTATTTGTATACCTTGGTCAACAATGCCTTGTTTCAATTATCATACAATAACAACGAGATACTGTGGGAGGTGAGCCAGGAGTAGAGTTCAAGTCCGCACAAATATATATTTGTCAAACTCTTAGAAAAGTCTATCTCTCAACCTGTGAAAAAGTATTCTAACTCTCTAAGAAGAATTGGGAACTTTTTAAAATCAATCCAACACCAAATCTCAAATTGCACTCTTCGAATCAACCTTTCAACGGCTGTGGATGAATTGGAGGACGCAACAAATGAATCATTTCAACTCTTTGACGATGCTGGTAAAAAAACGCTACAGGTATCTCGTGGCATGACACCATTCCTCACTTCCTGGTGGACTCGGAAATTGGAAATACAGAGAAGAAAAGTGCGTGCAAGCAGAAGACATCTGCCCAATGCTACGGACGAAAATATCGAAGAACTTCGTACGATTTATAAAAGGAACAATGCAATATATTCTAAATTAATTCGAACGACTAAAAGAACAACTTGGAAGAACCTGGAGAAACTGGAGAAACCGCGAGACACCCAGGCTCTGTCGCAAGAAGCAACGTAAGCACTTCGCCCCCCCCCCCGGAGGGGGGGGGGGAAACAGGGCATCTCCGGTAAAACCAAAATTTATTGATACGTCAAAGATTACATATAGTGCAAAGAAATCAAAAATTATGTAAATCGAAGAATCAAATTAATCAAGTTAAAGTAAAGTGCAACGGGCACGGATAATAAATAATCATGGAAAGTTGTATAAAAATCGTATCGCAAAAGGCGCAATCAGAAATTTGATTGATCAAGGATTGTATCAAATGACAAGAAGGGCAGAGCACCTCATTGCACTCCGGCAGTTCAATACAGTCAGTCTAATTTCTCCGAGACGTCATTAATTAGGTTTGGGATTCATCCTGCTCCTCGCTCGCAAACTGTGCCACCAGCGCACTGTCAGGGTGAAGACGCGGCGATCTCCTTAACGGCGCTGGTACCGGAGTTGCAGGAGCTGGAGGAGACGGATCCCTTATCTTCTCGGGATGTTCCTCGAGGAATTTCACCATTTTTCTTATCTTTTCCTTTGATTCTTCTCGACGTAGTATGCCAAGCATCCATGGTCTGTGTAGACGGGCAGTCGGCGAACGGAAGTGGTAGGGTGTCGTTTCTGGACAGCATGTGGCGTAATGCAGGGGCGTGCCAGGCTCAAGACAAGAGCATTTATCGCTGGCAATCACTTTAAAGCGATGTAAGGTTGCAGGGAAAGGCCCACGACCGGTGACAAATAAGATGAGCTCTCGTGACCAGCCCCTGCTCCTAGTATCTACTTTCTTCATAACTTCATGAGTTGATCTTCCTGACGCCTCCGGCATATCCCAATGCAATTGCCAATTTGCTATCATGTCCCTCCAGAGGAGTGATTTTGCGTGAGAAGCTGGATATAAGAGTTCGTCGTAAAAGACTCCGGTATTGGTCGCTTCTTTGGCCGCCGCATCCGCAAGCTCGTTTCCCCACTGGCCGTTGTGGGCTTTTTCCCAGGAGATGCGTATTGATGGGTGAGATACAAGTATACTCCTTATCTTTCTCGCCATTGCGTTTTCAGAGAGCGGGTTCAGAATGGCCTGGATACTCGAACGGCTATCGGATCTTATTACAGTCTGCTTCCTGTTTGTAGCTGCATCCAGAGCTGCTGTAAATATAGCGAGCATCTCAGCTTGATATACTGAATTATTTTCTTTTAGTTTAGCAGCCCATTTATGCACGATCTCCGTTCCCACGGTTTTTATACAGGCAGCTCCTATACCTGATTCCAGTTTAGAGCCATCCGTGTAATATACGACGGATTTCTCCTCAGGTGTATCATCCTCCGAAGATTCTATTAATACTTGATTGGCCTGCAGAGATTCTGCAGGATGCGAGGTCCAGCCTATAGTTTTTTGCTCGAAGGCGTCCGGGACTAATGTTTCCTCTAACAATGGACATGGCTTGTGAAGCTTTAGAAGACGTGTGACTCTTGCCAGGAATTCTATCTTGAGGGATAATGGCGGGAGCCCCAAGATCACCTGAAGAGCATTCGTAGGTGTAGTTCTATATAGATATATAGAAGGAAGGGTCTTTGTATAGAATCGAGCCGTCTGAACATCTGGACCTTGGGAGAATGCCATATTGAAGCTCCATAAGCTATCATAGGCTCAACCACTGTCAAGTAGAGGGATCTCCTCAGAGCCCGTGTCAGTCCCCACTGTGGTCCAGCCATCAGACGCATCTTCTGAAGAACACGTGACGCCTTTCTCTTCTGTTCTTTGATATGATCTTCCCAGCTAAGTTGCTTATCGATAAACACGCCTAAATAACATAGCACGTCCGTTTTCTTGATGGTTTTCCCTTGGAGCCAGATGGTGGGAGGCAGGGGCGTCGGAAGTGTTTCGAACTTGTGGGTGCTCGTCTTGAGTCCAATGTAGTAAATTTCGATTTCTGAATCAATTCTGTGGGTGCTCGAGCACCCACAGCACCCCCGGCTCCGACGCCACTGGTGGGAGGTCTTTTCTTTGATATCCACAAGAATTTTGTCTTAGCCATAGAGAGAGTGAGCTTATGCATGTGCAGCCAATTTGACACTGTTCTAAGGGCTTCTTCTGCTAGATCACCTGATCCCTTGACAGTAGGGGCAGATGCAATTATCAAAAGGTCATCAGCATAAGCCTGAACTTTGACGTTTGAGGGCCAATTAATTTTCAACAACTCATCCAGAACAAGATTCCATAACAAGGGGCCGGAACATGAGCCCTGAGGTGCACCCTTTTCAAGCTCTTTCACAGCTTTTCCCGCATCCGTGACCAACACCGCTCGACGGTGGTACAAAAGATCCGATAAAATTACCTTGAGCTGTTGTGGTATGGGCGCTATTGCTAGACGGCGGCGTATAGACGAGTATCTGAGGTTATCGAACGTCCCTTCTATATCCAGGGATATGATGGCTACGTCATTACCTCGATTTCTTTGCGTCTTAACCTCTTCCATCATGTCTGCAAGCGCCATTTCTGCTGAACGACCTTGTCGGAATCCATACTGGTTGGCATGCCAGAATCCTTGCCTCTCCGTGTAAAACATGACTCGTTGTACCAAAATTTTTTCCAGTACCTTCCGAAGCCAGAGAGTAAAGCGATAGGGCGGTAAGCTTTTGGGTCTCCTGGACGTCTTCCTTTCTTCAATAAAAGGAGTAGCTTACCTTCTTTGAAATGATTTGGAAAACATCCCAGTTGCAGGCACTTATTGTATAGGGAATGTAAAAGATCTGAAAATGCTTTATTTATCGCCTTGACCATCCTGTTGTTCACCCGGTCTAGACCCGGGGCTTTCCGCATATTAAGCTGGTCAACGATTCTTTTTATCTCTTGCTTAGATATTGTTCTCATATTCAAATCCGGGTCGAAGTACATACTAGAGCTCATACAAGGAGGACCATAATCATCGGAATCAACATCGGGGTAAATGTCATTAAGGTGTCTTTCCCCCGCCTGCAAAATTGTTTCGTCACCAAATTGGCTCATAGTCAGCTGCGGTTTCGTTTTGCGGGACATAGAAGCACGATATACGATACCAAATTCAGAGGCCGTTTTTTCACATAGTGCACGCCAGGCAGATAATTTTGTTTTACAAATCTCTTTACGGTACTGAGCCTGACATTTATTAAATACGATGCGCCGGCGAATTTTGTCCCCCCTGATCTTTCGCTCGTATATATCGTCTTTTCAGAGCCCTTAGCTTCTTGCGTGACACTTCCAGTTCAGTTGTCCACCATGTGCTTTTGGATTTAACTGGCATCTGCGATCCGTTGCTCCCAGGGACTAACGACCTATTACCTGCCTCTTCTATTACTTGATGCACAGTGTTTGTAATATGCTGAAGTTGAGCATACGTTCGGCACTCACGAATCTGCCTTATCAAGACTGGTGTCGTACTTCTGAGGATACGAATAAAATTGAAGAGCTTACGCTGCGTTGTTTTGAAACAAGGGGTTTTAGTTGATGGAGATGAGTCACATATCACCATGTGAATATAGGAGTGACTACTTGCCGAATATTCCTCTCCCACAGACCATTGTATGGCATTTGCTAGAGACACGTGATTGCATATAGATAGATCCGGCCAGCCGAAGGATCCAGTGTGTCCATAGGTCGGTGTGCTGTTGTCGCCATTCAAAAGGAAGAGGTCTTTGGACATAAGGAAGTCTAGGATGTCTTCACCTCTTTCATGATCGGAATAACCCCGTAGAGAGTTGTGTCCATTCCAGTCTACGGCAATAATGATCCCATGCCTTCCATTCTTTACCACGATCTCCTCAATCTCCTGGATGGCTTCTTTTATGTCCTTGTATGGAGAGGAATATGAGCTAGCCACGATCAGCTCCCTTCCGTCTACGTGCAGTTGCACCGCCACCGAGTTATTCATAACCGACAGCACAGCTCCATGAAGTGCTCTGTTGCGGATTATGATCGCAGCCTTCCCATTATTTGATGTCCAGTGTGACCAAGTCAAGGGGAGACCCTTGAGTTCCGGACCTTGCGCTGTGGACCAGACCCAGGGCTCTTGGGCCAGTACTATGTCCACGTTCATTTCGTTGGCAGTTTTTTCTAATAGGTAAGTAGCCGCTTTAGAGTGATCTAAGTTGATCTGAAGTAATGTAATTCCCTGATCTTTACTCAGTAAATTATTATTGGCCATTACAGAATCTATTTCATGATATTTCGTCTACCCTTGATAAGAAGAAAACTGGTGCACATACGATCATTGGCACGGTGATAGACATCGAGATTTGTGCCATGTGCTAGGTTTTGGAAACAGCACTCCACACATCGGTCCTTTCCTTCTCTCCTGAAATCGGGGATCGACGGGAAGTTATATTGATAGAGTTGAGCACCGAATCGGAAACGATCAGCTTCTTGGCAAGATCTGCCATTATCATAATTTGCCTGCCGTCTATAGTTTTTGCCACTACTATAGCTATTTCCATTAAGATGCTTCATATTTTTCGTGCGTCGCTGACGATCTGAGTCAAAGTGATGTCGCCATCTACCACAATCTTGCTGCTTCATAAATAAGCCGCCGGTGCTACCGGATTTGTGATTTGTCAGTAGAAATGTTGGGTGAAGCGGGTTGGCCGACATAAATTTCGAGCATCGGGATTCACTTTTTATCTTTCGCAATCGTTGAGGCCTCGGAGAGTCAATGAAACAACCAGTTTGCTTCGTCCACGAAGTCATCCTTGATGATGAAGCAGAGGAAAACGAAGGATGGGACAAACTGGTAGATCTCTATTACGAGGAGACGGCGCATAATAGCGACCGGAGCAAGGCGAGTCTGGCGTTCCTAAACTCTATCAAGGACCGTTATAGCTGCTGGAGTGAATCGCATCCCAGGAACACACGTCCGGACACGGAAGTGCATGCCTGCAAGGATGATGAACATCTCCGAAGAGCGATGAGATCCTTCCAAATCATACAAGAGAGCCCAGACGACCCAGAAATGCCACTATTCAAACAAACTTTACGCTGGAGCCTCAGCCAAATCATGATGAATGACGACGATTGCTTCTTCGACGAAAATGAGGACATCTGGTCTGAATACTACGACGAGATAAATCGGGACATGCGGAAACGGGCCAAGACCTGGGACGAAATTCCAAGTTACATGCGGAAGAAACCAGTAATGGAATCCCCGGAAACCGAAACGCCCACAGCACAGAAATCCCAAGAAGCAAACACGGCGGCTTCAGGAAAAACTGACCCCCCCCCCGGAAGAAACAACATTAGACATCCCGGAAGATCCCATCTTGCAAGGAGCCCCGGAAGAGCGGCCCGAGACGGGAACGGATGACCAACCGGCAGAGCCGACGGAAAATCATGGAACAGGATCATTATCACCAACGCCTCGGATTCAGGAGAAAAATCCGGATTCACAGGATAAGAATATCCCGAACCAGGGTGACAAGAACCAAGATTGCGAAGCCACCGAAGCAGCTACATCAGGAAGCCCCACCCCCAAGAATGAACCGACACCCAGGAGCGAATCGTACGCAAGTAACGATGACCAAGACACGCCTACAACAGACCAGGCCGACGACACTAAAGCTGGGGAGCATCCGGCAGCAGATCGAGATCATCGCTGCAGTGGAAACCACAGCGGCGGCAACATCGGTGAGGACGACACTCAAACTGGCCACGCCCCCTATGACGTTTTAGCCACAGTGCACCACGACTTCAGCGAAGACCCGCCCATGCAACCAAATCCGAGTACAGAGATCCGCAGCGAACAGCCGGCACTTGACGGGAAGCGTGATGGCGCAGGCACGTTCACAATCGTTACGCGAGCGGACCGGCAGTGGCGGGGCATAGCCCGAGAAATTCGCGAAAAATGCCGTGCACAAGTAAAAGTGAAAATTGTGCGCGAAGTGTATAAAATTGACTTCTGCGGCCCGATGGACTATGAAACCATTCACAAGTACATCGAAAATAGCAATGCTGAAATTATAAGGCAGTCTTCTCTTCGCCCAATGCCCCAACTCTTAGCGTAGTGATAAGAGGCCTAACAGCAGCGCTACCAGTAGATGATGTCAAAAATGAACTTTTCGACGAAGGTTTCACACCCCTAGCAGTGACACAGATTCGATCGCAAAGGAAAAGAAACAAGGGAAAAATCCTTCCCTTATGGAAGGTCGACCTATCTAACGACCCAGAATCAAAGCGCATCCTTGACTTAAAGTTTCTATTTCTAATAAATATCAAAGTAGAACGATATCGGAGAAACCCAAATCGCTCGACGATCGAAACCTGCTTCCGCTGCCAGTCCTGGGGACACCGAGGTAACGTGTGTGAACGACCCCAAAAGTGTATGGTGTGCGCGGGAAGCCATGACGTGAAACTGTGCGGCAACGTCAAAGGTCGAGATACGCCAACCTGTAGTAATTGTGGCGGAAGTCACGTCAGCGGTTGCACAGCTTACAAAAATGAACTGCAAAAAACGCGGAAGCAACAGGAAAACATACCAACTGAAATTAAGGTCAACGAACGTATTGCGTCAACAGAGTTCAGAAAATCACGGAAAACGTACGACAATACGACATTTCTCCCCCGGAGTGTCTGGAGAAAATTCTACGAAAGAAAAAGGATAATCTCCTTGGGAGAAAATGACAAGTCCCCAAAAATAAACGCGATTGGTCGATCTGGTACTACGGACTTGACTACGGAGCAGGTCGATCAGCGAAGATCTGCTGACAATCACAAGCCCAGCTCTACGGACTTCCTGCACTACTTAGACGAAAAGAGTCGAGTTCCAGCCAGGAGTTGCGACGGGGCATGGAAGCAGGCCCGACAAAGTACCGACAAGCCCAGGCAGAGACCACGACCGCAAGCCACCATGAGTAAAGCCGGTAGCACGACCGCCCAAGCTCCGGTGGAAGTCACCGGACCAAGTGAACCTGATGAAGTAGCGTCAATTGCGGAGTCCGAAACTTCCAACGATAGTGACAGCCCAGCGACTGAGATATTCGAACTTGCAAAATTATTTATGACCAACATAATCAAAACAAGCTCGAGGAAAGAAAAACGAGCATTAATGCAAAAATTCTCGAAGGAAGCCGGGCAGCATCTTGCTCAATGAGAAAAAACCAGAGCAGCTCGCGACGAAGTAGCGAGCAACTAAAAAAGCTTTTAAAAGCTTATATTTATCCGGAATTTTAAAACCGGAAATTTTCTATCTTTTTCTTCGCTTCCCTTACCCACCTTTCCAAAAATATTTTCTCCAAAAAAGACAAAAAAACTTAAAAATCGAGGCATTCCTGAATTTATTCAGAAATGGCTCTGAAAAATAATTAAAAAATATCTTCTCAATCCTTTTTTCCTTGCTTTTTAAAAATACTAATACTATTCCTCTTTTTTCTTCACCTTAAAACTAATTTATTTTTTACTTACAAACTGCATATCATGTGACTTTTTTCGTCCAATTAGGTACATGAACGCAACCGGCGAATGAGGTGCGACCATGGCGCAAAGAAGATGACGTCAAAGGAGCGATCACTTTTCCTCCGAAATATTAATAAGTAATATGACTAACAAGTTCGTCCAGACATGTTTGGTTTAAAATTCCTGGTTAATTAATTCTCATTAATTAACCGTGGGTCACCCACTAGACAGTGCTCCCAATTTCTGACTGACATACATGCATTTCCCACATACACACACATTGCTCCTTTCCTTCACAGCGGCTCCCCGCGAGCCGACATGAGGGCAGCTAGTGTTCCCAAGAACAGGCACTGCCAGAAATTCCCATCGTTCGTTCGTTCGAGAGTCAATGAGCTTTTGGAGCGAGTTTCCCCTCGACTCACACGTATCATTCGAAGGTGACCAAGTGTCAAGGACTGTGTATCTCGAGATAGTGTTTTCGTTAGGTATCTCTTCGATACCCCTCAGCGGTTCAGGATTAGCTTGCCACTGGCGTTCTTCCAAAGGCGTTCTCCACTGCACTCTTTTAGTATTTCGGGGGCAGCTCTTATATGTTGAGTTTGCACTTGGCTCACCGTTGTTGTCCCTTCCAATGTCCTGAAGATGAACCGGCCATTCAGAATTACATTGCCGTGGAATTTGATTTCCACTTTTCTGGGCTCTAATGTGCTGTTGTGTTATCTGGGGTGGCCACGAGTCCAAGGTACGTACCTCTAGCTCCTCCTCTTTGGTAGATCTTTCATACCAGTCCGATATGGGTGTACTGTGCTTCGATACTTCTGTTACATGGTCGAACTTACCATATGAACTATTCAAGAGCTGATCACTATGTTGGTCGTTGGTAGAGTTCGTGTTGCTCTTCCTTGTGCAGGTGTCAGTTATTAGAAAGGATGGGCCTGGAGATGCGAGCTTCCTTTGGCGTTGCTGATCTGGCTGGGTTTCCTCATTCAGCTCCTCCTCAAATTTCCCTCCAGTTTCTGGAAGCTGTAAAGACACCTTTGCTCCCATCAGGACAACCGGATTTATCTTTTCTGAGATGAGAACCTTAGCTTTTTTCGTGCAATTTTCCTGATATCATTACATTTTGGACTGTTGTCTTCACTTTTGACGCTTTTTGAGGCACAGTTAAATGCGTCACAGGATGGTGGGGCATTCTTTCCAGAGTTCCCTGTAGAAAAGATATCAGCTGGAGGCCCATAATGTTCAATCGAATGACAATTTCTTGGTGTTATTTTCATCGATGATCTTTTCTTGTTCCTGTCATGCACTGCCTTTACTTCGTCAGTTGTGGCGGAGGGTTGATCGGTGTTTTTCTGAGCCAGCCCTGAATCCTCAGAAGGAAACTCTGCTGTTTCGACCACCTTTAACATTTGTATCCCTAAAGTACCACTTTGTGATCCTAAGGGCGGCTTTGGGTTCTCCAACGAAAGGAACACATGTGTATTCTTCAGAGAATCAGCACCAGTGATTGCCACACCATTTTCCTGAATCGATGTTGCAGATGCCTCTTTCATTTCTAATTTGTGATCAACCTGGTTTATCTCCTCAGCAACTATTCCAAGATCCATCGTTGCAAGTCCTTCCGGGGTCTTCTTAGAAGCCACAGGTGATACCACAGTATGCTCTTCCCTCGGTAAGACGATATTCATATGCTGCTCCTGGCAGTTGAGTGATTGTTCCAATTGGTGAAATTGTATACGCAATTCTTCCTGGGCGTGTAAAGGCACAAATCGCTTGTGCTTTCCTACCGAGTTTTTGCGGGGAGCAGTTAGCCATTCCCATATTCTCCGCACATGCTCATTAGAGAAGACGCCTTCGTAATCTGTCTTGGACAGTGTCAAAGCTCCTATATCCATCTGCTCTGTCTGATCTGCAGTACCCCTATTGTCCCCTACTAACGACATCATTGAAGATTGTAAGGTGCGCAGCTGATTATTACCGTCTGCTACTACACTTCTCTTCAGTGCTCTAAAAGTCTTCATTCCTATGTATAAGCCAGTGCTCAGATACCTATTTTAAATTGTCTTATCCAGCATACCAGTCATTATAGAGGTACGTCGTCGTTCTTTTCTGATTGCCAAGAGCGTTAGTAATGAAAAAGTCACACGTCTTATAAAAGGCAGCAATGTCTCGAGTCAAGTTCCGACAGTGAGACGCAAAGGAACACACTGATGAGAGAGGCCTTTAGAAAACAAAGAATAAGCATTGCCTTGGTAGCAATGTTGAAGCGGCCATAGAGAATGGGACAGATTCTATACTAAGCCTAATTCGGTCAGAAAAATTGCAAAACTCTTGTGAGTTTGACATGAATCAGCACAATTTAGCGCATAGATGATTCGGAATATGAAATCAGAAATCGACACACACATGATTATATTTCTAAATCAATATATAAATCACTTGCGATCGCGCAAAGTTCACTCGAAGTCGCTTCGCCGATTCACACTATGGCCGCTGTCGGAGTCCAGCTTCCATCGGCGGGATGATGGCAATATTTTAGGAACTGCTCCTGCTAGAATCTTGAGACTAGTCTCATCAGAGACCCCACGGTGTAGGTGAAAACGGGAACTAGTGAGCGCTGCTAAAGCAAACAGGAAAATGCCTCCTTTTGGAAGTTGAAGAGGAGCTCCGTAAAAAAGCGTCTGAACAGTTCTGCAGCCATTGTTCCTCCCGCAAACAGAACAGAAGCACCGCCGACGATTGGATTGAAGATGATCCGTTTTCAACTCGTTAATTATATCCACGGGCTGCTGAAATAAAAGTTACCTCCCACCCAGAATTTTAGTCTACACATGGAACTCTAAGATATTGTATTTACGTACAGGATAGCAGGAGTGAAATTTAAAATTGCACAGAAATTATGATCATATATACTTGGAAGAACCTGTGTGAGACAGCTATAGACCCATACGGAACTTTCTATAAAGCCACTATCAAGCATAAATCTCTATCCCCGCAATTGTTCCAAACAACTGAGTTAGATGTTAGTCTCAGAGAACAAGCAGAGCGACAACTCCATAACATTTTCCCAAATAATGAGGTGGCGCTTGATTCGGGGGAATCTTTCAGCATGAACTTGAAAAACAATAACCAAACTAGTGACCGACTTATAGTCCCACAGGAAATCGGCAGGGTGGTTAAATTTCTCAACGTCAAAAAAACTCCAGGTATTGACAGCATTAATAACGTTCTTCTTAAAGCACTTTATGGCAAATATCCCGACTTCTTTCTAACTCTGTTTAACAAATGTTTTTTATTAGAATACATACCATTTCATTTCAAACACAGCAAAGTTTTGCTTTTTCTGAAAAAGGACAAAGACCCAGCACTCCCAAAATCATATAGGCCTATTCATCTCCTGTCTACCATCGGGAAAGTGCTGGAAAAAATAATCTGTCAGCGAATAATTTTCTATTTAGATCGAAACAACTATTTCAGTCCACTACAATTGGATTCCAACATGGTCACTCCACGGAAAATGCATTAATTGAGATCAGAAATGAAATAGATAGACAAAAAGCTAAAAAACACGACATAGCAGTTATCACCATCGATATTGAGGGGGCATTTGATGCCATCAGACATGACCTATTGATGAAGAAGTTGCATGGCCTCTCTATACCTAGTCAACTAAGCAATATCACTAGCCATCTTCTGGTTAACAGAACAGTCTCTATTGATTCACCTGAGGGCCTGGTCTCGAAAACCTTGACTAGGGGCTGCCCCCAGGGATCATGTTCTGGACCACTTATGTGGAACATCGTCATCAATGGTCTCCTGCGCCTAGAATGGCCTAAGAATGTGAGGGTCCAGGCATATGCTGATGATATAACCGTTATTGCTTCGGGCCCTACAGTTCAGGGTGTTGGAAAACTGGCGACGAGAATCCTGAATTTCGTGGCAGAATGGCTGCAAAAGAATAGCTTGAAAATAGCATCGGAAAAAACAAACTTTCTCTGGATTTCACCAAAACGTCCTCCATCTAAAGATAGGAGAGTCTTTCATTAATAAAAAGACCGTAGTTTACTATCTTGAGGGGCGGCAGAAACAAGTTTTTCGTTGAGACGATTTAGTATCAAGTCTATATCAGTATTAACACTTGTTCAACGGGGGGCATATCGTCCCGGTCGCAAGAGAAAAAAAAAAACAGTCCCGGAAAATATATTGTCCCGCACAATACACAACAATATGGCCTAAATATGATGAAATTCTCATTATCGATATAGATTCGAAAGTGAAAGAACCACGATGCACAAAGTAATGGCGTCCAATACCTTCAAAAATTCACAACGTGGCAATTAATGGGTCCGAATACACACTATGACTATTAAAATTTGGCTAATTGTATGTATATATATTTTTCACATAGTACTAGTGACCCCAATAGATTGCTAGTAACAATTAAAATATAAAATGTTAACAGTTACATACAGATACACACGGCGCCATAGTGGCGTTTCGGGGGAAATATTTGTGAGTTTTGAAAACGCCATCCTGAGAAAAATATTACTCAATCCTCTTAGAAAAGTCTACTATTGCAAAGTTTTCAATATGGCCGACAATTCATACACTGAAATAATATAGTTTGCCACGGAAACTTTTTCGCTGTACTAGATTGAAAAATTGCATATTACCGATCCTTTCCCATTGAACGACATGGAGCCACGATGTTCACAACACAGACAGTATTTTTCAATGAATCGCACGGAAATAATCCACCTTGATTCGCACATACACACACACAAGAACGCAGGCGAAAACAATTATAAATATCATCCAAAACAATCGAAATTAAATAGGATGGACGAATTCGATAAACACAACGAACGCGCGCTCCTACCTCTCTCGTACAGAAAATTAACTATCCTCCTACTTAACCGAACGTCCACATTCTTCTGAGTAATTTATAACGAATTGGTACATGTTGGAAGCTGCGTGTACATGTTGTGAACCTAACGTGAGGTTTATTACTGTGTAATGCAGGAGTTCTCGACTTATGGGTCGTGACACTCACTGGGTTCCAAGATAGGTCGCTCAAATCCGCTTACAGCCAGAGATTCTTGAGCTGTGGGTCACGATCCAAATTTAATTTAGGGGCTTCCGATACGGGTAGGGTTGCCAGGTTCGCAAACTGAGAAAGGAGGACGCCTTCGCATGCACCCTTAGCAACGTCAATCACCTCAATTTTCCCAATAGATGGCGCCGCTATTCCAACCAATATAAAGCCTTCAGCAACATTAATTTTTCCCAACTCTAAAACACAACCGCTAAAAAAAGCAAAAACAGAAAAAAAAATTCTGGGAATTTCGACGGCTTTTGGTGAATGCGTTGTGCGGAAAAAACACAAAAACACACAATGAATATGTTTCAAAGTAGAGAGAAAAAAAGTTTCCCCCAAAAAAAGAAAGGAAACTGAAAAAGAGGACAGAAAGGCAAATTTTCCAAAACGTAGGAGGACGCTTAAAACGTCATCAAAAAAGAGGACGGTTGGAAACTCTTACTAGGGCTTGTTAACCTTTTTCGGCCCATGTGACTGTTTGTTTTTCGAAATTAGTGAAACCAGTGACCCAATAAGTGCATTTATAACAGAATGGTAAAATGGAGTCTTATACAACTCATCTAGGAAGCCCCTTGAGAGTCAAGTTTTGCCCGTGACCCGTAGCTGAAGAATCTCGAGACTGTAAGTGGATTTGTGCGACCCATATCTAGGGTCACCAACCATCCACCTTTTGATGTCATTTCAATCGTCTTTCTGTGTTTCGGAAAATTCGTCCTTTTGTCCTCCTTTTCAGGTTTTCGGAATCGTCAGGGGAATTTTTTTTCACTCTGAAAAAACATATATAAACTTATATAGCATACCGGGGGAGGGGGGGACCCCCCTTCCACCATTTTTTGGCGGCCAACCCCCTTTCCTCTTCTCAACATATCTTGTTTAATTCGTCCCACATCATCAGAGTGCTATGAAAAGTGACGTGTGAAAGCAACACAAATTTTACAATAAACAAGTAACAAAAAAACAAATGTGATTCATTAAGTACCCCCAGAAAACTTGCCCATGGGGGTCCCCAGACTCCAATTCGCTGAATTTTAGTGGGGCCCAGATTGGATTTATCTCGGGCTACCGATGTGTTGCAAATTTTACAATGTGAAACTCCCCAGACTCGAACCCTGTTGGACCACGGAAAATTTTCACTGGCATTCATTTTACCAACAAATAAATACCAGGGCCCCCAATAAAGGACCCGGGACCCAATTCGCAGAATTTTAGCGGGGTCCCCAGACGGGATTTATCTCGGGCTTCCATTGTTGCAAATTTTGCAATCTAAAAAAAAAAAACAACAAAAAAACGCTATTCATCCAGGGCCCCCAAAATGAAACTTGTTACTTTCCACATGGGCCCCGCCCCTTACCTGAAATTTGTCGGCCATCCCCCCGCCCGTGAGGGTTATGAAAAATTTTCATTTCTATTCATTTTTCCAACGAATAAAATCCAAAGCCTCCAACCATTTACCCGGAATCCAATTTGCATACTTTTAGTGGGCGCCCCAGGCTGGCTTTATCTCTGGCTACCGATGTTGCAAATTTTACAATGCAAAAAAAAATGAGATTCATCCAGGACCCCGAAATGAAACCTGTCAACTTCTTCATGGAGGCCCCTACATGGAGGCTTGTCGGACATCCCCCCCGTAAGGGCCATGGAAAATTTTCAATTCCCAATTGCAACCCAATTCACAGATTTTTATAAGCCCTAGACTGGATATATCTTGGGCTTCTTCGATTGCAAATTTTTCAATGTTAGGCAATGTTGAGCAAAATTTCAGGTAAATTTAAATAGTTTATCGACGATTTATCATATTTGCCAATACGAGCTGGGGATTACAAATAATCACCGGTAAGTATAACAAAGAATGGAACTTTGGCAGTATAACAAATAATGTGGCGCTTCGACCAAAGTTAGAGGCGCACCAGGGCCAGGGGCGGCTCGAAATCACCCGGGTGTGAAGCCTCATATGCCATCTCTGAAGGCGATCCTGGCGGGAAGCTGGCAGAGCTCCAGCCTAGCGGAACCTCCATATAAACCAGATTTTTTCCAATAGGAAACCACACACACACACACACACACACACACACACACACACACACACACACACACACACACACACACACCATTGTTTAGCATGCCATACGTCCTGTTTTTTGCATTTGGGTCCGGCATTATTTTATCGTCCTTAATAGTGCCAGATAACTTCATCCTCAAAACAGCACTTATTAATGACCACACAATTTTATTTCAAAGGTGTGAGATAGATGGCTTTTTCTCAGCCCGAGATATCAAGGAAACAGTTATTTTCCGGATATTTTTGCTGAGGTGAACTCGGAAAGAAAAGTCATAACGTCTCCGCCGAACCGGAAAATAACCGTTTTCTTGATATCTTGGACTGAAAAAAGCCATCTATATCTCCCTCTAAACCGTCCCACCCAAGGGGCCATTTCCTGAAGTTGAGGCTACCTCTACTTCAGCGCCTCACGTCACAGTGCGTGAAATAAGGAAGGCGGGGTCATGTCTCCAGTGGTGTAGATGGTTGCTTTCCCGGTATGCAAGGGGGACTGGGTTCGAGTCCCGGCGGAGACGTGATGACTTTTCTTTCCGAGTTCGCTTCAGCAAAAATATCCGGAAAATAACTGTTTCCTTTATTTCAAAGGTGTTTTTGACTCTCCAGGGACCGGACTAAGCCGAATTTTTCCTTTGCCTTCATTTGACCGTTCTGGAAAAACACTACTACTAAATCAGACATAACACTTCGTCCATATTCCTCTCCGGAACTTCTAACGAAATGTTACATGTTGGAATGTGTGTGTGCACGTGTAGTGAACCTTCCGCGAAGTTTTTGAAAAGAAGAAATACTAGAAGTGAGGGAACCAGAATTCACATTTGTATTTGTCTCGTGATAGGGTGCGGCTCTTAGACCGGGTGACCCATTGCGGCCGCACAACAGGTGCACCGCTCGACAGGGGTGCTAAATCCGAAGTGAGTGGGTGAAAAAAAGTTTCAATGACGTGAAAAAAATAAAATAATTTTTGAGTCCGATTTGGAGGGGCGCCAAGTCAGATGAAAGCACGAAAAGAAAGGGTTTTGTTAAGAATTTTTAGGTTAAGTTCAAAGGGAGGGCAAGGTTTCCACGAGGGTAGGGCTGACAGGGTACCTGCCTGGGGGCCCCAGGACTATTCTCATTTTTCCACCTTACAAATTAACTGTAGATGGGGTCCATGAAAAATCTGGTTTGAAGGCCCTAGGGGCCCTCAAGTTTTCTCAACATCTCCGTTATCAAGGTGTAGTTCAAAAGATTGATGCCGTGTGAAATTTTTAAAAAAAAATTGAAATCTAACCACGTCTACGCTGCCACCCCTTACAAACTACTATTTAACCGCAAATGCACCTCATGCACATTCCTCTTCGGAATTTCCAACGAATCGGCACATTCCGGAATGCGTGTTCCGATTGAATGTGTGGCCCTAACATATCTATGTTGCAGAATTGCGCTTGTTTCGTGTTCATGCTGCCACCTGTCTTCCATTTTCTGAAGTAAAGATGGAAATGCTTGAATTTTCATGTTATGTCAGTATCGTGTTGTAGGTCTGCCTGTTCTCTGCGGAGAGACTTTTTAAATGGGCAACCGGTTCGCATTCACGCCTCGAAGCTGGAAAAACTGCTGGAAAACTGCCACCCGGGTGCACCGCAAACCTTGCACATTCGCTTAAGCCGCCCCTGACCAGCTGCATAGCTGGTAAGGGGCGACCAGAACCAACCCATCTACTATATCATAGTAGATGTTTGTGAAGTAGAACTGTCATAATCTGCAAAAAGTAATACGTCGCTGCTACAGTTGTCAAGCTTAGTTAATGTTACCTTCTTTTTGTCGGCGATTACGTGTAATATCCACGCGTAGCGTCATCGGTAAACATGATAATTCATACATGCACCGTATCATTATATCGGGATACGATCGTGAAATTTGTTATCATTATATCGGGGTACGACTGTATTCATCACGCATACTATAGACTTTCACGAATTACACCAGAGTATTATGCATAATCACAGATGAAGGCGATAAATTTAAAAAAAATTATCAAATTCACCAACGCGCTTGGTTATTATGCGTAATCACTGGAAAAGATGTTTTCAGTATTTATCAAATTTACCAACGACACTTGGGAATTATGCATATTCACCGGTATAAAAGTGATAATTTATCAAACTTTCCAAGACGATCGATAGGTGTACATAATAATTGATTTTTCACATTTACCGTAACATACACTTATTTTGCATAATAACAACTGTGTGAAAAGGGGGTGGGCCAAGAAGGCCCTGCACAGAAAATTGTCGTGATTCTAAAAAGAAGCTGTTAATGAGGAAAAAATTGATTTCAAGCAGAAATAATGAACAACACAATGGCTTTTATTAATAGTGAAAATCTGAAGGGAAAAAATTTACATAAAACTCGACCCGATAATGAACCAATTTTCTCTCATGAGAATCGCAATCTCATTATGAATAAAAAGAGGGAAAAATACAATAACGGCTGCAATTACAATCTATAAAAGCAAACGATCTCATCAGGCGCCTTCAACACCTTTTACTGGTGAGCACTGCGGTGCTCATTTCGAAGCACTAGAGAATGCTCGATGTTTGAGTGGGCCTAATTTTGTGCCCTGTCGTGAGGTCCAATTCGATCCCCTCCCCCACCCAAATTCTTCTAAATTTTACGTTGTGTCTGACAAAGTTTGAACGTTCGGTGTTTTTTAAAGTTACTTTGTGGGTGCTCTTTTTTTTTTCTGGAGGGCATGCACGGTGCTCGCGACTCAGAAAACGGTTGAAGATTTCCGATTTAAATGTTCGCGTGATAGGTTCTTTAAAACCGTAGACCGCCCGGGGGTTACCCCCTTGCATCTAAGGCCCTTGGGAAGTACCAACACCGGCTTTGGTAGTCTACCGAAGCTGGTATTGGTTAAGCCAAGGGTGCTTAAACTTTAGGACAGTGCGGGCCACTTCATTAGTTTGAAAACTCGTCGCTGGCCACATCATTGGTTTGAGAATTCGTCACGGGCCTCTTAATTAAGTGATTTGGAACAGCGCCGCAGGTTACTTAAATAATCTGCTGGTGTGCCGCGGGACGCTTGAGCGATTTTTAAATATGTTGCGGGCCACTTCAGTGATCTGGAACTATGCCGCAGGTCACACAAGCAATCTATAAATGCGCCACGGGTCGCTCAAGTGCTTCGGAACTATGCCGCAGGCCACCAAGTGATCTGTAAATATCCTGCGGACCATTTAAGTGATCTGTAAACACGCCACTGTCGCTTAATTGCTCTGGAATTTTGCTGCAGTGATATATCTATGCCCTAGGCCACATAAGCTATCCGAAACTGTGCCGCGGACAACTTAAGTGCCATGTGAATATACCGAATCCACTCAAATCGTTGGCTAGAAATATTCCGATGTTAGCCGGGTTTGGGACTGGTCTAATTTGGTCATTCAAATGATCTAAGAATGCACCGCAGGTCACTTAAGTGATCTGAAAATACGCAAGGGGTCACTTGAGTGATCTGAAGATGTGCAGCGGGCCCCTTGTGATCTGAAGATGTGCAGCGGGCCACTTGAGTGATCTGAAGACGTGCAGCGGGCCACTTGTGATCTGAAGATGTGCAGCGAGCCACTTGAGTGATCTGAAGACGTGCCACGAATCGTTTGAATAATCTGCAAATGTATCACAAGTCACTTAAATACTGTGCTACTGTTCCGCGGTGATTTGTGAATATGCTGCCAGATCACTCAAGTGCTCTGGAACTGGTGGTCTCTAAATATGCACGGTGAGTGATCTTGAGTGACCTTGAAATGTGCTTCGAGCCAATTAAATGATCTGGGAATATGTCACGGGTCACTCCAGTGATGTGGAACTGCATCGCGGGTCACGTAAGTGATCTGGAAACGTGAAGCTTAGTTCACATTTATTAAAATTAAAGTTGAGGTCGCGGGCCCCATCAGATGACTGCAAAGGCCGAATTTGGCCCGCGTGCCATAGGTTGAGCATGCGTGGGTTTCTTTCTCTTCCCATCCAACCACAACTTGAGACGCATCCACACACAGATTCGTGGCGGGAACGGGGGGGGGGGAGAGACATCACCTCCAAGAACCAGAAATATTAAGTGTAATATTACTACAATAGAATATAATGGATCTGTCCCGTAAAATAAGGGACGCATATTCACTGTGCCTCAGGGGTGCGCAACCTCCAGCCCGCGAAAGTCGTTCCGGTTGGAAAGTATCAAACACACACACACAACACGATCTATTGCCAATACATAGGCTCACCATATTTCTTTCATAAAATTACGGGACACCGTCAAAAAAGTTGTCAAGGCAAGTAAAAGTTGGCAGTTACAGCCGAAAAAAATTTCCTAAAGGGGGGGCTACCCAACTAGCTTTAAACAATAAAATGCACTTGACCATACGTCCCGCTTTGGCCGGAAGAAACCATTCCGTGTTTTTTGACTCAGCAGTGTCCTCGATTACTCCTCCCTCATTGCAGCTCTCACTCTGATGAGCCATCATATTTTCTTTCCTTTATGGGGTTGAATTTTTTAAATTATCTCAAATCTGAACCTTGATATAACGTCAAAATACCTACTCTAAGGTTCCCTGGGCAGAGGTTCCCGGAGTGAGAAGGGCTCTCTAGGCCAGGGGCTTTAACCTTTCAAACGCGGCGGGCTAAATTGAAACTTCCCACGAAAGCCTCGGGCCACCAACTCATGTAATTCAGTGACATCTTAATAAAAGGGGGCCAATGTAGCCCCGCACTAAAAAGAGACATAAATAATTGAAGACTTGCATTCATTCTGAAATTATTTCTTTCATTATCATTTCCGATTAATTCTTGAATAATTTTTTTCATTAATTTCTGAAGAGGTTTTTGATTAAATGAATAAATTCTGAGATAAATTTTGATCTGAAATCACTTTAAATGATTATTTAATTATTTATTGCGATAATTCTGAGAAATTATTTTCTTTCTCAACGTATTTTGAAATCATTTCTTTCAATAATTATGCGATTATTCTTTTACTGATTGTGAAATAATTTCTAACGCAGAAATTACGAAATTTATTTATTAATTTACGAATTCTCTCATCGATTTACAAGTTATTTTATCACCAATTCTGAAATTATTTGTCTCTAAAATTATTTCTTTTAGTTATTCTGAGTTTTTATAAACTAGTTTCGGAATTATTTCTTTTATTGATTAATGTGATCATCACGTATTCCCAAGAGATCTTTACGATCTGTCCAGGGAGTAGTGTGTTAGTATCGGACATCCATGCCCGAACCGGGATTCGAACCCAGACCTGCACAGTCAGAAGTTAGCTCCCTAATCACTGAACTGCCTGGTGACTACTCTTGTTCTATAAAAAAAAATATAATTCTATATAATTAATTATAGAATTAATCGGTTTTCAACCATTTTCCGAAAATTGTCAGCGGGCCACGACAAGAAGCACCGAGGGCTGTGCGTTGAAGACCCCTGTCGTTCGGAGTCGGCAATAAATTGTAGGTCCCGATCTTATTAGCCCTCGTGTGCAGAAAATGACCGTGGTGCGACAAAAATGATCGAACGCGAAAAGTTTAGAAATGTCTTTTTAAAGCCATGACTTTTCCTCTTAGGATCCCCCCCCCTTTTTTTAACGTGGCCCCGAAGAATTTTTCATAAAGTGGCCTATCACCCGGGTCACTAGACCCGCCTACCCTTCCCCAAATTGCAGCCTTAGTACAGTCATAACACGGCTATCTTTCGCCTACCAGGGATCATTACAGAATAGGACATACATGCTCAACCCATGGCCCGAGGAGTGATTTAATGCGGCCCGCGACAAATAATGAAACCACTCAAGTGGTCCATGAAAGATTATCGAATCATTTAAAAGGCCCGTTTCACATTTCCAGATTACTTCATTGGCTGGTGGCGCATTTCCAGATCATCTAATGTGCCAACGGCATATCCAGATCACTAACTTAAGCAGCTCGTGGGACACTTTCAGGTAACCTGAGTAACTCGCGGCACAATTTCAGATCATCTGAGAGGATCTTGGCACATTTTCAGATAACTGAAATGGCTCGCGACACGTTCCCAAACCAACGAAGTGGCCCGCACTCCCCTTAGACGAGGATAAGCATACTCAACTTTTATGGGAGTGTGGGCACTTTAACGGTCTTGAAACGTGTCACAGTCTATTCAAGTGCTCTGGAACTGTGCCGCGGGTCACCAAGTGACCTGCGAATGTGCCGTGGATCACTGAAGTCATGCAGAAATGTGCTGTGGGGTGCTTGAGTGTTCTGGAATTGTACTGCGGGTAACTTAAATGCTCTGGAACTGTGCAAAATGTCACTTAAGTGATCTCTAAATGCGCCGTGGGCCACTTGAGTGAAGTTATCTGTATTATGGGCAGTGGTTATTTACAGGAGGGCTTAGCGGGCAATAGCCGAGGGTGGCAAGTTCAAAAGGGCGGCAAATTTGAGGAATGAGTGGCCAAGAAAATTAGTAGAATGGGAAAAAGGCGGCGAAATTTGTATAACCCTCGATGAATCCGCCTCTGCCCAGACAGTAAAGGACTAGGTCAGTGAGTGACCAAAAGAGTGATCTAGTGAGTTCACAAGTACGTGAGTGAGCAAAAGAGTGATATAGTAAGTTTGCAAGCACATGAGTGAGCAAAAGAGTGATATAGTAAGTTTGCAAGCACATGAGTGAGCAAAAGAGTGATATAGTAAGTTTGCAAGCACATGAGTGAGCAAAAGAGTGACTTAGAGCGCGAGCAAGTAGGTTAATGGCCAAACGAGTGACTATAGAGCGAAGGACTAGTTCAGTGAGTGACCTACAGCGTGTGCAAGTATGTGAGTGAGCAAGCACGCGAGTGAGCAAAAGGGCGACCTATAGAACGTGAGCAAGAGTGCGAATGACCAGACGAGTGACCAACAGAGCGGAGGACCAGGTCATGGAGTGACCTTAAAGCGTGTATGTAAGTGACCAAAACAGCGTGTAAGCATGTGAGTGACTAAAAGCGTGATTTTAGAGAGACAGTGTACTTGTAGGGATGGGGGGGGGGAAAGAGGCCAAGAGGGTTTTAGCACAGGGTGGCGAATTCGAGGAAAGAGTACTCAATAAAATCAGGAATTTACGTCTAGAACAGAAGAAAGGCGGAAAATTCGTGTGACTGTGCCGCAGGTCACTCAAGTGATCTGTAAATGTGCCGCCGAGTTCATTTTTAGAAAATTAAGTCTGATGTCGCGCGCCACTAGGGTCCGGGTTGAGCATATTGCGTATGGACTATAGGACCTACAGAGCCGAATTCTGAAAACAAAGACTACCACTACAAAGATCCTGTTTGTTGCTCATCCAGCCCACAACGTACGGCAGTGAGACTTCAACAAGAGGATCGACGTGTCGATACATAATATAGATAGATATATGCCTATATAAACGCCATTTCTAGCATCTAAAGTCTCAGACAAAGTCGTTAAAAGTCTATTTTTGGTCCACTTTTTATTCAAATATTCGTATCCTTTCCGAATCTCGCAGTAGTCCCGTATCAGCTAAAATCCAGTAATATACATTCAAAAGTGCAGAATATATGAATATATATATATCAAGCTCTAATATATATATAAATACTTTGATCGTGTCGATAATAATAGATTTACTTCCAGCTATAGTTAGCAGCTTGAATAGATAAAAAGTCGACATTTCGATAAAATTCCCCTCACGTAATTAAGAATCTTGGTATGTATAATAATATTGTGTATAATATATATTGCCTATAAATATTATTTTCGCAATATCTATCAAAATAATACTAGTGTGGTCCTCGGTGGATTAATTTAATCCGATATATTATATATAACTTTTTTAAAGAGAAGTTTCTTTCTTTCTGAGAAGATTCTCTCTCTCTCCTCCTTTTCACCAACTTCGAGTTGTTTTCTGGCGCCATCTCTATATAAAATTGAACAAAACTCCATCAATAGAGTTTCTTATCTTTTCATTCCTGGATGATGTTGTATCCGGGTTCACAGGCTCTGTAAATAGTGCAAGACGTAGTGCAGAACCAAGTCGTAGCAATACTTGTATTCAGTCTGAAAGAAAGATGCGAATATATCAAGCAAAACTTTTTTAAAATAGAGATAAATGAATGCTTAATTTTTTTTCTTAGGGGCTATTCAAGTGTTACGTGAGCAGATTTTCAGCCATTTTTGACCCCCTTCCCCCCCCCGTCAGCAAAATTTCGTCAGCGGCTTAGAATATTCCATATCTTCAAAAAGGGGTGGTTAATGACGTAAGCAACCTTCAAACCACCTCCCCCCTTGTCAGCAAATCCGAAATCCCCCCCCCCCCCCCGATGCTGACGTAATACTTGAATGACCCCTTATACGGTTTTTGGCCGAATATTTAGTAAAACATCCAGATGGCGTTTTTTTTCTTCCAAGAACGGAAACCTTCACTTAGGGTAGGGTGGCCAGCTTCGAAAATTGAAAAAGGAGGACGTCTGCGCGCACACCCTTGATGACGTCATTTTTCTCAATTTGCGTGTAATTATGTGTAATCCCCAGCTCGTAATGTAAATGTCGTCAATAAATTATTTACATTTACCGGAAATTTTGCTCAAATTTCAGCCTAGAATGACGGAGTCCATCAGCGATGTTGCTTATGTTTAAAAATGTTGTTAAACGTGAAGAAAATAAGCACTTATTCTGAAATTATTCAATTTTATGCATATGTCTGCATTAATACCATGCCCCCCCCCCCACAAGGGTGGGGCTGATGATTCTCATCTTTTTTTGTTTCTTTCACGCTATAAATTCACTGCAGAGAGGCCCACGAAAAGTCTGGTCTAGGGGGCCAAAAAAGGTCCCAGCCTAGGGGCCCTGTTCCACGATGTGGCAGTGTCGTCTTAACGCATGGGCCCCACCCGGGCACGTCCCTGGGGCCTCAAGAGAAGAGGGGCCTCACAAAAAATGAGATCCGGTTGAGATTTACCAAGTAGGGCCACCGAAAAACCACTTGGCCCAGGGTGCCTATGATACTCTTAAGACGGCTCTGGGATGTGGGGGCCATGATTAATTCTAAAAAAGGTCGAATTTGCAAATGCATATGCATGTATACATTTGAGTATAATCCTGACTCTAGTTAAATACAAATACAACGCCACAACAGGCAAAATGCCCAACGAGGTGGCTGATAAAAAGATCCCCATAACAAATATGGTTGTCATATGTTTCAAAAATACAGCAACCCAATTAAAAATGCAATTAACACAAATTATAAACAATATATACACATGATAAAATATTATACAATGCCCATAAAAAATACTTATGGTTGTCTTATTCTAAGAATGGATAGCTTTTTGATTTACCCCAACATTTTTATCGTATTTCTTTTTAAACGTGTCAATTGTGTTACAATTTACTACTTCCAGGGGTAAGCTATTCCATTTATTAACAACCCTATTAGAGAAAAATTCCCTACGACACCATAGCGTCGCATTGTCCCTCACCAATCGATACTGGTGTCCCCTTGTAACAGCAGTCGATTGGCGGTGTACTGAAAGTTCATGGTCCATCCTATCCATCCCATTGAAAATTTTGAACACTTCGGTCATATCTCCTCGACACCCGCGTTCATCCAATGTAAACATACTCAAAAAATGAAGTCCCCCTTCAACCAAGTCAATGTCCCTCTGTAGGTATGGTGTCCAAAACCTTACAGCATACTCCAGTCCAGAACGAACTAAGCCTCGAAAAAGCGGAAGAATGACTTTAGGAGAATGCGAAGAGACTAGAATGAATGGTTAATTTTTTTTCCCTTCAGAAATTCAGACCATGCGATCAGAATTCATGTCAATGAAGAGATAGATATGTTTTTCAGAGTGAAAAAAAAATTTGAATGATTCCGGAAACTTGAACAGTAGGACAAAGGAATGAGTTTTCTAAACCGTAGGAGGACGCTTGGAATGACACCAAAAAGGAGGACGGATGGTAACTCTATCTTAAGGGAAAATAAGGCATTTGCTATAATTGCACCAGGGAGTGGGCCAACCTTTTTTCAAGCCGTGCCACAATCAATATTATTTTCGATGCACATGCCATGCGTCCCGTTTTACGGGACACGAGCATCCTCTCCAAAAAATTCTGCGAAGTATTCGCATAAGAAGTTCGGCTGATCTCTTTTTTTTTGTGAAAATTTTCAGTTTGTCACTCTTTTCAGTCTTTTTTTTTTTTATTATTGGGGCATAAATTTGATTGTCGCACTGCAGATTGTGTATGTACGTACATCGGTAGAAGTTCATTTTACCTATACTATATTACGCATAGACACCGGAATCTGAGGACTCGGGTGCTTCCCTCCCCTACCTCAATACACTTACTAACCGAAACGGCGACACAGTCCATATTCCGAAGAATTTCTAACCGAACCTTAATACACTTTGTAAGAGGGCTTAAAATGAGAGGGTTCGCTCGAAATTATGGATATATACAATGTAATTGTATTATACAAATTCATGTCTCTCATGCGGACGACCCTGAATCTCGTACACATGGGACGTCCAACAACTATGCCGAAAAATGAAAAACCGAAAGCAAAACGTATTGAATAGAAAATCATCACATAATTATCATTTTAAGAGTGCCTACCATACAAAATAGGGTTATAGGTTTGGCAGCCAACGCCATCATTCATGAGAAAAAGATTGTTTTTCAAAGTTGGAGAGAAATTCTTTCCGATTGAAAAATGAAATGGAATTTCTTTAACTTTTGAAAAGTGTTCACGTGATGCTACTGATACCATGGCACGGGTTGGCCACCCGTGAATTGCACACACACGTGATTTTGGAACCTCAAATGTAAAGAAAATACTGTGTTTCCCCAAAAATATGACCTGACTAAAAAAAAAAAGAAAAGCACTATCATGATTTTTTACAATGCTCGTAATATAGGGGTCTTCAACGTATGGCCCAAAGAGCTTTTTGCCGTGGACCGCCGACCACTTTCAGACAGTGGTTAAAACCATTGAAGACAGACTTAATATGGAAAAAGATGAAAAGTTGATTACACCCGCTGGCCAGTGAGGGATAGAATACAAGGCCCAAACAGTTTTCTTTGGAGGAAATTTGACTCGAATATGGCAAATCTACCAACTGAATTCACAGAGGCTCAGAAAAATGTCTTCATGAAAAAATAATTAATGAAAAAGGAGTAATCTCGAAAGTAACGAAAGAAATTTCGCAATTACTGAAAGAAATGATTTCACAGAATTTTGGAAATTATTATTTTGTGAATGAATTCCGTGAAATTATTTCGTATTTTTATAAAACTTTCAACAATTATTATGAAACTTTCTGATTAATTTCAATTAGGAAGTTCAGAATAATTTCAGAATCACTGAAAGAAACAAGAAAACAAGAAGCACAAACTGTGAAACAAATATTTTCAGAGTTAGTCAAAGAATTAATTTCGGAATTAGCGATAATGATTATTTCATGATTGAAGGAAAAAAAATAAAAAAAATATCAAGATTTATTGGAAGAAATTTTCAAAACTGTGAATGAAAGTAACATTCTTTCGGAATTACTGAATTTCAGGAACAAATAATTACAGTAAAACATTGTAAATGATTTCAGGATTCCCCCCTCGAAGCAGGGCTCTGGTAAACTGACGAAGAAAGAATGATGTTCTGCTGCGCCTGTAGACTTTTCATATTTGTAAGACTGGCATGAGACTATGCTCGATTGGTGACAAATCTGGGGATAGAGCCGGCCAGGGAAGGGTGGTAATGTGGTGGAGGCAGTCTTGTGACATCCTTGCTGTGTGTGGCCTAGCATTGTCTTGTTGAAAAATGGCTCCTGGGAACCCTGCCATGAGTGGCAACACATGTGGCTGAAGGATGTTATGGACGTACCGCTGGGCTGTCATTGTGCCATGGATCAATATTAGGGGTGACCGTGTATCGTAAGCAATGGCACCCCATACCATGACACCAGCTGTGGGAGCGGTGTGTCGCTGTAAGCGAAGGCAGGATTGAAGCGTTCACCACGGGGCCTCCACACACGAACACGATTGTCATTACTGCTCAAGTTGAATCTCGATTCGTCGCTGAAGACGACCTGGTTCCATTCCGTTGCAGTCCAATCCCGTCGTGCTCGACACCACTCCAAACGGAGGCGTTGGTGGGTGGGTGTCATTGGCAGCACACGTAATGGGCGCCGTCCTTCAGCCAGGCGCCTTGCGATGGTTCGGGAAGACACAGGGGCCCGTAGTGAAGCTGCTGCCTGTGTCTGGATAGCGGCCAATGAGGCAGTTGGCTCTATGCGTGCGTTTCGGATGATGTGACGGTCTTCTCGACGATTGGTCTGTCGAGGGCGTCCTGAACCTGGTCGCCGTGTAAATGACGTCTCTTCTGTCCACTGGTCCCAACACTTCCTCACAGTAAAATCAGAACGGCCTAGTTGACGAGCTACTCGCCGAGCTGACCACCCAGCTTCTATCATCCCGATGATTCTTCCCCTATCGAACTCTGACAACTGCTCATATGGTCTTCGACGGCGGCGTAACGGCATGTCTACCTCAGCATTTCCTTTGCAAACGATTAAATACACGCCAGCAAGCTCTGCTTACCTGTTTTATACTCCAAGGAGAACGAAGTTCAACGCCCTCTAGTGGCATTACGCAATACGCAATCACGCTGCATTTCTAATCATTTGCATATCTGCCCGACATGTACCTTCAGGCCAACTTTCGTTTCGATCCCACAATTATTTCTTGGTGCGCAAATTTTTATGGCAATGAGTGTATATAAATGACATTTAACACGTGGAATTTACATTTTTATACCTTTAGTATGGAAGACGGGGAGGGAAAGAGGTGCAGATATATTTGTTTGGAAGGTAGAATCCCCCTTCATAAGGAGCATAGGTATCAAGGCGCTTCCTGGGACACTGTCCGAGTTCACTTCAATTCGGACTAAAATTTTTCGGCCCCAGACTTGTCCGAACTCGCATCTGCGCCGTGCCTAGTAACACTGTGTATGCCGATGCACCGTTGGAATTTTCTAACCAGTCTCTGCTGACCTTAAAATAAGTACATTATAGCACTCGTCCTAGGTATTTTCTTAATGAGATCGGCATACAACAGGTGGTATTTTTTCGGCCCGAAATATATTGAGAAATTAAATTTTCTGGATGTTATGCCGAAAATATATAATATTTGGAAAGAAAACTGATTTGTCTCCTCCGGGAATCGAACCTGGGTCTCCTTGCATACCGGGCAAGGTTTACCGACGAAAACCGAAACCGACGATAACCGAAGTCAACGAAAACCGAGGAATCACTGTAATTTTTAAAAAAAAATATTATTCGTCCTATTCTGACGCATGCTGCCACAGTGTGGGGCTCATGCTAGTCTTACAAATATGAAAAGTCTACACGCGCAGCAGAACATCATTCTTCGTCAGTTTACCAGAGCCCCCTGCTATGTAAGAGGGAGAAACATCCGTATAGATCTTGACCTACCACTAATCTTGGATTATTATACCCAAGGAGCTTGCAAATACTCATTTTGATAGGCTACGGTCTTCTGAACACTCGCATCTCAGAGAAATTGTCTATTATCACCATAGAATCCCATAGTACACCTTAGGCCAATGCACATGCTGACCGTGGATTGGGTGATGAATTGATGCGATTTTCCGAACATAATCTATTGTGTGTATAAATATAATTAATTTGTGAAAAAAATATTTCTCGCTTATTGATGTGATTACTCTTTTTCTTTCTCGTCTATTATATTATTTCTAGCTTGCAAGTATTTTCTCCTTTATTTTGCAATGTAGCAATATAGTTCTATACATACATTTTTTTTCCTGATTATTTTTATTAACAAACAATGTATCAATTTCATATAATTTTTATTTGATATCGCACATGTTGTGATCACAATTCAGAAGCAGTTATATCTGTTTTTTTTCGCAATTAATCGCATTTATTCATGTTTCTCTGATGATTTGCTATTACAAATACAACGCCACAACAGACAAATTGCCCAACGAGGTGGCTGACTTAAGAACATCATGGATCCCCGAGCCATTTTTTGGAGGCCCTACCTACTACTACTACACCCCCCCCCGGAACCCCCCAACGAATCGGTACATGCGGGAATGTGCGTGTACGTGTAGTGAAACCTGACGTGAAGTTTTGTTGTTTCTCTGTAATGTTTGTTATGTGTAGTGCTGCCATCTGCCACAAGTTTTTCTAACTATGAGTGAAGTGTTATGATTGAATGATTTATCGTTGTAGGACTGTTGCTCTCTGTGGCGAGACTTTTTAACGGGGAGATCGGCTCGCATTTGCGCCTTGAAGTTGGGAACCACAGAAAGCCAACTTCAACCGACCACAAGTGTTATTTTCTGGAGGTGGGTGGGTTTGAACTAATGTACCCTGAACTGTTCCCATCTGTAACTCCCTGTCTTACCAACCCACCATAACAGTACTCAACAGCACTATTGCATCGTCTTATTTTTGTATATCGGGGCTTTTACCGTAACAGTGTATACGACGTAATATATAGCTCGCAAATAGTATCCTCTCCTTATTTTTGCAATGTCAGCAATATGGTTATTTTTAGTATTCTTGATTAATATTATTATTATTTTATTTTTCTGATGAACAAATAATGCATCGAATGCACGTGATGTTACAATTGATGTAATTACAATACAGAAATGGTGTGTACAGTCTTCATTATAACTATTTCCCTGACGTTCTTGATTATAGTTATATGACTCATGCCGGTTCTGCAGTATCTGTACTGCCGACTGAACTTGTTTACACAAAAATTTTGGCATGGACTCACCTTGTATTGATTTAAATATCTCTGATTGGTGTCTCTCGATTGCGTAAAATTTTATACTTTTTGAGTTTTTTGGGTAGCATACCATCATTTGGATAGCTACTTCCTCCTCACCTTATGACTTTTTCCCTACTAGTTCGAAAGTGTTGTCTTGTGTTTTATCTCGATGAGCACTCATTTTGCAAAGATTTGTTAAACAATACTCTTCTGGCTCTTTTAATTCTCTACACATGCATACACTACACAACTTCAACATATGCACAAACTTATCTTTTTTCCTTCACATACCACCCCTGGTGATCTGTAAGTCGCCAGACAGCCTGCAAAGGCTGGGCGGCGACGAAAATGTTCAATTCCGGTCTGGTCTGGTTTCTCGAAGAAGACGTTCTCAAAATTTTGAAAAACGTAGACAAGAAATGCATAAAATTTCTTTAAAGTATTGTGAAAAACACGTTTGTAAAGACAAATCTAATGAATTAACTCTGAAACACGGATTTCCTCACATCTTTATTCGTTATCACAACCCATGGTTCTCTTACGAGTTGAATGGTGTCACTATCCCGGATGCAACTAGGGTCACCGATTTGGGAAGTCTCATTGACGAGCGGCTTAGGTTTTCTGAACATTGTTCAGCGGTGGTCAAAAAAGCGAATAGAATGCTTGGTCCCATTTTCAAAAAAGTCTCTTCGCGTTCTCCTAAAGTCATTTTTCCGCTTTTTCGAGGCTTAGTTCGTCCTGGACTGGAGTATGCTGTAAGGTTTTGGAGACCATACCTACAGAGGGACATAGACTTGGTTGAAGGGGTGCAGAGAAGAGCTACGCGTATCCTTATTGCCACACAGGGCTTGAGTTATGAAGAGAGACATCATTTTTTGAATATGTTTACATTGGATGAACGCAGGTGTCGAGGAGATATGATCGAAGTATTCAAAATTTTCAATGGGATGGATAGGATGGACCATGAACTTTTAGTACACCGCCAATCGACTGCTTTTACAAGGGGACACCAGTATTGATTGGTGAGGGACAATGCAAGGTTATGGTGTCGCAGGGAATTTTTCTCCAATAGGGTTGTTAATAAATGGAATAGCTTACCCCCGGAGGTAGTAAATTGTAACACAATTGACACGTTTAAAAAGAAATACGATAAACATGTTGGGGTAAATCGAGAAGCTCGATCCATTCTTAGAATAAGACAGCCATAAGTATTCTTTATGGGCATTGCATAATATTTTATCATGTGTATATATCGTTTATAATTTTTGTTAATTGCATTTTTAATTGGGTTGCTGTATTTTTGAAATATATGACATCCGTATTATTATGGGCATCTTTTTATCAGCCACCTCGTTGGGCGTTTTGCCTGTTGTGGCATTGTATTTGTATTTTAATAAATCACAAGACTTTTGCTGCCATCTGTTTGTTAAAAAATAAAACCGCAAACAACTACTGTTGGAGCATGCAAACTTTGCCAAAGACAATATAAAAGTGTTTAGTTCTGTGGTGAAAGAATAGATAGTGGAAAGAATATAGGTGACAGAAGAGAATTAACAGCACACGTTCTATTTTTTTTTAAATTTGGAAATTTTAGGGCACGAAATTCCAACCGAAGGAATTACTTCTTGCAATGGTTCTCAAACTTTTGCCATCTGTGGCTCCCTTGCCATAGTCATGGTTCATCTACGGCTTCCAGGAAATGTTCAATAGATATTTGGCATTCATAAAAGAACGACTTTGAAGCACGAACGGGCATAAACATCAATATCTCCAGCAAAGCGCAGATCCAGGGCGTCTTGGGGGGGGGGGGCGGCGATTTATTCTGTAGGTTCGTTGGATCGTCTTGTATTTTACTCCATACTGAAGATAAAACGGCAATTCCATAAAAACGGCGATTCCATAAATGAGGAAAGAAAACTGCGATTCCATAAATGAGGAGAGAAAACAGCGAATCCATAATAAATGAGGAGAGAAGTGTGATTACATAATGGAGAAGAGAAAGCGGGATCATCAATCACCCCCCCCCCCCCAGATCCGCGCCTGATCTCCAGCTCCTTTTCTTAACGATTATTTTGAAGTTAAGACTTGAGGTATGTGTACCTAACGCCGTAATATACGCTCCTATGTGTTGGCTTAAGTGGGGGTGGGGGGGGGGGAAGAGAAAAGAAAATTTCTGAAGAGGAGGGAGGTAGAAGGAAAAGTTTGGGAAACTCTGGACTTGCCGAGCAGCTTGGACCTTCGTCGCAGGGAGCCCTAATTCAGCCTTTGCCCAGGACCCCCTTCATGTCAGAGTTGGGCTCTGTTTGTGGTTCGATGGATAGATCTGGTGGAGTCCTGGGATAACAAGTTGGGAATAACGAGGAATGCGAGCAGATCTCCCTGTTAAAAGGTCTTGCAACAGGCCTACGATGGTACAAATATCAAACTATTACACTTCACTCACAATTTTTTAAATACTGATGATGGCACTAAAAAATTAGACGCACACACAGCACTAGATACACACTCAGACTATTTTTTTATTACACACACACTTTGTTCCAGACTCTGCCTCGAAGCTGGGCTGGCAGAGATCTCGGCAACGGAACAAGTCCAGTGGCAGAGTCCTGGCGTTCATTCAGTTTCGCGAAAAAATGTCAAAAGAATCGTCTTACCATGTTTTCGATGAGTTGCGGCCGATGTCTCCGGACAGTTTTGACAGCTTGGAAGACGTCTACCTCTCCGTGCTGTATGACTTGCTCGATGGCGACACACGCAGCGCAGTACACGCCAACTCTGCCACGGCCGTTCCTGAAGATGAAAACAGGGGATAGTTCATGAAAGGAGCTCTGTACTCTATAAAATGAACTCGGTAGAGCCTTCTGAAATGTGAGACCCGCAACTTACGTGGACGTGACGAGAACAGGTCCATAAGTCGATCTCTGTCGCCACCTCTCGACCATATTCATCAATTCCACGACCGCGTTTGTCGACGTCGGGACTTTGTGGCCCAACGGCCAGCAAGTCAGCTGGAACAGTTGAGTCGTCTTGGGCTCCGCTTTGACACCCGCCATCAACTCGGTCAACGAGACGACCTACAGATACACATAGACACGTGGGAACATGAGAAGAGGTCTGGGGTAGATATCGAGATGAGGTATATGACCCCCCTGTGTTCTAGACAATTAGTTTACCTTTTTGAGGATCTTGAATATCCAGGTCTTGATGTTCGGGTAATGGCTGTAAGACACCAGCTCGACCGTGAACACTGGCCCGTACTTCTTCCTCTTCTCGCGTTCCGTCGGCCAGAATGGCGGGAAAGTCTGTCAAAAATAGATGAAAACGATCAATCAGTATTCCGGTTATCGAAATCAAGTAACCATTAAACACTAGAAAGTCAGAATGCTCGCTTTTTTGAACTTTGATCCCACTCTTACTACATTTTTAATTTTTGAAATTTGACAATTTCGCCACTGCGTGATTTTCCTAATTTCTCGGAACGAATCATTTTGAGCTAAAAAAATACTTTTACCTGGAACAGGAGTTCTTAACCTTTTTTCATCCGCGACCCAAAATCAACAAGATCAGCTTTGCGACCCATTCAACTGTTTGTTCTTCAAAACCCGTGAAACCAGTGATGCAGCAAGTACATTTATAACAGACTACAAGTGGATTGATACAGAAAAAAATTCGGAAGTCCCTGCGAATCAAATTTGGGTCATGGCCAAGAATCCCTGGCTGTAAGTGGATTTTCCTCCCATCTCGGATGTCTTTGCGAATGAAGTTATCAAGTTTGGGTTATGACCCATATCTGAAAAACCCTTATTGGCGTAAGTGGCGTACGCCTCGTTTGGGGAAGCCCCTATGAATCACGTTTTGGTCGTGACCCGACCCATCTCGGAAGCCTCTGCGACCCAAGTTTGGGTTGCGACCCATACGTTAAGAATCCCTGTCCTAGAATAACCTAGTAGTTATTTTGACTGCAGTTTGAAATTTCATTGCTTAACCAGATTTTAAACGGGAATCCGGAAATTTCGCTAAAAAAATAGGACACCAAGTGCCCTTGAGTGTGAAGCCAAGGAAGAGAATCACATTTTATTTTCGATCATGCATTTTGCGGCCGCAGGCCCAGTTCGTTATGTTGAAGGGTGGAATAAGTGCGGGAGTAAAAGGTACCTTGGATCTGTGGAATCATGTATTTTTAACTGACAAAACCATAGTTTTGATTGATAAAAATACGTTCAAAATTCATATAGCATTGAAAAAATTCACGCATAATACAACTGGCAAAATGACGGCAGAGTTGTTTGCTTCCAAATTCGGAAGACAGATGACAGCACTTCTTGAAATACATAAACAGAGACAGACGTAAATCGTGGAAACAAACTTCACGTTAGATACACGGCACATACCGACATGCACTAATTCGTTTTTATTTAATTCCTCAGAGGAATGTTTACGAAATGGGTGTACGATTTAGCAGTACCAAGTAGCCCAGGCCCCTGAACAAATCTCGTTTCATTCGATATCAAAATCGTTTTTTCCCCATACTACAAAATCTTGCGGGCGGGCGGGCGGGCATCAGAGATCAAAGCCAAGAGGCCGTTCTACGGAAAAGGGTGGACATGGGCGCAGATTCAATCGTTATTCCTTTCTGCAACAACGAATTCATCTCATGTACTCCGATGGAGTTGTTCGATTCAGACAGACATGTGTTGACGACAACATGGAATAACTCACAAGAAAAATTGTTAAAAGTGTCATCCTCAAAAAATTATGGAAAAAATCATAAGTGCATTTTCATTTCATTCCGAAACCTATATTAAAACAAAAAAATTGGCGGCGGAATGCAGTTATTAGAGCCGTAAAAACTTATTAAAACTGGTAACAGTTGGCTACTCATCGCCTCTCGCTCATCGCGGTGATACTTATAAAAAAAACATTTTTTTCACTTTCTTTTCCTTTCTTTCCCCCAGCTCTTCTCTGTTCTAGAAACTTAGTTACTTCTATTTTTTATTTCTTTGTCGGTGCCGCGCCTGATAATGTGTTGTTTGAATGACGTCACTCTAACACTCTAAGGCTGCGGAGTTTCCGAATTGATGTTTGGCCTCTATTGGCGTTCAAAATATTAATATTTAATTTTTGTGTCATCAATAACAATTCCGCAGTATCTTTTTAGAATTTTGTGTATATTTAAATGAGTAGAATCAGAAGTGATTTTTGCCAAAGCTTGTTGAATACATCGCTTGGGACCCTTTCCTTGACAGTCACATCCGATATCCCAGGCAGGTAATCCATCCTAGCATCGTTCCTTAAGGTCGAAACACACTATACTGACGTGACGAGATTATTACGTACATAGATCGAGCAATCTCCACGAACAACGACAGTTTAGAGGGCGAATGGGTGGTCGTGGATGAGGTAGAGGGGGATAGTGATAGGGGTTTAATCATCGGCGATTCTATGGTTAGGGAACTTGGGAACCGAGTGTGTAGGGATTTTCGGGGTTTCGAGCGCTGTTGTCTTCCTGGGGGGAAGATTGGCAACGTTCGAGACGTTTTTCATCGTCGAAAGTTGCCCTTGCGGGTGATTCTGTGGGTGGGAACAAATCAGGTAGGAGCGAATATTAGTGAGTCTCTGTCAGAGTACTGGGATTTACTATCATCCGCTAGGGAGGGGGGAGGGTTCAGATGTGGCAGTGATTCCAGTGCTGCCAAGGGGTAGTAGGGGGTATAGGAATAGGATCCACCAATTCAATATAGGCCTGAAGGACATTTGCTCCTCACTTGGGGTCACGTTCTTGGAGCTTCCCGCATTTACCGATAGGTGGCTTCGTTCGGATGGGATCCATCTAAATAAGAGGGGTGTCTGGGAGGTTTACGATAGTCTTAGGTCAGGTTTTTTACTCCCAGACCACGTAGTCGGGAATGCGGGTTAGTTAATGATAATCACAACAGTACTGACGGGGAATCACCCACCTCTGACTTGGATGACTTCTCGATTGACACTAAACCACCGGGCAAATTAAAATGTGTGTTAATAAATGCCAGGAGCTTGGGTAATAAGAAAGATTTTTAGAAACTATGATAGTTGTGGAGGACCTGGATCTTATAGCCATTACAGAATCTTGGGCAAACGATGGGGATGCATCTTCCTTACACATCTCAGGATACGATACTTTTTTGAGAAATCGATCTAATAGGAAAGGCGGTGGAGTGTTGATATAAGTGAAATCCTGTTTGAAGGCTAGAGAGTGTAACGTGCAGAGAAGTGGTATTGAAACCATATGAAACCAAACTGGAGAACAAAAGACGTCATAAACTTATTGTTGGGGTTTGTTACAATCCACCGAATAGGGATTCAAACTACATCGCCAAATTGCATGATGAAATTTCCTACATGTGTAAGAGGAAGAGGGTTCTCATACTAGGAGATTTCAGTTACCCATCTATTGATTGGGAGAACCTTTCATCTTGAAATCTGTATGAAAGAGACTTTCTTAAGTTGGCGCTCGAAATTTTTTTGTATCAGCATGTATCAGAAGCCACTAGGGGTACTGCTATTTTGGATTTAGTTCTTACTAGTTCTGAGGATCTTGTTGAACATGTTTCGGTGGCGGAAGAGTTTTCTTCTAGTGATCATCGTATCGTCAGATTTCACTGTAACTTTTCCTCGGGTAAGGTTGATAACAAAAGACTGGTTCCTTGTTTTCGGAGAACTAACTTTGATCTTTTGAGAGGAAGGTTAGCGGAAGTTTTCAAAGACCAGTTGAAATCAGTTGGGGTGGTAAGTCAATGGGAAGAATTCAGTACGAAGCTGTGCTCTGTTTTGCACGACGTCATACCCTTTGTTCGAAAAAAGCGTGTTTGTACATCACACCCTCTATTGTTCACGGATAGCGTGCGTAACCTTTATCTTGAAAAGAAAAGAGCATTCAGAGAGTATAAAAGTGGACGAGGTGACCTATGACTGTTTACTGATAGAAGAAGACTGTTGAACAAACCGATAAAGGATAGTAAAAAGGAAGTTGAATCTAGGTTGGCAAATAACATTGGCTCTGACCCAAAATCATTTTTTCGATATGTCAATAATGGATGTAAGGGGACAGTTGGCGCCCCCTCTCGATAGGAGGCTCTAGGGTAGAGAGCAATGTAGGCATGTGTAGTGCTTTCAATGACTTTTTCGCGTCGGTTTTTAATGGAGATAATGATATTCGATGTACGGTTGCATGGGGTAATAAAACCCTCAACGATATTCAAGTAGAAGACGGGAAGGTCCTACATCTTCTAAGAAATGTATGTGCAAGCAAATCACCAGGACCAGATGATATCTATACCAGGGTCCTCAGGGAATGTGCTAACGAATTGTTGGGGCCAGTCGCACAGATATACAGGAGTAGTGTTACTGAGGGTATCGTCCCAAGAGATTGGAAACTTGTTACGATATTTAAGAAGAGTAGTAGAAAAGCGGTGTCAAATTATCATCCAGTGAGTTTGACGAGCTCCCTCTCGAAAATTTTGGAAATTATCATCAAAAGGCAGTTTGTGAAGTGGATAGACGAGAATAATGTATTGTCGGATAATCAGCATGGGTTCAGGAAGGGAAGTCATGTGTAACTAACCACCTTTGCTTCTATGATCACGTGACTAAGGCTTTGGGTAAGAGCAAAAATGTAGACGTTGTTTACCTTGATTTCCAGAAGGCATTCGATCGGGTCCAACATGGCAAACTCTTGAAACGTTTACACGAGATTGGAATTGGGGGCAACTTGCTGAATTGGATAGAATCGTGGTTAAGAGATAGGTCGCAACGAGTTATGGCGAACGGGGAATTCTCTGGTTGGACAGACGTCACAAGTGGAGTTCCTCAGGGAAGTGTCCTTGGCCCCATACTTTTTTCACTTTTTATCGATAAACTCGATCAGGGTATCGATGGGATTACTAGCAAATTCGCAGATGATGTGAAGCTAATGGAGGTAATCGGGAATGAAAGCGATAGGGAGTTGCTCCAGACCAACTCAAACAGGATTGCAGCATGGGCAAATGAATGGAGCATGACGTTTAGCGTTGATAAGTGCATGGTCGCTCATTTTGGTTCGAACAACCCACGGTTCTCTTACGAGTTGAAAGGTGTCACTATCCCGGATTCAACTAGGGTCACCGATTTGGGAATTCTTATTGATGAGCGACTTAGGTTATCTGAACATTGTACAGCGGTAGTCAAAAAATCGAATAGAATGCTTGGTCTCATTTTCAAAAAGGTCTCTTCGCGTTCTCCTAAAGTCATTCTTCCGATTTTTTGATGCTTAGATTTTTTAGGCAATTCCAATTCCTGGACTGGAGTATGCTGTAAGGTTTTGGAGACCATACCTACAGAGGGCATAGAATTGGTTGAAGGGGTGCAGAGAAGAGCTACGCGTGTCCTTGTTGGCACACAGGGCTTGAGTTATGAAGAGAGACTTCATTTTTTGAATATGTTTACATTGGATGAACGCAGGTGTCGAGGAGATATGATCGAAGTGTTCAAAATTTTCAATGGGATGGATAGGATGGACCATGAACTTTATGCACACCGCCAATCGACTGCTTTTACAAGGGGACACCAGTATCGATTGGTGAGGGACAATGCAAGGTTATGATGTCGCAGGGAATTTTTCTCCAATAGGGTTGTTAATAAATGGAATAGCTTACCCCCGGAGGTAGTAAATTGTAACACAATTGACACATTTAAAAAGAAATACGATAAACATGTTGGGGTAAATCGAGAAGCTATTCATACTTAGAATATGACAACCATAAGTATTCTTTATGGGCATTGTATAATATTTTATCATGTATATATTGTTTATAATTTGTGTTAATTGCATTTTTAATTGGGTTGCTGTATTTTTGAAATATATGACATCCATATTTTTATGGGCATCTTTTTATCAGCCACCTCGTTGGGCATTTTGCCTGTTGTGGCGTTGTATTTGTATTTGTATCACCACCAGACCAACCGCGACCCCCGATCTGTTCCCCTATGGGATATAAGCTGGTTCGTCTCAAGAGACGTAGGCCACGGTGGAAAAATTCAACGACATCCAAGACCGGCAAACCGTCCGCACCAGGCCAGGCAGCCACAAGCCAATCAGCAGCAGGACTTCTCCCACAATTTCTTTCCCCCCATACACACACACTCACACTTCCCCCACTTATTTTGCATAAAATGACTTGTTTTATATATGTTACCGCTAAAGCTCGAAAGCCGTTAATATATCCCATAGGGTTCACATTACCTAGCTAATCTGCAGATTAACTGATTTGATACCTAGATAATCTGTAGAATAACTGATTTCTGCACTTTAGCGGTAACATATATACACATATAAGCATATAGATAACAATGCAATTATGAAAAAGATACAAAAGAATTGCGAATGATACATGAAAACTCTGCCCACCGCTGTTCTTGTCCGGCGCACCAGACCAGCACCTCCTAGAGATAGACCTCCTACCTCTAGGAGGTGCTGGAGGACCAGAAGCGTCAGCGCTCCTCCATTTATCTATCATTGATATAATTTATTATAATTTATTTATCATTGATATGATAAATTGTATAATTTTTCACTGACAAGTAATTATCTAGAAATTGTTTAAAAAAAATGTGTGAGTATTTAATTACATTTTTTTTCGAAACATATAGTAAGAAGTAGTGAATGATAGAATAATATGTATGTTTTTGCTGAATAAGAGATGGGAGGGTAAATACCATAATTTATAATTTAATATTCCAAGATGCAATAAGATATCTACAGGGTGATCAGCGAATAAGCCCTTTTGGGTTATGAGGTTGCGTGATTTGGATAAAATGATGGATTCAGGATAATTGATTAATTTCTTAAAATAATTATTTATTTACAACACGAAACATAAGACGAAATAAAAAATCTACGGAGCGACATGTTAAGCTCTTGATGGTTTGATCGCTTCTCTTGCGATTTCCCGCGCGACAATCCAATGGCGTCGGCTTTACAAGTGCCGCCATCTGTGAGATAAAATACAAATCGAATCTCACCACATGAGTTTCCCCCCCAGTGAAGGAACATGGTGAGAGAACGATAAATGAGATACAAAATGAAAATGTGATACAAAAAATTATTCATAAGATGCAGAATAATAGATGTGCAAGACATAATACAATGATGCAGGAAATCATGTGCAATAAGTATACACTTAAAAAAAAATATGATGCAAAAAATATTATGATGCACAATTCGAAACAAAATTAATTTTGGTTATCAGCCTAGGACTGAATTTGACTTTTCTGCCAGACCTAGTGACATATGGTTGTACTGGCACAGTGTCATTTTTCTTTTCTTCGAGCTTGTTTTTGTCAAGTTCCACACAGACATCGTTAAAGATAAATGCGGGTTTCACTCTGTCAAGTGAAACACAGGTCTTTCTCCCATTTACATTTAAAGTGATATTTTTTTCATTACGAGAAATCACTTCATGGGGTCCAGTATATGGTTGTGTCAAAGGTGGTGTGATCTTGTCAATTCGAAGAAACACATGTGAGCAAGTTTGCAGTTGAGGATGCACATAAATTTTGGATTGACCATGAGGTGATGTTTTGCATGGTTTGATACTATTCATACGCTCTCTGAGCTGTTGTACGTATGTGTATGTTGATGAGAGCTGACCGGGTGTATCCGTGCAGAGATCTGCAGGTAATCTCAAAGATGTACCAAAAACTAACTCTGCACTAGAGGCTTTGATATCCGGCTTGACGGCTGCCCTGAGACCAAGTAAGATGGCTGGCAATGTGACGGTCCACTTTGGATTCTCATGTGCCTTCAATGAGCTTTTTAAGACACGGTGGAACCGTTCGACCATGCCATTGGCCTGTGGATGGTAAGCAGTGGTACGAATCCTGCTAGTGCCAAGCAGGTTGATCAGTTCTCTGAAGAGCGATGATTCGAACTGCCGTCCTTGATCGGTTGTTATGGTTGATGGACATCCATAACGGCAAATCCAACCATCGAACAAGGCACGACAAACTGTGTCTGCTGTGATGTCTGCTACAGGTATGACTTCCGGCCATCTGGTGTAGCGATCAATTACTGTTAAGCAGTATGTCTTTCCTTCTGAAGGAGGCAGAGGTCCAACCAGATCGATATGAATATGAGAAAATCTTGCATCGGGTGTTGCAAAGGTGCCTAAAGGTGTTTTGGTATGCTTATGAACCTTTGAGCGTTGGCACTCATTGCAACACTTTACCCAATCTTTGATGTTCTTTCTCATGTTAGGCCAAACGTATCTTGCAGATATTAGCTGAGTAGATGATGTTACACCTGCATGAGCAAGATTGTGGAAATGATGAAAAATAGTCTTGCGGAAGCTTGCTGGAACAAATGGTCTTGGTGAGCCTGTAGACACATCACACACGAGTTCTGTTGCGGTAAATGGACTTGGCATTGATTTGAAAGTCAGTGAATTAGAGTTGTCTTGCTGTAACTGTTTTAATTCAGGATCCTCTCGTTGAGCAGTTGCAAAAAGGTCAAAATCCAGGAATGGTGATTTGGAAATCGAGTTGATTTCTATTCTTGAAAGAGCGTCAGCTACCACATTATCTGCACCTTTAGTATGACGAACATCAGTGCTGAATTGCGAGATGAAGTCGAGGTGTCGCCATTGACGTGGGCTGCATTTATCAGGATTTTGCTTGAAGGCGAAGACGAGAGGTTTCTGATCGGTGAAAATTATGAACTCACGGCCGTCTAGCATGTGCCGGAATCTTTTGACAGCAGTGTACATTGCTAACAGTTCTCGGTCGTAAGTGGAGAACTTCTGTTGACTCTTTGTCAGTTTCATGGACAGGAATGCAATGGGTTCCCATCCTTTTCCATTTGATTGCATTAGCGAACCACCGACTGCTAAATCACTGGCGTCAACCCATAGACTTAGCTTGGCACCAGGAATTGGATGGTGAAGTAATGTTGCACCCGCTAAAGCTTGCTTCGCATCGATGAATGCTTGCTCGGCTGGATCAGTCCACTGAAGGATATCAGCTGGCTTGGTTTGAGTAGCTCTTTTGGATTTCTTTTTGTTTTTTATTCCCTCCAAAAACTTGTGTAGAGGTGTTAAGATGTGTGCAGCTCTGGGCACAAAACGACGATAAAAGTTGAAGAGACCAAGAAAACGTCGTAATTGAGTGATGGTGTTTGGCTTAGGAAAGTTCAGGATGCAATCAACACGATCTGTTAAAGGCTCGATGCCAGATCCAGAAACTTGGTAACCCAAAAATTCAATTGATGAAACACCAAATACACATTTAGAGGGCTTGATGCTGAGGCCATATATTTGCAGACGTTCGAATAACAACCTTAGATGTTCGATGTGCTCTTCTGGTGATTTCGAGGCTACCAGTATGTCATCAACAAAGGCATATACAAATGGAAGTCCACGAATGACCTCGTCAATAAACCTTTGGAATGTGGCTGCAGCGTTGCAAAGGCCAAATTGCATTCGAGTGCTCTCGAACAACCCAAACGGTGTGATAATAGCACTTTTATGGACATCTTCCGGATGTATAGGAATCTGATGATAGGCCCTAATGAGATCTATATGGGAAAAGATTTTACTACCATGCAATTCAGATGTAAAGTCCAGAACATTTGGAACACTGTACCGGTCTTTCACAGTCTGTGCATTTAAAGCTCGGTAATCACCAACTGGATGCCATTCATCACTGTCCTTTTTCGGGACCAAGTGCAGAGGTGATGCATAGCAGCTGTTAGATGGTCGTAAATGGCCGAGGTCAAGCATCTGCTGAAATTCTTGCTTCACGATTTTCAATCGATCAGGAGCTAGACGTCTTGGTTTGGCATGCACAGGTGGACCAACAGTCTCAATATGATGCACGACAGAGTGTTTCACAGGTTGTCCTGGTTGTGGTGGTTTGATGATGTCGGGAAACTTGCTGAGAAGGCTGTGGTAGATGGTGTCACCTTCGATGAGTTTGATTGAGTGAACTTCTGCAATGTGAAGATCACAGTCAGTATTGAGTTTTGTTGTCCTATCCAGCAAACATCGTCGTCGGAGATCCGGAACAAGATCAAAGTTGAACAGAAAGTCTGCCCCAATGATGGATGTGGAAACATTAGCCAGTAGGAAAGTCCAAGTGAAATTACGACGGAGATTGAAATCTAATGTCACCCTCTTTTGACCATAAACACTAATGGATGAAGCATTAGCAGCAGAGAGCTTCATAGTGGCGTCACAGCGTCGTTGTGATGGTGATGCTGGAAGGATAGAAACATCGGATCCAGTGTCAATCAGGAATCGAATTTTGGAATTTCTGTCCATGGTAAAAAGGCGACGAGATGCCTGTGGCAAGGAGCATGTCGCGATTACTCCTCGCCCGCCCCGTTTTTTTGAAACTTGCACGGCGACACGCACTTTTTGGCGTTGTTGCCGAATTTCTTGTGATACCAGCAGTTTTCCGATCGTGGATGTGGACTGCGCGCACGTGAGGTACGTTGGCGAGAGTTGCTGCGCGAACGCAGGACGTTTTTCAACTCGCGGCGTAACTGAGCCACTTCGTCCCGAAGTTGCGCGACGGAATCCGGCTGTTGCGGTTTCTCAACTGCGTCAACATGCTGAGGGTTCACTTCATGAATTTTGTCGGCGAGTTGAGCAGCTTTCTCGAGAACGAGTGGAGTGACAGCAGCGAGAATGGACTGAGTTGATGCCGGTAGGTGTTGGAGAAAAAGTTCCATCAGCAATTCGTCGGAGACAGAATGCGATTCCGCTCGTCGTCGCAATTCGCGGAGAATGTCGGATGGTTTCCGATCTCCCAATGACCCGCATGTTAAGAGCTTTCGAAGTTGAGTGGACGACGACTCGCTCGACCGTTTAATCAGTTCCGATTTCAGCCTTTCATACGGATCCGTGGCCGGCGGATTAACGAGAATGTCTCTGACAAGAGCCGCACTTTCCGGAGGCAGATTCGCGACAACATAGTTGTACTTTGTGACAGATTCGGTTATCGGTTTCGGAACAGCGAGAGCGAAAGTGCTTTCACACATGATAAACCACAGCGCTGGATCATGGTGGTTAAAAAGTGGTACCTGAACGGCACTTACTTCCATGTTGAAAATCCAGGAAAAGTGATGTCAAGTTTCGGAAAGCGAAAGTTCACTCACGGGAAACGCCAGTAGATTGCCTCGTGCTGCAGTGAAGAAACTGTAACTTGTTTGAAGTCCGCGGTCACCATTCTTTGGGTTATGAGGTTGCGTGATTTGGATAAAATGATGGATTCAGGATAATTGATTAATTTCTTAAAATAATTATTTATTTACAACACGAAACATAAGACGAAATAAAAAATCTACGGAGCGACATGTTAAGCTCTTGATGGTTTGATCGCTTCTCTTGCGATTTCCCGCGCGACAATCCAATGGCGTCGGCTTTACAAGTGCCGCCATCTGTGAGATAAAATACAAATCGAATCTCACCACACCCTTATTTCAAAATTAAATATCTCTACAACAAAGAGAATTATGCGGTAAACTACGTTTATTAGCAAAACTGTAAGGGATAGTAACTGTGATGGGATAGTAAAAAGCAAGTTGAATCTAGGTTGGCAGATAACATTGGCTCTGACCCAAAATCATTTTTTCGATACGTCAATAATGGATGTAAGGGGACAGTTGGCCCCCTCTCGATAGGAGGCTCAAAAGTAGAGAGCAATGTAGGCATGTGTAGTGCTTTCAATGACTTTTTCGCGTCGGTTTTTAATGGAGATAATGATATTCGATATACGGGTGTTGCATGGGGTAATAAAACGCTCAACGATATTCAAGTGGAAGACGTGGAGGTCCTAAATCTTCTAAGAAATGTATGTGCAAGCAAAGCACCAGGACCAGATGATATCTATCCCAGGGTTCTCAGGGAAGGTGCTAATGAATTGTTGGGGCCAGTCGCACAGATATACAGGAGTAGTGTTGCTGAGGGTATCGTCCCGAGAGATTGGAAACTGGCTAACGTTGTTCCGATATTTAAGAAGGGTAGTAGAGAAGTGGTGACTAATTATCGTCCAGTGAGTTTGACGAGCTCCCTCTCGAAAATTTTGGAAATTATCATCAAAAGGCAGTTTGTGAAGTGGATAGACGAGAATAATGTATTGTCGGATAATCAGCATGGGTTCAGGAAGGGGAAGTCATGTGTAACTAACCTCCTTTGCTTCTATGATCACGTGACTAAGGCTTTGGGTAAGAGCAAAAATGTCGACGTTGTTTACCTTGATTTCCAGAAGGCATTCGATCGGGTCCAACATGGCAAACTCTTGAAGCGTTTACACGAGATTGGAATAGGGGGCAACTTGCTGAATTGGATAGAATCGTGGTTAAGAGACAGGTCGCAACGAGTTATGGTGAACGGGGAATTCTCTGGTTGGACAGACGTCACAAGTGGAGTTCCTCAGGGAAGTGTCCTTGGCCCCATACTTTTTTCACTTTTTATCGATAAACTCGATCAGGGTATCGATGGAATTACTAGCAAATTCGCAGATGATGTGAAGCTAATGGGGGTAATCGGGAATGAAAGCGATAGGGAGTTGCTCCAGACCAACTTAAACAAGATTGCAGCATGGGCAAATGAATGGAGCATGACGTTTAGCGTAGATAAGTGCATGGTCGCTCATTTTGGTTCGAACAACCCACGGTTCTCTTACGAGTTGAATGGTGTCACTATCCCGGATGCAACTAGAGTCACCGATTTGGGAATTCTCATTGACGAGCGACTTAAGTTTTCTGAACATTGTTCAGCGGTTGTCAAAAAATCGAATAGAATGCTTGGTCTCATTTTCAAAAAGGTCTCTTCGCGTTCTCCTAAAGTCATTCTTCCGCTTTTTCGAGGCTTAGTTCGTCCTGGACTGGAGTATGCTGTAAGGTTTTGGAGACCATACCTACAGAGGGACATAGACTTGGTTGAAGGGGTGCAGAGAAGAGCTACGCGTGTCCTTATTGGCACACAGGGCTTGAGTTATGAAGAAAGACTTCATTTTTTGAATATGTTTACATTGGATGAACGCAGGTGTCGAGGAGATATGATCGAAGTGTTCAAAATTTTCAATGGGATGGATAGGATGGACCATGAACTTTTAGTACACCGCCAATCGACTGCTTTTACAAGGGGACACCAGTATCGATTGGTGAGGGACAATGCAAGGTTATGGTGTCGCAGGGAATTTTTCTCCAATAGGGTTGTTAATAAATGGAATAGCTTACCCCCGGAGGTAGTAAATTGTAACACAATTGACACGTTTAAAAAGAAATACGATAAACATGTTGGGGTAAATCGAGAAGCTATCCATTCTTAGAATAAGACAACCATAAGTATTCTTTATGGGCATTGTATAATATTTTTTCATGTGTATATATTGTTTGTAATTTGTGTTAATTGCATTTTTAATTGGGTTGCTGTATTTTTGAAACATATGACAACCATATTTTTATGGGCATCTTTTTATCAGCCACCTCGTTGGGCATTTTGCCTGTTGTGGCGTTGTATTTGTATTTGTATTTGTATTTGTAAGAATGCTGTACAGAAATTTCGAAAATTTAGTTTTTTTTTAAATTTTTTAAAATTAAAAAAAAAAAACTGGAGATTTTGGGGTTCCGAAAATCCTCATTTGTGTGAAGAGAAACCACTGCATTCGCCTAAAGTTACTGCGGTATGCGCCATGTGTGCTGACAAATTGTTCCAAAATTGTAACGTAACGTTCAGTAGCAATCGTTTCTCGCACGAAGAAGGGGCCGATAATGCCTCTGGCGCATACCGCAGCCCATGCAGTAACTTTAGGCGAATGCAGTGGTTTCTCTTCACACAAATGAGGATTTTCGGAACCCCAAAATCTCCAGTTTTTTTTTTTTTAATTTTAAAAAATTTAAAAAAAAAACTAAATTTTCGAAATTTCTGTACAGCATTCTTACAGTTTTGCTAATAAACGTACAGTTTACCGCATAATTCTATTGATCTTTGTTGTAGAGATATTTAATTTTGAAATAAGGGCTTATTCGCTGATCACCCTGTACCTTTTATAGGTTAAAATGTGATATTATTTTTCTTTTTATTCTGGATCATCAAAAAAGTTGTGAAGAAGGGTAATGCATAACATTGTATAATATACAGAAGAATAATAAAGGGGAATTTTTGGGAAATTTCCCTGAATAATTGCTTAGTGTAAAATACCATGAGAAAAAAGGGTGGGGGGGGGGGGGAGTGAGAATGAAATTGGAAGATTGACCGATCCTACGAGATGACTAAGAGCACTATGAAAGATGTACCTACTCATATATAGAGGGGTCTTAAATGCGGTTCTTACATGACAGGAAAAAAAATTCACAGTTTTTTTAATAGCGATCACGCCATTAGTGATCCCAAAGATGAAGATGTAGATCTTTGAAAATTTCTTTTGATTTTGCGCTCTGTATAACTTATTCATAGTCATGCAAAGGACAGTTTATAGCTTATTTCTCGGACTACAAACTGCGATTACAACATACAGTGCCCCCCTCCAATTCTGTTGGTAATATTTGAAACTTCTATATCAGATTTTTTACGGCTTTCAAGAAAAACATGGCGCTTGCTTTATTCTTCTATCGATCACCGTTCTCCCGAGTTATTTTAAAATCAAGGGAAGAGTCCCTTTCTGAGCCTACCTGTACGATCAGTTGTTCTGACTGGAATCAATGAGTGAAGAACTATTTTTATTGAATCTTTTTCCAAATTTCGAAAAATATCGAAAAGTAGTAACTTTTTTTTTTGGTTTAGTTTTTGAAATTATTAAAAATATATTTAATTGTAGCTCAAAATATATTAATTTTGGTCTAAAACAGCATAAAATAATAAGTAACAGAGTTGAAAGAAATAAATTAATGGATATAATTAATGTAATTAATTACAGAAGAAACTAAATTTTTGTAATACGCAAGAAAGTGCAAGAAGATAAGTCGTATACATTGGGGTGTGGAGTAGAAAAAAAAATGTTTAGAACCACTATAATCATAAATCCAAAGACTGCGTGAAAGATATCAATTTGGACGGCTTCATTCTTGAATCCTGTGACTACTCGGCCGTAGAAGGTGACAACTGAAGGGAGTCGATTTTTTAGGGCGCCAACTGAAGGGAAGGAGTGATTTTTTAACGTGCGTCTCAATCCTGCGGTAGATCCTCATACAAATGACCAATGAAAACACGGATTTTCATGATGTCATTGAATAAAGGAAACGGATCGGTCGCATGATTTTTTCGCTCAGTGATTCGGAGATTTAATTTTTTTTTGATTAATACTAAGAGATTTTTGATACCTGGTGTCCTGTCGAAAAGGACATGATTTTAACTTCTAAAAAATTTTAATTATTATTTTTTATTAGTGTTTTTTTTGCACTTACGTCATGTTTTTATTCACGCAATTACTGGCGCTCACGTTGTTGTGCACGTGGAGAGCATCCTGTGATTTTTCAAACTCGAAGAAAGGACATCACTCGTTCTTTGTTGTGCAGTTCCAGTGCTTCGGGTCGTGTGACAGAACGCGTAACTTTGACACCGATTCCCGCAGCGTCAGGATTTGTCACAAGAAACATTTTTTTTGGATGTGCTTTATTGTTGCTGTGTTCGGGTGACGTGGAATTAAACCCTGGATCACTCAACCGGACACCTCCTCCATCTCAGAATGCTCAGACAACGCTGGATAATTTCCTCTCGATAGATGATGACTCGAGTACAAGCAACAAAAGGCCACGTGAATTCTCTCCCGATGCAGGGGAACCTAACCTGACACTCCGTGAGATCCTTGAAATTGTCAGGAAACTCGATGGCAAATTTGACACGTTCCAACAAAAAGTCAATAACATCGAAGCTCAAATGAATGACCTAAATTCGCTTTGCAACACTTCATCTACAAAAATTAATGACTTATCATATGTAATTTCTGCTCGATCCGACGAGATTTCGTGGCTGAAATCTAAAATCGATGACCTTGAAAACAGATCCCGCCGCGAAAACGTACTATTCTTCAATGTGCCTTGCGATCAATCATCAGAAACCTGGGAAACATCAAAGGAAAAAATCAAAGAAATCTGTAAAAATCTGGGCTTTCCGCGGGTCAACATCGACAGAGCCAATACCTTCTAGAGCAGTGGTTCTCAACCGGGGGCCATATGGCCTCAGGGGGGGCCCCCTAAGATATTCTAGGAGGGCCACGAATGAAAATCTGGCGAAAGGGGAGCCACGGCTACTGATATGGGGGCGACGAAGAAGTTTGTGGAATTAAATTTTTTTAGTCACTCTGACTAAAAAAAATTTAATTTCAAACAAAAAATGCATAGAATATATTTTTCGCAATTTTTCTGCTATTCAAGTAACATTAACATGAGGAAGGAAATAAAAAAAGTGGTTCATGTAATCTCGGTGGTTTTACGACTTGGGGGTGACAGTAGGCCCTGACACAAACTATAGAAGAGGTTTAAGCAAAATGGAATAACTGTAAAGACAGAAAATTGTGTGTTCAAAGACTTTTCATTCAAAGAGGGCTGCCATAAAGAAAACAGACAAAGATTTGTTGACCATTCATTGACATTCTTTTGAGTGCTGGTAGTAAATGCAATCCAAGAAGTAGATGGGTGAAAAATGAAAGCTTGTGTGTATTTGTATTTGTAAAAAAAAAACCCCATCGTTTTCATGCAATTACAACGGATAGCCATCTAGTTTAGCTCAAAGCTATCTTCAACCGGCACTGAGTGGTCTGATCATTGATAATTTTTGTCGCACCACGGTCATTTTCTGCACACGAGGGCTAATTAGACCCCGGGACCTACAATTTATTGCCGATTCCGAACGGCAGGCTTGTTTCTTATACTCATCGAGAGGTTGGTGCGCTAACCCCCTCGATGGGAGACTCCCTGCAGTAGCAATTTTCCGCTGCGGTCAAGTCGCCATTTTTTTTTGTACCCCCTATGTCAGGAAAGTTTTCTGACAAGGACGAACCGGGTATCGAACTCGCGGCACTTCTAAACCTGAGTGGTCTGATGGGGAATATATTTATAAAAATCGAATAAAGAATGATTGCTCTCTCTGGGGTATTTTTTTATGAATTTTTGGGGAAAAGTGTGCCAACCCATTGCCTCCACTGAAAAGAAATAAAGTCGAATTCAGTTATAACGAACTCCATCCAAGAGACCACATCGTACATGAGGAAAAATACCCGCGAAATTAAATTGCTGTATAACTTAAGAAACTGTAATTGCATAAATTTGCTGTTGTTTCAAAATCGCAAGTGTTCTTATGCCATTCCTTTCAATTTAACAGGAAAAACGTGATTTTAAACATATTTAAGACGATCTTAACGTCATTTGGTTTGCTGATTAGTTTCTATATGCAATCCAAGCAGATAATGTATTGGGACTTAGTAGGACTAAGATTGACATCACATCTTTAAAGTTTTTTTGAATCTATACTGTAATGCTTCCTATTAACTGCCCTACTACCTAAGCCTACTACTGGCCTGCAACATGCCAAATAATTTCAATGCAATTTTCCTATCCTGCAAGAACAATGTTGTGGGCATTAGAAAAAAAAAAATTCTAAAATGGCGTATGACCACATTTAAAGCTATTTAAATCCGTTTATTTGAGACTCACTGTGTCTGTTGATTTCTCAGAAAAGTGCAATAAATTCTCACGCAAGTCTTCATTTTGAAATGTCCATAACCCGCTCAATGCGTATCTTTGTATCAGTCAACCTAAAATTTATGGTTTTTAGTGTTGATAATACGCATGCAAAACCAATTCAGCGACTCATTTTTCACAATCTGCAAAAACCTCGTGGATTTGATAGTTTTAAATTATGTCTAAATGCCAAAGATTTGGAGTTCGAGTCAAAATGAAATTGTCAAATAACTGAAATTGTGCTTCGTATAAATGAAATATTTTAATATTGAAAGAGCTGTATATAGAGGTCAATATAGCTAATAGAGCTATATATAGAGGCGCACAAGTGGAATTTCAAGGCATTTACGCACAACCGAGCCCCCTTGGCCATTTTTCTTTTTTTCTCCCCACCCTTTCTTTTGTTTCCTTCTTAAATTTATAAAAGTAAAATGACATAATCATTATAAAAAGGACTGCTTTCACATCAAAAATTGCAAAAATATCAGATTCTTTTGGTGGGAATACAGTCAACCCCGTTATAATGAACTCCAAGAGACCGGAGTAATAAAGAAATTTCGTTAAATTTCAGATTTTTATATTGTTCCTATGTAAACTTATCCGGGGGGATTAGAAACGTTTTCGTTAAAACGATATTTTTGCCGTTATAACGGCATTCGTTAAAACGGGAGTCAACTGTATTTTTTTACGTGTATATGCAGACTGCATGTGTAACAGGGCGTATGACACTACTTGCGAGCCGTTAGTCTTAAAGACATACCCAACTAGAAAAAGTATTCAAATCACGTGCCCAACTCAGATATGTCATTCATGTTGTAAGGGGTTGTCTAGTTATAAAATAAAATAAAAAACTTTTTATACCATCCCCGTGTGCCAAAGACCGCAATTAAGAAGTTGTTGCTCTGTCTTTTCCGATGGCAACTGAAATAATGTCACGTTTCTAAGTGCAATATTCACCGAGATATGCGAATTCGAAAAATTGAGGAAATTTGGGGGAAAAAAAACAGCATTAAATGCGGGTAAAATGGTTTCCTCGCATTTAATGATGCTTTTTTTCCAACCTTCTTCGAATATCTCAGTGAATATTGTACTTAGAAACGATGAATTTTTTTTGTTGGAGACCGGGAAACAACTTTCCAATTGGGTTTTGGGGTAACATAAACCTATATCCTTGATACATGTATTATCGTTGAAAACGATGTGAAAGGTTGAACTTTTCAATTGTGATTCATTTGTGTGTGTGTATGTACTCCCTCATTACTACTTTTATCGTCATGAAGAGAATAAAATCAATAAAACTGCTTGCTACCACTTTTTGCGATGTTTATCACTATAAGAATGCGTATTTTGGAAGTTACAACTGACATTTTCTCAACGAAACCATAATAATTTACACAAAAATAAAGTAATTTGAAATAATACAAATTTCATCCAGCACAAGTAACTTGATGACATTGGCTCATCTTCAAGCGCAGAGTTTACATTGATTGAAAATAATTTATTCTATTTTTTTTGTTGTTACTGTATTCTATTACGTTTATTTTGCTCTTTCGTTATTTTCATAAATTAAAAATTAATCAAATTAAATTCAAACATATTTATATACTTCGGACAATTTTTGGATAACTATCTTCTAATGGAAAGACGGACGGACGGGGGGGGGGGGGTGTTAGAAAATTATTCATGTTCGCAAGAGGGGGCCCACAGGAATAAGAAATGGTTGAAAGGGGGCCATGGACAAAAAAAGGTTGAGAACCACTGTTCTAGAGCAGACGGTAGCTCTAGAGGTATTGACAGAGCACACAGACTGGGAAGATCCACTGAGGAAAAGCCATCACCGATCATCGCCAAAATTTCATCAACAGATGACCGAAACGTGATTTTGCAAAAATGGAAAGACCTAAAATCATACAATATCTCGGTCTGCCAGGACTATTCATCTGATATGCGGAAAAAAAGGCGTATATTGAACACTGAGAGAAAAAAGGCTATCTCAAACGGCAAGAGCGCTAGAATTTCGATGGATAAACTGATAATTAATGACGAAATTTACATTTGTAATCCCGAATGCACTAATATAGTAAAACTTTCAAATTTATGAATATGGGTCACCCTGTTTACAAAACGAGAGATCGTGTTCGCTTGAGTGTTTCTGAAAGTAATATTCTTTCCCCCACCGACAATGGTTCATCCTGTGGCATTGATCTAAGTAACAAAATTTTTACTAATATATTGCCGGCTTATATAATAAGTGTGAATACCCCGATTTTTTGGAAGATTTTAGAAACCTTGATTTTTTTTCGTTGGTAGAAACTTGGCACACTTCGGAATTCCGTTTGTCCGATCGATTACAAAATTTTAAAACGATTCAAAGTTTGGCTGTTAAAGCGCATCAGGGTAGACGAAGTGGCGGCCTGATTTTTGGATATGACCCTCGTAAAATAACTAATGTGAATATTTTAAAAATAACCAGTTTTTTTATTCTCCTTTCTGCTGAATATTTTGATTTTAAAAATTTACTAATTGCATGTTGTTATTTTCCTCCTATCCCAAGGTACGATGAAGATTTTGAAAATTTTACCGATTTCTTGAGCAGCTTAGGCTTTGAGAATATTATAATTTTGGGTGATGTGAACGCTCACACAGGAGGGTCGGCCGATGAGCATCTCGTATTTTTCGATGATGATCTTATTCATCGTAACTCCAAAGATCTCATTACAAATTGCAGAGGTAAACTCTTGAATCAGTTTTGTGTGTTAGATAACCTATTTATCTTAAACAGTGCTTTCATCCACGATGATCAAGGGAATTATACATTTTTAAGCCAAAATGGAGCCAGCGTAGTTGATTATATAATTGTCTCGAAATGTGTATGCTCATACGGTCGATTTTCAAGTGATCTATAAATTGGGCTCTGATCACTTTCCCATTAAAGCGACCCTACATATGACCAACATAAATTGTTCTGAAAGACGTGGGGAATGCGTTCAATTTAATAAATCTGTTTGGGAGGATGACAGAGGCAAACAATATTTGAACTTCGTCGAAACTCATTTTTCCACTAGCCCTGACGTGAATCCGCAAGATTTTATCCCATATCTTACGCAAGCTGCAACAAAATATAGTTTAATATTTAAAGCAAACATCCTTAGGCGATCTCAAGCGTCGAAATCTCAGGGCTGGTTCGATGATGAGTGTAATATTGCTAGAACGGAATTATGGAAACTTTCAAAAGTTTTATACAAGTGTTATAATACTCATCATTAACTTCAATCGAAACGTAACGCTTATAAGAAACTGTGTAAAATAAAAAAGACGGAGTATTTTGATAGCCCGAACAATCGACTAACTCATTATACAGACTCAAAATCCTTTTGGCAAGTTATTAATAAATATAGAAAGAAAAAAATCTCCTGTATCTCTAATATTGATTTAACCACATGGTACAACTATTTTTCTTGAATGTTTCCTGCGGGAGATGATCCAATTCCGATCAACACTCTCTCTCATAATGTTATCAACCCAATTGACCCTATTTTAGATTCCGATATAACTGTTTGTGAACTTAAAAGTGTGATTCAAAACTTGAAATGTGGTAAAGCTCCTGGCTGGGACTGTTTAAAACCAGAGTTTTTCAAGTACCTCAAAGAATCCTCTCTTTTGACTGTTACTAATATATTCAATAAAATTTACAGTGCAAGCAATATATCCGACTCCTGGATTGAAATAATTATTTGCCCAATATACAAAAAAGGTGATCTTAACAGCCTCTCGAATTACAGACCAATCTCGTTAATACCCGTGATCGCCAAACTTTTTACATCAATTTTAAACTCAAGACTCTTAAGCTGGTTAAGTGTACACAATGTCCTTTTAGAAGAACAGGCTGGTTTTAGAAAGGGCTATGCTATGGTTGCATAGATCAGGCATTTGTTCTAAACTATTTTGTGCAACATAAACTTAAGAGAAAAAGAGGAAAGCTTTATGCTGATTTCGTTGATTTCAAGAGCACTTTTGACTCAGTGAACCATCAAATTTTGTGGTTAGTACTCCGAGAACTTAATTTGAGTGAAAAATTTGTATTGATTCTGGTGGATCTCTATAGAAAGGCTTCCGCCAGAGTTCGATGCTCAGAAGGCTTAACACAGGCGTTTGAGGTTAACACAGGTGTACTTCAGGGAGAGGTTGAGAGCCCTTTACTTTTTTCACTTTTTTTGAACACTCTTATTACCCGTTTGAATTCAGCTGGAATCTCGGACTTAGCATTTCCTAGCGGCATGCCACTTAACATTCTACTATATGCGGATGTCGCAGTAATTTCGGCGGATTCACCAGTAAATTTAAGAAAAAAAATTTATATCCTCGAAAAATTCAGCAATGACTTCAAACTCACAGTCAATGTCAATAAAACAAAAGTTATGGTTTTCTGTAAAGGTGGTAAACGCTCTAAGCATGAGGTCTTCTTTTGTCAAAATAAAAAACTGGGTACAGTTGGTTCTTACACCTATCTTGGAGAGAATCCCCTTTTCCTCTTCTGGTTTTTTTTATGTAGCAAAAAATCACTTCCTTGCCAAGGGTACATCTGCAATGAACGCACTGTGGCCCTTACAGGTGCTCAAATTAACTCCCCATTTGGTTGGCTTAAACTGTTTAATAGTATGGTAACCTCAGTTTTTTCTTATGGTTCTCCCATCTGGTCAATCCATTATCTCAACCCTCTAGAACAATGTTTCTGCATTTTTGTAAAAAAATTGTTCAATCTCTCCAAATACACACCAGGTTATATGATAAGATTAGAAATCGGTTACACTGCCTTATCTGTGACGTTCATAAAATTGATAATTAAATACTGGATACGCATTCTTAAAATGCCTGAATCTAGATTTTGTAAGATCTCTTATCTGCATTTTTTTAGTAACTCAATTACAGAAAATAATTTTAACTGGACCTCAGATCTCAAACTTCTTTTGGAAAGCTCTGGATTTGCTTTCGTCAGGTTTTCGCAGGACTCTACCATAGCTGCAAAATATCTGCCCCAAATTTTGTAAGTTTATATTGACCCAAATATTCAAAAGGATATGACCGCAATGGAAAATAGCATAAGAAATTCACACTACAGGTTTATTAAAACTCTCTTTGCGGAAGATTATGTACTCTCGAAAATTGATTTGTCGATTAAATGGGCCCTCTTTCAACTCAGAACGTTGCAAAATTCTATATTTATACGGGGCAAAACTTTCAAAATATCTCCTGACAAAGATTGTAATTTCTGCAATTTGAAAAAATTAGAAACATGGTCTCGTGTAATTTTGGAATGTCCGACTTATAAGTATTACAGGAAAAAATATTTTCCTAATATCCTGATCGATGATAATATACATTCCTTTCTAACATACAGACATAAAAAATACCACCAAATCGTAAACTTTCTCCTGTCTATCCTAAAACTAAGAAATTTTATTTTAGCAGAGAGCGAGGGAATATACGGGGTGATTATAAAAAAACTATCCCGACATATGGGCCCCTAACTATCATACCATTCACAGAAACTGAATGAAATTTTGGCATAAGGTATTTTGAGGTATGCGCTCAAGAATGATATGGCAAACAACAGTGTCACTCTAACAGTTACGGTTACAGTGAGAAAATTTTGAAAATATCAAATGGCAACACCAAGTTTTTTGTATTGGAATGCGATCTCCATACTGAAAAACACTAAATAGCGTTGGAATGGCACCTGCAGCACGAAAATCCCCGGAGCTAGGCAAGGAAAAAGTAAAAAGGACTTTACCATGCACCAGAGCATTAATGTTCGTTTCATTCTTCGTCACACCGTTTCTTCGGCTGAGATCCCAGCCTGATTAGTCCTCCACAAGGTCATGTAGAAAATTTGTGAAACACAATAAAATGCTTTATTTTATGCTGCTTCTCTGTCCTTATTGGTTGTCCTCACTTTTAGCCTATCTACCGCCGGTGATTTTCATGCTACAGTTGCCGTTCGAACGCTATTTAGGGTTTTTCACAATGGAGATCACATTCCAATACAAAAAAATTGGTGTTGCCATTTGATATTTTCGAAATTTTCTCACTGTAACCGTAACTGTTAGAGTGACACTGTTGTTTTCCATATCATTATTGAGCGCATACATCAAAATACCTTATGCCAAAATGCCATTCAGTTTCTGTGAATGGTATGATAGTTAGGGGCCCATATGTCGGGATAGGTTTTTTATAATCACCCTGCATATAGATGTTCTGAAAAAATACAAATACGACGCCACAACAGGCAAATTGCCCAACGAGGTGGCTGACTTAAGAACATCATGGATCCCCGAGCCATTTTTTGGAGGCCCTACCTACTACTGCTACACCATACATGCACCTCCCCCCCGCGGAACCCCCCAACGAACCCCCAACGAATCGGTACATGCGGGAATGTGCGTGTACGTGTAGTGCAACCTGACGTAAACTTTGTTTCTGTGTAATGCTTGTTATGTGTAGTGCTGTCATCTGCCCCCAGTTTTTCTAACTATGAGTGAAGTGTTATGGTTGAATGATTTACCGTTGTAGGACTGTTGCTCTCTGTGGCGAGACTTTTTAACGGGGAGATCGGCTCGCATTTGCGCCTTGAAGTTGGGAACCACAGAAAACCAACTTCAGCCGACCACCACTGTGGGGTTCGAACCCGGATCCTCGCATCACGAGTCCGGCACTATAACCACTCGACCACCACAGCGGCGAAATCCTCGGGTAAAGGGAAGGCAATGAACACACAATCTGCTATTTTATTTCCCCCGATCCCGCATTCTATTGTTAATTTTTCCCCCTTGAATAAATTTGTTTGCTTTTTGTGTTTTTTTTTTTTTCATTATTTTTTTTTTCTCATTCTTTTTGTACTTTCCTGTTCGACTCTATCTTGCATCTCAATTTTTAAACATGTTTAATATATATGTCTGTGTATGTGTATACGTATTTGTATGTGGGGCCGCAACTGGATGCTTGGTCACCCGGGGCAGGTGCTCATTTTGGCGCCTCCTTGTAGTGTTGAAGGAGAGATCTGAGAATAAATTCTTCTCCCCCTCCGGTCCAGGGCACGAGGCCCACCTGCTCCCCCCCTGGTTGCGGCCCTGTGTGTATATATATTTGTGTGTGTGTGTGTGTATTAATTTGTGCACAACTTCCGAGTTCTGACTTGTGTATTTTTTTTTTCCTTTTAATCTTTAATATATATGTATATATTTCTTTTAATTTAGTCGAATGTATAACCATGCATGCTTCTCACATGTTTATTATTTTTTTATTTATTTTTTTTTTCGTTTTTACTCCCTCTTTTTGTTTGCATATACGTATACTGTATATACATATATATATATATATATATATTTTTTTTTTTCTATGCATTTCATATAAAACAAAAATTTAACTGTTCACCTTGTTTCCTTGTAACGGGGCAATTGGCCCTAAAAAATAAAGATTATTATTATTATTGTAATAAAGGAAGCGCAAAAAAATTGTGGGTTAAAGATCAGGGCGGAGCCCAGTGAAAACCAACAAATTCAACCTCAGTGCCGTCTTAACGCATGGGTCCACCCGGTCACGGCCCTCAAGTGTAGAGGGCCTCATGAAAATGAGATCTGGTTCAAATTTTTGAGAGTTAAATTAGGACGTCACTTCAAGTACTGTATGATTTAGAGTAATTATATATACACTCATGTCCATAAATTAAGGATAATTCAGAATCACACGGAAATCGAAATCTAAAGTAAAAATTTCACCTGTGGAATTATCACACACATCTGCAAGAATGATATGCAAATTTCAGGAAGCCACCAGATGATGCCGATAGTACGTCACAATGACGAGAGTAAGAGGGGGGGGGGTATATAAGGAATGGTGGCAAAGGAGTAAAATTGTTCACAAGAGTTCTGTAAGGCGCTCAGTGCCATAAGCGAATAGTTATGACACAGAGGACGCATGTGGATGATTTTTTACGTGGTAGAATTATCGGCCGCCTGGAATGTGGGCGTACTCAGATGGAAGTATCCGAGGAACTTGGAATTGCCCAAAGTGTCATCTCTAAGCTTTGGCAACGATTCCAAGATAACGGAAATGTCAGTAGACGTTACAGTACAGGTCGCCCCCGAGTTACAACGCCGAATGAAGACCGGTATTTGGCAGTAACTGCCAAAAGAAGCAGACGGAGCACAGCATCCGACCTGTCTCGTCAACTATCTGCAGCCACGGGTACCACAGTTTCAAGGCAAACCGTGTACAGACGTTTGGGAGATATTGGTCTATATGCTCGCAGGCCTGTCAGATGTGTTCCGCTCACGGCAACTCACTGTCGGCAGCGATTAGCCTGGAGTAGAGAACATGCAATGTGGACATCGTCACAGTGGGCTTGTGTGATGTTTTCCGACGAGTCCAGGTTTAGCTTGCAGTCTGATTCACGTCGGACTTTCATATGGAGAACGCCAGGTACCCGTTACCACCAAGACAACATCACTGAACGACACCGTTACGGTGGTGCAGCATTGCTCGTTTGGGGTGGAATTATACTGGGTTCCAGAACAGATCTGCATGTTCAAACCGGAACCATGAAAGCCCAAATTTATCGGGACGTCATTCTGGAACAACATGTACGTTTGTTTAGGGGTGCCATGGGTGCAGAATTTGTGTTTATGGATGACAACGCCCGTCCTCACCGAGCAAACATCGTAAACGAATGCCTTGAATCTGAGGATATAACCCGTATGGAATAACCAGCATTCTCACCTGACTTGAATCCGATAGAGCATGTGTAGGACATGCTTGGCCGACGAGTTGCAGCCCGTCAACCACCTCCTACACGTGTACCGGAACTTCGGAGAGCATTGCTTGCTGAGTGGAGTGATGTTCCCCAAGATCAGATCGATAATTTGATACTCAGCATGCCTAGGCGTTGTACGAACTGTATTTCATCGCATGGGAGACATACAATGTATTAACCATCATACCAACCATGTAATAGTAAGTTTTTGTAAAGGAGATATTTTTTACAATTGCTCCAGGGAGCAAAAATCGTAGTTTTTATGAATGGTATCATACATACACCATCGTTTTTGTTTAATAAATGGGCTTTATCAATGAGTAACGTTTGTTTTGTTTCTGAACCTTTATTTGCCGGAGCTGACATTATCCTTAATTTATGGACATGAGTGTATATATATATATTTATTTATTTGAGCGGAAAAATTATTACGTATCCATGGAATTCAAACCTCACATATTGCATTTTAAATGAGTGATTTATTTAAAGAAGCTGATTTCAAAATTTTAAATGAATTAATTCATTCGCATTCGTGAATAAATTACAAGCTATAATGTTCTCGTTCACGGCTGACAATTCCAGAGATTGACAGACAACTGACTGCTCATGCGCACTCTCAGTTCACTAACGTAATAGAGTGCTGATTTTCCATTGTTTATTGTGTGAGGGTCTACGACATTTCATTTCATTTCATTCCGTGCACCGCCCAGGCTCTATCGACCATTGTCAATTTTAGCCATTGCCCAATTTCCCAATTTAGTTAATTATTCAGCTAATATATGTTAATATTTATGCACTAAAAAATATACAATGATTCGATACATATGAAGTGAGTGAAACTTACGCTCGATGGAGGTGGACTGCAGAGCACGATAATGGAATTGCAGTCGTGGTCGTACGTCAGAGACCAGAGATCCTGCACGGTGCTCTGAAGAGGCCACTCGGTGGCGATGTATTCCTTGGACCTCGTGTAACCCTTTGAACCAAAGAATAGAAAGTTGATCAAAATATTTATTAGGTTGTTCCAGAGCTCTTCCTCAGAATGAGACGGGTGATAGTGCACGTCAAGACAAACAAATTTCCCAATTTAGTTAATTATTCAGCTAATTGGTCGCAAACAAATTATCCGCAGTATGCGTGCTTTACCCCACTTCAGAAGTCGCAAAATTATAGGAACCTCGCTCACATCATAAGGAGCGACCGGGAAATTACATATACGGTGTGATAATGGAATTTTTTTCTCTTCCTCACAGTCACAGCCGATTACGGAGACAAAATACAGTCGCTTTCGTCCCTCTCTAACGGTGTTATGTGAGTGCCACACTCTTAACCCCCAGTTTTTTATTACTACCTTTTTTTATCGTCACTGGTTTAAATTGCATGTGAACATGCACGTACGAAAAAAAAAATGTCCTTTGCTACCCCGGGTTCCACTGGAGAAATTGTTCGTCTTGACGTGTAACCTGTAGGTAGAGTTCTGGGACACTCTGTACACGCGTATCGTAAATAATTGAAATGGCTTAACACTCACGTCAACGAAGACAGCGTTGATGTAGTCGGTGTTGTCATTGCTTTGGAATGATGTGAGGTACGGGCGAAAGTTGTCCGCTGCCAAAAAAAAAAGAAGTCATAATAAGCATTTGTGCGTGTGACCCCATCTCATAGGCTAGTATTCTTCAACCCATTTTTATTTACGGACCAATGAAATCAAGTGAACAATTTCGCGGACCGGCATAAATGGGAGAAATAATTTGCGAACCGGCGAAGGAAAAGAAAAACATAATGGGAGGAAAATTACTAAACCTTGCTGCCTTATTATATTATACTCCATCATTATTATGCATTAGAGCAGGGGTTCTTGACCTGCGCTCCACAGAATACTTGGGGGCTCCGCAGCCACACCGGGACAATAAATCAGTAAATTTGATAAATAAATGAAAAAGAGAGGCCTACGGGACTCCGTCATAAAAGTTATAGATTAAAAAGGTCTCGTGTGTGGGTCAAAAAGGCTGAGAACAACTGCATTAGAGAAACAGCTTTGGGACGTCACCTATAAAATAACAACAAAACTATCTGTTATGATTCTCTTAGTAAAAAATTAGTTGTTCATTCATAACTGGTTTGCAGTATGGAATCATGAAATTGACCATATTAGGGAAGAAAGAGTTGCGCTGGGACCCCTGCTGCCACCTACCAAATAACGTCAAAACTATCTGTTATAGTTCTCGAAGAAAAATTGGTTGTTCATTCATAACCGGTGTGCGGTATCGAAATATATTAAATAAAATTATATTTTGTTTGTTTTTATACTCAACACTGGTGTAAAATTTATGCACCCATGCCATCGGTCACTGCATTTTTATGTTTATCGCAAAATTTTAGCAATTGCTTTTTCAGTGTGTCGATTGTGTACATAATTGAAACTAACGGGCAATACGATATTTTAAGATGTTTATTATTTTTACTTCTTGTAGATGGCAGTGGTGGTTCCAGTGTAACAATAAGGCGCTATTACTGTATATACGACAGAAAAAGAGTTGTGCTGGGAGACCCCCGTGCTTCACCTATCAAATAAAAACAAAACTATCTGTTATAGTTCTTGAAGTAAAATTGGTTGTTCAATCACATAAACAATCACGGGCCAGTTTACATTGGACATGAAAAATCCGGTTTCCTTCACTCCGCAACAGGGAAAAAATCGCAAAGGTTCATGTGAAAGGTGTCTGCTCAGCACTTCCACTTCCTAGAGATAGAAGGCCTCCACAGTCTGCTTGTGACGTCAGTAAGTAGTCCATTTTCCCTCAGAATATTCAGGGGAAAAAAATTCCCTACTCGTGCCACTATCATCGTTGCGAGGAAAAGAAATGACCGGGCTCAGAATTGACTATTTCTATGCTCCACATCCAATCACTATACGGTATTCAATACGGTAAAAATTCCCTTCTCGTGCAATCACTATGCGGTATTTGTGAGCCAATCAGGAAGATTCTACGCCAAAATAAGAAGAAACGAAATAGGATGCTGTGTTTCAAAATATGGCAAACTTACTAGGTAATCTGAATGACGTTTATGGCAAACAGTGCAGAGGCCTTCTGTCTGTAGGAGGTGCTGGTCTGCTCCGCAAAAATCCAAGAGAGTGTAATTATTTCTTGCTCTTTCTTTACTCCTTTTTCCCTACGCGGGAAAAAAGTCTTCAAACGGGTGTCCGAACTCCCTATGATACCGCAATATTGCACATGTAAACGGCCCTCATATGGCATGAAGTTATGCAGTCAACACAGTTTATTAAAATCACGAATATTAAGTTATCATTCAGGCATTGTTATCATTTTTGCAAAGAACGGAACGGACCAATATCTTACCATCAGAAAAAATTTAATTTTTATTTTCAGGACTTCGGTTTGTGTTATTGATATTTTTTTTCCGTCGAATTTTTTTGTGCGCAAGTTGAAGTTAAGGTTTAGCGGAACTTATTTTTTTCGTGTAAGTTATCGTTATGAGGCTGCACGGCTATGTAGGAGGCTAAAAGTTGTTGTCCCCCCCCCTTTGTTGACAAAAATTTCCGTACTTAATGTCGTAATCAGTCTGTAGTATTCGCTGTGATCCTTGTACGTGTGGAGCTGCTTTTGATATGGCTTTCCGATAGTGAAGACAAATGACAAATGCATGAAAAAAGCGTTTTCGTTTAGTTATTGATCGGTTTCTTTCAGTTGATCAAGATTCAAAATTTTTTTTTTCGAGACTCAAGGGATGTATGAAACGCATTGTGCATTAAGAAAAACTGATGATTGAGAAATACCGTAATTCGTGATATACATTAAACTGTTCTATTCTAACGTCTCCCAATGGCTGAAAAACAAAAATGCAGGAATATTTTGGGCTCGGGGGGAGTCCCATTTAAAAAAAAAAGTGGGAAACGATTGAACATTTTACAACCAATTATGTGGGGAAGAAAAACAAAGTTGTCCCGCTTTAGCAATACCCATTCTACGGGATGTACGTTCACAATACTTGCAAACGAGACCCTTTTCGGATATAATTATCATTTGGTAATTGCTATCAGAAAATCCGATTCCCGATGTGATTAAAATAAATAATATAGCAGCGGACTGCATATGATTTATTTTTATGCTCCATACCGAAGTTTCATGCGCTATAACGTCACTGACATCGCAACTATGTTTTTATACTTGCCGCAGAATTTCAGCAATTAACTATTCAGGCACCGAATTCGAAACTAACAGGCAGCGGGATATTTTGTGGCAGACACCCACTTTCACACTGTGCAATTTTCTCTCTCTTTTTTTCTTGATGGCAGTAGGTGTTACACTTTCTTTTCATTAAGATTTTTTTTCCAACCCTTTAGTACTTTATGACCGGTGAAACCAAGTGAACAATTTCTCGGCTTACAAAATATATTGGATGCTACTTACGTGGAACGATGGCCACGTCCCGGTTCTTGTCCCGATTTTCAGGTCTGTGTCCTCCGGCGCAGTCTCCGATGGAAAGCTTCGAGGCCAATTTGCAGATTTTCTGGAATATTGGTTGTTTTTATCATTACATACATGCATACAAAATGAGCACTCGCGTGGATCACACCGATGCAAAACAAAACATCGTCAAATCTTATTTCAATTTGACCATTAACTTACCACATTTCGATCTGATTTTCGTCAATTCCAAATAAATTGAGGACAGTCACCGCGCAGGGCTGTTCGGCTTTCATTCCAATCCATTTGCTTTATTATCAACCATACATTTTATGCCATTTTACCACCGGAGAGGTGTCGGATTTAATTATTGTATACACTAACCGCGAATTGTATGTTAATTTCGCACATGCGTGTACTTAATGCCAATTTTACATTCTTTTCAAAACGTACACGGCAAAATTTACTGAATGTCGGTATTACTTTTTTTAACCATATGCGTCCGTAATCTTTGAAAACTGAGTTTTAAAACTCGAAATTTCGAAATAATGACCCAGGATCTATCGACTTTTGTCGATTTCAGCTATTGTGCTGTTGGTGCGGGGGGGGGGAGGGGTAACACCGTGTCGGAGAAAGTTTCTATATAAATGCAGGGTGTCAGGGTGTCCGGGCTGAAGGTATCCAAAGTAATGACTTATACTGATAGAACCACGTGATGTCATGAAGTTATGAAAGTGCTGTGCCACCATAGATAGGCGAAATATCCTGTCCAACATGATGCATTGTGTTTCGGCAATGCCGAGATATCTCGCCTCTTATTTCCAAGATGGGATATTTTACAAGCCCAGAAATTTTATAGAGTGCTCCTTAGCCGAGCATGCCCCCGCCCCCCAACCTGCAGATCAACCACCTGAGGGCGGAGCCAGCTTTTTCATTAGTGCCCAAGTGGCACCGTAGTAAGATGCTCATCTATCACCATGAAGGTTTCTGTCAGGTTCGCGGGTTCGATCCTGGGATGGGTAAGAAAACAGAGATAACAAGTTTTTTCTCGACGAACCTGAGGCGACCACGGATAGATGACGCCTTCATTTCCGATCTAACTCTATCGGTATCAAATTGCTGCATGGCGATATGACCTGAGTTAGTGGGCAGTAAAGTCAGGGGTTTTTACTAGGGCTGTCTCATGGTGGGTCGGAGTCGGTATTTTGCACAATCACTGTATTGCTCACATTTTAGGAAATTATTTTCAAAGTTATCGTTTCGATTACTGTCATTAGTATTTGTATAATTGTTGGCTTGCTTCGTTGAGTCACTTAAACATTTAAAATAAGAAATTTGGCACTTGCTTATGAGGTACTTCCACTACGAATATTTGTCTCAGATTAATTTGTTTAATCACGTACACGTTTAGTCAACTTCTATTGAGTTTATTGAAAGTCAACTAGAGAAAGATAATTTCTATTATATCTTCTGAACTTTCTAATAACCGAAAATTTTAATTACGGTTATTCAGAACAGTGATAAAATAACTTAAATAATTAAATTTTTTTATTACGTTTTGCTTTCATTTGAATTAGTTGTAACATTTAGATGTGTTGACTTCGTTATTACCAATACAACTGCAACATAAAAACATGGGAACCAGTGGCGTCATAGCCGGCCGTGCTGTTGGTGCTCGAGCACCCACGTTAATTTATAGTATGGGTCTGAGAGAGCACCCACTGAATTGATTCAGAAATTTCCTATGTGAAGTTCAAGACGAGCACCCACAAGTTTCTAACACTTCCGACGCCCCGTGGGAAAAAAATATATTAAAAAAATACTAATGTTTCAAATTATTATTATTTTGAATGCTAATAGACATTATTAGACATGCTTCAAAATACATTATAACTCGGTGGCTATTGGTTAGATTCAATTCATTTCTCAGATTAGATTAAGAAACTATTACATGCACATACCTGGGACACTAAAAATAGCACCATGAACGAGAAATCTCTCACTTAAAAATAGTGAAATAAGCAAATAAAAAGTAAAACGCGCGATGTCGTCTTTGCTAAAAGAAAGTATCAGGGTCGTGACGTCACGCCGCAGCTTCGAGACCACGCCCAATGAGCCAAGACGGCAAGCGCAATTTCAAAGGGATGAGACAGTCCTGGGTAAAGTCGCTTTTTGTTTAACAGAAGAAAGACGGTATTTGATATCCCCTTATTTTCCTTCCCTTTGGTCATTGATTTTTTTTATCGAACCAGGGTCATTTTCTGCACACTAGAGCCAATTAGAACAGGACGTAAAAGATCTACAGTCAAATTCAAACGCTACTCAATTATTTTTATGTGTGGTTGCCAAACTCCTCTGTGGAGGACCTCCTGCTGTCATTTTATCTCCTTGAGATGTAAAGCGGGATGTGTGAACACCTCCTAGAGATAGAAGGCCTCCGCAGTAAGTAGTCCATTTTCCCTCAGAATATTCAGGGGAAAAAAATTCCATTCTCGTGCAATCACTATGCGGTATTTGTGAGCCAATCAGGAAGATTCTACGCCAAAATAAGAAGAAACGAAATAGAATGCTGTATCTCAAAATGTGGCAAACTTGCTAGGTAGTCTGAATGACGTTGTAGAGCCTCAATATATATTCTTATATGTATTATTATTATTACTTTACTTTGTACATTGGCTCTCTCTTAACAAGCACGCTCTGGTCACGTGAAAGAATCTCAGTACATTCTGTACTGAAACACGAGATGATCACGTGACCGGATGCCCCTTCGGAGGGTCCGAAGAGCCATGTGTGTGAGAACATCAGTTCAGCTCCAGCTCTCACACGAGATGCACCAACGTCGTCTTTCTCTCTCTTAATATATGTACTATGTAAATAATATCTTCTATATAGCATCATAATTAAAGATAATGTATCTACAACTACGTCTCATTCATACGGAGTCAGATGCAATTGCGCTACCGTCACCACTTAGCATTAGATTTTAGCAACGTTTATGGCAAACAGTGCAGAGGCCTTCTATTTCTAGGAGGTGCTGGATGTGTCCGATACTTCAATATGCTGTTTTATCACCGTTACTGTTGTACACTACTTCCACGTAGGGAAAGATTCTGACAAGGACAAATCTGGGTTTCGAAATCGTGATACTTCTGAACATCCTTTGGTACTGTAGGGTGCGACCAAGAGAGTAATTGCATGAGTGACCAAGTGAGTGGCCAAGAGGACAAATGTTCGGGCGATATTTTACCCATGACATTTCGTCCCGGATGGGGCCATGTGCGTGGATGAGTGACGATGTGAGTAATCGTATGAATGAGTAACTGGCCGTATGAGTGACCAAGAGAGTGGATGAGCGATCATACGAGCGACCGAGTGAGTGGATGAGTGATCATATGAGTGACCAGGATTTTAACCAATCCGTGTCGATCTCTAATCCTTTAACCTACGATTGTAGTTTGAACTCTATATGTGACAATAGACCGGATGAAAATAAGGCGTGAAAGAGCATCACAGAAAGTTCTTTTGCAAGATAAAATTCCTAGAACAAAATGTGCGAGGAATATAATTTGATGGTCGAAAAGACAAAACCTTAGCTAATGTCAAAGAAGGTGATTCTTTCCATAGAAGAACCATATCTGAAGAACACATAATCAGGAACCCGGATCAATTTATCTCGGTCACACAACTTCAAGAAGCAGTAGAGCAAGGGATATAAAGTCATCAATTCTTTGACTTTTTGAAGCGAAATTTTGATACGAAAGAATTGATGGCGATCGTATGCGACGGAACTGCTACCAATACTGTTTATAAAAAGATATCGGAAAAAGTTTGGAAAATTGCGAAAGATTACCTATTGTGAAATAATTTAAACCAATCTCTAATAACCTTCCGATAATGGATAGTGACAACAGTGATTTAAATGCAGATCAGAGATATCTTGTGGAAATAATACGGGCAAAGAACTGGGAAAAAAGAGAATTCTAAAAATTAGAAATGAGGGATTATCAGAAGCAGAAATCCGTACATTTTCCATGTTCCGAAAATAAATTTTTCTGCTAAACACTATTCGGAACTAATTGCGTGGGATCAAGTGCGAGTGACTGAACCACCTATCATAAAAAATCAGGAATTGGACCCACAAAAATTATCTGAACCTGCTTTTCTATCTATACCAAATTTTCCGTGTCACACACAAAAGCTGTGCGGACGACTCGTAACTGAAGCATCTCTTGCTGTATCAACAACCGAGAATCGTGAAGCCTTCATTCAAATCAGAATAAAATATAAAGTCAAGGAGTACTCTTCCATCGTTTGTAAAAAAGTGGACTATTTTGCAAAAAAGTGAAATGTAATAACAGTGTGATAACAGAGGAAGCAATAGAGGCATTCTCCTGACACCTATATCGTGAAACTGTGTGTGTGTGTGTTTATAATTTGGAATATGGTTATAGGTTTGTCCCAACCCCCATCCCCCCAAAAAGGATTTATTATATATATATATATATATATATATATATATAATGTTTAAAAAGATTTTCGTAATGTGCACTTAGAAAAATCTTTTTGCTCGACCTTTAGGGTCCGTGAGGAACCTCAAGATATTAAAATATTTTCCTAGATTTTTGTATAACGTCTTAAAACCTTGAAAGGCATCTTTTGATTACTCAGGCAACATCAATTTCCAAAAAAAGTGAAAAAACACCCTTTTTCGTTCCACCCTAGTGCTCAACCTTCAGGAGAGTGCGGGCCATTTCATTGGTTTTAATTTTTCTAACTTCTTATTCTAGACCAACGCCGCGGGTCACTTGAGTGATCTGAACTGTGCTGTGGGTAAGTTGAGTAATGTAGATCTTTATTTACTATACGGGTCATTTAACTGGTCTTGAATTGTATCGCGGGTCACTCAGGCGATCTTTAAATATACCACAGGTCACTTAAGGGATCTGGAAAATGATCCACGAGTGACATTAGTGATATTTAAATGTGCCACGGGTCACTTGAGTGATCTGTAAATACACCGCGGGCCACTAAAATGATCTGGAAATGTGTCGCGAGTCTTTTAAGATCTGGAATTTGCAGGATTTCTAACATACATCCAGGCAGGAGCTGCGTAAAGTAATGTAGGAGGTATGATAAATTTATACAAAATTAGTTTGTTGTTGATAAGAAGGGCCGTATTACTCCTGCACATTTTATTAAGCCCCCCCCCCCCGACATGTTTGGCTTTTTTAATAACTTCAGAACAGTGATGAGCGAACGGAAGACGCGCGTTTACCGAAAATTACACCAAGGCATTTATGTATCAGATGGGTGGAAAATGTTTTCTTGCACGTTTATAAATGAATTTGGGGGAAGCTCAATTTTTTCCAGTTTCCCCACATGAAAACAGTTTTTCCTTTTGGTGCCACTGGGAAATCACGCATGTACAAATTATGCAGCAGAGGACCAAAGACACTGCCCTCAGCAATTGAGGCCCTGATAGGTCTTGGATTAGATGTGATATCGTTTATCTGGACTCGAAAAATACGCGAGTCAAGATATTGTTTTACAAACTTAATAATGCAGAATGGTAAGTTCACAAAAATAAGATTATATACCAAAAACCATCATGCCAAATTTTGTCTAAAGATTTTGTCATATCGAAGAACGCAATTGCTGCAGTTTCTACGTAAATTCTGCTGTTTGTAGGCATTAAACAACCCTTAAAATCTGGGTTGTTGTAGAGTGCCGTTCAGATTTAAGAATGTTTTTCTTCAGTCATATTAACCAGGCGAATTGCCAGCCAGTGGCGTCGGAGCCGGGGGTGCTGTGGGTGCTCGAGCACCCACACTCTCTTGTAGAACGGGGCAGAGCACCCACAGAATTGATTCAGGAATAAAAACCTCCAATATCGATTACTGATTTTTTTCCGTAAATATCGAACACGGAAATAAAAAATTAAAGGAAAAACTGCCTGCTTTTCCTTTCTATGAGTCTTGAATCTTGCTGGAGTCCCCACTGCCATCACAATTGATAGAGCCTTTAGGCGCCGATACAGCAAACATTTTACTGTAGTGTGTCCCCCCCCGCGTTTTCTCACATTTCTGCTTGTGTCCGTTTTCCCTGTTTTGCCTAAGGGATGGAGGGTATCCAGATGCATATGTTTTGGTGTGGCGTCATTACCGGGGAGGGGTTGCTGCTGCTGCTGGAGCACCCACAGTGTTTTGCAGTAAAGAAAAACCTAACAAAAAATGAAAAATCTTTTTTCTTCCTCCTATACCTCTTGTTCTGTCCTGTTGCTCTACTTATCCAGTGGTTATTCCTACAGCTTCATGCACCTACGATGGGTATTTTTGGAGCCCACACCCGCTTTTTACGATTCTGTCCACGCAGGCAGGGGCGCAACTAGAGGGTAGCAGGCGGGTCTGGTGCCCTGAATGCTGAACCAGGAGGGGTGCCGAATTCATTCTTCGTGCCAAAATTCCGGCTTGCCCAGGTGACGAAGTATCTAGTTGCGGCCCTGCACGCAGGCGTCCTTCCTTCACCTCAGGGTAAAAGTATTTTACAATAAATGAAATTCTGCATTGATGGGGTGATGCAGACACACGTTTCACTCGAATATATGAATGCCTGCAAAGATTTTTTAAAGGAAATTTGTCTCCTTGTTTATGACTGATACCGGCAGACGTTTTTGTACGCAAAGGGGGGGGGGTATAGAACCCCAACTTCCCCCCCCTTGCCATGAGCCAAGATTATAGTGTTATTTTGCAGGAAAAAACGTAAACCCCCCCCCCCCCCTTCGAGAAAATTCAGCGTACGCCTATGCCGACAGATATGGGATAATTTGCTTACAAGTCTTGACAGTGGTGCAATTATGCGTGCATTTATTTCTTTAGACCAGCGGTTCTCAATCGGTGCTCCACGGAGTCCTTGGGGCTCGATGTGCACTTCGGGAAGGGCTCCACAGTCACTCGAAGAAAATAAAATAAATCAGTAAATTTGATAAATAAATAAAAGAGACGAATCTATGGAGCTCTGTCATCTTTTGCGGGGCGCCGCAACCTGACATTCACGGGCCCCTTTAAAATGAATTTATAGGGGGAAAAACAAAAAATGACGAGAATCGTCCCGGTCCCAGGGCTGGAGCCCTGTCAGTCTCACCCTTGTGGGGCCCTGGTCCTAGCCATCGTTTCTCCTCTGCCTTTTAGAAGTGCTGAAAGAAATCAATTTAGAGCACGGAACAGGCACGCATCAATGTTGCAAAGTCACAGTGAACCCACTGGGAACAGCAACGTGCACTTTTTAGAACCACTGATATCTAAATTTGTTTATGTAAAAAAACTTCGTTACATTAATGTATAGCAAAAGCCTCTATATTGGGCAGGAGCAGCTCGCTAACAGGGTTTCAGTCCGGGACAATTCTCTTATCATTTTTTGTTTTGCACATTGCAAATTAACTATAGAAGGGCACATGAAAAGTTTAGTCTGAGGCTCTGCTGCGGGAGGCCATAGGGAGGAAGGATACAGATACAGGGAATATCTTCCGAAAAATCTCGCGGTACTAACCTTAAAAATTAGCATTTTAAGATGAAAGAATTTAATTAAAATATCATATATGGGTATTTTCTCTATATACCAATATGATATTTTAATTAAATTTTCTTAATATTTTGAACTTTTTTTTAGTTATTTATTTCTGATCACGTGGAGGCCCAGTCTTCGTCCCTTCCTGCGCACTCTTCAGGTGCAATATTTTTGTTTGGAAATCAAACAGTGCCCAGTACAGCCACGGTTCCTAATTGAAAGGGGTGTGCCACGAGATCGGCCAAGACAGGGTGCCGCTGTATATAGTATTTCCAAGGTAGAATTGGCGGCTCGTGGTGGGAAATTTGGGGGAAAGTGCCAAAACAAATTTTCATTCTTGGTAGGAGCCCTGTTAGCCCCATCAGTTGGGGGTATGATTTTTAGATCTCTGTTTAACGGTAGCCCTGCGCATGATCACGTGGGCTCGAACATTTTTTATTTCTGTTCTACCGAAGGATTTCAGGAGGGTCAGTGATCTTGGATGAGGAAACGATTCACTTTTTATTCTTTTATTATATACCGAATATTATTCTTTAAAGGGGTATGCATCTGTGACCATTACATGGGTTTCGTGTGACAGAAGGAAGACCCCTTTCTCAAACCGATAGTAATCTCGCTGTTTTTCCATTTTCCATTTTGTTGAAGCAGACCAGACCTAGGCAGTTGCGAAAGGTGCGGTCCCACCAGGTCGCAAAATTTAGGGGGGACCGCAATTTTCGTAAAAGAAATCCTTTTCTTCTGAAATGGGAAACATGATTTTTTTACCTTCCTGAAACTTACATTTCGTGGGAGAAGAAACAGCTTTCAGTTTCAAACCCTGATAACATCAAAAAGTGCTCGTGGCTATTACAATTAGTGAAGGAATTCCAAAGAGCATATGCAAAGACGGGGTCTTTCAGTTTGACCGACATCCCCTTGGGTGCGGAAGTAGCAGCGGATATATTTGTGAGAGGTGGATGTAAGTAACTCCAAGGATGGAAAGGAGATTTTGAAACCATTGATATTCCTCTTTCTTTTTTTCCCGAAGTTCTTTTATTTTCGCCAACGCTAAAAATGCTACTAAACGATCAGTGAAGTTTTCCGACAACCAGCTGTTTTGAGAAGATTTTTTTGGTGGTTCGATTTTGCCAATGGCCAATTCTTTATTGTGATTGGATGTTATTAGCATGGTTGTGCCTACAGCAACGGCATTGTGCTAATTGCCTTAGTCGTCGTCTTTTTTTTTGCATGTTAGATAGCGAGTAAAAATACAGTACTACCTATGTTTACTGCTGGCCAGAATGATTGCCACACATCAATATCGCATGTGTGGTGTAGCAGTAGTAGGTAGGGCCTCCAAAAAATGGCTCGGGGATCCATGATGTTCTTAAATCAGCCACCTCGTTGGGCAGTTTGCCTGTTGGCGGTGTATTTGTATAATCTCTCGGAGAAAACTAATCTTTTATGCATTTTATCTAGCTAGGAACACAGTTGCGAATTATTCGGGATCGCTTTACTTATGCGGCTCATACGCCAAAGTGACGCGTAACCAATGGCGTTTCGCATGGTGAGACTTTTGCCCCGAGGCTCAAGTCACCCATCATATACAGAATTTATACAAAATATATATTTGTGTTTTTTTTAATACTTATTTTTACAAATACGTTTTCAATTTTGATTGACTCCCACGGGCGTTCGCCGGGGGGGGGGGGGGGCGGGGGAGAGCACCCACTGGTCGAAAATACTTCCGACGCCCCTGATTGCCACAATCCCTTCAAAAAAGCTTTCCAAAATGTCTGAGCAGGAAATATTGCCACCAGACCAGACCAGAATCAAAGTTTTACCCCCATTCCTAGCTCCGTGAGGGCTGACTGTTGGATTACAAACGGGCCTTGAACGGTCTATGAAGAAGGGAAAAATTGTTGTGTTAACCTGTGAGTGTGTGCTTTGTGTATGAGAGAAAAGAAGAATTGACAAAATTGGGAGAAATGGTCCTGGTCGGTCATTGCTAAAGAAATTTTTGCCCGGGCAGGAAATATTGCCACAGAAAGAATTTATACGTTAGGGGAAAAATTAGTTTAATACTCAATTTAAATAAGAATAAAAATTTCATAAAAAAAATAATAATAAATAAGAGATACAGCAGAGAAATAACGGAAAATCTCAGGGAAACACGTGTCACATCATCACAACAGACGAGTAGGACTTGATTCTCTTTCGGGCCACTAGATGGCGCACCACGTCCACGAAAAGAAAACAACAGCATCTTTTCCTCAAGGACATCCCAAAAGAATAATAATAATAACCCTATTCCTCCCCCCCCCTCCCCACACACACACATCAATGAAAGAACCAAGTCCCGAGATCGCAGAAATTATCTCGCCTCCATGATAAGTTGTAATTTGATATAACCGTTCTCTTTTCTGTTTCAAGAACACAAAATGCTCCGGCGCTCACACATGCCCTCGCTACTTCAGTACCCAAAATAATCATTTATAATGTTACTTCGCCCTTGCATATGTAGATAGTATTATTGCAAAAAACAAGTTAATTCTGGAGAATGGTGGAACGAGTACATTTATGAGTTTATAAGGTTATAATAAGTTTGCTTGTGCGGTCAAGAAATTTAATTAGATGAAACATAAGCATTAATTTGAAATAGTTTAACCGGTAATATCTTGTAAAGGACGAGAGCTTGGCCGATAGGAGAGTGTAAAAATCTCCTCCGTACGTCTGCATAAAATCTTCCCCACTTGTATCAATGTAAGGTTCGCCAATATGCCACCAGGACAGATTTTTTCAAACCGTTAAGTTCGGTCAACACAGTTATGGGTGGTCAAGAAAGCGGTTTTTTTTAAATAAAAACATAGAAATAAATGTTTGAGTGTTTCAAACAAAAAAGAAAAGATGTAGGTCGCCATTTCATGTCGGGAAATCCCGCCGACATCTTCCGTCAACATGATTCCGGGCCATCATCATCAATCTCTTGAGAGAACGATGGTTTCTCCCAAAAGTAAAGCAAAGAAATGTTATTTAAAAGAAGAGGAAAAACTCTTTTTTCAATCAACAAAAAACTTTTCTTTCTTTCATAAACGAACAGTATAAGTAGGAAAAAGAGTAAAAAAGTTGGTCCAAATACATTTTTATACAAAACTTTTTGGCTCCAGTTCAAGAAGAAAAGAAAACGAAATCCTCGCCATTATTTACGGTGAACGGAACACCAAAATAATAATAAATAACACTATTTGATAAGGCTCATTATTCCCCAGGATGTTGCTTTTAATATCGGATTTCCAGACACGGTTCTCGGCAAATCGATATTCCGCGGAAAGCTCTTAATTGAAAACCAGATTTTTGTTATCTTTTTCTGAAAATGATCCGGTCGTTTCTCCGTAGGAAGGATTAATTAACTGTTCCGGAAAAGATTGCGGCTCCGGTGAAAATGGTTTCGGTATTTATTCCCGGAATTTAACACGACCAAGTAGATAAATAATATCTATGTTTCTCGACTGGAAACAGAAAAGTTCCGATAGTCAGAATGACTTGTTAATCACCGTTAAAACAGGCGCGTATCCAGAGGGGATGATCGCCCTCCCGATTCTCAAGAGTGCAATAATATGAAAAAAAGGACAGTACGGATCTTAAGGAACAGCAGTGGCCATTACGAACTCTGTTGGTATAGTCTACCCATGTTTAAGAGGAAGTTGCAGGACCACTTATTACAGTGAAACCTCTCTTTTGCGGACACCGGTGAGGCAAAAACATTCATCCGTAAAAGAGGGTTGACTGGAGGTTTAATCAGGGGTATGAAATGCATAATTTTTTTTATACGAGAGGAAATTATTATTTGGCCGTAAAAAAGATTTGTCCGTAAAGAGGAGTTTTACTGTACTAACATAATAAACCGCAGAATCAATACTGAATTATAAATTATATTCGAAAAATTATCCGTCAAAGAATGTTTCGTTTTTTAATTAGTTTAATTATTTTACCCTATCGCTTGACTATAACAACAAAGATCTCGCTCGATTTTCATAACGAATCGGATTGTTCAAATTGCTGAAATTTCACTTTCGATAAAAATACTGAAACATTATCCACCTCTGACCCGAGCATTCATTTTTTGGAATTTTCAAGAAGATTTTACATTTTTGATACTCAAAAAATACATTAAAAACGTAAGTATCAGCAAGTTTATTTTTTTAAATATTTAACCTTCTTTTTCTGAAGAAATAATTTACTTCATTCAAAATATTTCAGCCAATACTTTATGCAGGGTATATTCACCTATAATTTTTTCTAGAATTTTATTGCTAAATTTTATGTAAACCCCTTCCCCTGAAAGTGCTGCCCTCTGATCAGGGACGGGCTTAAGTATTTTGCGGCCCGGTGCAAAAAAATTTGCGGCGGCCCCTCTGAACAGGGGTTTTCCAATACCACAGGGTGTCCACGGATACTCCGGTGCCCGAGAACGACTTAAAACTCCTTCGTAATCATAAAAAATTCCATTTGGCAATAAATATGGACAAAAGTGTCCGCTTCCCAGTGAAAAAATTGCAACTGCGCTCCAGGCATTCGAAGATTTGGGGCTCTCAGTGCTAGAAAACCGATTATTTACCCAGGCCCTCAACCTTAGGGGTTCTCTATCTTGGACTGAATTTTAAGCTATTGCTTTGCTAAGAGGTTGAGAAGCCAAATAATGTAATCTAAATTTAGCGGCCCGATGCGGCCGCACCCTTCGCACCTGCTTAAGTCCGGCCCTGCCTCTGATAAAAGCATAAAAAGTTCAAATTCCACCTATTTCTAACTCAAAACTTACGCAATCCTATAAGTCAGGGCTTAACTTTCTGAGGTTTAAAAAAAATATAAAAAAATTCTACAGTGAGATAAAGCAACCACGACATTTGTGCATGCAGGGTTTGAATGGGCTATACTGTCAAATTAACATCAATTTAAAAAAAAAAAAAACAGCCGGGATAATTTTGGTTATACCTAGAAGGAACATAATCAGTCAATTTGACCAGTAACGTTATAAATACTTTCACTCTGCATGCTGAGCAAATACTGTATTTTGCTGAATCGTGTCACCAAGGTCATCTAACTCATCTAGTACGGATGAAAGCTAGTCAGGGCCGCAACTAGATGCTTGGTCACCCGGGACAAGTGCGCATTTTGGCGCCCCTTTGTAATGTTGAAGGTAAGGTTTGAGAATGAAATTTGTGCCCCCTCTGGTCCAGCGCCCAGAGCACGAGACCCTACCTGCCCCCCCCCCCTCCCTACTCGCGACTCTGAAGCTATTAGAAATGTGATCACTTGAATGTTTTACTTCACCATTACTTGCTGAAAAACTGAAACAGAATAGCATTACCTTGATAAATGTAATAATGCTTTATAAGAAACGCGTTCGATAACACATAAAGATTGAGTGTCATTGTGTAGAGGGAGAAAAACAAAAAATATTCTTCTGCTAAGTTCAATGCATTGGAATGTTGAAATATATGGCTGCAGAGGACCAATTTAATATATCTGTAGTGAATTTTTTTTTTTTTTTTGATGATGTGGCACATGTCTTTTTGGCAAATTGCGGCTTTGACTGTCGCGCCCGCATGTGGCTCCTTGGGTGGGGGGTTGGTGGACCGTTTGGGGATACGGGGGGGTGGCAAGGAGGGCAGGAATGGGTGTTGGCGGGTCGGATGGCTTCGTGCGTGGTCGGGGGTGGCGCGTCGGTTGGGGCCCTTGTCGCGAGGCGTTCCGTGTTTTTCTTGATAGGGTGATGTCTCCGTCCTGTGGCGGGTTCTCTCTCGTGTCCGCGGTGGAGGTTCGTGGGGGTGGTCGGGGGTCTCCCTTCGTTTGGCGTGTTGGGGCGCTGTGGACCGCGCCGGCGGGCCCTTGTCGCGGATGTTGGGGCTGAGGGGAGAGGGTCGCGGCAGCGGTGCTGTCCTGGCTTTGTTGAGCGGTGATGAGCCCTGGGATTGGGGGTTTGGGAGTGGGGGTGTGGTTGTGCTGCTTGGGAGGTTGGCGGGATGTTGGTCCGAACCGAGTATGCTTTCCCGGCTGGCTTGCCGGTTTGAGTTTTTTTCCGGCACGCCCACGATCTCACGATCAGATCAATGAGCTTATATCGCAAAAGCGACAGAGCCTGGGCGTGCTCGGTTCTGTACTATATATTCTCACAAAGTGAGAAAACTTTCCTGGAACCGTTGAGTTTTCTACAAAACAAAGGATGGTGTTGATCAGAAGACTCGAAAGTAATCCGTGCGAGTAACACTCATTTGCTGGTACGCGTTTTCTACAACATTCTTCTTGGCATCAATAACTGCCTGGTCGAGTCGTAGAAAAAAATTCAAAAAAAGAAATTTCATTTTCGTTTGAAATTAGCAAGAAAGCTTAGAGAACCTAATTGTTCAGAAATCATAATTTTGCTCATAACAAAAGTCGGCGACAAATTAGGATGAAGAGAGCAATGTCAGATCCTACTATGTAATAACGCAGTGGTTCCCAAAGTGTGAGTCGTACGAATGAACTAAGGGAGGGAGTCGCGAGAGATTACCCAAAATAAAAAACGTCCAAACAAGAAATTTATTTCCATTTTTCGCTACGTAAATAACAATACGTCAAAAAATATCTTTACAAGAAATGGTTACCACACACACAGATTCGAAATCGGAAAAGAGGTCGCCTGCACGTACCCTTTGTGACGTCACTTTTCCCAATTTTCACCACAGATGGCGCTACTATACTGACAAAAACCTCTCTATACCACAGTAGTTTCCCCAACTAAAAAAGAACAGCTAAAAAAAAGCAAAAGATCAAATAGTGATCCGTCTCCATCGAGCTTATATTACTGGAGGGAGCATCCAGCCGTCGCGACGGCAGCGACATCGAATGCAAGGAAATCACGTGACTCGGTGAAAACACAGTTCGTGTAATTACCCGATTGAAATTCACAGTTCAGTTTCTAAATATTGCGTTTTAAAGATTAAAAAAAAAAAAAGGATAGAGAACTCATCTAAAGACAAAAAAAGATTAAATTATTTATTTCATTAACACTGGAATCATTTCTTTCATTAATGCTGGAATAACTTCTTTCGTCAATTATGGAAGTTTCCTTCACACAAAAAACTTCACGTCAGGTTTCACTACACGTACACGCACATTCCCGCATGTAGCGATTCGTTGGGGAGGGGGTGTGGGCGGGGTGCATGTGTGATGTAGTAGTAGTAGGTAGGGCCTCCAAAAAATGGCTCGGGGATCCATGATGTTCTTAAGTCAGCCACCTCGTTGGGCAATTTGCCTGTTGTGGCGTTGTATTTGTATTTGTATATAATGCTTAAAGGAGGACAAAAGAGCTTGAAATGACATCAAAAAGAGGATGTTAAGGTGACTTGGAAAGAATTATCCGATTTTAAAATTATACAGGTATTTTCAAAATTAAAAACACAGAATGTGTGAGAAGTAATATGAAAAAAAGGGGGAAATGTGTGCGTGTTTACGTATTACGAACAATGGTCGATCCCAAGCGAAGAATCATTTTAAAATTACACGATTCTTTCTAAGTCATACTGTATATCAATATGTTCTGTTCCTTATATCAAAATCAAGGAATATAATTTGTCTACACTTCCAGTTTCATAATAAAACAGCACTGCCAACTAAATATTGAAAATTATTTGATTTCATTCATCATTGATTTCGCAAATTGGAACCGAGTTAAAAAAGACGTTCCGAAAAATGCTTTCGAGATAGAACATTTACCTCAAAAAAATAAAACCGGGACATATGGCCACCTCATGGAAAAGGAGGTGATTAAAATAAAAGTGAAAAAACCGAAAAATTTCTCGCCAAAAGTAGTCACGATTCAAAAAGTTTGGGAACCACTGCGGTGACATAACAAGCGATACATTTTTTATCGGTAAGAAATCTGTAACCCGAAAATGCATTTGTAATGCAATATGTATATTGCAAATTTAAAAAAGTGTGATGTGCGAGTGCAACCGTTGTTATATGATGTTCATGAATGAATGATCGCCAGAACTTTGCCACTGGATTCGGAACACACTAGTCCAGAGAACAACTCAGTGTGTTCCGAGTCCGGAACACTTTATTTTGTGTAAAACGAAAGAAAAAAAAACGTAACACGCAAAATACTTTTACAGCATAATTTCCCCGGACAATCGGGTACTGTCGCGATTAACATATTTTGTGGTGATTACAGACGAGTTGGAGTTGTTATGATGTTCAGAATATCAATACAATGAAACCTGCTACAAAGCTATTCAATATAACGATAAATTCCTCTACAACAATATCTTTCAAATATTGTTTGGAATCATCTGTGGCCAAATGTTAAACTGATCTCGCTACAACGATATCATTTACTACGATAAACCCCCTTTAACGATATTTTTTTAGGATATTTTAAAACAGCTACAACGACATTTTTTTTTTATTTCGTTCTCGAAATATCCTTCAATATATTTTTTAACTGGCCACACATTTTAGTTTTTCCAAGGACGTCTAATAATATCGGTATTTGGAAGCACCTGATCACCCAAAGTATTCGACATCACTATCTTTTGCGTGATACATCAACGTGTTTTGCGGAAAACCTCTTTACGGGCGGGGGGATATTTCTAATTGAATTTCCTTTATCAAAACTAATCAATGAAAATTTTTTGAGGCGAATAAATACTCGAAAGCGCATTTTTTGATGGTGCTAATAATGCCGATATAGAAAACATGCAAACAGCAGCATAACTTTGATGGCACGTGATGATAATGTTCCCATGGCCCCTCCTGGAGCAAGTTCCCTAGGCTGGGATCTTTCGCAGGCTATTACACTAGACTTTCACCTTTATGATGAATTTATAGCGTGAAAAAACAAAAAACTGATGAGAATCGTTCCAGGCCCTGTCAGCACCACCCTTGTGGGGGGGGGGGGGCATGAATGTTCTCTCTCGCTATAACGATAATTCTTCTACAACGATATTTTTGCTTATTCCGCAGCATATCGTTGTATCGAAGTTTCAATATATTTTTTTATTGGCCAATGTGCAAGAGGAATTTTTTGGAATTCAAAATGAAATTGAATTGAAAAAAATCGTATATAATTCATATTTATTGCTAACTTTGCACACACTCATATGTACATTTAAACAAAATAAAATTTACGAAAATTTGGAGTATGTAGTGTAAATATCCAGTTATTTTATACAAAATACAACAAATACAAATACAACCATACAATTTGAACTATATCGGTCCTACTAGTATTAATCGAGAAATACTGTGGCCCATCCTCGCTATACATGGAAGGTAAAAAAAAATTGCTAGGTTTATATAATATGAGGCTCTAGGCTATTAAATGTAACGAGGCCCGTTTTATAACCAACTATCCATCTCACGATCGTACGTAATAAGTAAATATAACTAAAATAATATACCTCAACTAAACTACTACAAAATAACAACTAAATCTAATCACAATTTCACAAAAAAAAAAAAAAAAATGCGATAGTAATCAAGATTTATAAAGGACAAGATAGCCTGAAGCGCCGACGCACGTGCTTTTCGACAAAAAAAATGAGCACTGCGCATACGCGCATAAATGAGACTCGCTAGCGCAGTGGTTCTCAACCGGGGGCCATATGGCCCCCTAGTGGTACTGGGATACCTCAAGGGGGCCACGGAAGAAAATGGAAAATGGGGCCATGACATGTGGTTTGGAGGGCATCAGAGAGCTGAGAAGAAAAATTAAGGTGTGAAGAAATAAAGCTTTTATATTAGTGACTATACACTTACAGAATCCAACAAAACCACCCATAAAACCAGGGCCGTCTTAGGGCAAGGACCTACCCGGGCCTCACCGCCTACATTTTGCAACAAGTTCCCTAGGATGAAGTTTTTCTCAGGTCCCTGGCTAGATTTTTCACAGACACCCTTCTCTATATTGAATTATAGTGTGAAAAACAAAAAATGATGAAAACCATATCAGGCCTCGGGCTACAGCTCTGACTGTCCCACTCTTGTGAGGGGTCATGCCCGGGGCCTTCATGTCCATAAGTAAGGTAGAGACACTATGATATTTGTATGGTACAATAAATTTTGAAAATAAGTAGGAAATGTGTAGGCTGTTTATTTCCAGCTAAGTATGGGACTAACATAGCATCACTTTGCCTGGGGGGGGGGGGGCGGCGTTGAAACGGTTCTGATAGAACTCGGACTAGCGGGGACATCAATAAATTCTAGTCCAGTGGTCTGGATGCCAATTTTCTTTGCAAAATTTTCGTTCAGTATAAATTCAATAAAAAAATTATTTCAGCACGTATAAAGGATCTTGCTTTCAAGATGGGAATTGAAGACTCAGGGTAAAGCAGGGGGCCACGGGCAAAAAAGGTTAAGAAACACTGCGCTAGCGAATCGCATAGAAGGGCTTGGCGAAATCTTTTGGCGACGGAAGCGTTGTAACGGCTAGACTTTCTGAATACGCGTCCTGGTTACGGATAGGATATATAACAATATCACAAGAAAATATAAAAAACTTACCAATCTCTTCCATGGAAAGCACAAAACGAGAAATGCATAAAATGAGATTGAATAACATAATTTACTACATGTACTCCGACTGCATATGAAAATGTACATTCATTTTTTCCAAATTCTTTTGCATTCGTTCTGTGAAATCATGATTCTTAACTGTGTACAACGCGTGAGGAAAAACACTGAAGTGAAACATACGGGCGACTCATAGACTGTTGCCACTTAACTGATACCTACACTGCTGTTCAAAAGTTAAGGAACAAAAGCAAAAACGCTCAGAAAAGAAAATGTTGTTATTCTTTTTTTTTTTGTTGGCATTTACACACAGGCCACAGGAGCAATCAAAAGACACGCTCAGGCAGAATTGCAAAGAAAATAGGAAATCAAAACTCAAACAACCGCCGTAGAAAAGAACAATCAATATTGTCCGTAGATGATGTCACACTCCACTATTACTACGGAGGTTTCGACAGCTAGTTGAGGGGAAAATAAATCCAGAAAAGAAAATTCAAGTGACCTTGCGGAGAATTGAACCCACATCCTCTCACTTGCCGGATGAGTGCACTAGACTACGAAACCAACGAATACTCTTTCCTCAAAGCTTGTGGGCGCTGAACGGGGTCGCACATGATGGGAGTGTCAGATATTATGAGCTTTATCCTGACAATGAGTTAGGTCTGCCCGTTCAGCGCGTACGAGCTCTATGGAAAGAGGATTCGTTGGTTACGTAGTCTAGTGCACTCATCCGGCAAGTGAGAGGATGTGGATTCAATTCTCCGCAAGGTCACTTGAATTTTATTTTTTGCATGTATCTTCGCATCAATCAGCTCTTGAAAAAATATAGACATATGAAAAAAAAGTACATTTTTATTTTTGCAAACGAGGTGTGTGCGCTAAAACTGATTTGAATCGGGAATTTTCATTAATTCTGGGAGACTTTTCATCAGTTCTGGGTTTTTCTTTCATTAATTCTGGGATTAGCGTTGATAAATTCGGAGTCGCTCATTTTGGTTCGAACAACCCACGTTTATGTTACGAGTTGAATGTAGCCACTATCCAGGATGCAACTAGGCAGGGCCGTAGCTAGCCATTCCTGTGTCCTGTGCAAGAATATGAATTTATGCCCATTCTGGCCCCCCCCTTCCATGTGGGCTTTGTGCTGATGTACCTGCTGCACCGGCCAAGTTACGGCCCTGCAACTAGGGTCATCGATTTGGGAATTCTCATTGATGAGCGGCTTCGATTTTCTGAACAATGTACAGCGGTGGTCAAAAAAAGTGAACAGAATGCTCGATTTCATCCTTAAAAAGATGGAAAAACGCAGGTGTCGGGGGGAATACGATCGATGGGTTCAAAATTTTCAACGGGATGGACAGGATGGACCATGAATTGTTAATACGCCGTCAATCGACTGCACAATTGACACGTTCAAAGAGAAATATGTTTGTACCCCATTTAAGATAAATATATTGGGGTCAATCGAGAAGCTATCCATACTTAGAATAAGACAACCATAAATGTTTTTTATGGGCATTGTAAAATATTTCAACATGTATATGTTGTTTGTAATTGCATTTTTACTTGGGTTGCTGTAATTTTGAAATATATGACATATTTGTTATGGGCATCTTTTTCTCAGCCACCTCGTTGGGAATTTTGCCTGTTTTGGCCTAGCATTTGTATTTTTCCATCAATTCTTGGTTTCTTCTTTCATTAATTCTGAGTTCTCATGACTTCTAGGATTTTGTTCCCCTGATTAATTCTGAACTTTTGGCGAGTTGATATTTTTCAATTCCTGTAGACATGCCCCCCCCCCCCACCTACATCCTGCAGCAGGGTCCCTAGACTGGGCTCTTTAGCGGAGCCTCAAGCTAGACTTTTCACGGGCCTTTCTATATTGAATTTATAGCGTGAAAAAACATAATGATGGTAACTTTCCCGGGCTCTAAGGCTGGCTCCCTGTCAACCCCACCCTTATGGGAGCCCAGGCCTGTAGATTCTGTGATAATGTATGAATCTTTGAATGTCGATTTTCCACCCGCACAAAAATATATAAAATCGGGGCTAATTGAAGCCCTAAAATAATTTTCGCGCCGGGTCCTGCGTCTGATAAGGGCTGACCTGGTCATCAAGTCCCAGAATGGTGAAAAAAACATTACTTGAAACACTTCTTCTCTTGCGAAAAAACCATGCTTCGTTTCTACGAAATTTGGCTGGAGCCTAAAACAGTTTCCGCTCATGTTTGCCTGCAACGTATGCAAGTATGGTAGCTTTTCATTTTTAGTGATGAATTTTCATGAGTTTTGTTGTGCTCAACTTTTGAGCAGCAGTATTTCTGAACGGCAACTCTAAATACTATATTGTTTTCGAGGGGTCTAGGAAATGTGCCGATAGTCTTGCTTGACGAGGATTAGCTGCAGCTGTCTATAATTCAGGTAAGTTCGCTGTTGTTTGAGAACTTACCGCCTACTCCTCCCCTCCAAAGTATCCGAAACGTGCTCAATAAGATTTAAGACATCAGTTTCTAGGTAATCAATTCGTTACAGAGGTCGTCTACACGACGCTACAAGCAGTAATTAACCGGGACCTGTGAGAGCAGCAATTGTGCTTGTGATCCTGGTATACTCGACATACATTGCGATGGATGACAGATACGTTAGTTGATGTAGGTAGCCAGACAGCAGCTGTACGTACGGAGTACGGTTTCGTGCTAGCTATTTATTTATTGCAGCGATTTGGCTAATTAGGAATTTTAAATCACGTCAAATTGACGAAAACCACTTGTAATTGTTAGGGATATACCACATGCTTAATGTTGAGCATATTTATTTAGACAAAATGGGTAATCGCCAATCAGTGAGAAGGGTTGTCACCCAACAAATAGTATTCATGTTCTCAATTCTATCGGCACCACTCCATGCTTAAACGCGCTCAACCGCCGATGGTCCATCCGCTGTCCAAGCAAAATTGCGAACTCGATGACATACAATTGTACAACTATGGTACTCGGATGGGTATTCAGCTCCCGAAGCTCATCTGTTGAAGCGAGATTCCTGTACACCCTTGAATCCCATTTATATGAGACTTCTAGAAATCCCTCCCTCCCCCCGAATGTAAGTAAAACTTTTGCCTAGGGACTATCGGCAAGCAAATGTCACAAATCTCTTGCCAAGAAAGAAATCTTCACGTCACTATTGAGCCTCCTAGACTTCGAACAGTTTCAATCTGGAATACATAGCCCACGATCGTACTGCCGATAATAACGACAGACAGCAGCGCAATTACATACATTGACCCGACATTCGATTCCACAACGTGGAGCCGGAAGTAGAGGGGCGGCAAACTTTAAGGGTAACAGTAAACTTTTCCCCGACTTCTTATCGGTCGTAGGTCCTCGGCTGTACCTCTACTACGATTTCAGGACGAAATAACTGGGTTCTAGACTCCCAAAAAAAAAAAAACCACTTTATTTCATTTATTATCAAACACCTCCAACGAGAAACCATCCCGTCTCTTCAGTACAAACCTTCACACCCCTCTCTCTTTTTCGAATGTCTTAAATCGTTCTCTTTTCTTTCTCTCGCGACTCCCGTTTTCCCCCAGGCCTTCTTTCCACTCTTTTCTCCTGAACCTTACAGTAACAAAGAAAAATTTCACAGTGCAGAGAGGGAAAAAACACATTTGCGCCCCCCCCCCCCACAAAAAAAAATTGTCTCAATTCCGGTGTCGCAATAAATAGTTTTGATATTAGACTAAAATTTGTGTTCTCATCAAGCGATTGGTATAAGCAAGAAATCAGTAAATTTCAAAATCGCATTGGATTAGTACCTGGTATTCTCTCTGGTATTCGTTTTCACCGGTCAAAGGATTCTTCAAAGACTTGTACTTGAGTTGTTGTGATAAGGCGTTCACTGGAAACCAGGTGGAACCGCAAATGTTGGCTTCTTCCAATGTATCGTAAATGAACCTGTAGTGTTCCTGTTTCGATTGAACAAGATGAAAATAATGAACATGTGCATTTGCATATTTTGATCTTTTCAGCATTAATGCATATAATCAAAGAATTTTCAGAATAAATGCATATTTTTGGAGGTTTATTAAAGCTCTCAGCCACTTTATTCATAATTTTTCAAATGAATATATGATGACAGCCCGGATTATATGCGCTAAAAAAAAGTGGCAAAATATGCACCGGGAATGCTTAAATATGCACTAAAAAACGCTGCACTGAGAATGCTGAAACATGCAATAAAAACGCTGAAATGTTGAAATATGCACTAGGAAACGCTGCTTTGAGAATGCTGAAACATGAACTGGGAAACGCTGCATTGAGAATGCTGAAATATGCACTGGGAAACGCTGCATTGAGAATGCTGAAATACGCACTGGGAAACGCTGCATTGAGAATGCTGAAATATGCACTGAGAATGCTGAAATATGCACTGAAAATGCTGAAATATGCACTGAGAATGCTGAAATATGCACTGAAAATGCTGAAATATGCACTGAGAATGCTGAAATATGCACTGAGAATGCTGAAATATGCACTGAAAATGCTGAAATATGCACTGAGAATGCTGAAATATGCACTGAAAATGCTGAAATATGCACTGAAAATGTTGAAATATGCAATAAAAATGTTGAAATATGCACTAAGAAACGTTGAAATACACACTGAAAATGCTGGAATGTTGAAATATGCACTAAGAAACGTTGAAATACACACTGAAAATGCTGGAATGTTGAAATATGCAATGAAAATGTTGGAATGTCGAAATATGAAATGAAAATGCTGAAATGTCCAAATATGCACTAGAAAATGCTGAAATATGCACTAGAAAATGCTGAAATATGCACTACAAATAAAGATAAATCTTACTTAAATATGCGGTGAAATCAAAAATATGTGCGAAAAATGAAAAAGATGCATCTAATAATGCCAAAGTAAAAAAATGAAAAACTATACGCAAAAAAATATGCATTTAAAAGCACCAAAATATGTATGGAATGAAAATTCTTGAATATGCCCTGGACATATGCATTATATGCTTATGGAAACATACGTGAAATAAAAAAATATGCATTTAAAAATTCTGAAGTTTCCCTAAAAATGATAAACATGCATAAAAAGAGAAAAATAGGCATTCAAAAAAATGAAAAATATGTATATTAAAAGCAAGTATTTATTGCCAAACCGAAGAGAAAAGAAAATATGCAGTAAAACAAAAAAATATGCGCAAAATATGAAGAAAACATGTATATTTAGAAAGGCAAAGATATGAATTTTTTTAGAAGTGCCTAATTCTATAAATATGCCCGAAAATGAGCAATACCCAATGGCAAAACATTTTCTTAAAAAATTAAAGACATTTGATTAAATTTAAAGAATGGAAAAATAAAAATAATCTTGCGAACACATTAGTACAATGCTATCAATAGAAAAAAATGCTAAAAATATGCACTTATTCTAAACTTTTAGTGATTTTATGCATTTATATGCACTAACTATAAATAGTGATAAAATATGCTGCACTTATGCCTTTGCATATAATCCAAGGGCTCTACTCATAATATTTTCATAACATTGGTTTTATTCCCGCAGGTGGGATTTAGGGAATTAATAGAGATGTTTGTAGATAATAGACCACGTAGTCGGGAATGCGGGTTAGTTAATGATAATCACAACAGTACTGACGGGGAATTACCCACCTCTGACTTGGATGGCTTCTCGATTGACAACAAACCACCGGGCAAATTAAAATGTGTGTTAATAAATGCCAGGAGCTTGGGTAATAAGAAAGATTTTTTAGAAACTATGATAGTTGTGGAGAGCCTGGATCTTATAGCCATTACAGGGGGTAAATCGAGAAGCTATCCATACTTAGAATAAGACAACCATAAGTATTCTTTATGGGCATTGTATAATATTTTATCATGTGTATATATTGTTTACAATTTTTGTTAATTGCATTTTTAATTGGGTTGCTATACTTTTGAAATATATGACATCCATATTTTATTTTTATGGGCATCTTTTTCTCAGCCACCTCGTTGGGCATTTTGCCTGTTGTGGCGTTGTATTTGTATTTGTATATACAGAATCTTGGGCAAACGATGGGGATTAATCTTTCTTACACATCTCAAGATACGATACTTTTTTGAGAAATAGATCTGATAGGAAAGGGGGTGGAGTGTTGATATACGTGAAACCCTGTTTGAAGGCTAGAGAGTGTAACGTGCAGAGAAGTGATATTGAATGTATATGGGTTGAACTTGAGAACAAAAGACGTCATAAACTTATTGTTGGTGCTTGTTACAATCAACCGAATAGGGATCCTACTACGTCTAGGGAACTACATCGCCAAATTTCATGATGAAATTTCCTACAGGTGTAAGCGTAAGAGGGTTCTCATACTAGGGGATTTCAATTACCCATCTATTGATTGGGAGAACCTTTCATCTTGAAATCAGTATGAAAGAGACTTTCTTAAGTTGGCACTCGAAAATTTTTTGTATCAGCATGCATCAGAAGCCACTAGGGGTACTGCTATTTTGGATTTAGTTCTTACTAGGTCTGAGGATCTTGTTGAACATGTTTCGGTGGGGGAAGAGTTTTCTTCCAGTGTTCATCGTATCGTCAGATTTCACTGTAACTTTTCCTCGGGTAAGGTTGATAACAAAAGACTGGTTCCTTGTTTTCGGAGAACTAACTTTGATGTTTTGAGAGGAAGGTTAGCGGAAGTTTTCAAAGACCGGTTGGAATCAGTAGGGGTGGTAAGTCAATGGGAAGAATTTAGTACGAATTTAGTACTGTTTTGCACGACGTCATACCCTTTGTTCGAAAAAAGCGTGTTTGTACATCACACTCTCTATGGTTCACGGATAACGTGCGGAACCTTTATCTTTAAAAGAAAAGAGCATTCAGAGAGTATAAAATTGGGCGAGGTGACCTATCACTGTTTACTGATAAAAGAAGAGTGTTGAAGAAAGCGATAAGGGAGAGTAAAAAGGAAGTTGAATTTATGTTGCCAGATTACATTGGCTCTGACCCAAAATCATTTTTTCGATACGTCAATAATGGATGTAAGGGGACAGTTGGTCCCCTCTCGATAGGAGACTCTAGGTTAGAGAGCAATGTAGGCATGTGTAGTGCTTTCAATGACTTTTTCGCGTCGGTTTTTAACGGAGATAATGATATTCGATATACGGGTGTTGCATGGGGTAATAAAACGCTCAACGATATTCAAGTGGAAGACGTGGAGGTCCTAAATCTTCTAAGAAATGTATGTGCAAGCAAAGCACCAGGACCAGATGATATCTATCCCAGGGTCCTCAGGGAATGTGCTAATGAATTGTTGGAGCCAGTCGCACAGATATACAGGAGTAGTGTTGCTGAGGGGATCGTCCCAAGGGATTGGAAACTTGCTAACGTTGTTCCGATATTTAAGAAGGGTAGTAGAAAAGATGTGTCCAATTATCGTCCAGTGAGATTGACGAGTTCCCTCTCGAAAATTTTGGAAATTATCATCAAAAGGCAGTTTGTGAAGTGGATAGACGAGAATAATGCATTGTCGGATAATCAGCATGGGTTCAGGAAGGGGAAGTCATGTGTAACTAACCTCCTTTGCTTCTATGATAATAAACTCGATGAGGGTATCGATGGGATTACTCGCAAATTCGCAGATGATGGGGGTAATCGGGAATCAAAGCTATAGGGAGTTGTTCCAGACCAACTAAAAACCAGGGCCATCTTAAGAGCATCATTGGCCCCCTGGCCAAGTGAACTTTCTGAGGCCCTACCAGGCAAATTCATGTAAATTTCAACCGGATCTCATTTTTGTACATGCCCCTTTTCTCTTGAGGTCCCCCGGGCCGTACCCGGGTGAGCCCATGCCTTAAGACGGCACTGGTAAACAGGATTGCAGCATGGGCAAATGAATGGAGCATGACGTTTAGCGTGATAAGTGCATGGTCGCTCATCATCCCGCGGTTCTCTTACGAGTTGAATGGTGTCACTATCCCGGATGCAACTAGAGTCACCGATTTGGGAATTCTCATTGACGAGCGGCTTAGGTTTTCTGAACATTGTTCAGCGGTGGGCAAAAAAACGAATAGAATGCTTGGTCTCATTTTCAAAAAGGTCTCTTCGCGTTCTCCTAAAGTCATTCTTCCGCTTTTTCGAGGCTTAGTTCGCCCTGTACTGGAGTATGCTGTAAGGTTTTGGAGACCATACCTACAGAGGGACATAGACTTGGTTGAAGGGGTGCAGAGAAGAGCTACGCGTGTCCTTATTGACACACGGGGCTTGAGTTATGAAGAGAGACTTAATTTTTTGAATACTTTTACATTGGATGAACGCAGGTGTCGAGGAGATATGATCGAAGTGTTCAAAATTTTCAATGGGATGGATAGGATGGACCATGAACTTTTAGTACACCGCCAATCGACTGCTTTTACAAGGGGACACCAGTATCGATTGGTGAGGGACAATGCAAGGTTATGGTGTCGCAGGGAATTTTTCTCTAATAGGGTTGTTAATAAATGGAATAGCTTACCCCCGCAGGTAGTAAATTGGGGGAGGCATGGGGCGGGGGGGGGTCATGCGTCCCCACGGCAATCAAAAAAAATGTTTATGCAAAAAAATAATTTTTTTTTAAATTTAAATTTCGGAAGAAAATATCTTTATCTACTCTATAATATAAAATCACAAACTCGAAAAGGGCCTGTTTCTAAGCAACCGAAAATAGTGACGATTTTATGTTACGTTTTTGAGTGACGGAAATCTGTTACGTGTTTGTGTTACGGAAGTCGGTTACGATTTTGGGTCAAATATTCATTTAACTGTAGCACATATCGGGACCCATTTGACCCATCGGGACCATGTTATGTGCATGTACTGAGAGGCTCCTACATCCTACAGCAGAGCCTTAGGTTGGAATTTAGATTTCGAGACCCCAAACTAGCTTTTCAGGGGCCCCTCTGTGATTTATTTATAGTGTGAAAAATCAAAAAGTGATAAGAATCGTTGTGGCCCCTGTCAGGACTGCCCTTGGGGGGGGGGGGTCCATGCCGAGAGGTATGTATAATATACACACAACAGCAGTGCTCTCAACACAGTTTCGGGGTACCCGGGGGGGGGATTTCACGTATAAGTAAAAAGTTTTCATTTCCAGGGGCCCTTGATGGATCTCAGTTTTCTTGCTGCTTTAACGTTGAAAAATTTGCGATAGCGGAAGCAAAAGATGTATCCAGTCTGGGGGCCCACCAAAAGTATGCGAATTGGTGTCCCGGGTAATTGGTTGGGGCCCTGGATTTTATTCGTTGGTAAAACGAATACAAATGAAAATTTTTCATGGCACTCGCACCGGGGGATGACCGACAAGCTTCCAAGTCGATGGCCCCATGTTCACAGGTTTCATTTTGGGGGCCTAGATGAATCTCATACTTTTCTGTTGTAGAATTTGCAACAGCGGAAGCCCGAGGTATAGCCAGTCTGGGGCCCCACCAAAAGTATGCGAATTGGTGTCCCGGGTAACTGGTTGGTGGCCCTGGATTTTATTCGTTGGTAAAACGAATACAAATGAAAATTTTTCATGGCACTCGCATCGGGGGATGACCAACAAGCTTCCAAGTCGGGGGCCCCATGTTTACAGGTTTCATTTTGGGGGCCTGGATGAATCTCATACTTTTCTGTTGTAGAATTTGCAACAGCGGAAGCCCGAGATAAAGCTAGTCTGGGGCCCCACCAAAAGTATGCGAATTGGTGTCCCGGGTAATTGGTTGGTGGCCCTGGATTTTATTTGTTGGTAAAACGAATACAAATGAAAACTTTTCATGGCACTCGCTCCGGGGGATGACCGACAAGTTTCCAAGTCGGGGGCCCTGGATGAATCTCTTTCTTTTCTGTTGTAGAATTTGCAACAGCGGAAGCCCGAGATAAAGCCAGTCTAGGGCCCCACTAAAAATCTGCGTATTGTGTCCCCGCTACTGGATGTGGGGCCCTGGATTTTATTCGCTGTAAACTTGATAAAAATGAAAAATTTTCACAGGGGGTTGTCCGACAAGCTTCCACGTCAGGGCTCCATGGAAATGTTGGCAGGTTGTAATTCGGTGCCCCTGGATGTATCTCATTGATTTTTGTTGTTTAACATTGTAAAATTTGCAACACATCGGTAGCGCAAGATACATCCAGTGTGGGGCCCCACTGAAATTCAGCGAATTGAATCTGGGGACCCCCATGGGGAAGTTTTCTAGGGGTACTTGATGAATCCCATTTGCTTTTTGTTGCTTTATTATTATTTTTATTAAAAAAAAATTCGTTTCTTCAGTAAGCTGGTGCTTTCACACGTCCCTTTCCCCCCTTTGATGAAGTGGGACGAAATAATTAAGATATGTTAGGAAGAGAAGGGGAGGGGGGTTGGCCGCCAAAGGTGGCAGGGTGGCAGAGCCCCCCTAGTATGTTACAATAATCAATTTCTGTTAATTTCAATGATATTTGAAGGCTATGAACTCAAAATTTATCTTTAATAAATTCATTGCGACCCACCCTCTAAGCCATATAATGATGAATCGCACAAAGGCCCTTGGCCCACGGACCAAATATGGCCTTGCTGGTTATCTGATGCTGCCTGCCCTCCTCCAACCTAATTTTGTAAAAATGAACTAAGCAGCACATTTACAAATTGCTTAAGTGTCGCGTGGTATAATTCCAGAGCATTTAAACCGCCCATGGCACATTTTCAGATCACTTAAATGGCCCGAGACACAGTTCCAGAACACTTAAGCGATCCGTGAGTGAGATCCTTTAGAGATCCCTTGAGTGACATGTGACGTAGTTTTAGAACATTCAAGTGGCCCCAGTGCGGTTCTACATCACTCAAGTTACCCGCGGCACATTCTCAGATTTGATCCACGGCATATAATTACGGATCACTTGAGTAATGCGTGGCACAGTTCCGGAGCACTTAAGCGACCCGGACACATTCCCAGATCACTTGGTTCCGGGAAACATTTAGAGATCACTGAAGTGGCTCTGGAGGGTACTTATCAATAGGGGAGGGGGGGGGAGTATTACTTTAACTGCCCACAAACTATCGAAAGGTTTTTCTCGTTTTTGGCGCACAGAGTAAGATGCAATTAAAAATATTTAATACTTTCATAATGTCATACTGTCATCAAAAGTCAGCAAATCGGAAACCCCCCATCGATGCTGAGGTAATACTTGAATAGCCCCTAATCACAAATCAATACCGAGATTGCTTGATAAGATATGCCAATCGACTTTAAAAAAGGGCCAAAATCCTCAATATAAATTCGATCGAAATGAAAATCTGGTGATCCTAGTAAACTTTTCAATTTTAATTTTTGTTGTATTAGTTTTCTATAAGTTGTAAGAATTTTAATCGTCTTAAAAAAAGTAATTTTGAAGGCAAGCCATTTCTTTCTTTTTCCTCTGTCCTCAAAATGGGAATCTTGAATAAGAACTAAACAAAATCTATCGAATTTTCCCGCTTATAATCCGCCGATGCAGACTTTGCTAGTTCGAGAAAAAAAGACACCATATAGTCCATAGTGACATATAACCCACATGAGGAAATTTCACTTATCAATATAAAATCTCTTCAGGAGGAGGGGGTTTGTTTAACACAGTTTTTTGTAGAGAAAATTTCAATTTTTGTACTCTTATCTCTACCCCATCTATAAATATTCAGAGAGAAGAGAAGAATCTTTATTTAATTTGGCGGAGGTATACAATTTCATTTTTGCACACAAAAGAAAATGAAATGAATTAAAAAATAAAAGTAAATAAGAAAAAAAAAATTAGCGGGACAGCATTTCGGGGAAAAAAACATACACTTAAGCGAAAACCCACAACGAATTATCATGCAAAAAATAATATAGTAATAATAAACCAAAAAAAAAACCGCATTTACATGAGACTTGGTTATTCAGAGCTACGAAATTGGTTTCAATTTTCAGACGGATCGGCATAGAGAAGACGATGTCTCAAACAATAGTTAAGAAAAAATAGATATGTTTGATTTTGGAGTTATTCAAAGTTAGTACTTGTTTGAAATTGGAAATGCCATTCCTGAGCAAGTAATTATCCCGAAAATGTCTGTAAGTTTGGGCACTCGAAAAATACATGCTCCCGAGTTTCACTTCTCTACGTAGATTACAGAAGCTGCATATTTCTCGATGCTGAACTATGAAATATTTATCTCTCAGTCTGATAGCTGGCAAACCGAAACGAAGCTGTATTAATACGCGCTTGAGATGTATTTCTGAGCCAACTATTAGTCTTCCAAACATGAGAATGTTTTTATTGATCTATAGCACACTGCGGAATAGCAAGTTTGTAAAAACTGAAGATCTCTTTATTCACCCTGAAAAGTAAACCGTCGTAGGACGTAGGGTATGTAATCTTTAATTTTACGGCAGGATCGAGGTTAAATTTTAAAAAACTCTACCCACTCTCGTCAAAAATGTCCCAAATTGTTGCTAGCCAATTGAATTTGGTATCGTAGTCATTTAGTAGCTTATTGTATAAGTTTTTTAGGCAAATTTTCGGGAATCTATTACTTTTCATGTTTAAAATTCGGAAATAGAACTTGAGCAGGAATTTTTTCATTATAACTGATACCTGGGGTTGCCCTAGTTCAGCGGTTCTCAACCTTTTTTGACTCGCGGAACCCTTTTTAGTAAAAAAATTCTATGGCGGAGCCCCATAGGCCAATTTTTAATTATTCATTAAAGCCACTTATTGATTTTTACTATTTAAAAATATTTAGTTTTTAATTTTTTTTTTACTGGTTTTTTTCCCCTCGAGCGGTCGCGGAGCCCCTGGGGAGTGCAGAAGGAGCCCCGGTTGAGAACCGCTGCCCTAGTTCAATACGGAAGAGATACCCGGAGATATATTCAGGCAGGGCAAACATTTTTCTAAAAAAATAGTGAAAAAATATGTTCAAAGCCATCTCAAAATTTTGATGCCCATATTGGGGCCCCGTAAAAAAGAACTGATTCCCTATCTATAAACATGTAAAAAATATGTTTTTATAAATAAATTTTTAACGTAATTATAACTAATCAAACCTCTCTCAGAAAAAAAAAGCTGTAGATTTAGACACGGGTGGTTTATCCACATTAAAGCCGCTTCAAAGTTAAAACTCTTTTCATGCACATTTGATCCACACTAAGAAATTCATTTCCGACGTTTTGTTTCTATTTCAACGTAATTTTTTTTAAACGTATAATCCACGGTTTATACGCAGCAGAACAATGTAGGTTAATTGGGATTTCCATGTTCGTCTTAGTTCAAGATTCATTAGCTATATAAACAGAGTAATAATATATATATATCTTTAGTTTATGACTATAAGACGCTGTATGGGTGGTGTCAGCTAGCTTGACAACCACGGACTGTGTTTAGTGCAGTTTTAATACATGAGCCCACCCGGGGATGGCCCTCGAGCCCCAAGTGCGGAAAGGGTCTCGTTAAAAGAAGATCTGATCAAACAGCATGTAACTGTTTTCGGCAATTGGTTGTAACTATTACGGCAATTTCGTATGTAAATTGGTTTGTAGGTATTTTTAGCCAGGTATGGGGGGGGGGGAGGAACCCAGAAAAATCACTTTGCCCGAGGGGTTGTGATGCTAGTAAACAGCCCGGACTGTGCTAACTTCCCTTCACCAGTCAGTTTGCAGGTAGCGGCCCAGGTACTTCCAGGCCTAAGATGCTCGCCTAAAGTACCAAAGGATGTTTTGTTGTTTTGCGAGTTCGACACCAGATTCGAAATCGTCAGAAACTTTCCCGACGCAGAGGTATAACAGAAACGGTGACATAATGACTACAGAAAAAGATTGCTACCGCAGGGAGTCGCCTGTTGAGAGGTAAGCACACCAACGCTTTGTCGAGATATGAGAAGGAAAAATGTTGAACGCTGCCGTTTGGAATCGGCAATAAACTGTACATTCCGGTCTAGTTAGCCCCAATGTGAGAAAATTACTATGGTGCTACAAAAATGATCAATAAGTGTTTGCACATTCAACCTTCCCTTTTTACCCCTCCCCTTTCCATAGAACTTCTGGAGGTTCGCTACTTTGCCTCCAGCTTCTGGTTTCACAGATCTGTACCCTCCAAACATGCTTACTATATCAGCCATAAGAAATAACAGACTGCTCGGGTGGGGGCGAATGTCCTCCTTCCGCTCTCCCACCTATGTCAATTATTTAACTTTTTAACTGAATCAGGAGGGATAGCTCCCTTTGCCCGCGTAGCTTGCCGCACGTTGTCGCTTCCAGTGGACGACTGGCGTGAGACAAGCTGCGAGAGATTACAGCGATGGAATAACTTCCGTGGTACTGCTCTGGCACTCTTCGGCTGTCCTAGCGAATTGCTGATAGGCAATAAACCCTGGACCGAGTTCTGTTTTCGAGTGAAATTAAGCTGCTCTACGAGGTGAGGCAGGTGTTTTTGCTCGACCACACCAATCAAGTTGCAGCTCTGAAGCAAGTCTTGCGTACGAGTTCAGTATTTATCCGAATTAACCGGGGAATGACAAAAAAGACGAAAATAATAATTTCTTTTCTAGTTGAGATTAGGAAGCCCCGCTACTGAGAGTTAAAGCTTTTCATGGCTTACTGCCGCTTCTTTGGTGAATCTGGGCCCTACTGTTAAACGATAATTTTGTACGATAATTTTGTACGATAATTTTGTACTTATATGAATACTCACCACATTTTCAACCATCCCCCTCCTGGCTTGGCGCAAGCGTTTAGTGTAGCCGAAAACGTCATATACGTAATCATCTTCTGCCAGCTCTAGGTTCGCATCTATGCAGAGGTAAGACCCGGTGCGTCCACATCCATCACTGCACAATGAAAATTTAAACCATCACTCGAATGTTAAAATTATGAATCTCTCTAGAAAGACACTTTACTCCAATGCAAATATGTCGATAAGAATTGTTGTCCGAAGATGATGTCACTCTCCGCTACCCATACGAAGATTTCAACAGCTTGCTGATTCGAAGATGTTCAAGAAAATTCATAACTGTCTCTGTGGGAAGTCAAACCCAGGTTTATTCATTATGAGAAATATTTTGTTTGAGAAATTATGAAAATGTGATTGAGCTTTCATAAAACTTCAAAAAAAAAAAATGCTCTTATTCTAAATTTTTTTTCAATTTTATGCATTCATATGCATGAATACTAAAAAGGTCAAAATATGCAAATGCATGCATGTATTTACATTAAATCGAGGCTCTAGTTATAGCTATACTATAAGCTACTAGCTATACTGTTTTTTCAAACACAAAAATTGCTTATAAAGCTTAGCACATGGTCAATTATTTCCCAATTTTGCCAAAATAGTAATTGAAGACAAATTGGAACAAATGTTTCATTTGTGAAATTAAAAATCTGAATATACATGATCGAATAATTTGCAGAATAAACTAATTTTTGAGGCATTACATGCAGATAAACAATGAATATGTTTATGAAGGATGAAAGGAAATCCAATGCCCAATGTAAAAATTCAGTGACTAAATTGCTCGTGTTTTGCCATATTACTTCCGGCATGTAGAAATGTGCGAGTTTTCCGGGTTTTTCCTATTCTACTGATGCGGCTTATACACCGGCGTGATGGATTGGATAAAAACTTGAATTTCAGGTTGTTTTAACCAATACGTAATGACGGGGACTCGCAGAATCAGGAAACCAGCGTGCACTATGTTCGCACCCTGATGCGGCCACCACACTGAAGGTTACCATTATGTTCGCCCTTGAGCAGAAAGAAGTTGGCTACCTCTGCTTCATGGTGACGCCTTTTCCTATACACTTCAATGGCAACCCTGCGACCCGAAACAATTTTTTATCTCATCATTTTTTCCATCCCTTCGGTTTGACGAGTGAAAAAATGTACAGCATAAAGTACTGCAGTCGATAATCTGCTTGCACTGTGTCAACAGATGGCCTCCGCTCGTGACGTTACTGAAGGTCATTGCACTTATAGCCATTGAATATACTACAAAAAAGGGTAAAGATGGCGCATGCGTCAGCCTGCTATATCCAATGTCTATAGGTGAGATGACCGTTTTCATTGACATCACGAGCTTCGCGCGGAGGCCTTCTGCTATAGATGGTGTTGACTGTGTACATAACAGAAGGCATCCGCGCGAAGCTCGTGATGTCAGTGAAGAAGGTCATCTCACCTATAGCCATTGGATACAGCAGGCCGACGCATGCGCCATCTTTATCATTTTATGGAGTATATCCAATACTGCTCTAAGGTCATCAAATCTTGACTATGATTCTCTTATACCATGAGTGAATGGCCATTATGAAAATTATCAATTACTCGATACTCAATACCTTTTTAAGCATTAAAAGTTTAAAGCGAATCCGATGGATGTTTTTCGTGTTATTAAAAAAAAATAATGTTTACTTTTGACTTTAATGAAACAAAAAAAATTTTTTGTCAACTTTTAGTTGACTTTTATTGAAATTTTCTATTCCACTTATAGATGGCGACACGTAATAAATTAAACTTATTTTTTTTTCTTAAAACTCATCGACACGTTTCCATTGCCAACCAAACAAGTAAATAGTTGTCAATATATAATATATATGGTGTATATAATGTCAAATAATTCATGATTTTTAGACATAATTCACTTGATATGAAGCGCACTCTTGGTGAAGACTTGATGGATTACCTGCAGTGAACGACGACAGGTCCTGTCGTGGGATACCGCATCATGTACACCCTGACCCTACGTCGGAATTCGAGCAATGCACTCGGGAAGGGACAAGTGTGCGATGGCCAGTTCGTGTAATGCAGCTGGACGACTTCTCGCTCCTCTTCGCCTTCCTAAATACGAAACACTTGTCGATTATATAAGTAGCGTTCACAGTAGGGTGCATGGCTAACTCCTCGCACCGCAAATTACTGGAGAACCGTTGATCCTTCAGGCAGACTTCCAATCAGAAAAAGTGTCCAAATAAAACGGTAAAGACGTCAGATATGCCATTCGAATAGCAAAGGGGTTGTATAGTTATTCAAATTTAAAAAAAGAAAAGAAAATTAACTTTTATTTCTACGCCATGTCCTAAAAAACCCAGTTAGAAAGTTGTTGCTTTGTCTCTTCCGAGGCGAATAAAAAAAAAAAAATTTCCAATATTCGCTGAAATATTTGAATTAAAAAACCGGAGAAAACTTTGGGAAAGAACAGCAAAAACAAACGGACAAGCTCATTATGCTGTTCTTTCCCAACGTTCCTCTCAAGTTTTTGAGTACAAATATTGCACTTAGAAACGAGGAATTTTTTTTTTTTTTTTGTTGGCCTCAGAAGAGATACAGCAACAATTTCCTAATTGAGTTTTTGAGCAAAGGGTGTCCGAATTAAAAAAAAATCAAATTTCAGTAACAATACAACCCTTTGCTACATGAGGAATGACGTATCTGAGGACTAAATCGTATTTGGATACGATTTCTAGTTGAAGGATTGAAGAGTTGAAGGCCTCTGGGATCAACAGTTCGCTAGTAATTTGCGGTGCGAGGAGTTAGCTATGCATTCTGCATGTAATTCCGGCAGTTAAACTGAAAATATAAAACAGTTAAACTTTCGTGATTTCAATAGAATATGATGCCTCCGTTTAACTCCTTCGAATTTATGTGATATGAATCAGTTTTGAATGAAGGATACATCTATGTTAAATCACTGTTGCATCAAAAAAAAACCAAAAAAAAAAAAAAAGAATCTCACTGGTTCTAGACGAGGAGGGGCCCAGCACCATTCTAGTATATAGAGCGTAGCGTCTACGTCGTAGACCATAGTTCCACAAACCTTTTTGTTTTATCGCCCCCTTCTTCGCAATTTTTTTTCTCTCATCTCCCCCCCCCCTCCTCCCAATTCAAGAGGATACTAAGTTATATGCGTAGTTTCTATCGCTCCTTTGGACCCATTCCATCGTGGGACGATGGAACACTTATGGTGGGCGTATTGCCCACTTTGGAAAACACGATCGGCCAGACAGAGGGAAAAACGACAGCTCCTTGCTGAGGATTCCGACTCTGGCTAGCACAAGTTCTGCGGAATCGTTCATTGATTACTGTCAAAGGGTTCCTCAATGGTATCCCTTCCAAGCCCTCCTCCAAATATTTTGTACACTATCTTAATTTTTTCATTTGTCGATTCGTCTACACGTCACGATGATTCATGTCATTTTCTAAATGTTCTTGATTTTATGTATTTTATCTGTGTATATTTATACTATTTGTAAATTGAGATAAATTAATACATTTTTTCCACCACGTCCGCACCCTCCAAGGAAATGTGCTTAAATTGCGCAAGTGACAGAGCCTGGCCGTGTTCTGTAAGTAAGTCTGCGCTCTCATAGTGAACGAAGCGGTGCGAGTTACAAGAATTGCGACGGGGAAGAAAAAAAAATTCATAGGGTGAAGGAAGAGGATGGAGAAAATGACCGGAGGGGTTCTGAAATGTGAAGGTATGATGATCCCTCCACAGAAGAAGGAAAGAAAAAAGGTAGAAACGGACCAATCAGCAGGTAGCAAAAATCAGCAGATCGAGTTGAAAACAAACAGGTTTGTTCAAGTTGCGCATCTCGTTGAGTGGCCTCTTTCTCTCCTTTGCCGAGTGTATGTGCGGTGTCGAACAAAACGATACAATAATTTTTTCCTCTCTAGTCTCTATTATATACTCTCGTACTTCCGTGCGCCTCCTCAGTAAGGTTGGTCATTATTACACACGTTGATGTCACTTACATGCCAGACCAAAGAAATCAAAAAGTTTTACTAGTTCCTTTACAGTAGTGGTTCCCTTACCTAATTCATGATTCATCTGTGGCTTTCCAAAATAGTTTAGCAGATATTTTCAGTAAGAAAAGAACCACTTCTCAAAGCATAAAAAATGGGGACACAAATAAATACCTCCGGCTCGTCGTGACGCCCACTTTGGGAAACACTGCTTTACATGATGGCATCTGGTAATGACAAGTGTAAACATCTCTTTTTTGCCACTCAAAGATACAGTCGGGCCCGCTTAAAGATATATTAGCAGTTCAAGCACTAAATATCCAATTAAGCGGGGAATTCGATTATGCGAGGAACAGTACACACAACTCCTGTTTCAAACCATTAATATAGTTTTTAAAATGTCTTATATAGTTTTCAGTGTGTCTTAAACATCAAATTGTTCCTTTGCTGCTATTTGTGTGTCTAACCACCCTTTTGAAACAGAAAAATTTCGGACAGTTTTAAAATCTTTGGTGATTTCTTCTGCTTTTTTTATCTAATCATAGCAATGGCGCCGTTGATCAACACATTTTTGGCTCCTTCAGTTGAGGCTTGAAACAGTTGCAATTCAAATTAGTCAACGCCACCGAAATTAGATTTTTTTTTTTGAAAGCTTCTCAAGAGCTCTACGATCAAGATTCCTTTCTTTCTTTTGCCAATCGTCTTCAATTTTTTCTTAATGTCCGACAACTGAGCTTGAGAAATTTCATACCCTTTGGAAATTGCAGAGTTTGAGTTTCTTTGTTGCATCCAAACTTTTAATTTGTTGCACAAACTCAAATACCTTTCTTTTTTTTGGCGTTAAGTTTTTTTTTAATTTCAAGGTATTGCATGAAACCATGACTTTTGTGCAGATTTTTTTCCTGAGATTTTTATTTTTAACGAAAAAGTTAGCACTCTCTATTGGCTTAACATAGAAAAAATTGACTATATGGTCCACGCCACTTGATGTGATCATATCGGAACTCAGGGTTTCTGATAACAATAGCCAATTGGTAACTATATCCGAAGAAAATTCCGTTTCCAAGCACGGTGACCAAACGTCCCGTTTATTCGATTGGGACGTATGGTAAGTGGGTTTTGGTAAAACTTGGCAACTGTTTTCTTTCTTACATAAGTGGTTGCGAAATGTTAAATCGTTCCATTTTTTTAAACTCACATTCTAATGTGAGGCATTAGAATGGAAATGTCTAATGTGTGCATCACGAATTACGATATTTTTTTTAATGTACAATGTGTTTCATAGATCCCTTGAGAAAGTCTCTCGGAAAAAGAAATTTGAATATAGTCAACTGAAAGAAACTGATCAAGAACTGAAGAAAAGAACTTTTGTTTCCTTCATACATTTTTCTTTCACTATAGGAAAGTCATTGTAAAAGTAAAGCTCAACGTTCAGGTTTTTTCATGAGTCTTAAATGGTAACATATTTGTAATAATTCCAAATGTTTCACATTATAAAAAAATATTATGTATATAGTGGTTATATATAGCATTTATAGTTGTCGTGGAAATCGCAATGTTCTATTAAGCGGGCAAAATTTTCCGGAATTGCTTGATAAAGCAATAATGCCGAAAATTTGCTGTGTAGAACAGAACAATACAATTGTTTTCATCGCTAGTCTTTATTATACACTCAAGTACATGTTGGTCGCCCACACTCTGTGCGCAGTGGCGGATCATGATTTTGGGAGGCCCCAGGCGCAACCTGATCTGGAGGCCCCCCTATCAGGGACGGATTAAAGGTAGGGGCTGTCCCCCCCCCCCCCCCCCCCGAGATCAGAAAAATTAAATGGAAAGAAAAATGTTTTCTACGTTTTTGACTGAATAACAAACCAAGAAAATAAATTTGCTTAAAAAAAGGGGAAAATTCAGAATTTTTTCCAAAAGAAATCAGAACCGTCCTGAAAAATTGAACACATGGTCACAACCACCGCCCCCACCCACAAATTTGCGTTTATCCACCACTGCACCCTTTTGGCCCTAATAAGAACGAGATGGTTCACTAAAATGAACAATATTATGAAAAATCATAACTTTTTTTTTATTTTTGCATCACCAAAACCATAAACACAAAAATAAGATAAGGAAATATAATGATATTCTCTGGTACTAGATGAAAAATAATCACACTCCCATTAAAAAAAAAAAAAATCACAGTAAAATTCTGCATCATATTTTTAGTAATCTAAGATGTCCGTCCTGGTGCCTTCCTTCAGCCACACGGCAAAAATGGAGATCCGTCATAGTTTTAATAATTTAATATTACTGATTAATAAAGATTTGATAATATCTCAAATATAATATATTTGATTTGATATAAAGATACTGATAATATTTAATAGAAAAACATTTCTTCAATAGAGGGAATAGAGGGAAGAAATTATATCGGAGTAAATATAAGAATTGTATTTTTAATGGAAGAAATTATTTCAGAATGAATTAAAATTATTGTCAATGAAAGAAATTATTAAAAAAATTTTTTTTAGAAATTATTATTTTTATTTGTTTATTCTATTTTATTTTTACTATTATTATATTGATTATTATTATTTTCTCTTTCAGCCACCTCGTTGGGCACTCTGCCTGTTGTGGCCTTTGCCTTTGCATTATTTGTATTCAGAGTGAATAAAAATCTTCTATATTATGCCCCCCCCCCGTTTCGTTTAATAACGAAAAATGCCACTGTATAACATTGTGGCCCGCGTACTTTATAAAATGTTTCAATATGGCCTGCTATGCCTCAAAGGTTGAAGACCCCTGCAGTAGACTCTCGCTAATCCGGTACGTATTACACCACGGTGTGCCAGATTTTACCAAAATTGCTGGATTAACTTTGAAGAAACCCATTGAAATAATATATGAAATTTCGTGCAAAGACATAGTCAGGACTTGATCAGCAATTAAGAAATATTAGAACGTGTTAAGGGGGTTAGGGCATCAGGAGAAAAGTGACACCACACCACCTAAATATCCTGGACTACTGGACGTGCTGGATTAGAGCACGACCGAATTCTCGAGAGACTACTGTAGTTGAATTGAAATGCTCAAATAAAAATTTATCAGATAATTTATATATTTTTAGTTTTGCTTACCGTTATTTTTGGAGATTCTGCAATCTAAATCCTAAAGGAAATCTTGAGGATCGGCATGAAAATTTTTTTCATTACAATAACACACATTACAATTACATTAACAATAAACACTTTTCGGTCTGACACAAAGATGTTGTCTACCCAAGCCTCCTTGACCAATCCAAAAATGTAGCTCTTTTTTTTAGAAAGAAGGAAAAGAAACCCCCTTGATTTTTTTCAGCCGGGGAGGGAGTGTTAAAAGAGCAACAGAAAAATCACGTGATTCAGAATGCATGTCATTCAGCATTCATTTCAAACCCCACTTTTCTTTTGTCATATGGTCGTATGGTTCCAGTCATAGATTGCAAATGTATATGTTGTTTGAACCAGCTTATAGTATTTCATTCAAACAAGTGGGAGACAAAATCACAATAAGAGCTCTACTACATTCATTTTAATTAGTACGACTGTCTCTTCCTGTCGATGTCGCCGCTTGCCGATAGCCATCTTGTCATCCATTATACTGTATACAAAAGCTTACACCAAAGCTGTCGTATTATCGGCGCCCATGAAAGCATTTAATACTGTGGAATGAGACATCTGTTTATGCCTTCACTACAATTTTCATTTCGGACAGACATTAGGACCTGCTGTTCTCATCCCTCCTCCTGCTTGTGCCCTTAGGGAAATACTGTTTGAAAATGACCCTCCCTGAATGATCGCTTTACAATGTCTCTTCTTTCTTTGTCGGGGAAGAACTGGCCCTTGAGAGCTGCGTCTTGTAAATTGTTCTTTTCTTTCAGTTCCCGTTTTTCTTCCATAACTCATACGTACAGTATACAAAAAATAACAAAAATAAAAAATAAAAAAAAATTGCGGTTGAAAAAAAAAGGGAGAGCAGATACTGTACTTAGTTCAAGAGATTTGTTGATGCGCATGTAAATTCATATGTAGGATGAAGCACACAACTATTTGGAGGCCCCCCGCTCTGCCGAGGCCCCAGGCGCGCGCCTCATGCGCCTGTGCGGTAATCCGCCACTGTCTGTGCGCAGGCTAAGGCCGAACACATACTATTACTAAACCAGCCATGCACCTCGTCCATATTCCTCTACAGAACTTCTAACGAAGTGTGCCCCCACGAACCCATGTGTGCTGACAAATTGTTCCAAAATTGTAACGTAACGTTCAGTAGTAATCGTTTCTCGCACGAAGAAGGGGCCGATAATGCCTCTGGCGCATACCGCAGTCTATGCAGTTACTTTAGGCGAATGCAGTGGTTTCTCTTCACACAAATGAGGATTTTCGGAACCCCAAAATCTCCAGTTTTGTTTTTTTTTTAAATTTTAAAAAATTAAAAAAAAAACTAAATTTTCGAAATTTCTGTACAAAATTGTTACAGTTTTGCTAATAAACGTACCGTTTACCGCATAATTCTATTGATCTTTGTTGTAGAGATATTTAATTTTGAAAAAAGGGCTTATTCGCTGATCACCCTGTACATACATAGTATTTTTGGCCTTGCGATCATTTCCAGCATTTCACCACAATAAATCCATGAAGAATTAGATCATTCCACTCATTTTTTCCTTTGCAACGACGCTGTCAAGAAGCCTTTGTAGTGCCTACATGATGGCTGCTATGAAATGATCGCAAGGCACAATAACACTATACTATCAAAATCAGATTCAAACGAAGACACGTATGTGCGAACATTTGTGTGGGTGACACCAGCACACATTGAACCAGACTGTCAAAACAGCAAACTCAATGTGACTCGTAACGGCAGGGCAAGTCGTTCTCCAAACCGCCTCATTTTATAATGGCATGTATAATTTCATCTTATATATATAGATATTCTAAATAATTAGTTCGTGCGACCAGCACTGGGTATGAATAAAATTCTCGTTGTTTAGTTTCATGTTATTTTGTGAAACTAAACCAATATGGTGGTAGAAGAACATGTTACCACTGCGCCACTCGCACCCCTGGCAATTTACTACCGAGGGAGTTGTGTCGGAAGTGTGTACCTAATTGTCTGTGTACGCATCTAGTGTTGTGTCTGATTTTTCAGTGCTACCATCTGTATTTCAACCGTGAGTGAGGAGTAATGGTTGAATATGTGTACGTTGATTCGATTCAGACATCTGAAAAAGCGCCATCTGAACGGACAGTGGAAGTATAAGCGATACTTACTTTCCTGAGTCTGAGCGTCCTGATGAAGAAGTTCGCGAGCTGCTCCTCGGTCAACAGCGTTAATTCCAAGTCTCCGTATTTCTCCGGGTGGTCCAAATCAACTGGCCAGTACTGTACACACATCACCTGTTTTCGAAAACAAAGCCGCATATTTCAGTTCTAAGAAATATCTAGAGTTGACTTTGAACATGGAAAAAAAAAAACGTCATGATTAATTACCCTGATGAAATCGAAGACTTTGGTCAACATGACGATGACGTAAGACTCGTTTTCCCACACCATCCTCCAGAAATCTGCGATTGTGAACTCGTTGGGCCCTGGGTTCGAGACAAACAGGCATCGATTCATGTATATGTACTTGCCAAATAATGTATGAATACGTACATAAGTTGAAACATGTTGATGAGAGACCTACCTTGAGCAGCGATGTAGGCATTCGGCTTCAAAATACTCTGCAAAAATGAAAATAGAATTATAGAACTCATGAAAATGTGTAAATTCCGGAAAAATACCAAGCAAAGAAATTTTCCGAAACGTTTCAATATCAAGTAGATAGATGACGCTGCAATTAACCTCGTGACCCAGCTGTGAGAACCGAAGATTTGCCACAGCATTGCCATTTCTACAGCATCGCAAAAGTAAATTTTCTTCACAATGTCACAATCGCACTTACAATGGCCTCTCCGCACACTAAACACTTTCACTTCTGAGCCCTGGCAGAGAGATGGACAGCTAACTCGATCAAGGGGATCCTGTACAAGCTGAACCTGACGAAGAGATTAACAGAGATGATCACCTTCCTCGGGAACGATTGTAACACTACAAATGTACTGTACCATATTTTGAACTGGACACGCTCTTCATCATGTCTCATGTACCCCTTGCTAAGGGATCATGTACAGATAATTTTTCTTTCATTTAGTCATGACTTCCCCCGCCCCGGGGCACTGAGCTTAAATAGCGTGAGCGAAAGAACCTGGTCGTGCTCTGTTCGAACTGTAACTGCACTTAACAATGTCAGTTGTAATCAATGCCTGTGGTATTGAAAGGATAATCCTGAACCACACGTTCTTTTTTGGTAAACTTCCCATAAATTGACTTTGCAGTACAGGTTTGTTTTTGAAGCAAATAAGACGTTTCATGTACTGACTTCCTACAAAGATTTCTACCATTGATAGTCCAAAATTTTTGTCTCACCTGATATAATAACGACTGTGCACCAATAGTATCTTAATAGTATCCAATGATAGTATCTTAATATGATCATGGTGAGAGAATAATTAGATATCAATAACATGGGGAATTTAATGCTGGCATTTAGATCGGAATTGTGAAGTCACCGACCACATACGCACAACTCTCAAAATACCGCCATCATCCAAGAAACAGTTAGTTTAAGGAAACTAACTTGGAATTACCCTGTGAGATGTGCTTCCTAAAGACACGAATGGCAGAAGTTGAAGCGAAGAGAACCCTCCTTGTTCTTTAAAATGGAATCGCCGAAATATCGGGACACCTGCCTTTGAGGGACAAAGGAGGACAGAAGAGAGACCTTGGACGATCAGTGGGTCTCGGGAGCTGCCTATGTGCAGACGTGAATGTGAGGCGTGTAGTTTGTAAAATGATGGAGACCATTTGCGTTATTGAGTGATCAAATAAAGATCATGCAAAGTGGCAGATACGTGTGATGTTGATTATGTGAAAAGTTTTATTATTGTGAAAAAAAAAAGGGAATTGAAGTTCACCCACCAATAAAGGTGAACCCAACAGTGGTCGCAGCGGTGCCTTTCGGAAGAAACTGGTGATGTGTATGTGATGAGCCCGATACATCGGTAGCGAGTGAGAGAAACAAACGTATACATCGAGGCGACGCCGGCAAGAAGAGAACCCAAACAACGAAAAGGAAACGATAGTCTCCTGGTACAAACGATAAGTTCGGTGGCGTGAGTAATTTTTTTTCTCTCTCTCTCTCTCGGCGGTAAATATATGGAGTTCAGACAGTTTTGGTTTGAAGATTTTATTTTTTTGTGTTTGTTGCCAGTGTAACCGCAAATCGTGATCAGTGTGTTTCTTGTATTTTTACTGTCTTTTTGGTTGGTTTTTTTTTCCTTTGCCTTTCGAAAAAAAAAAGAAGAAAAATGCGTGGGTGAGATCATTCGTTGCATGAAACTTTTTAATTTTTTCAACAAATTCGGTAGATAGTAGGAATCCGATAGTGTTTTTGAATTTCGGTTCATTGAGTGACAGGAAAATGACTTTTCTGATGAAATACCGCAAAGAGGAACTGAAGATACTGGCCATTGAGCTTGGTGAGGCAGTGGCACCTGATATCAAGGTAATGGAATTGAAAGATATCATTTTGGGTAATAAGGCATACGATGAGGAAATAGTTAGAGAACTATTAATTACTATAAGGCGCGAAAGAGTAGAGAAGGAGGAGATTCAGAGAGAGATTTATCAAAGAGAAAGAGAACTCCAATTTCGATTAGAAAGCGAGGAGCGTTTAGCCCTAGAAAAAATGCGTATTGGCATGGAAAATCAAAGTGGCTCAAACGAGTCTGGAAGTAAGGTTAAGACTTTAGATTATTTCGTGAAGGTAGTAAAGATGTTGACAGTCAAAGTCCCGTCTGAACCTGAGGGTTGGAGCTATTTTTTCACCAGTCTTGAGAAAGCTTTCGAGAGTGAAAATGTACCTGAGGCGGCAAGGGCAAAAATTTTGATTTGCATGCTGGGGGAGAGAGCTGCTAATCTATTGACATGTTTGAGCAGTGACAAATATGATGATTATAAGGAGTTGAAATTAATTGTGTTGAGGGAGTATCAGCCCTCCCCGCAGACATGTCTCGAAAACTTCCAAAAAGCGAGTCGGAACGAGGAAGAGACGTTCATGCAGTTTGCCACAAGGCTTACGTCGCAATGGGAACAATATATCAGGATGAGAGGAGCCACGGATTTCGAAAGTGTGAACTCATTGGTTGTAGCCGATAAATTATTCCAGACACTGGACCGGGAGACAGCGTACCACATTGGAATCCGACAAAACGGGGAGTGGTTTAAACCTAGGGACCTTGGGAGAGAATGTGATATTTTTTTCGCATCGAGGGGAAGAGAAATGACTTCGAGTCCGAGGGAAAAACGTCGAGGCAGTTGGAGTGACAGAGTTCATGGGCAGTTTCACGATAGACGGACAGAGAACAAACTCTTCGATGGGAGCAGTAAAGGAGCACAATACAGGGAGAGTTGGAGAAAACCCACTTGTTTTGAATGTAATTCAAAATTTCATTTCAGACGTAACTGTCCCATTCTGGAGAAGCGAAAATTTACTGAATTTGAAGGTGAAAAAAAAGCTAACATAAACCATACCCGAACTTTGGGAGAAGAGACAGACGAACACGAAAGGGTGGAGGTGGCAAAAGTCCGATCTTTTGGGGAAACAACTTCGGGAAAGTCTGTTCGAGAACATCTTAGCAAATTAGAAAGAATTCCAATAAGTGTAAACGGGAAACTAGTTTATGCTCTCGTAGATTCTGGTAGCGAGATTACCGTAGTAAGACAGGATGTACTTCCTGAAATCCAAACAGAAGGGAGGCCGACTATTTTTTTAAAAGGTATTTTCGGACCTGCGGTAAAATGCCCACTTTTAAGCATTCCTTTAGGAATGGCGGTTGGGGATAGATCAAACGTGATACACCAGGAGGTATTGTGTGCGATAGCCAAGAATTTGGTGGAAGACGTTTTGTTGCCACCAGACGTAAGAAATATGCTGTGTGTGGAAGAGGGGAATTCGCTCGACACTCGAAAAATAGAAACAGAGGAGATTAACTCCAAGGCAGGGATGATGGAACCCAAGAAAATGTCCGAGAATGATCAAGAAGGCAAGAGTTACGAGTTTTCCGAGGAAATTGATAATGAAGGGATGGATCAAGAAAGAAGCAATTTAGATGAAAAGGATAAAATGCTGTCATCGACAGATCAGTTCCTTCGGGAACAAAATTTGTGTTCGGATTTACGTGGAGCATGGGATAACGCGAAAATTGGGAAAGCAAACTACTTTGTTGCTGGGGAACTTTTATGGCATCGAGATAAGATTCTGGGAGAAACTGTGATGCAGCTAGTTCTGCCCAAGAGCAGAAGAGATGAAGTATTGAAACTAGCGCATTCCTCGGTATTTGCAGGACACATGGGAAAAAGAAAAACAATCGAAAGAATACGGTACTCTTTCTTCTGGGACACTCTGAAGAAGGATGCCGAAAGGTACTGTGAGCTGTGTGAAGAATGTCAATTGACTAAACGAGTATTAACGAGGGAAAGAGCCCCAATAACTCCCGTAACAAGACCAGAATTGCCTTTCCAGGTGGTCAATGTTGACATAATCGGTCCAATAACCCCTAGTAGTTCTAAGGGGCATAAATACATTTTATGTCTGGTCGATCAACATACCAGGTGGGCGGAGGCTTTGCCACTCACTGGCATCTCTGCAAAAAGCACTTGTGAGGCATTATTAAGCATCTTTGCTAGAACGGGCATACCTAATGTCATAGCATCAGACAATGGTACCAACTTCAATGCGGAGTTGACTAAAGAATTCGAGAGAAGAATTGGAGCGTGCCCGAGATTTTCAACTCCTGGATACCCCCAATCAAATGGATTGGTTGAAAGATTCAATCAAACGTTGAAAAGGATGTTGAACCACATTATACACGCCGAAGGTAGGAAATGGCATCTGCAACTGCCATATGCTTTGTGGGCGTATCGGGAAATTCCTAATAATACTACGGGAGTCGCACCATTTCAACTTCTATATGGCAGACCTCCACAAGGCCCATTATGCATTTTGAAAAATACATGGACAGGCAAATATGACGGGTTGCAATTGAACACGAAACCGATATCGTTGTACCTACATGATATGAAATGTCGGTTGGAAAGAGCAGCGGAACAAGCAAATCTTACTGCTCAAGTACAACAAGATAGAATGGCGAAATATTATAATCTGAGGTCTTCGGTTAGATCATTCAAACAGGGGGACAAAGTCATAGTGTTAATACCAGACTCTAACAGCAAAATCTACGCTAGGTGGCAAGGTCCGGGTTTTATCAAGGAACAAAGGGGCCAGCACTCATTTCTAATTGAGATGGGGGATGGCAGTGTAAAACATGTACATGAAAACAAAATCAGGAAATTCTCCTCATATGTAAATTCGGCCAGTATTATTTTCGAAGGGGATGAAGATTTTGGAAGAGTGGAGACATGCCCCACCCAAACTTCAAAGGCCACTGATTTTTTTAAAGGGCTAAATGATCTTAATATAGATTCACTTAATAAACGGCAATCAGCTGATTTAAAAAATCTCATTTTTAAGCATAGGATCTTGTTCACGAGACCAGTTCAACCAGCTAAGGTTGGCGAACACACGATTGAATTGGTACCCAATGCCACACGGAAAAAACCTCATTGTTACAAAATGCCAATGGCATATCGCGCAGAGGTCGATAAACAAATTCAAGAGTTGTTAGACTGGAATCTTATTGAGATATCTGAGGCAGAAATTGTATACCCTGTAGTATGTGTTGCAAAGAAAGACTCCTCCATTCGTATGTGTATTGACTATCGAGCACTGAATTCAGTGACTAAGGTCCCCGTCTTTCCGATGAAAGACATTCAAGAACTAATGTACGTGGCAGGAGGGGCGTGTTGGCTTACCAGCTTAGATTTATTGAAAGGATATTGGCAAATCAAAATGGACGAAAACTGTCGACATCTTACGGCTTTCGCGACTCACAATGGCGTATACCAATGGAAGACCATGCCGTTCGGGTTGGTCGGGGCCAGTGGTACGTTTCGAAAACAAATGAATCGGGTTCTCAGGGAACATCATGAATATGCTCAGGCTTACATAGACGATATAATAATATTTTCTAAAACCTGGGAGGAACACCTTATGCATATATCTGCAGTGCTGAGAGAACTAGATAACTACGGTTTTTCCATACGTATGCAAAAATGTAACTTCGCAGCGAAAGAGATAAAATACTTGGGACATAGAATCGGGAACGGAAGACATGGGCCAGACGAGGAAAAGGTGTTGGCTATCAAAAACCTGAAGGCACCTGTTGATAAAAAACAAGTGCGCTCGGTGTTGGGGTTAATGGGGTTTTATCGTTCATATATTCCAAACTACGCGGCCCTGTCAGCGCCTTTGACTGACCTCACCAAGAAGGGATCTCCAAATAAAGTTTGTTGGGGAAAGATAGAGGAGGAATCTTTCCAGAAGTTAAAGGATGCATTATGCCGTGTAACTTATCTAGCTACACCACAGTTCAACAAAAATTTTCAGGTACATGCAGATGCATCATGCGTTGCGGTAGGAGGATGTCTCACACAGATGGATGCCGAGGGCCAGTACAAACCGATCGCTTTCGTGAGTCAAAAACTTAATGATACTCAGAGGAAATGGGCCACCATAGAAAAGGAAGCGTGGGCCATTCTTTTTGTTTTGAAGAAATTTGAAAAATGGGTAATCGGGACGAAAATCGAAATAATAACTGACCACAATCCACTGACTTATTTGCAAGATACAACACCCAAAAGCCCAAAATTGATGCGCTGGGCTCTGGCACTGCAAAGATGGAATTTTCAGATTGTACATAAAGCTGGTGCGTTAAATCAGGTACCAGATGCATTATCACGATTGTAGTATTTTTTTTTGTAATGTATGTGCGTATCTCGTATTCGGATATTAAATCTGAAGGATGTATTCTATATATATATTTTTTGATATTGCTATGTACATTTCGTACACGTGAGTTAATCATAGTATTGTACCCGGAACTTTCAAACAGACAGGAAACAGAATATATATATTTCATATATGTGAGTATTGTTGTGTATGTATGCAAATACATGGATATGTATATTTATGCATATATGGTCATGTCTATTGCAGAACGTATTTTGGCTTAAATTTTAATTCTTGTTTTTTTTTAGTTTTTTTTTTGAACATGTATGTAAGTCTGAATTCCATGTGTGAATTTTTGTAAAGAGAGGGAAAGATTTATTAGAAACTCATGCTTATTGTGTTTTTAAGAGAAAACCAGCCTCTGCTAGGCAAGTTTCTCTCTTGGTGGGGGCGTGTGAGATGTGCTTCCTAAAGACACGAATGGCAGAAGTTGAAGCGAAGAGAACCCTCCTTGTTCTTTAAAATGGAATCGCCGAAATATCGGGACACCTGCCTTTGAGGGACAAAGGAGGACAGAAGAGAGACCTTGGACGATCAGTGGGTCTCGGGAGCTGCCTATGTGCAGACGTGAATGTGAGGCGTGTAGTTTGTAAAATGATGGAGACCATTTGCGTTATTGAGTGATCAAATAAAGATCATGCAAAGTGGCAGATACGTGTGATGTTGATTATGTGAAAAGTTTTATTATTGTGAAAAAAAAAAGGGAATTGAAGTTCACCCACCAATAAAGGTGAACCCAACATACCCTTTAGAGCCTCTCCCCTTTGAAGCCTTCCAATCTCTGCCTTGAACTCAAACCCTTAAATAGTTTTATTAGGAGATTTTCAGTAAATGGTGTTTTCTGCCTAATTAAGTTACCTGCTCTTTTTTCACAATATCTGAAATTATAGGCAAATCTTAGTACAAAACTCAATATATGTAATATTGTGAAGTAACTACTTTTAATTTTTAAGATATATTCAATCAGAGAACGCTTTGTAGTTAGAGTCAAAGACAAGTTAGTGTCATAAAAATTACTGTTCGAATCTTTTTCGAGTTCTCTGGAGTAGGTTACTCACTCTCAAACAGTTCGGTAACCACAGGTGGTGAGTCCTCATAAGCAAGTCTCCCATCAAGAACCTCGGTCCGGTCACGACTGCGCACCAATATGAAAATGACAGATGGTGATCTGTCACTGTTCAAAAGAGCGTCAACACTGATTACGTCCATAGTGAACAGCTTCTCGCTACTCGCTTTATCGCGGCTGAAAAAAGATCGCGAAAACTCATTGGGGCGGCCATAGTGCGCCCGCCTACCTGCTTTTAACGGCTCAAACTGCTTTTACCCGCTTTAACCGGAATGAATTATTATTTCTTTTTCTCGCTTGACCGGCTCACCGCTTGCAGTTCAAAACGGATACTTTCCTCTAAAACTTGAGTAGTTCGTTTTATAGTGGAATAGTAAATCAACGGGGTTTTTGCAACGACAATTATCGTTATTACTAATCGTTGATTAATTATGACATAATAAAAGCGAAACCGTTAATCATTAAGTAATTAAGGAAAATTAACAATTACACTGAATCCAATTGGAGTTTTTGTGACGATTAATTATTGTTAATACTAATCGTTAACTAGTTATGGCATAATATAAGCGAAATCGGTTATTAATTAAGGATCATTAACGATTATACTGAATCCAACGGAGTTTTTATGACGCCTAATTATTGTTAATACTAATCGTTAATTAGTTGACATAATAAAAACGATATCGTTAATTAATCAAAATACCGTTGGATTTCGTTTATCGTTAATTAGGTAATTAACTAATTACCGATCATGATTTAGTTTTATCGTTAATTATTTAATTAACGATAAAACTAAATTAAACGAAATTTTGTAACGATTAATTTTCGTTTTCTAATCGAAAATTTGTTGTGGAACTAAAAGCGAAATCGCTGATTTATCATCAATTAATTAATTAACTATAATTAGCGATTACACTAAACCCATTGCAACTTCAAGGCGAGTCCTATTCATTTCATGTACATTCGTCATTCTTTCATGTTTAAATTTTATGATAAATATTTTTTGTTGTCAACAAAAACACACACAATAGATCCCCACGTGATAGCTCCATGATGCTAACTGCTCATGCAGGCAGACGCTCCCGCGAGTGGTGCACTATAACCACCACCGGCTAGAATCACGCGGGATCATCTCGCCTTCTACAACTGCCGCGGTTTAAGCAATAAAGCGAGAAGCGGGAAGCGGTGCACTATGGACGTACCCTTGCATGGTCTTTTCCTTCTCACGACTTTCTCAATTTCACAGGTCAATCTTGCCGTGAGCAGTGCTCCGAGTAACTCCAACCTCGGAAGAGAAAGGTTCTTCAATGGCGCAACTCTGCTTTTGGAAGCAATCGGGTTCACGGAAATGTGGTCCCTGAACCGGACGCTGAGGTACACCGTTGCTCCGTAAGCTCTTGACTAGCATCTGAAAAACCATGAATTTCTATTTCATTCGAGTCATCTTCAGAAAGATCGAGAATGACCCTCGGCTCTTTTAGTTCGGATAGGTGTGGAAGTTCCAAACACCATTGAATCAATTTCTTCTGGACATCCGTTGGAAGCTCATCGTCCCATAGCAATTTTAGAAGTCACAGTTCTTGGAATAGACACTTCAGCCTAATTGTGTATGGACATGTATATCCAATGGGGTCGAATATTCTACCCGCTGCTTGCAACAAGAAACGTTTCGTATTTCTGTTCTGGATTCAGGAATTACACAATGTCGTTGATATCCATGGCTAGATAATCACGAGTAACATCCCGTGACATTCCCACAATTTTTTTCACGTTGATTTCATCTATATGCTGAGGATGGACAGTAAATCCCTCTTTCGTCCATAGATAAATCAGCCTGGGATCGTTAGCATATCCATTTACAAAGATTCATGTTGGTACCTCTCATGATTTCTCTTGTTTCATGAGAGACTCGCAATGTGTCTGTCACGCAGTCTTCTCCAGCCACTAGATCATCGAACGTAAACACAGATGTCGAGCACATGAGTTGCAACTAGGTAATCGTCGCGTTGTTTTTCTATGTACGTTTTCTTCGTGGTAGCAAATAAAAATGCGTTGGCATTGACGTCAAATAATACTATTTTGAATCGAAACTCTTGAATGTTGACATGATCGCTATTGCACCTTGTATTGATGAAAATAGAAACCTCATCGCATCTCTCCTTTTCTGCAACAGAAATCATTAGAAATGCTTTCTCGACATCTGCAAGAGGAACGTGATTTTGTTGAGATGATGTCAAAAAATGAAAAATTTTCGGGTTTACGTTGACATCGGTCCAAAGGCAGTCATTTAAGGGCAGTTCAGCTGGTTTATGAGAGCTTGCATCGAATACAATTCTTATTTGCGTCGTAACGCTTTTCCGCTCGAAATACTCTGCGTAATGTGGCAAATAGTATACTGGTTTTCCATCAGTGTTCGTCGCGTCTGGCATTTTCTGTATGGGTCCGTTAAAGTATTACGTCAGCAATTTTTCAGCCATTTATGACCCCCTTGTCAGCAAAATTTCGTCATATCTGCCCTCCCCTATCTCCTATCACATATTGGTGGAATAAGAGACTGTACGCGGGGAAGGTGGGCGACATGTGGGAGCCCCCCCCCCTCCCTCTCTCTCAGAAACTATCAAAAAATAATTTTTTTAAATGAAAAAAAATATTTAAAAACATCAAGATTGCGAAATAAAATACCTTTATATGTTATTACAATCGATTTCTGTCAATTTCAAATGCTATTCGAAGGCTAAGAAGTCAAAATTTCCTTTTAAGAAATTGATTGTGACCCCCCCCCCCCTCCCCCAAGCCATATAATGATAAATACTCTTGGCCCATGGACAAAAATGTGGCCCAGGGTTATCTGATGTGGCATTTCCCCCCCAAACCTAATTTTGTAAAAATGAACTAAGCGGGGCATTTATAGATAGCTTAGGTTACCCATGGCACAATTCCAGAACATTCAGACGACCTGTGTCATATTCTCAGATCACTTAAGTGACCGCGACACAATTCCAGAACACTCAAGAGATCCGTGGTGTAACACTGCGAGACGCAGACGGTGTTACAGTTTCTGGCGCCTCGACGGTCTCTCGAAATAATAGAGCCGCCGACATGAATGGTACCAGCGCGTCGGCGGCTCTATTATTTCGAGAGACCGTCGAGGCGCCAGAAACTGTAACACCGTCTGCGTCTCGCAGTGTTACAGAGGCATAATTCACTGTTCGAGAGTACTTAAGCGGCCCAAACACATTTCTAGATCCAGGAACGGGCTTAACTATTTTGCGGCCCGGTGCGAAAACAGCTGCTTTGCGGCCCTCCGAAATAATTTTTCAAGATCCCCTTTTGAGGGGGCGGAAATAAGACTCAGCCCCCAGGTTCCGATGCCTATGCTATTCTCTGGCATAGGCATCGGGCCCATTCTGCTGCATAATGTGGGCGCCATCTCTACAACATCTATACACAGCACATCAGTCATGAATACTCTTTCAGCTGTAACAAGCATGCATTTTTCCGCACCCCCCCTCCCTGGTGTAGTATTAAATAAGTATGTCGTTGGAGTGAGAATTCAGCGCTCTTTCTTTTCCAGCGCTCCTGAGCAAATGGGGCACGTGCCCACAAATTTACAGGGCACAGAATTTGGCTGCTTTTTTCATTACAGGCAAATCCCTCCCCACGCCTCTCTCTCAAACAAAACTATACAAGAGCCACCCAAAAATATTATTTGCCTTGGGCACTAAATTATGAGATGCAGGCCGCGGGTTTGGGAGGGGAGGGGGTTGTCAAAATCCTAGATCTGGAGGGTCCCCGTCTTAGACAGAATCTTAAGATATATTTTGACTTCTTATCAAAGCACTAACTCAATGAAATCAACGTATTTTTCTCAATGTAAACAAAGCATTTTTAATTCGTTTTGCGGCCCCTAAAATTTAGCGACCCGGTGCGACTGCACCCTTCGCACCTGCCCAAGTCCGGTCCTGTCTATAATCACTTGAAGATATTAGATCACTTGAAGGATCCACGAAACTTTCATTCCCCCCCCCCCCCGTCATCAAAAGTCAGCATATCGAAACCCCCGATCCATACTGACGTAATACTTGAATGACCCCTATAATCCCTTGATCCAAGTAGTTGTCCAGTAGGCCTACTTCATGACACTGAGCAAACAAGTCGGATAATGTCGCATTATCTTCAGAAGGCTCTGTAATCGTTTCTCTGCGATACTTAAGTTATCATTTAGGTCTATCCAATCTCTCTTCCATGGTAGGCCAACTTCATATCGTCCATCTTTAAAACAGACTGTTTTGTCAAACAACTCTTTCGCTTCGTCCGCTTCCTTGAATTTAGGATTGCCCATTATCCCGATTGACTCCAGTTCCCAAAACTTCGCCAAACCCCTTTCAACCTTATTCCGATAACTCGTTAAATGGAAAGATTATTATAGGTCACCGCATTCTGGAATGCCCCATTTACTATCCAACCAACCACAGATGCTTGAAGTATGATAGGTTCATTCTTCAATTTTATTTGGTTGTTCTCGAATAACTCGTAAAATATTTCTGCATCCAGCAATGCGTCTATTTTTTGCGGGACATTGAAGTTGGGATCCGCGTAACTCAAGTTTCTAGGAAGGTCAACGCAGGTCAAATCCGAACGCTTTTAGACTGCGTTAAATCTGTTATCTTTGGAACAACTAAAAAAGATCGAGTTTTTTTAGTATAATCCCCTTAACGGTTAGCGAGAGATTAGCGCTGTTACTTTTTTCTTCATATTTAGAACAGAGTCATTCAGTCCTGGAACAGGAATGCTTACAGTGTCTCTCCAAAGTCGTAAAGAGTCTGCCACCTCATTGCTGACAAAACTGACTTGAGATCCCGCGTGGAGTAAATCACGTATTGGAAACACCCCACCAGCTGACCTCTGAATGCGAACTACTGTTGATAACAGATCACATCCTTTTTTCTCGCTCGGAATGTAAGCAATTATCAACACTGGAAGACACAACACATTCCTCTATCGTTTTCTCTTTTTCTTGTTGGTCTCACCGACCCCGCGATTTCTTCTTTTTCAGTAAGGGACTCATTTTTGTTTTGTTTTTGTGGTTGTGCATCTTCTCTATGAATTGACGATAGAGAGCAGTGAGCAGTTAAATGCTTTCCATGGATGTTTAATATATACCATCTGAATGTGATGCTTCTTCCCACACAAACATCTCTTATCGCTGCCTCAGTCAGCTAATCTATGGGATTCCAAACAGTCATGAAAGATTCTACGTTTATAAATCGGATGACTCTTTTTACAAATGGGGCAGGAAGCTTGCTTTGCATTCGCTTTCGCTGTCAGACTTTTAGGTTTAGAAACCGCATTGAATTTAGGTTTCGTTTAGGAAACTCGTTGAAGACTCCTTTGCAAAAAGTCAACAAATTCTTCCCATTTAGGAAATTCCGTATTTTTCAGCGATATTTCGTATTGCTTGCGTGACTCACGGTCTAGCTTGGGCAAAATAGCATTAACAAGCAGTATCTCAGTTGGCTTATTCATCTCAAGGTTTACAAGTTTCAGCCCTCTGAGATGTCTGTCTCACGATAGTATTATGGAACAAATTATCACCAGATCTCGTGTGTTCATCTACATATCACAGGTTCTGTCACTCTCTCAACGCTTCTGATCTTTCAACATTTTTAATGTGCTATGCATTTTAGTTCATGTCGGGTTTTATTGGTGCATATATGCTTGTTTTATTTATGTAACTTTTTTTTTCCATCAGTTCTATTGATTATTTCAATTTGGAATTACATGTGATGATTTTTTATTTGTTTATTTATTTTTTTTAAATATATATATATATACATGTATTTTATTCTGATTTATATATTGAATTTTATTGTGTAAACATGTTTATTTTATTGTTGTTTTGTGTTCGGGGATTTTTTATTTTTTATTTATTTATTTTTTTTTTTATTGGCGTCATCTTTTATGCATTTTTCTCTTTGTATATATTCGTGTGTATGAATGTGTACTGATGTTCCCTGCCGTCTCTTTCCAATTTTATTGATTGTTTGAATAGTGCACCTGTGGAGTTAGAGCCTACTGGCCTTGCACAGGTTTGTATATAATAAATAAATAAATAAAATAAAAATAAAATTCACCATTTTTCGGAGCTCTAGCTGACTCATGATGTATTTTCTCCAAGTTAAGAATAGCGGTGAAATGTGTCAGCGATGAACCTTTTCTTCTCAGATCACTTCTCCAATTCTCCGAAAAGCGAATCGAAGGTATTGTCGACCGTTTCTACAAGTTTCGCTTCCCCTCTTAGAGAGACTCGAAGATACTGAAGTTTATGAAGTTCATTCAATGATTCATTGTTTCTAATTAAAAATTTGAACTCTGATTTTATGATCCCCATTCTTCCGGATTTCCCGAAAAACTCGGCAAAGGAATCTCCGACAATTTCACGGTTGCAGGTTGAGCGACCCGGTTATCTTCCGATTTTATTTTTAGTTTTGAAACTAAGCATTTTGCACATACCTCTAGTGCAGGGTTTCCAACCGGTGTTCCGTGAGAGCTTTTTTGGGGTGCCGCGGAATCAAAAGGGACGGAACCCCAGAAATCCTGGAAACCTGGTGGCTTCAAAAATTTTCTTGTTACTGTTTCACTTGAAGCAATTTTTTATTTCTGTTGAGAACGGGTACTCTAAAATAATTCAGAGGAAATATGGGGCTAATCGACCAGTAGGAGACAAACAATATTCGTGTTTTGGGGCTCCTTTCTTTCTTCCTATTCCCACACACAAGTCCTTCAGACAACAACAGTCAAGAAGACATCCTGGGAATTCGTATTTCCAAAACTCTCAAGACTTGCAGGAGGATTTTATAAGGGTCTTCAAAGATTCGGAATTATTAAATTATTACTTTGCATTCTGTGCTCCCCCCCCCCCCCCTCAGTCTGCCTCTCTTCCTTGGAATCGCCAATTGAGATTCGTGGTGTCGGATTCTCATCACTTTTCTGACTAGCAAATCCTAAATAGCAATCCTGAGACAGCAAAAAGGAAAAGTTTTACTTTATACAAATACAAATACAACTCCACAACAGGCAAAATGCCCAACGAGGTGGCTGAGAAAAAGATGCCCATAACAAATGTGGATGTCATATGTTTCAAAAATACAGCAACCCAATTAAAAACAAAATAAAAAATTATAGGACGTATGGACGTAAGTGACAATTAAAATATACAGGCACCGATTTAAGTCTGTTATCAATTGATGACGCCAACAATTTCTTTGCTTTTGCTTCTTTCAGAAATTTGTCTCTGCTGGATTTCCCATCAAACTGGACACTTATGGGCTTAACATATTTATAGTGTTAAGCCCATATATAGTGTTAAGTTACATATTTATATATATATACATTTATACTTCATTGGACCTGAATTTGTACATGTATCCTATTTCCGTTTTCATGTCTATTTTCAGATTAGGACCTATGAAAAAAACAACAGAGGACAAGATGAGAGGAGTTGGTGTTGCAGATCGCCTGATGGTTGGAGACAGAGTACGGTGATGAAGGCGGATGACTCGGGATGGTTTCATTGGTCTCTAATGGGCGATCCGCCCGGACTCCTTGGCAGCTCCGGGGTTTCCGGGGACTTTCGGGTGTGATTGCCGCGAGTCGAAGGCGATGGGGGCCCCGGCGGGGTTGGGTCCTGTGGCTTATGGGCCAGGGATGCCTGCCGGGCCCGGATATCAAGAGAGTTTTTCCAGCATGGCCCAGCCAGTAGGTCATCTGCTTCAGAGTTGGCCATGTTTGGTGTTAGTGTTTGCAGTCCTTTGCGTGGGTCGGAGGTCGGCCCGTGGTCTTGGTGGCTAGCGGGGCTTTTTAATTTTTCCAGCATGGCCCAGCCGCAAGGCAGCCTGCTTATATCCCCCAAGGGACAGAGCGGAGGCCATGTTTGGTGTTTGAATAACTCAAGCCCCGTGTGCCAATAAGGACACGCGTAGCTCTTCTCTGCACCCGTTCAACCAAGTCTATGTCCCTCTGTAGGTATGATCACCAAAACCTTACAGCATACTCCAGTGCCGGCGAACTAAGCCTCGAAAAAGCGGAACAATTACTTTAGGACAACGCTAAAGAGACATTTTTGAAAATGAAACCAAGTATTCTATTCGATTTTTTGACCACGGATGAACAATATTCAGAAAACCTGAGCCGCTCGTGAATGAGAATTCCCAAATCGGTGACCCTAGTTGCATCCGGGATAGTGACACCATTCAACTCGTAAGAGAACCGTGTGTTGTTCGAACGAAAATGAGCGACCATGCACTTATCAACGCTAAACGTCATGCTGCAATTCTGTTTAAGTTGGCCTGGAGCAACTCCCTATCGCTTTCATTCCCGATTACCCCCATTAGCTTCACATCATCTACGAATTTGCTAACAATTCCATCGATATCCTGATCGAGTTTATCGACAAAAAGTGACAAAAAGTATGGAGCCAAGAACGCTTCCTTGAGGAACTCCACTTGTGACGTCTGTCCAACCAGAGAATTCCCCGTTCACCATAACTCGTTGTGAGCTATCTCTTAACCACGATTCTATCCAATTCAGCAAGTTGCCCCTAATTCCAATCTCACGTAAACGCTTCAAGTGTTTACCACTTGCACCCGATCGAATACCTTCTGCAAATCAAGGTAAACAACATCTACATTTTTGCTCTTACCCGAAGCCTTAGTTATGTAAGCATAGAAGCAAAGGAGGTTAGTTACACATGACTTCCTCTTCCTGAACCCATGCTGGTTATTCGACAATACATTATTCTCGTTTATCCACTTCACAAACTGCCTTTTGATAACAAATAATTTCGAAAGTTTTCGAGGAGGAGATCGTCAAACTCACTGGACGCAGCTTCTCTACTACCCTTCTTAAATATCGGAACAACATTAGCAAGTTTCCAATCCCTTGGGACGATACCCTCAGCAATACAACTCCTGTAAATCTGTGCAAAGCACTCCAACAATTTATTAGCACATTTCCTGAGGACCCTGGGATAGATATTATCTGGTCCTGGTGCCTTGCTTAAACATACATTTTTTAGAAGATTTAGGACCTCCACGTCTTCCACTTGAATATCGTTGAGGATTTTATCACCCCACGCAACATCCGTACATTGAATACCAATTGAACCGTGCCATCTTAACATGCCTATTAAAAACCGACGCGAAAAAGTCATTGAAAGCACTACACATGTCTACATTGCTCTCTAACCTAGACCCTCCTATCGAGAGGGGGCCAACTGTACCCTTACATCCATTATTGACGTATCGAAAAAATGATTTTGGGTCAGAGCCAATGTTATCTTTGACCTTTGAAAACCAAACACACCCCGCTTCCCATCTCATTGAGATATCGAAGCGTTCCTGGAGGATGGGTGTGTCTGGAAATTTTATTAAATATCTTCAGAATAATAAATAAAAATATTACATATAGTTTGCACATATAAATTCACATATAATCAATGTTCGTCAATGGACGCATCATAATATACGGAGGGAGAAATTAAAAATCAACAGAAAAATCTACATCATAATCTTCTGAAAGTTCTTGATTCCTTCCGAAGATGAACATTCTGGCGTCCATGCGCTCTAAACAGCGTCTCTTGACACTGTGGTCATAGCTTTGTTGAGGTACATTCTTGAAGAGTCCGTCGGTTCGTAAAATCTCACCGATAATTGTCTCTGGATTAAAATCTCAATTTACAATTTGATTAGACATTTGTCAGTACAAAATGTCGATAGGCGCAACGTCGCTTGGCTCTCAGTAGATGAGTTTCAGCGACGAGGCCGCAGATCGTATATTCTAGTAAGGTCCGGGCGAAAGAACCTAGCCGGTACATAGTCGTCATCAGCACCTCGTTTACGCTTCGTGCCAACCCATTTGGTATGGATATGATGAAGATTTTTGTCCAGGAATCGGATCAGCTGGCGAAGTCGGCCGAAGTTGATGGGGCTCTGAAGTACGCGTCGCTTCCAGCAAAGCTTTCCATTATCCGGAATGTGGCCGAAATGGAACTGTTTAGTGTGCGGGCAGGAACACAGATAATGCTGTAATGTCCCGACTTGACCACAAAGACACTTGTCATTGTTGGACTTTTTAAAACGTTCTAAATATACTGGTAACGGACCAAGCTCTGTAACCATAATAATCGACCAAATGAAAGGATGCCAGCGAACATGCCGTTGAATTCTATATGTGTCCTTCTTAACGTTACGATCCCACTGTGCTTGCCACTTTCTCAACAGCTCACTCTTTAATTGGTATTTGACGTGGCTGCTTGGCAGTAAGTGTTGTTCCTCTGTGGTCGAAATAGTGGCATCCTTGGCCAGACGATCAGCCATCTCATTACCTGTAATTCCTGTGTGAGCTTTAACCCATATTATACGAATCGAATAATGGGAGCAAAGTAGCTGTCGAATCCTACGAATATCATGATGTGTTATTCGTAGGATTCGACAGCTACTTTGCTCCCATCATTCGATTCATTCCAATGTTATCTGCCAACCTAGATTCAACTTCCTTTTTACTATCCCTTATCGCTTTCTTCAACAGTCTTCTTTTATCAGTAAACTATATTAGGTCCCCTCGTCCACTTTTATACTCTCTGAATGCTCTTTTCTTTTGAAGATAAAGGTTACGCACGCTATCCGTGAACCATAGAGGGTGCGATGTACAAACACGCTTTTTTCGAACAGAGGGTATGACGTCGTGCAAAACAGAGGACAGTTTCGTACTAAATTCTTCCCATTGACTTACCGCCCCTACTGATTCCAACCGGTCCCTCTCAAAACACTTTCTAACTTGCGTGAGGTTATATTTCTCCCATTCTAGAGATTCGTTACCACAAATGGAACAACGTTCAAGAGGCCACGTCAAAACGTCGTATAAGCGTGAAAGTCGTACAATTGAAACTTCTTTGAAAATGACCTCGCCTCAGACCTCACAGAAAATATCACAAAAAATTCAATGGTTTCAATTGCACATTTTGTTTGTTATATAATAATTCTGCAGAAAAATTAGCCACAACATTAAATTTTTTCAAAAGAATATTATAAATTACTTAAGTATAGCTAATTCGCATTTCATCATCGTTGCTTAAATCCTGAGTATTCTTATATTTTTCTCCTGAACATTTGAAAAAAAAACGTAACTTTTCATTTTTTGAAAAATATTTTTGTTTGTTTTGTTTTCCATAGCTAAGCAAAGCAGATAATAGTTGGACATGAGTTCAAAAAGTTGTCTAAAAGAAAAGAACCGAAATACTGGATATCAGTGTTTCTCAAAGTCTCTCAGGGGTATCGCCAACCTTTGTCAAGGGCGTCGCGGCAAGCTGTCGACATTGCTGATTGCTTGTTTAGTGCATTATAAAGGGGTGTTTTTAAAATTATTCTAAGCCAGGCTGTAAACTATAAAGAGGAGGAACTTTGGAGTTCTAGTGACCCGGGCGCTGGACCACAAGGGGCGAAAATTTCACTCTGATTTCTCCTTCAACATTAAAGGGGGGGGCGGCGTTCCTTAATGCGTGCTTGCTCCGGCTAACCAAGCATCTGGTTGCGGACTCTGATACCGTACCTCTATCAACAATCAGTCGATTAGTCCACCATCAAAGTTTAGGGCTTTTGAGGTGACAATATGCAATGAAAAACTATTATATAGTGATACATTTTTGCAATCTACAATAATTACATCGATTCAATGTATAGAAATGTTCATTCTCGGAAGAAGGTCCCCAGGAAGGCATTGACATTGACCTGCGTTTTTCTCTTCCAATTATTCTTTTGTTTAATGTTGAAAGAAAAGCGTAAGGGAATTTCCCACGAGTGACCGTCATTGTATGTGGGTGAGTTCACCGAAAATGTCAATATTCCCACCCCTAGTAATATCACATAATTCTTCTTAATGAGCAATCGGTGTTGGTCATGTAACATCACATGACAAGCAAACATTTAGCATGCTCCAGGTGGCTAAATCTATATGGCCAATTGCTAAAAACTGACTGACCTTTTACTTTCGTGTTTTTGCTTGTTGGAATTTTTCGCTCCTCTGAGGCCACGATATCAGTTTGTGCTCTCTTTCATCAGAGCGGAAGCGATCCAGCGATTTTGGAATAGTTTCGCTGTGTTCTTATTTGTTTGAAGCCTTAGCTCGTCTTGTTTTACTCTGTAGATGCTAAAGAACAAGTCGTTTTTGTTCATATTCACTATAGCTGGTGCTGGTTGGGCACACTGGACTGGAGAGGGGGGAGAAGAATTCATTCTTTCTCCTCCTTTGACCACTCGTTCCACATTTCGGATGAGAATGGTGTATGCCACAATTCACACTCAACCCATGACCAAGTACAGTGAGTAGTAATTTTTTCCTCTTGTTCTGTATTTTGTTATCAATATTATTTGTCGTTAAAGACAATTTCATCCAGGGTCGTAACTACGATTTTTATGAGGAGGCAAACATGATTTTGTCACCCTCTTCACTTAAATTCCGATGATTTTATAACGGTATTTTTGTTCTTCCCTGATATTTGCCACCCATCTAAAGTTTGGTGCCCGGAGCAGTTCCGGCCTTGATTTCATCGGTAATATTTTTTTTTACTATTTTCTTGTTCTTTTGACAGCTTTTTGTATTTTGTGAATTTTAATGTGACTACTTAAACGAGAAATCAGTGATACTGTGTATGAGCTGTCAAGATGTGGGTGTTTGTGTAATACTAATTACATAGCAGTAAACATGGTAGCCCATGTCGATAAGATTCTCGTGAACTGTGCCACAAGATGCTCAGAGATGTGTGTTCAATATCCTCTTTTTTCCCTTTCCAGTGCCTTTGCTTATATAAGGACCTATTGCGAAAACAGCGCTATGATGATCAAACAGCACATTGCTATTGAAGAAAGTCTGCACACCAAACGTTTGGCGTTCAAACCCCTCTCGGTGAGAAACAAAAAAGCCGTTCGGGATCGGCTGTGAACTGTATAAGTAACGGTCTAATTCGTTCTATTGCTCAGTAAAAGAATGTGGAGGAGAAAAAAAAGATTGTTAAGCTGAAAGATTATATGTTTTTCGTTATCTTGAAGGTATGTGTAAAACTAGGATGACCGTATGAAAAAAAAAACAAAAAAAAAACTAACATTTCCATTGATTCATAGCTCATTTAAAATAACGAATTCGCGATTTAAAAATTTCAAAGTCAGTTTTTTTAGCAAGCTTGACAAAATTAACATTTTTATTAAAACGATGAAATAACCGAATATTGTGAAAAAATAATTCTGCCCCGTAAAATATGAATCATATGGTCACACTATGTGTAACTCACAAATATATATATTTTTTGACACTTTTGTCCACTGCAGGTGAGGATTCTTGTTTCGTAGAGCGAATGCGAACTTTTAGGACACCCTGTATGTTGAAGAAATATTCAAAATTTGTTAAGGGTTCCGCGGAATTGCCTCGTTACCATCTAGGATTCCGCGCGAGCTTTCACGTTGGAAAACCCTGCTCTAGTGCGTCTACGTTCACCTCCATCTCAATTTGGTCGAAGGCGTCATGTAATTGTGCGTCCGCTGGCAAGGCGGCGTTTCCCCCTCAAGAGTTCATCGATGCTCGTTCGAATGTCCTCAATTTCCACTAATTGTTGTAAGAGCACAACATCAGTTTCTTCGCTCGATTTTATCGCATCAATGTTTTCTAATACCGATTGGACTTGTGTAATCCTTCTTTTGATCGCACTGCGAGTGCGGTTAATTATTGTCTGTGGACCCCACTTTAATCTCAATTTCTCCGGCGAAGATATTGACCAAAAAAGTTCTGATTCTGCTCCGTCAAGTGGACTGAATCTCAATAAAGTTCTCACTCGTTGAAAACTTAACAAAACTTTAATCTTACGCTATCGGAACGTACAAATCAAGAGAGTGACGGAAGGACCGTGCTCCTTCTCCTCATGCTAAGGCAGCAACACTCCTTGGGGGGCCATTCAAGTATTACGTCAGCATCGATAGGGGAAAGGGGGGTTTCCGATTTGCTGTTCTTTTGATGACGGGGGGGGGGGGTTAGATGATACTTACGTCATCAACCTTCCTTTATGAAGATATGAAATATTCTTAATGGTATCTTATTCGGTGCGCCAAAAACGGAAAAAATACCTTTGGATAGTTATTAGGTGCATGAACTAACATTGTCCCTACTGATAAGTCCCCTACAGAGCCACTTTAGTGATCTCTAAATATTTCACGGATCCTTCAAGTGCTCTAAAAATGTGTTCGGGCGGCTTAAGTGCTCTAGAACTGTGCCACGTATCACTCAAGTGATCCGTAATTATTCCACGGATCACTTAAGTAATCTGGGAATGTTCCGCGGGTAACTTGAGAGATATGTAGAACAGCACTGGGAGGCCGCTTAAGTACTCTAAAACTGTGCCACATGTCACTCAAGTGATCTCTGAATGTGCCACAGATCGTTTAATTGTTCTGTAACTGTGTCGCGGGTAACTTAATTGATCTTTGAATGTGAAAGGGATCTTTAAGGCCTACTTCAGTGATCTGAAAATGTGCTACGGGCCACTTAAATGCTCTGGATTTGTGCCACTGGTCATTTAAGCGATTTGTAAATGTGTCGCTTAGTTTATTTTTACAAAATTAGGTTTGAGTGGGGTAAGCTACATCAGATAACCTTCAGAGCCACATTTGGTCTGCGGCTCAAGGGTTTACCATATATGGCTTAAAGGGGGGGGTCGCAATGAACTTCTTAAAGAGAAATTTTGAGTTCTTACCCTTCAAATAGCATTGAAATTAACAGAAATTGATTATAATAACACGTAAAGGTATTTTCTTTCGAAATTTTAATTTTTAAAAAACAAATTTTGCATTAAAAAAATATTTTTTTTTTCGCCTGGGGAGAAGTTGCACGTGGCCCCTATGCTCTCCCTCCCGCGTACGTTTCTGATCCCACCAATATGCGTCAGGAGGTTGGGTCAGTTCTGACGAAATTTTGCTGACAAGGGATGAGGGGGGGGGGGTCAGAGTTTTTACTGACAAGGAGGGGAGGGGATCAAAAATGGCAAAAATTTGCTGACGTAATACTTGAACGTCCCCTTGCTGAGAGTTTGACGCATGGCGCAGCTTGGCGGTCTTAAGTAATATGATGAAAATCATCATAATGAGAACAAAAAAAATCTCAAGAATTTGTTTTCAACGAAAAGAAGAGTTGAAGGTACACGAATTGAAAACAAGCTATAGAAGAGACTATCAAATTTGTGGGAGAGAAAGGGTTAAAATAGAAATGATGATACCACCGACTCTCATTACAGAGTATTATATATATATTTAACGTATATATATATATAACTTATTATAAGTGAGAGATCACTGTGTGTGTGTGTATTTATATTACTATAATTAACTATGATGATTAGAGTGAAAATTATCATAATCTAATTTATATACTGTCGAACCCCGTTATAGCGAACCATCTGCGGACCCAATAAAAAGTTCACTATAACCCAAGGTTCACCAAATCCATAAACAATTTACTATTAAATATTAATCACTTGAATAGACAGTGAATCAAATATTAGAAAGGAAAAATTTTGAAGTAGTATTACTTACTTTTATTTTTACATCCTACGGAAAAAATTTATAATTTTTCATCGAATACATTTCGATTTGAATTGAGTAAAGTTCATCAATTTTCTTATCGACGATTAGGAAAGAGTCCAAAGTTTTTTGTGCACATTTTCTATAGAAAATAAAAAACGTATTCAGAATGTTTACAGCCGCTTTCACTTCAGACCGACGTAACTTCTTTACTCCATTCAGATTTTTTTTTTTGTGAGCAGCGATGATCACGCTGCGATTTTTCCAAATGTAGGAAACTAGATTTCAGTAAGGAAAATTCCTAACTGCATATTCCCAATTACTGGCTCCAGGAATGTAACTATACGACCGTACTTTTTTTTTAGCCTGGGGCTACTGGAGCACTGAGCCGAATGGGGGAAGGGCACAAAAAATTTACTTATTTTGCATTATTTTTTCTTTTTTAAAGGGCCTACAAGAAAATGTCTGCCCCGGGTTACGCCCTGATTGGTTCCATCTTCAAAACGTTTGATTATTTTATCAATTGATCTTTCCCCTACAGAATTCGTCATTTTTACGATTTTTTAAAGGTACTGCTGAGATGGCAAAACGTCTGTTTAGTCTGAAGCGGTCATACAGTTATGAAGAGACAGCAGCATCTCTCTCTCAGATGCCTCTACTACTACTTCACCAAACACATCACTCTATTGCAATTTACTACCATTAATGAAATAAAGGCGCCGTTTATTGTGGTCGATTCAAGTTTGCTAGGGGAAATATCTTACCTATATCCTTTCCCGGGTTCGAACCCGGGACAGATAGCAACCTTCACGGTGGTAGACGAGCATCTTACCACTACGCCATACGGGCACATCATATACCTCTAGGTAATTATACAAACCTTAAGGTTTGGCCTCAAAATCTGTTCCACTTATTCCGATTTTTCAAGGAGTAGTTTGAAAAGAGTGGGGTGTCTTGTAGTTAGGGCTGGAACTAGAGGAGACAAGGGATGCAACTGCCGCGGGTGGCAAAATTTAGGGGGCGTCAATTTTAGATGAGAACAAAGAATAATGTTATTATCGAATTTTAAAGTTGAGGGCGGGGGGGTGTGGCAAAAATCCTAATTAAGGCTCTGCTTGTGGTGCACCAGTGGACTCCTAGAAAAGACGGGGAGGGGGAAAGTGTGGGATTTCACACGGAAATTGAGGAATGCTGTCTTTTGGGATCCTAATATGTGTAAGCTTACCTTTGAAAGACTGGAAAAAAAATCAGCGGGAGGGACATTTCGGGTCACTGAAAGCGGACTTCCATTTTCTCGGCGTAAGCGACTGTAAGCGTTTAAAATAACATTAGTTAAATAGGTGTTCAGTTGGGACCACTGAATGAATTCACTATATCCCGGGTTCACCATAGCGAGGTTCGTCTGTATTATAAAAGTAATCTCAATTCTTGATTTCAGTAAAGAATAAAAATTCAAGTTTCTTTGAAAATATGGGAAAAACGAAAAAAAAACAAAAAACCGGGCTGCAAAAATTACGTCCAATAAAATACGGGTATATTTATATTAGTTTCTGGTCCGCCAGAGGCAGAGATACCACATATCTGATCCGTCTGATCCCGCGGACTGCAAAGGTTGTGCACCCCCGTTTTACGTAGCGATGGCACATGAAACATACGAAATCATTCCACTGATTCCTTATCACAGAGCCATAAATTTGTATTATCTATTCACCGAAAAATATCGAGAAACCTTGATATACAGTATATAAACTTTGATCATAATCCGAGTTATTTCCCCTCAATTGAACTTTTACCACATCTTGTATGTTATAGTCTCACGAAATCACATGAATAAGAACATTGAAAGCACCGACCGACGTCAAGAAGTTGATTTCGCATCTTAATAATAGTATATTGTTGTATTTCGCTTTCGTAATCAAGAACCATCACCGAGATTCCGGGAAAAAGTCACGTAGCCATTTCGGTTCCGTTTTTTTAGTGCTGTATCAGCTGAAATGAGCGGCATCTTGAGGGACGTGCTGCTCACCAAAGTCACGTAATCGACATTCGCCATCAATATTTCAAACGTGGACGAATCATAAAGGATGGACAACGAGATGCCCAACCTCATATAAAAAAGAAAAGAAAAACGAAACACACCCACACAGGGGTGTATATAAAAAATGCACAAGGTGGTTTTTGGCCATGTTTTCCGGATACGTGCTCTGGTTCCTAGACAGGAGGAAATACAGCCATTGGCTCCTCCAATGGGCCAAACATTTTTCATGGACTAAAGTAATCACTTGTCCTTGTTTCCAAATGTCTTCGGAAAAATATATATTTCTTCTTTAAAATCCTTATAAGCAGGGATTCTTGCACCTTTAACCCTCGTTGGGAATAAGATTGGAATTTGAAATACATCGGGTCACCACTCGCTCAACAGCGTTCGAAACCCCGAAAATCCGTACACACTCTGTTCCCAAGTTCCTTAACCATAGAATCGCCGATGATTAAACCCCTATAACTATCCCCTTCTACCTCATCCACGACTACACATTCGCCCTCTAAACTGTCGTTGTTCGTGGAGATCGTAATTGGGTTTTAAACCTGTATCTTTGTATTTTAAATAAATAAATAAATAAATTGCTTCTTCATCAAAACAGGTGGCTCGACGACCAGTGGCTACGTTATAGTTACGTAGCCACTACGTTATAGTTACTACGTATTAAAGTTAGGGCCCTCTAGCACCCTAACTTTTCCCCGTAAAGCTTCGACCTCGAGTTCCAGCCTTGCCCTATCCAAGCACCCTTTACAATTGAAACTATCAGCTACTATATGCTATATAATATATACCCCTAGATCAGGGAAACCTCCCGTCGCAAGCTCTACACAGCACTAGTCGAGGTCGAGGCATAATAACACTATTGCTAAAGCTAGATAATAATAATTAAAAATAGGAAAATGAGAAACGTTAACAGGAAATTAAAAGTTCTTAGTTAGATAGTACATCTGATAGAGTTGCAAAACTGGTTACGCAAATAGCAAGCAGATACCGGATACAGATTATACAAGTCTATGCACCAACAATAAGCTATTCTGAGGAAGATGTAGAAGACTTTTATGAAGAATTACACGAGCTGCATAGTAAAGGAAACCATCATATCAAAATAGTAATGAGCGACTTCAATGCCAGAATTGGAGAGAGAAGAAATGGTGAAAGCTCAGTTGGAAGTAATGGTTACGGTGTACGAAACGACAGAGGAAACCGACTCGTCGAATTTGCAGAGAACAAACAGTTATGCATCATGAATTCATTTTTTAAGAAGAAACCCCAAAGAACGTGGATCTGGAGAAGCCCAACTGAAACAACTAGTAAGATCGACTACATCCTATATAATGAGAAACATATGACCCAAGACAGCAGTGTTCTGAACAAATTCAATCAGGAAGTGATCATCCACTGGTTAGATGTAGAATACAGCTTAACACTAGAATGGAAAGAGAGAAACTTATCAAAAATAAAAAAAATTGTCATACAAAACTGATATGGAAAAGCTTCGAGAACATCGATATAAATTGCAGTTAGAGGTGAAGAACAGATTTGATTTGCTATATAACACCACCAAGGATGAACAAGATGTCACCACGATGAACAAAACTTTTACCACTACCCTAAAAGAAGTGGCAAAAGAAGTCGCTGGAGAAAAAAGAAATCAAACCGGTGAAGGAAAATAACAGATCAAACGAAAAATTTATGAAAGACCGGAGAGAATTTCGGATTAAGAGGAATGGCCCTAAATCAAAAGTGGAATATGCAGAACTTTGTAAGACAGTACGAAAGCGGATTACAGAAGATGTCAGGAAATTTAATTGTCACATTGTAAAGAAAGCATTGGAAGATAATAGGAGCTTAAAATCAGCAAAACGAAAACTGTGTGTTGGGAGAAAGGAAATTTTTGCACTAAAAAGGAAAGATGGAACCATCACAAAAGATGGAAATGAAATCATTAGTATTGTTGAGGAATTTTATAATACTCTATACATACATGAAGAACAGGATCGGAACAAAGGAAAGGGAGCAGAAGGAACAGTACTGACTTATGGAGCTGAAACATGGACACTCACAAGCAAGACAATACAAAGGCTACATACAACACAAAGGAGCATGGAAAGATGCAAGGTTTCTAGAATATATAGATTCAGGAAAGATGTATGCTAGGGATCACAAGGATAGATTGTATTCTGGATTGGTACCCCAGTGGTGTTATACGTTCGAGAAGGCGTCCCCACGCAAAATGGATTAACGAGATCAGGAAAGTGGCTGGAGTCAACTGGATGGCTAAAGCATCAGACAGAGCAGAATGGAAAAATTTAGAGGAGACCTTCATCCTGCAGTGGATTAAAAATGTTTGTTGTTGATAATGATACGGTTAGTCTTGCGCCAAGGTTGAATTAACTGTTGGTTCCGAGAGAATTTCCTAAATAAAAGCGTTTTTGATCAGAAATTTATTTTCGTTCTTTACAGCCGTGTCAAACCAATATAATGCCCCAACTCTCCTAGCCGAGTTATTTAAAATACACAGTGTCCCTAAAATTACAGGCCCATTTGAGAAAACAAAAACGAAAATCGACTGAAATGAACTGTTTGCTGCATTGGGTAGTTGGGGAAACAGTAAATTTTCAGTTAGACAAAATCTAAAAATCAATCACAAATTTGTGTATCAGATGAAGCTGTAATCTGAAAGGAAAAAAACCTAACTCTCTGAAATGCGATATTTTCAAAACATACACCATTTGCGTTGTGCCAATTACCGCTTAATGAAAAAATTAAACATTTGAAACTTAACAGTTCATTAATACTACTACGTTCAAGAAGTTCTGAGTCTTATTTTGTTACGGAAAAATGGATACAGATAAAAACTGTTTATGTGGCGTTTCCTTCGAAGTAACTACTTTGCTGTGCAATTATGCATTTTTGATATTGTTCATTCAAAGATGTAGATGCGGATTGCAAGGGTTTTTTTTCGTCACATCCTCCAGTGCCTTCGTCGCTGCTCGCTGCACTTCTTCGGAACCTGAGAATCGTTGCCCCTGAAGCAAATTCTTCATCCGAGGAAAAAGAAAAAAATCACATCGGGCAACATCGGGAGTGATAAGCTGGTTTTAGAAGTATTGGAATGTTATGTTTTGATAGGTAAATCTGACACCAGGAAGGACCTGTGAGCGAGCTCATTGTCATGATGTAGCACCCTCGACTTGGCCTTTAAAGATCTGATCGCTTGGATCTCACTGAATCATGCAGACGTTTTAAGACTCACAGGTCCCTCTTGGTGTCAGACTTACCTGTCAAAACATCACATTCCGATATTTCTACAACCAGCTTATCTCCCTGATCTCGCCCCATGTGACATTTGCCTTTTTCCTTGGGAAAAAGAATTTCCAAGGATCAACGATTCTCGGATTCCAAAGAAGTGCAGCGAGCAGTGAAGAAGGCACTGGAAGAGGTGACAAAAAAGGCTGGCAATCCGGATTTGCATCGTTGTATGAACCAGTGAAGCACCAAAATTCAAATTTACTCCTCCAAATGTTAATTGTATTTTTAATTGGGTTGCTATATTTTTATGGGCATCTTTTTCTCAGCCACCTCGTTGGGCATTTTGCCTGTTGTGGGGTTGTATTTGTATTTGTAAATTTTGTTGAGGGGTGAAAATACTCCTTCAAATTTGAGGTAATTTTTTAATAGAGTTATTTCTCACTGATAAAAAAAATACCCTCGTTTTACAAAAATACCCCTTAAAACTTTGGAGAGGTGTGGAATTACTCCCCAGAATTATATTTTCGGCTAACACTGGTATGAACAATAGCAAAAATGCATAATTGCACACAGCAGAGTAGTTATTTCGAAGGAAACACCAAATAAACAGGTTCTATCTGTATACATTACTTCGTAGTAAAGTAAGACTTCGAACTTTTTAAACATAGTAGTATAAATTGAGCAGGAAGTACAGCACGCTCACGCACGTATACATGCGCGCACACACACACAGGTTGATTTCGTTGTCACCAGAAAGTGACAAAAGAAATCTCACCAGATTTACGTGAAAAGTAGCCAATTGAAATACTAGATAAAATTCTGCAGATTATCAAGAATTGTTCCTGATCATGAAGATTTATGTAATTTATTTATCTCTATCATCATTTTTGAGATTATAAACAATTTTTACAATGGTTCACTGGCAATGAGTATGAACAGTTCTTGCATCTGTCCATGTATATAAAAGATGTTAAAGCCTCCAGTGATGGAAAGTATTCTTATTCTCATAGATCAATTGGCCGGTTCTTATATAAAAAGAACCAAGCCCAATTTTTAAAATTTTTGAGATTTAAGAGGGAGAAAGAAACATCTGAACTATTGAAAAAGAGGTGGGATTTTTTTTTTATCTAAATAGAACGAAGTGGAATATAGACTGTGATGCGCCGTCTGTGTGCACTTGAACCAATTTTCAACTAAAGAGATAACTGAATCGAAGATAACTTTAAATAGCTTTATCTCAGTTTTAATTTAATGGAGCTTGTGGTTCCTTTTATAGAGAAGCTGTCCAATTAATGCTTTGGGTTTCCCAAGTCCTCATGGCAGAATGTACTCACATCATCCCCTAGTGTAACAGAACGTGGGTTCCTATCAATTTCTATCACCATCACTGGTTCAACGCATTGATAATTTTTGACACACCAGTCATTTTCTGCACACGAGACCGGAACGTACAATTTATTGCTGATTGCGAACGGCAGCTTTTTTTTATACTCATTGGGAAGTTAGTGCGGGGTAACCACTCGTTAATACCGTGTGGGACTCCCTGCAGTAGTAATCTTTTTCTATGGTCATGTTACCGTTTCTGTAGTACCCGCGTCAGGAAAGTTGCTGACAAGGACGAATCGGATATCGAACTCGCGACACCTCAAAACATCCTTTGGTACTTTAGGGTACAAACATAGTGCACGCTTGCTTTCGATTGTTGGAATCGGTGCTGTTGCTGATTGGTTAAAAACCCGAATCTCAATTTTTCCGATCAATCCGTAACGGTGCCGACTCGCAGAATTAGAAACCCGCGTGTACTTTGTTCGTACCCTTAGGCGAGTATCTTACCGACATAGGATGCCGTGCTCTTCCAGGAATTGCCCCTCGGGCTTCTTAAGAAATTATTGAGACCTTGCACTGTGTGATAGGTTGAAGAAAGCTTGCTCTAGTGAATCGCTATCAAGATGGTTGAGTTTTTACCATAGTCAAGTCAGAATCAAGAGAACAAAGATATGATACTTACATCAACATAGGAGGCATTGATATAATCCGAATCCGGGACGCCTTGCAACGGTTCTAATACCACCCTGTTGTAATCAACTGTAACGATAAAAAAATCAAGAGTTTATTGACATAATTGCACTTATATAGAGTGTACAGGGTGGTCATAATTTTAGATACCTTATACTTACACATCTTCCTCAATCACACCATTTTTTGAACTGCGTCATCAGGCATCACATTTCGTCGACATTCATTTCAAATCAAAATACCAATGGCAAGAAGCAACGTCAGATTCAATAGCTATATATGCAGGACTGGCAGAACATGGAACATTTTACCACCAGAGCTTGTATATTCTTCATCGTATCGAGAAATCTTCAGAAATCTAACTTCGACTTATCGCTTTTTTTTTTTTGAGAGTTTACCCGTTTTAACGATTTTTTTGTTTTTTTGTTTTTGAACAGGACTGAACAAATCCCAGGCGCCAGGTCACCATGGCAACAAAAAAATAGGTATTGGTGCTTAAATTTTTTTTTTTGTAGTTACTAAATTACATATTTGGTATTTATAGCAGCAAGCCTGCGAACGTGAAAGGGGGGGGGGGAATGCCCTGAAAAAGTTAAAAGCCGCATTTTATTTTGGACCTTTTTCACCGGATAAAAATTTTTTGGCGACTAAATTTTTTTGTGATTTGTCCAGCCCTGTTGTTGAATTTGTTTTCAATTTTGATTTGGTTGTTTTCTATTTTTATTTTATTTATTATCATTTCTTTCTAATTTGTACTGTCAGCTTTTATTACCTATATTGTGTTTTTATTGTTTTATAATTGCTTACATCAGGACTGGACAAATAAAAAAAAATATCTAGGCGTAAAAGATTTTTTTTTAACTGAAGAAAAAGGTCCAAAATAATGCTCCTTTTTGACTTTTTCCTGGCTATAGTGACTCTCTTTCATGTTCGCAGATATGATACTATAAATTCCAAACATTTTGTGCTGCTCTTAGCCTGCAATTTAGTAACCACAGAAAGGATATTTTAGGCACCAATACAATTTTTTTAGTCGCCATGGCAACCTCGCACCTGGAATTTTTCAGGCCCTGGCCTACACATCGTTTTTATTGCCTACAGTACGTTTATATTGTTCACATTTCGTTTCATCAACTCTTATATGCTTATTCCCCTGCTCCACAGAATATATAAAATCGGGGCTGAAGGGCTATGTGAGATGAATATTCTTATTTGTAGTCGTAATTATCGTAATGTAATTTCTGAGTTGGGAAGATAATTTTAATCGTTAATTTGAAGAATAAAAAGCCAAGTTGTCTTCGTTGAAAATATGTGAGAAACCGGGACATTTGTGCAAAAAAAGTCGGGACAGCAGGAAAAACAGAAAAACCAGGACTGAATCTGCGAACGCGGGACATATGGTCACCCTATCCACATCCATTTCTTGCTAAACCCAAGAGTTTTCAGTTGACTCCACAATTAAACAACCCCTCGCCCTCCTTGATATTGATGCCAAGGAGTGGCATAATACCTGATTCGAGTTTAGGCGTACGTTAGAATTGCCACAAGGTTCTCAAATCTCTTCTTCTGAAGAAGGGCTAAGACGTTGCTCACATCCATGGGAGGAAATACGGGGGGAGGGGGGTCATGGGGCGGTGCAATTCCCCCCCCACCCCAGCGATAAAGGTGAAGTCGGCTAGTGTGTATATATAAATAGACATCATCATCTTGCCCTCGCAGCAATAATGACCGTGCCCCCCACCCAGACTTTCAAGTCAATCTCCGCCTATCTCAGTGTTTAGGCCTGAGACCTTTTCAAGATGTGAATTGAAAAGGTCTCAGTCCTAAACCACTGAGATAGGACCTTCCGCATTGATATAAGCCTCCAAAAGCATCAGGTGAACCTCAGCGCCTCTTTGGTAACTATGATAGCGTGCTATTAGATTTAGATAGGTGTAGGTGTGCGTAATATCAGGAAATACGTTTTTTCCACCATTTTGCTGATCATTTTTTCTGCATCCTACCACTGATCTGGACTCCAAAGCTGGACACTGGACAGAAGTCTCCAATATTTTTTCGAGTTGTGAGCACTGGCTGTGAGAATCACAAGTATAATGATAGGAGTGCCGGGCCATGATCTGGTTAGGAGGGGGATTATAAGGCCGGTCGTTATTATGCCACTGTGATTCGAGATTTTCCACTGCTAAAGTATCAAATCTACTCATTTTAGATGCGTTTCTTTGTGACATAAACAGAGGAATGAAAACATTTCATCTAAACAAGGACGAACACTATGGCGGCTGCACGACCAGTCTCCGAAACAACGGAAGCTGTTGTGCAAGAACCTGAACTATGTAACCACGAGTGAACTGTCAACATCCTAGGTTGTCGTTTAGCGCAGGACGTTCACGGACCCTCAAGAACGCTCCCAGCGTCAAGAGACGATCAACGAGTGTTGCATACGAGATTTCTAGATTAATCATAGTTATTGGGCCAGATTACCCTAAATCTATAATTATATTTTGAAGTCATTATATCGTTGTATGGATAATTGTTGAAGCCACTAATCAATTTACTTTTATTGTCTTGGTCGGAAGCGGCTCTATGTTACTTGTTATTTAATAAAATTTCTGGACACTTCGGGAACACTTCGATATCTCTTTGAGAGATGTGAAGTGGGGGTGTGTCTGGTCCTTCAATGTCTGTATTCTCAAGACTGACCTCCCCCATTGTACAGAAAAGAGGGGATCGTTGTCTACCAGAAGCAATAATTTCCGGCTACAGCAGCAGACGACCGACCAGATCCGAGTGGTACGGAATCATCTTGACTCATCAGCGTAGGCGCAGTTTGGTTGTTTATTTTTTTTTCGCACCACTTACTCAGTTTTTTCTTTTTTGGTCAGTCTTTCTCTCTCCCCCTTTTCCCACGTAAACATGAAAGCTGAATTTGATGATTGCCGTTCATGGTAAGTAGTAATCGATTGTAAATACAAATACAAATACAAATACAACGCCACAACAGGCAAAATGCCCAACGAGGTGGCTGATAAAAAGATGCCCATAAAAATATGGTTGTCATATGTTTCAAAAATACAGCAACCCAATTAAAAATGCAATTAACACAAATTACAAACAATATAAACACATGATGAAATATTATACAATGCCCATAAAGAATACTTATGGTTGTCTTATTCTAAGTATGGATAGCTTCTCGATTTACCCCAACATGTTTATCGTATTTCTTTTTAAACGTGTCAATTGTGTTACAATTTACTACCTCCGGGGGTAAGCTATTCCATTTATTAACAACCCTATTGGAGAAAAATTCCCTGCGACACCATAACCTTGCATTGTCCCTCACCAATCGATACTGGTGTCCCCTTGTAAAAGCAGTCGATTGGCGGTGTACTAAAAGTTCATGGTCCATCCTATCCATCCCATTGAAAATTTTGAACACTTCGATCATATCTCCTCGACACCTGCGTTCATCCAATGTAAACATATTCAAAAAATGAAGTCTTTCTTCATAACTCAAGCCCTGTGTGCCAATAAGGACACGCGTAGCTCTTCTCTGCACCCCTTCAACCAAGTCTATGTCCCTCTGTAGGTATGGTCTCCAAAACCTTACAGCATACTCCAGTCCAGGACGAACTAAGCCTCGAAAAAGCGGAAGAATGACTTTAGGAGAACGTGAAGAGACCTTTTTGAAAATGAGACCAAGCATTCTATTCGCTTTTTTGACAACCGCTGAACAATGTTCAGAAAACTTAAGTCGCTCGTCAATGAGAATTCCCAAATCGGTGACTCTAGTTGCATCCGGGATAGTGACACCATTCAACTCGTAAGAGAACCGTGGGTTGTTCGAACCAAAATGAGCGACCATGCACTTATCTACGCTAAACGTCATGCTCCATTCATTTGCCCATGCTGCAATCTTGTTTAAGTTGGTCTGGAGCAACTCCCTATCGCTTTCATTTCCGATTACCCCCATTAGCTTCACATCATCTGCGAATTTGCTAGTAATCCCATCGATACCCTGATCGAGTTTGTCGATAAAAAGTGAAAAAAGTATGGGGCCAAGGACACTTCCCTGAGGAACTCCACTTGTGACGTCTGTCCAACCAGAGAGTTCCCCGTTCACCATAACTCGTTGCGACCTATCTCTTAACCACGATTCTATCCAATTCAGCAAGTTGCCCCCTATTCCAATCTCGTGTAAACGCTTCAAGAGTTTGCCATGTTGGACCCGATCGAATGCCTTCTGGAAATCAAGGTAAACAACGTCGACATTTTTGCTCTTACCCAAAGCCTTAGTCACGTAATCATAGAAGCAAAGGAGGTTAGTTACACATGACTTCCCCTTCCTGAACCCATGCTGATTATCCGACAATACATTATTCTCGTCTATCCACTTCACAAACTGCCTTTTGATGATAATTTCCAAAATTTTCGAGAGGGAGCTCGTCAAACTCACTGGACGATAATTAGACACCACTTCTCTACTACCCTTCTTAAATATCGGAACAACGTTAGCCAGTTTCCAATCTCTCGGGACGATACCCTCAGCAACACTACTCCTGTATATCTGTGCGACTGGCCCCAACAATTCATTAGCACCTTCCCTGAGAACCCTGGGATAGATATCATCTGGTCCTGGTGCTTTGCTTGCACATACATTTCTTAGAAGATTTAGGACCTCCACGTCTTCCACTTGAATATCGTTGAGCGTTTTATTACCCCATGCAACACCCGTATATCGAATATCATTATCTCCATTAAAAACCGACGCGAAAAAGTCATTGAAAGCACTACACATGCCTACATTGCTCTCTACTTTTGAGCCTCCTATCGAGAGGGGGCCAACTGTCCCCTTACATCCATTATTGACGTATCGAAAAAATGATTTTGGGTCAGAGCCAATGTTATCTGCCAACCTAGATTCAACTTGCTTTTTACTATCCCTTATCGCTTTCTTCAACAGTCTTCTTTTATCAGTAAACAATGATAGGTCACCTCGTCCACTTTTATACTCTCTGAATGCTCTTTTCTTTTCAAGATAAAGGTTCCGCACGCTATCCGTGAACCATAGAGGGTGTGATGTACAAACACGCTTTTTTCGAACAAAGGGTATGACGTCGTGCAAAACAGAGGACAGCTTCGTACTAAATTCTTCCCATTGACTTACCACCCCTACTGATTCCAACCGGTCTTTGAAAACTTCCGCTAACCTTCTTCGCAAAACATCAAAGTTAGTTCTCCGAAAACAAGGAACCAGTCTTTTGTTATCAACCTTACCCGAGGAAAAGTTACAGAGAAATCTGACGATACGATGAACACTGGAAGAAAACTCTTCCCCCACCGAAACATGTTCAACTAGATCCTCAGAACTAGTAAGAACTAAATCCAAAATAGCAGTACCCCTAGTGGCTTCTGATACATGCTGATACAAAAAATTTTCGAGCACCAACTTAAGAAAGTCTCTTTCATACTGATTTCCAGATGAAAGGTTCTCCCAATCAATACCCGGGTAATTGAAATCCCCTAGTATGAGAACCCTCTTTCGCTTACACATGTAGGAAATTTCATCATGCATTTTGGCGATATAGTTTTGATCCCTATTCGGTGGATTGTAACAAACCCCAACAATAAGCTTATGACGTCTTTTGTTCTCAAGTTCAACCCATATGGTTTCAATATCACTTCTCTGCACGTTACACTCTCTAGCCTTCAAACATGATTTCACGTATATCAACACTCCACCCCCTTTCCTATCAGATCTATTTCTCAAAAAAGTATCGTATCCGGAGATGTGTAAGAAAGATTCATCCCCATCGTTTGCCCAAGATTCTGTAATGGCTATAAGATCCAAGTCCTCCACAACTATCATAGTTTCTAAAAAATCTTTCTTGTTACCCAAGCTCCTGGCATTTATTAACACACATTTTAATTTGCCACATTTAAATACTAATATTTGTTTATTAACAACGCGAACACCGTCTCTGAGTTTGTGTCAGATATCTCAAGTATGGACTTGGATCCTCTGGATCTCCATTTCTCAAAAAGATTTTAGTTTTTTAATATTTCCTCAAGATTATTCGAACCGAACACTCATCTGCTGCACGGAGTGCAGTCGCGAATTCAGTAGTGTGTGAAGGTCGCTTTCAGTGGAAGACGTCAGACGCCCACTCAATGTCGACTGTTGTCGCTAGCATTGCTTGCTGCGCGTTGACGCCTCCAGTAGACGACCGGGCTTAGAGTATTCACATGTTTTTTTTCTTGTGGTTTAACAAAGTTTCCGGATACACAAATCTTTCGGGAACGCTTCGATATGCCTTTGAGATGTGAATCAGGCAGTGCCCGGTCCTCTAATGTGTCACATCTCTATATATCCTGTCTATTCATATGGCAACTCAGATCAATGGCAACTCAAATCAGCGTAAACTTGAATTTGGGTAAGTGGTGTGTCTAATTTTGTAACGGACGTAGTAAGGAAACAGACGAAGGCATCGAGCTTTCTTTGGTGCTCCGGTGAGCACCCCTCAGATGTCTTCACCAGACTAGAGACCCTCGAATTAATGCCATAATAATACCCACGTTTCCTACAATTACGTTTACTATAACTATCTTACTGTTGATTGTTGCTATTTCTTGCAAGAGTCCTATCGATACAGTGCCATCTTAAGGCATGGGCCCACCCGGGCACGGCCCGGGAGCCTCAAGAGAAAAGGGAACCTCACAAAAATGGGATCTGGTTGAGATTTTCGAAAATGTGCCTGGTAGGGGCTCAGAAAAATCATTTAGCCCGGGGCCCATGATACTCTTAAGACGGCTCTGTATCGATGTCTCGGTAGGTTCTAAAGTTCCACGAAAACCCCATTGAGAAACGCCGAGTTTGGAAACAAGTAACAAAATTGAAAAAAGCAGGTACTCACAAGGAACGAGCTTCTTATAGCTGTTCTTGGTCTCATTGGCTGATTTCGAAGCGTGTCTCACGCTGTGAGGTTCACCCTTCGTTGAAAACTATCATTCAGAGAGATAACAAGAACAATAAATATACAAAATATACTATCAAGACTAAATTAACATAATTTTATACATGATTTACGTATAATCACTAGATCTGTTTGAGTACAATATACTGAACGCGTTTTATGTTGAAATCGGCCGATACATTCATATCTTCACTGGGTATGTAAGTCGATTGCCCTCACGATGAATCCATTGGGAGAACAAAATGAGCGCGCGCTTGCTCCCCCCCCCCCCCCGATCTCTTTGCATTGTATGTAAACCCTTTATCTAAATTATTATTAGGCCGTGATTACGCTATAAAAGATTTAGAAAAGTTCTTTTATAAAACTTTTGCCCGGTTCTTTTATAAACCCTGCCTCAGGCAGATTAAAATCCTTTCTCCGACAGCAAGTGAAGCGTTGCTTATCCCTCTTTTCCTGTCAAAAGAGTCTGAACAGGTTGATCCGACAAATATTTTAGTTACAGTAGTGCTAAAAAGTCTTTTGACAAATGCAAATCATGCTTGTAGCGCCAGCTCGTTCGTATGCATTGCCATAACTTTCACAAATGCAAAGCAGAAGGCTCGGCACCTGCAGCTGAAATTTGTTTGTTTGGGGGAAAGTGAGCTTTTATTGTAGCAATCCAAGGTAAAAATGGGTAATATATGAGGGGTTCACAACCATTAGTAGACCAAGCCCATTTATCTTCATTATGGATAATAACGTCTTTTTTTGACAGATAATTAATTCAGTTCAAGTGATGTGAAGAAATTAAATATGTCAAAGTTTAGTTTAAAATATAATTTTTTCAAGTGCCCTTTTACAAATAATAAATCAATACTTTTGTTGTAAATTTATAGTCCTTTAATAACGAAGACTTGGTTCACTGTTTGTGAATTGAAGCTTTTACGTGAAAAAATATGATGCTACAATGTATAAGTGAAGAGCATTTTATAATGATTTATTTTATGTTATGAAAAATTCTTGATTCCGAAATATTTTCATTAGGTAATATTTAAACTACAAATACATTACAATGAATAAAAAATTTTACCATTGGTCGTAAATCAATCGCTGTACAAAATATTATCATCTTCATAAATTCTAGTGGGAGTATTTTGGAGCCTAGTATTTTTGCCTCCACTGGAAGATTCTGGAATATGCATGATGTATATATAGGTGGAATGTATGGGAGAAGGTCCATCATATTTTTCTTTTTTGGCCAAAGTGATCTTTCTATGGTTCACGTACAATGAATTTTGTCTTACATGAGACAAAGAAAGCAACTTTCATCCACGAACGTGCTTTTCCAGATATATTTTTCGAAAAGATAGATCCTCTCTGTCATTGTGGGTTTCTTTGAACTCTAACGGACAACCTCTCACAACTCGCAACCATCTGATATTCAACCAACTGAAACAAACTCCCTCAGTGTCCTTCTCTCTGTTAGTGACAGACAGCTTCTTCCAAAGCTGTGGTAGAAACAAAATCATAATTTTTAACTTCTGTAAATCAAAATTTTGGGCATAATTTGTTCCTCTTTGCATTCTTAATTATTCCCTTCCAATAACCAGGAATTGACTGCTGCTCTGTCTACACTATTGATTAGTTTCAACAGTGTAAGGACATTTGATGTTCCGGTTTTGGCCACCACATGCATCGGAGGGAGAGAGAGAGAGAGAGAATATAGAATTACTTCCTTATATTTAGAGGTTTTGTCTCTCTCAGGTGTCTCACAACAATGCTAGAAACATCTTCAGAACCCCTTCCTCCCTTCCATTTCATCCCAAACGTACATGTATCCAACATTATCATTGAAGGAAGTACTCCAAAGTTATAAGCATATAGATATTGTGTTTGCAATAAGCTACGGATGTTGTGTGTGTGTGAAAGCTTAGGAAAAGGAAGAACATTTTGAAGTCGAATGTACAGCAGTAAGGCTTTATACTCTTTTATCCTTATCCGTTTTCATTTTCTCTCCAGCCTGCTGTGCTTTTCGCAAGTGGAGCTCTCGTTTGGTTTCAAGACTTTTTCTACTGATTTCATCATTTTCTGTTAAAATCTTCATGGCTATGCATCGCATAATTTACATGTATTTGTACTTGTTGGTTTAAAGTGTCAATTAAACTTTTGCTGAATATTTTGTAATAGAATTTCTCTTTCACGGATATGGCATTCTTTGCCGTACATTTCTCTACATAAATGTCATACATCTTCCGAATTAAAAAATTAGGGTGAAGGTACTTACTATTAGGATTATCTTTCCTGGAATAGTGACTTTTATAGGCTGGAAATGACTTTATGTGATCAATAATGAAAATATAATGTCAATTTTGTTTTTTTGTTTCCAGGAGTATCTCTGCCTCTAGAGTCTGAAGTGGCTGATGTGATTCAATCATTATTTAAACATCTATAAACACGTCCCCAGCTAAGTTGCAATATTAGGTACCTATCGTTGACAATATTATCATCCGACGATTCATATGATGAATCAGGAACATATTCCTCTCCAGAAGACTCAAAATCACAACTCATTTTGACTTGAAAATGATTAATGTAATGAAAAATAGCAACGAGGCAATCAAAATTATAATCAAGAATGGACTTGGTTCATTATGGCTGTGAAAGTTTTATGTATTACTTCACCAGCTGTGAAAACATACGCCCCCTCTGAGAAAGTAGGTGAACTACGAACTTAGCTCACTATGGCAGTGAACAGAACAGACGTTGTTGCACCTACTGAGCTATCACATTTTTTGTAAAAAATGGACTTGATCTGTTATGGTTGTGAACCCCTCATACAATACACGCATGAGATATTACAGGTTCCCTCCGTTATAGGTAGTTAAAAGGTAAATTATAAAAGCATTATGGGTTCTTACTGTTAAACACGAAATGGAAATGCTTCTTTGCTAAAAATATCAGTCCTCTTTACCTCCTGGCGAAAAAACACAAGGGACAGGTTTCGTTACAAAAATGTATTTCATAACCACAATGTCGTACTTAAAGACGTGCGACGACACATGCCGCTATTACTAACATTCCATCAAGACAATGACTTTAAATATAGCTCAAAAGTTATCCTACATTACCTGAAAGGTAATAAAATAGTAGTTTTATGGATGTATAAAGTCAGAGCCCTGACTTGAATGCCATCAAGCATTTTTGATTTGAGTTCGACAGATAAGTCGGAGCCAGAAATTCAATGGATTTTTCAACAGGGGGAAAAAAAGAATGAAAAAAAAATACCCACTGACCATTGGACAAACTTATTGGATCCATAGCAAAACATGGTAAAGCAGTTATACAATCCAAAGGTTTTTCCAAGCCCATGACATGACGAATGTGACTATTTATTATTTGCTTGCATTCTCGTTCGTTTGTGTTCACCATACAAGTGATAAATTTTTTTCCGATTTTACAAAATGTAGATAAGCAATTTTTTGGTCATAATAGTTTGTAATGAGATTCAGTGTTTGTGTTTCATTGGACAGATTTTATTAAAAAATTCAAATACGAAATTTGTAGACAAATTTATTGTTGTCAAAAGACTTTTGAGTGCAATTCTTGGAGTTTTTTATACTTATACCATAGGTAAGTGTTTCTCAACCTATGGTCCACGACGATGGCATGGGTGGTCCGAAGGCAGACTCGATAGTTTAATTCTCACTGAATGAAAAATTATTCACCAGTTTTAATTGAAATAAGAAATATCCATATGGGTTCAAATAAAAATTATATCTTCATGCTTAGGTTCACCAAACGTCATCCAGGAAAATGAGAACGTAAATACGGGATATTACTAAATCTTCCCAAAAAAAATGTAATTTTTATGCGATACATTGCCTTGAATGAAATTTGATAATTCTGAAATTGCTGAAAAGGAATGGGAGAAATAAAGGGCTGTTTCAAATCACAGTAAACAAAAATGTATTTCACGAAAAAATATGTTCAATTGACCATATTTCATTGAAAGAAATACGGTAAACTGGTATCTTTAATTGGGTAAAATACGGGACACAACCAATTTCATCAAAAACGTTGCCGGGTGTAGGTATAATCACCAATTTTTATTAAAATGTCTAAAAAATTGTGGAAAAAGTGAAAAACACCTGACAAATATGTGAGATGTGTGAATAGCTATATTTTATCCCATAAGTATAATGTAATTTACATATTACATTATGAAAACACCGAGTATTCACGACTTTAGTAAATGTTGGAATATTATTACAGGAACAAAATTACAGGAATATCTCGTAATACGAGACACAAGTGGTCCGTCAAATTGTTTCAGACATTTTACTGGTCCTTGGGTCCAGAAAGATTGAGAAACACTGTCACAGGTGCATACAGAGGGAGAGCGAGAGGGGGTCATGATCCCCCCTCCCTCCCGTTTAGCAAAGAACTGTTTTACTGATATAGGCTAGTGGAGGTGGACAACTGCCTTCCCTCGTTTGAAGACCCTGTATCCGATCATGACTTATGCACATAAAATACTGCGTTTTTATTCCTCTTCATTTCGGTGGATAAAGAGTTCGTTTTCAGTAAGGAAAAAAATTAATTCTCTAAAATTTAATTTCAAATTTTATAAATATCGCAAAACGAACGAATGCATTGAATGGAGATGAACAAATAAAAAGTCCGCTTCGCTGAAGATGGCAAAACAAATTTCCATTTCGGAATCAGCTCATAATCAAATGAATAATGTTAATGAACCTCGTCTATGACGTCAGTAAAAACTCAAGGACTTCGGATATAATGGTAAATTTTTCGTTGCCCCTGCGTTTATAAAGCATGTTTTCTCAAGAAATTCCTAGAGTTATAGCTCATCACATTGAAGGAATGGTGTTATATTGATACGTACGGCTAAAAAAATAAGATTTGTTGCATGTTTGACGCTCCGAATTGCTCATTGACATGACCCGTATGCGGGACATTTCCCGTAGGAAAGAGTGAGAGAAATGCTCTTGTTTGGTGATGGTGGTAATTTTGCCCTTCCCTACGTTTTTCCTCACAAAAATATCTCGTTTTTTCCAACGCAGATTACATTGACTAATAATCTTTACTAGAATCAGGGATGAAAGTGATTTACATATTTTTATAAATTATATTATGATACTGTATTAATGATGGCTAATACAAATATTCATCTCATATATTTTATTTTTCCGTGAAAAAAATTCATTTGAATTTACTGCCGACGTGCTGTAGCATTGGATTTCTATACAAATACAAATACAACGCCACAACAGGCAAAATGCCCAACGAGGTGGCTGATAAAAAGATGCCCATAAAAATATGGATGTCATATATTTCAAAAATACAGCAACCCAATTAAAAATGCAATTACAAACAATATATATACATGAGATAAAATATTGTATAATGCCCATAAAGAATACTTATGGTTGTCTTATTCCAAGTATGAATAGCTTCTCAATTTATCCCAACATGTTTAATCGTATCTCTTTTTAAACGTGTCAATTGTGTTACAATTTACTACCTCCGGGAGTAAGCTATTCCATTTATTAACAACCCTATTAGAGAAAATCTAGCCAAGGGTTGTTTCAAAAGATTCATCAGCAATAGAGTACAGCTGGCAATGTCCCGTATTTAAGATCCTAATTTCCCGTATTTTTATTGATCAAATATGGTCGCCAGTAATAATGGAATAACAATGGAAATGAACAATTTCATGCACAGTATGTGATTGCATCTGATTGTATTTTTCGTTCAAAAAGGTCTTGAAACTGCCACCCTCCGTTGTAATGACAACTCGGTTATAACGAAAAAACTTTACGGAATCTTCGAGGGTGTTATAACCGAGTTTGACTGTAATATATAATCACGCTAAAAGGAAAGCGGAAGAATGTTTCTTTTGAAAATCCATCCAAGTTGAAATTAGGACTTCTCTCATCATTACTAAAATATGAATGTTAAAGATTGAGAATGTACAGAAAATTATGTATCTAGCGAGGTGAAAAACTATTCACACATGTTTCTGAAAGGCATAGATGAAGTGTGTGCTGCGGTAATTACCGCGTTATTTATATATACAGTGAAACCTCCCACCATCGGTTACTAACGGGAACGACCACACGTGGCCATTATTGTGAGGTTGCCGTTGTTAAAAGGGCCAGTATTTCTGAAACATAGATTAAACCTTTTGATTGCGTGTAAAATTGTAACAACCGCTACTATAATTAATTAGAAAAAGCTGTTTTGTAGCACATGACATTTATTTTGCATTGAAGGTGCGTGAATTTTTCACGAAGAACTTTTATTTCTTATTTCCCATTGTTAATTTCATCCAAACGTTTCGTGAAGAAAAATGTATACGGCCGTTATATATATCTTTTTCCTAAAAATCCTTTAACAAAGATCTTCTATAAAATAATTTTGTCAAAGGAATATGATAGTGTAATGGTCAAATTTGATTGAAGACATGCTTTGTCAAAGTTACTTTTATCAAAGTTGGCCTCCTAATCCAATATTTGGTAGAAGATTTATGTTGATGCACTTTCTATCCTGCAGTTTTTCAAAATTGAGTAGTAGATGGTCAGAGTAGGAGCTACAAAAAAATCCTAATACTGTATATGAATATATCAGAGATTCGAATTTTTTTTCCATAAACAATCCGTGGTATTATCCACACACGCTTCTTTATCTCCCTATTCTTTAATAATAATAAATAACTAAATAAATAACTCTTCATTTGCATATGCGGCCACACCCATGCAAGTATAGCGTACAGTTAAAAAACACGATTCATTAGCATTCACATAATCATAACATTTACACATAATAGCAATTAAAAAAAATCTAATATTAATATAAAAAATTTAAAACCTTCGCTACATCGTTGAAAAAATAAAACAATTTCCCAATTTGATCTTCGGATAAGTTAGATACCTTTTGAATGAAATTTTATCTGTGATGGGATTGCGGAAAATACTCGATTTTATAAGTACACTTCTTTGTAAAAATTAAATAGTAGACACTCGAATAAAATATTAAAATTTTCGAACAAACTATTGACGTCACAGCTGCCATAAGGGCAATTGTGGTCAGGATTTAATATTACGTATCCACTAGGAGCATACCCAAAAAAAAACCATCATCTGTTCTAATTTGAAAAATTAGGCGTTTCCCTGTGTCCCTGCATGTTAAAAAGCAGATAATTTCCAGATGTGAGACAAAAAAATCTTGATGATCTATAAATTGATGAAAGATCGTTTTGAATTATTTAGGTCTATGTATCTTGAAATAACCGCAGGAAAATGTTTCCTGAACGCAGCGGTGCCACTTGAAAGTCTCGAACGAATGAGGGCACAGAGTCATGCGGAGTAAGTTCAAAATATTAAACGGCTGTTCCTATTTTTTAAAATCGAAACCATTACAATGAATGCAAATGATAATTTTGTACAATAATAATCACTCTGCAATTTTTTCTTTTTCACCAATTATTGGTAAAAATAGTTGATCCATAGCTACTGCAAAGCAAGAAATCTCAAACCGACCACAACTTTTAAAATATTTTATAAATCTTTTATACAGTATGTAATATGATACATTTATTGCCTTAACCCATTATTTACCATTGTTTTTTTAACTACCATTTCTAATTAAGCGATGGAATTTTTAATTTTGATTGTTGTACCTAATTTTGAACTGACTGTGCTATAAACGTTGCAAGCTCAATAAAAGTACTCTACATTTTTTAATAAATAGCAATTAATTGAGTAATAATTAATAACTTCAATTTAATAAAAGGTTTCCTTTCATATTTCATTCATGTTACCATTTTTTTTTTGAAAAAGTTAAATAATAGTTTTGCCATACTGGGTTAAAAGATGGGTTATAAGATATTTTAGAAAATAAATTTAAGTAAAAGCTACATAAAAGATCTTTGTTAAAGAGCTTTTGTGGTGTAATATTGGTCTGCAGCCGTGCTGTAATCCTTTGTATCCTCAGACATGCATTCTTGATAAAAGATTCTTGAGAAGATTGAATGATATAAGAACTTGCGCTCCTAATCCACAACCAGTTCACCGTTCTAAACCGTTTATGTAGACCTGCTGCACTCTGCCGTAACTGGATTTGTGACTCGCCTGCAATGTGTTATCTCCTGTGGTGGTGGTGGTCATGTAGAACACATACTGCTGTAATAAACGATTTGGAGGCATTCTGTTCGTTATTTGCGTATCTTTTCTTTGACTTGTGTATGTCAGTGCCACCTATCGGCTGTTTTCTCAGTTATTTTTTTTTCCTGCCTGAAAACAATTCCCGTGACTTAGCGATATATATATATATATATATATATAAATTTTCTTTCATTTCAATCTCCAAAAGTTGCTAGCCTACTTTGACCTTTGAAGACCAAACACACCCCACTTCCCATCACCGTAAGATATCGAAGCGTTCCCGGAGGATGGGTGTGTCTGGAAATTTTATTAAATAGCTTCAGGATAATAAATGAAACTATTACATATAGATTGTACATATAGATTCACGCGTAATCAATGTTCGTCAATGGACGGATCCTAATATATGGGGGGAAAAATCAACGTTAAATTCTACATCATAATCTTCCAAAAGTTCTTAATTCCATCTGAAGATGAACACTCTAGTGTCCGTGCGTTCTAAACAGCGTCCCTTGACACTGTGGTCATAGGCTTGTTGAGGTACATTCCTGAGGAGTCCGTTGCTGCGTAAAATCTCACGATTTTGGATGATCCTGGAGTACACAGGACGGAAGTCCTGTAATACTTGTGGTATACAAGACGGTTATAAATCGTCTCTCCGCAACGCCTCGGCACGTCTTTGTTGTTATACGTTGCTTAATAGTTCTATACAAGAAGTTATAATGACTCCTGATGCTTCTCCAAATAAGATGTATTAATAAGTCTTAGACAAGTAGCACAGACATCCATGGATACCAGTAACTGACGGGCCATATAACTGAAGTGTAGGTACGTAACTTACATAGTTCACCTACGGAGGGTAAATGAAATTGTAGAATCGCGACTTTGACGTGATAAATCATCGCTAATATATGATCTCAATTTGTCGGTGGTTTATACGTCTTTACGTACTGATCTTTGATTCGGATCTGAAAGGTGTAATTGTTAGATCACGCTCATCTTATAGTAAAGAGTTGATTTGAACAATCGTAGTATCGCCAAGACTAATTAAGGTTGATTGTCTCTGGAATGTAATCTCACAATTTATAAGTTTATTTATTTATTCAATATTGGTTGGCCTAGGCCTATACAAGGGAATGCGGTGATGAAGTTAGGCAGAGATGATTGATGTCACAAAGAAAATCGGAAATTGTTTCACTATCAATAATGTTTGTGGGGAGGTTGATCCAGTCGGTTATTGTTCGAGGAAAAGAAACTAAATTTGAAACAATCTGTGGATGCAAATATGAGTTTCAATTTTTGTGAATGGTTAATTCTTTTTGAAAAGTATGAAGCCGGAGTTAGAAGGTTCGAGGTGTCGATATGAAAATGACCGTGGAGAATTTTAAAAAGGAAGGATAACCGAGAGATATATCCACGATTAAAAAGCGGTTGCATATTGAGTTGGCGCTTGAGCTCAGTGACGGAGGCAGAGGATGACCAACAGTTAAGAATGAAGCGGGCGGATTTATTTTGAATAGATTCTAATTTGTCGATATTGGAGATAGTATAGAAGTCACAGATTTCACAGGCATATGAGAGTAGAGGAAGGATGTAGGTCTGGAAGCAGAGATGTCTGAGGTGACGGGGGGGGGGGTGGAGTTTTTGAGGTTCCGACGAAGAAAAAAGAGTTTTTGGAGACACTTATGAAAGAGGTAATCAACATGGAGATTCCAACGGAGGTCGGCAGAAATGATTACACCCAGATATTTATAACTAGAAATTTCGGTGATCAAGGAGTTATCGATAGTGTACGAAGAAACGAGGGGAAGCGAGTAATTCTCATAAAAATTGGTTTTGAAGAATTAAGGGGTAATTGCCAGGACGAGCACCATTGAGAGACAATGTTGAGGTTATTTTGGAGAAATGCTTGGTCAGATTCGTTGTGCACCGTGTGGTAGATGACGTAATCATCTGCAAAGAGTCTAATATGACAATTGAGGGAGTTTGGGAGATCGTTAATGTAAATCAAAAACAAAGTTGATTAGACATTCGTCAGTACGGATCAGTCACTCGGACCTACTGCAGGATGTCACTGCTCAAACAGTTTTTTAGCAAACGACATCAGCACACGAAATGTGCTGAATTTATGTAACTTGTTTTACATTTTAGTTCCCTATTTTACTGTTTTTAAGTGAGCGATCTCTCGTTCATGGTGTTTTTTCAGTGTCACAGGTATGCACGTGTGATAGTTTTATATATTTTTTTATAATCTATAAGCTAAGAAATGTATCAAATCCACGGAATAGTTGGTAAGTAAAGATATATATCTTTTTTGATATTTAGCATTCAAAATAACAATAATAATTTCAAACATTTTGTATTAGGATTTTTTTATATATTTGCTTTCAATGTTTTCATGTTGTAGTTGTATTGGTAATAGCGAAGTGTTACAGATTCGTAGGAGTACTATATTTTTCTTCGCCTATCCACTGCGGTGCTTACTTAGCTCCTGTTGATGAAATCTTCGTAAAGCCGCACACCACACAGTTAATTAAGAGAATAAAGTAACAAAGCTAATCCTGTCTCGGTGACTTTTGGCACTATTATCTTTTCTCTCGCGTTATTCATTTCCCAATGCTTGAAAAAGAGTCTAAATGCTAGTCCGAATGCTAAAAGAGACTCACTAAAAAGAGTCAGACATAAAATTTTGTCTCGTTCTGTTCATTAATTTTAGTAAAAAAAACCCCAAGTAGTGGAACTTATTTCCTGGCCACCCGGTACGATTTTTCAAAATAATTTGGATAGAACTACATGTACATCAATGTCATCATATTATTTGAAGTGAAGGTCGTTTCGTGACAACGCGTGAGCGAAAATTTATCGACATTTATTTTTTTGTATATTATTCGCTTTAATATTCGATCGATCGATCGATTTGATTGCGTCCGATATACGACATTTTCACAGAGCAAAAAAGGCATATAATGTAAGGATCGTGACGTTATTGCCTTTGGCACGCAACTCGATTTTTTGCCTTCGTTAATGTCATTGTCTGATCCTGCATGGCCATGCAGGGGAAACACAGGGAATTTCCCATTTTTTTTAATTTTCCTTTAGATATTTCGCAACGCTTGCGAGTCCAAATACTATTCAGATTCATCTACTCTAATGATTCTTAAATGATGCGCTGTGGCACTTTAGGGTGCTATGTGAGAACGGCCAGGCCGAAATTCTGGATTATAGTAACAAAGCTTTCAGTGATATAAAGTTACTTTTTTTATCATTCTCGATTGAACAATCACGCACGGTTTTTAAGCCGATGCCACACTCTTGTCCAGCTTGGCACAATACGTTCCAAGGTTGCAAGGTTGTTCTAAGAAAATTACCATTACCTTCCAGCTCCTACCCCAAGTACAGCCCAGGCCATACTCGTGTCAAGGCTGGCCCTATACGTTTCAAAGTTGGTCGTGGGCAAGTAGTGCGGCTGTTCCACCATTGACAATGATCGTCAAATGTTGGAGGCTGCAAGGTATTGGAAGGCTGGTCAAACAGAACGTCTAGTACAGTACCTTCCAGCTTCCAACCCAAGTCAGAGGTTCCGCCTTTTCCTTCCCGAACTTCCAATCCGTCTGGCCACACATTGGTCGACGAACGTCCACAAGTAATTAGACGGAGAGTTTTCTGCAAGCGAATATTCGCAAAGGAATATTGGGCCAAACTGATCCAGTGGGTAGCCAGCCTAAGCCACTGGTGCTTCTTTGCATCAGAGGGAAGGCAAATATTGGAGGAAAAATATTCACGAATGCCTATATATTGGGCCAGCCTTGAAACGAGTGTGGCCCTCGTTTAATGGAATTGCTGTGATAATGCTTTGTTTTTTGGTTACGACAATGATTCCGGCCGACATGTGGCAGTGATTTCAATTATTACGAAAGTGTGTCATGGATATGAATTGTTTTTTTTTTTCAGTCTTGATTGGACTGTTTCGTATTTCCATACGATGGGCCGTGGCACTCCAGGGTAAAATAAAAACACAGCAGCAAGGATTACAAGCCTTGTCAAATATATAAACGCCAACGAAAAACAAAAAATCTGTCCACCAGATTGATAAAATAATGTTTCAAGTTACACAAAAATAAGGGGGGAAAACAGAAATAGACAAAAACAGCAACACAAATCATATCCACATAACTGCCACTACTATTACATAACTATTACATGTACACAATGATGTAAATGTGATAACCACAAGTGTCCTTCATTCTGCTACTTATATTATAGCAGGGGTGGTGCTAGGCGGAAGGACACGAATGGTTTCATAATAACCATTGCGTATAGTTTTTATATTATATATATATATTCATTTTTTATTTTATTTTTTTAATATAAATATAACCAGCCGCAGCGAGTCAACCAAAACAACAAGACAGAAGCTGATCCTTAGCTAAAGCTCTCTCCAGACAATTCCCCATTTAAACTAATCTCGTATTGCTCACCAAAATAAGTTTAGAGCCAGACTCGAGACCTGGAACTTATATATATGTATATAAATGTGTGTATATATGCGTATTTTTTTTTCCTCTACTTCAAGTTCTTCATGCATTTCATGTTCAAAACACACGTGCGTACTCATAATGTCGTATTCATGTTGCTCACCGAATAAGGTGCTGAGCGAGATGGCACGGGTGATCCCTAATTGTATACATTCCCCCCACACAATACTTCTATTTTGTATGTTTTTATTGAATCCACCGGAGCGAGTGAACTCAACCCAATAAAACTGATGCTGACTTCTAGTCCGCAAGTTATCAAACCCATTTGCTCACCAATAAGGTGTTAAGCGAGACTTGACTCGCTCCGATGGATATTTTATATTTCACAATAAGATTCTCATTTCGTTTTTTTTTTGTTTTTTTGTATCCAGCGTATGTAATATGAAAAGTGTAAGATAACAGATGAGATGAAATGGGGGGGGGGGGGGGGTCCTCCAATTGCTCTTAAAATATATTTCCATCCTAATATGTGTACATTCTCCATCTTAACGAAACCCCGAAACTTTTCTCCAACTCCCGACCCCATCTCGTCTGTAATCACCACAAAATTTGTTAATCGCGACAGTATCCAATTGTCCGGGGAAAATATGTTGTAACAATTTTGTATGCAGTTTTTTTTCTTTTTTGACACAAAATAAAGTGTTCGAGACTCTGCCACGAAGCTGGGCTGGAAGAGATCTCGGTAACGGGATAAGTCCAGTAGCAAATTTCTGGCGTTCATTCATTCATTCGGCACTTCAGGGTACTACAAAAGTGCTTCGAGCTCAGCCCAGATACAGCCAAGAGCACAGCGAAACATGGGGTAAAATTATGTAGTAGAGCGTACGAGAGAAAGTAATGTGCATGTTTTACGGTAAAGTTATAAATCCGGTGATTATGCGTAATCAACCGATCATTTTAGTAAGTTTGATATATATTTCAGTTTTATCACATTTACAGGCGATTATGCGTAACCCCAGTTCGTATTGGAGAATATGATTAATTATAAATCAATAATTTAAATTTTCCAGACATTATGCACGAACTTCAGTCTACGATATGAATTTGACCCGCAATATTGGTTATGTTTGCACATGGTGATAATTGTGAAGAAAGCCAACAGTGACAAGGCCAGTAAAAAATTCATCTTTTTCCACGTCCTTCATACTTATTTTAAATTAGTTATCATGGCAATGCGCATGTACGTGCAAAACCAAGTGCTTAAATTACAGTGATATTTCGAAATGTGTGTTTTCCATATTTATCAGATTTAGCAACTCTATTTGGAAATCACGCTTAATGGCAAGTAAAATTGATGCATGCAATGAAATTTATCAAGTTTACCAGGATGATTGGCGATTATCAAAGATACGTAATTTTCGTATTTACGAAATAGATGCGACTGTTGCGAAATTTGCATTTTTCATGAATAAATGCGAAAATTTTTTCCTTTCTTTTAATTCAAAAATGGGTAGTAATTTTACTGAGCACTTGAATTATAGAACTTTCAACCAAGTGCAGAACTTTAATGCTTTGCCTCGTAACTAAACTATGAAAAAAAAATTGTGTCGTTGATTTAGCTCGTTCGTCTTTGCGAATGAATGGAAAATTTTTCATTTAAATATTTTTGCTGACGTGAATGCAAAATTTTTATACAAATATGAATAAAACACCCCAACAGGCAAAATGCCCAACGAGATGGCTGAGAAAAGTTGCCCATAACAAAAATATGGATGTCATATATTTCAAAAATACAGCAACCCAATTAAAAATGCAATTGCAAACAATATATATACATGAGATAAAATATTGTATAATGCCCATAAAGAATGCTTATGGTTGTCTTATTCCAAGTATGAATAGCTTCTCGATTTACCCCAACATGTTTAATCGTATCTCTTTTTAAACGTGTCAATTGTGTTACAATTTACTACCTCCGGGGGTAAGCTATTCCATTTATTAACAACCCTATTAGGGAAAAACTCCCTGCGACACCATAACCTCGCATTGTCCCTCACCAATCAATAATGGTGTCCCCTTGTACAAGCAGTTGATTGGCGGTGTACTAAAAGTTCATGGTCCATCCTATCCATCTCGTTGAGAATTTTGAACACTTCGATCATGTCTCCCCGACACCTGCTTTCATCCAACGTGAACATATTAAAAAAACAAGTCTCTCTGTGCCAATAAGAACACGCGTAGCTCTTCTCTGCACCCGTTCAACCAAGTCAATGTCCCTCTGTAGGTATGGTCTCCAAAACCTTACAGCATACTCCAGTCCAGGACGAACTAAGCCTCGGAAAAGCGGAAGAATTACTTTAGGAGAACGTGAAAATGAGACCAAGCATTCTATTCGATTTTTTAACCACCGCTAAACAATGTTCAGAAAACCTGAGCCGCTCGTCAATGAGAATTCACAATTTGGTCACCCTAGTTGCATCCGGGATAGTGACACCATTCAACTCGAAAGAGAACCGTGGGTTGTTCGAACCAAAATGAGCGACCATGCACTTGTCAACGCTAAACTTCATGCTTCATTCATTTGCCCATCTTCCAATCCTGGTCAAGTGGGTCTGGAGCAACTCCCTATCGCTTTGATTCCCGACTACCCCCATTAGCTTCACATCAACCGCGAATTTCCTAACAATCCCATCGACACCCTGATCGAGTTTATCGATAACAAGTGAAAAGTATGGGACCAAGGACACTTCCTTGAGGACTCCACTTGTGACGCATGTCCGATTAGAGAATTCCCCGTTGACCATAACTCGTTGTGACCTATCTCTTAACCACGATTCTATCCAATTCAATCTAATCTCGTGTAAAAACGGCTCATGTTGGACCCGATCGAATGCCTTCTGGAAATCAGTGTAGACAACATCTACATTTTTGCTCTTACCCAAAGCCTTAGTCACGTGATCATAGAAGCAAAGGAGGTTAGTCACACATGACTTCCCCTTCCTGAACCAATGCTGGTTATTCGACAATACATTAATTATAAGCAAAATTATAATTATTATGATTAATTTCTATTAATTAGAAATTTAATTAATTGAAAATTTACTTTAATTACAAAGAAAAACGTGCTAAATTGATGTCCAATTTTTTGAAACTTCAAAAATATGTTATTTCTTGAATAGCCAGTCATCATATATAAAAAACATTGTGCGATTTGGTCACGAATTGTAAGAGCCGTCAAAAATGGGTTAACCTGTAGGCTGTCTTTCTTCAACTCCGAATTAATTTCAAACGGCAAATATTGTTACAGAAAATTAAATAATTTAATTACCTGAATACTTTTATTAGTGTATACAGTAAAACCTCTCTTATGCGGACACCGACAGGACAAAAACATTCGTCCGTGAAAGTGGGGTGACCGTTAATCAGGGGTTTGATATACATACTTTTATTATATACAGCTGTAAATTACTATTTGGCCATAAAAGAGGGGTGTCCGTTAAGGAGGGTTTTACTGCAATGCAACTTATGAGCACGAATTTGCATGATAATCGTAGCCAACTTCAGCTTGGCGGAAATAATTTAGCCAATTCCGAGATGTCACGTGACATTAAAAAATAAAAAACAATTCATTAGCACATTCCCTGAGAACCCTGGGATAGATATCATCCGGTCCTGGTGCCTTGCTGACACATGAATTTTTTATAAGTTTTAGGACCACCACGTCTTCCACTTGAATATGGTTGAGGATTTTATCACCCCACGCAACACCCGTACATTGAATACCATTTTGTCTATTAATAACCGACGTGAAAAAGTCATTGAAAGCATTACACATTCCTACATTGCTCTCTACCCTAGACCCCCTATCGAGGAGGGGGCAATGGGCAACTGTTCCCTTATATCCATTATTGGCGTACCTAAAATGATTTTGGGTCAGAGCCAATGTTATTTGCCAACCTAGATTCAACTTCTTTTTTACTATTCCTTATCGCTTTCTTCAACGCTCTTCTTTTATCAGTAAACAATGACAGGTCACCTCGTCCACTTTTATACTCTCTGAACGCTCTTTTCTTTTCAAGATAAAGGTTACGCACGCTGTGGAAGAAAACTCGTCCACCACCGAAACATGTTCAACAAGATCCATCCTCGGAACAAGTAAGAACTAAACCCAAAATAGCAGTACTCCTCGTGGCTTCTGATACTACATGCTGGTACAAAAAATTATAAATTTTGATTTGAAAAAGATTTTTGTGGATTTGCAAATTTTTTGATTTAAAAATTTTTTGTGGGGTATGCAAGCAAAATGTTCGATTTGAAAAACATTGTCTCATCAGTGCTAAATTTTCGATTCGAAAAATATTTTTGCGGATGAATGCAAAAGTTTTGATACGAAACATAATTTGCTCATGATGCAAAATTCTTAACTTGAAAATTTTTATTGTTTCATTTTTGCGAATAACTGCGAAATTTTCTATTCGAAATTTTTTTACCGAAATTTACGTATCTCTAGTGATTATGCATACTTACCAATTTATCATATTTATCATAACATACAGAGTGTCAATGATTCCCATTTCATATAACATGTCCGTTGTGGGCACTTTTAAAAAATGCAGAGATAATTTTAATAATAATTTTTGAAATTCTATTCTCGTTACTAAAAGTGTCACAAACGTGAAAGACATGATTGAGGACCTTTTGATGCATTCGTATGAAAGGAATTCCTGCCATGATTTTGATCAACCGCATCAAGTAGAAGCGGGGAATTCGGCGCCTATGCGCCCCTGGAATGTCATTTGCGAAGACTAATCACCCGGATGATGTGATGAAATGAGATAAGCCTAGTTGCGACGGTAATGCCAGACGAGATTGAGATGGTCAGACCCTGATACGATCGAACATATGTTACTAATGGTTTCTCCCCGTATGAGAGAATCATCTGGAACGATTGCTTAATGAACGAATCCGTTATGAGCTTTGAAATGGACATATAACGACTATTTTATGTGACGTTCATACACAGAATTTCTCACCGCCTAGTATTTACATAAAGCTCTAATTTTTATTTTTCTAGGAAATTCAAACTCTATCAAGGTCTTCGATTTTAACTTTGTTAACTAAGCCTGGTGAGACCCCACAAACACCGTCTGACAGAGTTGTCACAGTACCACACGGTTTACACCAGGGGATCTTGACCTTTTATAACTACGACCGAATATCAACAACATGATAAACTTCGACACCCATGTGTGTTTGTGGTAGTAAAATGTGCGTTTCTGGGCCGTAGAAGCGTCTACGGGAGACGTCGCCAGAAACGCACATTTCACTGCTACTGTGTGTGTTCCCATGTATCTAACCAGCATAGAAATTTATGAAATGCTTCATCCATTTAAAATGCGACAGAGGACGTAATACTATATGAAAAGTGAAATCTCGATATAACGATATTCTGCGACCCAAGAAAAAAATATCGTTGCAGAGGGATATTTATATATTGAACCTAGAGGCAGTATCATCAATAACCACCAAGTTTATGATGTTGTTGAGATCTTTACTAAATCGGTGCTGTCGATACCAACAGAAAACTTACTTCAAAACAAATTGCAACTGATTAGTTAATTAATAAAATTCAATAAAAAGATGTTTTTCAAAGTAAAACAAAGTAAAACACATTATCCGTGATTCTAATCAGCGCTGTGTCAACTGTACTACACATTTATTACACACTCACTCATTGGAAGTGTAACTAATCCTATGCCCTATATAATGACAAACGCAGAACAACGATAAAGGCAAACACACGGAAAAATAAGAAATTCCTGATGCATTTCAACACGCTATGGGGGCCGTCTTCAGATGATAAATACAATCACTATCACGCTGACCGGGGATCCCACTTGGGATGATTAGCAAATCTTAACTCCCGGTTGCTCAGCGGAAAAAATATGTCTTAAGACAAACGTCGTGGTCAGAATGAAGCGGAGCGATTCCAATATAATAAGTATAACGCAATCTACTATTTGGTTGCTGTAACCAATCAGAACGTTGATTTAAATGGTTGTTAATTCCGGTTGATGGTAATTGTTGAATATATTGAAGTTTAAGTAACTGAAAATTTCTCTGCAAGGGATTTCTTATGCCCCATCTAACAGTTGATGTTACGTACGTCCCTGCTACAGCCTATTTCACCGAGTTAAAAAAAAAGAACAGCTTTCGCTCCATACCTGTCTTTACCTTTTGCGGCCCAGAATTTTTTTTTTCATCACTTCGTTGGTACACAGTTCGTAGCCCCCCCCCCCCCCCGTCCAGCAATAAGGAAGGCCCTCGAAGTTTTGCATTCACTCTGCATTTTTTGTATAGTTTATGAGCTCTGCTCAGAAACCAAATTCACGGAGCCATTCTTCATGTTACAACAATAAAGTATCGTTGTTTCCTGAAGCGGTCCTTTATCGGGGTTGACTCGACATACAGAGGGTTAACGTGCCGCTGTGGTGGTTGAGTGGTCATAATGACGGACTCGCATCGAAGTTGGTTTTCTGTGGTTCCCAACTTCGAGGCGCAAATGCGAGTCGATCTCCCCGTTAAAAAGTCTCGCCACAGAGAGCAACAGGCCTACAAACAGTACAAATATTCAGTCACTACACATCACTCACTTCACTTCTGAGATATATATGGCAGCACTGAAAAATCATACACAACACTAGATATGCACTCAGACTGTTAGGTACACACACTTACAATTCCGGCACAACTCACTAGGTAGTAAATTGTCTATGGCGATAGACCTGAGTTGTGCTCGGTAAAAAAAAAAAGAAGAGAGTTAACGCATGGGCTCACCTGACCTAAGTCACCTGGATATACCGAGTGCATGTATCACCCTCGACCTTAGAGTGGCAAAACCAGCTATCTCTTCAAAGTGATTTTGAATTTTGTGCGAGATTGTGCAAAGAAAAATGTCGTTGAGAGTGGTTTGAAATCTCTTCAAAAAATATCGTTACAATAGGATTCATCGTAGTAAAGGAATTGGAAAAAAAAGTTATAGAGAGATTTATCGATGATTTCATTATAGAGATTTATCGATGATTTCATTATAGAGATAATTCGATGATTGCATGATGCATAGCCGTCTTAACGCATGGGCTCAACTTTAGGAAGAAATAAATCCCGAAAAAAAAACTTTCGCCCACTGGTCGAATAAATGCAGTTCAGTTCGAAAAAACCTCCGATTTTTTTTTCATTTGCTCTCGTTGATTCAAAAAGAAAATAGCTCCCAGCTTTAACCAAGTATACATGTAAATTTTTGAAACACTTGGAAAAATTATTTATTTATTTTCCTATCCCTTTGTGGAGCACCAAGAAATCTTTGGCGGAGCACAGTTTGGGAACCCCGACCATAGCTAATCATAATTATAAATGGCCACAAATTATTACTTGTAATTACCACAAAAAAATGTGACGATGATCCCGATCGATATATAGGGGCACGGAAGATGGATCGACGAGATCAGAAAAGTGGCTGGAGTCAACTGGATGGCTAAAGCATCGGACAGAGCAGAATGGAAAAATTTAGAGACCTTCATTCAGCAGTGGATTGAAAATGGTTGCTGTTGATGATGCGGCAAATTTGTGTAATCAAGAAAATTAGAAGTGGTCAAGAAAATTAGACTGGAATGAGTAAAGGGTGGCAAAACTTGTACAATGTACATCCCACTGGTTGCAAACCTATAAAAATACAACGCCACAACAGGCAAATTTCCCAACGAGGTGGCTGACTTAAGAACATCATGGATCCCCGAGCCATTTTTTGGAGGCCCTACCTACTACTGCTACACCACACATGCACCCCCCTCCCGTGGAACCCCCAACGAATCGGATTGTGCGTGTAGTGAAACCTGACGTGAAGTTTTTTGTTTCTCTGTAATACTTGTTATGTGTAGTGCTGCCATCTGCCACTAGTTTTCTAACTATGAGTGAAGTGTTATGATTTAATGATTTATCGTTGTAGGACTGTTGCTCTCTGTGGCGAGACTTTTTAACGGGGAGATCGGCTCGCATTTGCGCCTTGAAGTTGGGAACCACAGAAAACAAACTTCAGCCGACCACCACTGTGGGGTTCGAACCCGGATCCTCGCATCGCGAGTCCGTCACTATAACCACTCGACCACCACAGCGGCAAAATACGCCTCTGCATGAGAAAAAAAACTTCTGGGCCCTCGTAGATTTATTTGTTCCAGGATAGGACCGCGGTTCGATTCCTGGCGGAGACAAGCAAAAATTATTCTTTCCTAGATCGTCTCGGCATTAATATCAAGAAAATCTCCTTCCTTGATTTATTGGTCACTTACTGATCAAAATTGCGTGGAAAAGTTTCAAATGGGGGGGGGGGAAGGGGAGGAAGATAAAAAATAAATAAATAACAATATATGGTGGTCCAGCACCCGGGCATCAAACCAGGCCCTCCTAGAGATAGGACTCCAGCCGTCGCTTGTGACGTCAGTAAGTAGTACGTTTTTCCTCAGAATATGCAGGGAAAAAAATTCCCTGCTCGTGCCAGTATCATCGTTGTGGGGTCATTCAAGTATTACGTCAGCATGGAGGGGGAGGGAGTTTCGGATTTGCTGACTTTTGATGACAAGGGGGGAGGGGGGATTTGAAGGTGGCTTACGTCATCAACCACCCTTTCTGAAGATATGAAATATTCTAAGCTGCTGACGAAATTTTGCTGACCGGGGGGGGGGGGTCAATGTTTTGCTGACTTAAGATTCTACGCCAAAATAAGAAGAAACGAAATAGGATGCTGTGTTTGAAAATGTGACAAACTTGCTAGGTAGTCTGAATGACGTTAATGGCAACCCGTACGGAGGCCTGCTATCTCTAGGAAGTGCTGATCAAACTCGCGTGTGCTCTTTTCTTTAAGGAGGACCTGTTCCTCGCATGGGCAAACGGGTACGTGCTCAGGGCTCACGAAATGGCTGCCTTTTGCATCACAGAGGTTCCTACCCATGCCTCTGACTCAAAGAACACTCTATATAAGGGGCCCCAAAATTTCATATGTGCCCAGAGCTCGAACTTAAGGCATTGGCGGAAGGGGGGGGGGGTCTGTCAAAATTCTTGATTTGTGGGTTCCTTGTCTTTGACAGAATTCCGAGCTATTGCTTTGTTAAGAAGTCATTAAATCAAATCATTTTTATTTCGTTTCGCGGCTCTTAAAGTTTAGCGGTCCGGTGCGGCTGCGTCCTTCGCACCTGCATAAGTGTGGTCCTGACTGACATTTGGGGAGTGGTGCTGGCCACAAAGGTAATTAAATATTAGACTGATAATGTATTCATTTGTGTAACGATGATGTATAAGGCCCATCACGTACCGTCCCATCTGCATACGCGAACCGTCGTGCATCCAGCACAAACGAGTGGATCACTTACAATACAATACAATACAAATACAACGCCACAACAGGCAAATTGCCCAACGAGGTGGCTGACTTAAGAACATCATGGATCCCCGAGCCCTTTTTTACCCTACCTACGAGCCCTACCTACTACTGCTACACCACACATGCACCCCGCCCACAACCCCCCGCGGAACCCCCCAACGAATCGGTACATGCGGGAATGTGTGTGTACGTGTAGTGAAACCTGACGTGAAGTTTGTTCCTGTGTAATGCTTGTTATGTGTCGTGCTGCCATCTGCCACCAGTTTTTTTCTAACTATGAGTGAAGTGTTATGATTGAATGATTTATCGTTGTAGGACTGTTGCTCTCTGTGGCGAGACTTTTTAACGGAGAGATCGGCTCGCATTTGCGCCTTGAAGTTGGGAACCACAGAAAACCAACTTCAGCCGACCACCACTGTGGGGTTCGAACCCGGATCCTCGCATCGCGAGTCCGTCACTATAACCACTCGACCACCACAGTGGCCAAACAGATCAATTTTTTAAGTTGTTCTTTTCCTAGAGATGGCGTCATTTCGGGCCTTAAAAATGAAAGCCCAAGAACAAAGAAAGGACAGCCTTTTCAGGCTTCGTCAAATCAACAACAAAAAACAAACAAACGATGGAAGTAAAAGCGTGTTTTTCTTCTTTTAATCCAAGAGAAGACAAGGAAGGACGTCTTATGGCTTGAAAAGAGGTTTGGTCAGGAGCCAAACGGCAACTCGAACCCTCTGTTTGGGACGGTGTGCGTTGTGGTGATAAAAGAGTTCTGAATTTCCAACTCATAATCCATACAAACGCATGTCTCTTGGATGTTCATTGTGTGCCATTCTAACACGGTTCAGATTATCTACTTTTTTTGTAAAACTACATACTTTCAAGGACGTTTTTCGGCCGTGAGTGAGTAGACAATCTTGACTCGCCACGCGTTCGTTATTAGCGTCTGAACCCGAAGTGAAGCTGTTGGGCCAGAGTTCGATACACTATGTAACGAAGAAAAAAAGTTTTCTCTGTTCCAAGGTTAGAAGTTGCGATTTCTGTGTTCGTTTAGCCAACACCATATCCATAGCAGAAAGCCTCTGCGCGAAGCTCGTGACTTCACTGAAGAAGTTATTTCACCTATAGTCTTCGGATATAGGCTATACTGTAAAAAAGGTAAAGATATCGTACGCGTTGGCCTGCCACATCCAATGTCTACAGGTGAAATAACTTCTTCGGTGACGTCACGAGCTTCGCGCGGAGGCTTCTTACTATAGATGGTGTTGGCTTGATGATGTAATAGTTATAGCCTGGATGACCATGAAAATGATGATTATTGCTCTCAAACTTTTCTTTGTGGTCAGGAGACCGATATTTGTGAATTGGTCACTTACCATTGGCTGATTGGGTGACTGGATTATTGAAAATGACAGAAAAGGAACTCTTTTTCGCATTGATAACAATTTTAAAAACTATAAATAACTATTAGAATGCGAGTCACGCATCTAGACGTTTAACACAAAATAAAATTTGAGTTAAAATAGAATTTTCAATTGAAGTTCATAATGAGACTTTTCCCATTTTTATTTCCATATACTCTTCATCTTCACATTTTTAGTTCCCAAAAGTGATTGATATTTTCGATGTGTTCACTCTTACGTAGATGTTCCAAGTCGAGAATTCTTTGGTGTGAAGGTGCTCTTTTGGGTAACACAAAATGCTTTCTTTGAAATTTTTCGAGATGGAGAAGATGTGATGTGTCTTTTGGAGAAACATTCCAAATTCCATTTTCGTATTGGTCTAACGGTTACCTAATAACACGTTAAGCATGTGAACCAGATATATCCCAAGCTTCTTTATCGGACTTTTTCTGGGAAGTTCTTTGCATTCCCCATCCTTTACTGTAATTACAGTTTCAAATGACACATCGCATCCTCCACGCTCATCTCGAAAAATTCAAAGAAAGCATAGGTGCTTACCCAAAAGAGCACCACTTCACCAAACAGTTCTCGACTTGGATCACCTATATAAGAGAGAGCACCTCGAAAATATCTTTGCAATTATTTTTGGGAGCAAAAAAGTCGAATATGAAGTGTGTATATGCGAACAACGATAAAAAAAGTCCCATTATTTTTCTAGTTTAAATTTTTATTTTAAAGCCGGGATTACTGTATAAAAATTTGATGAAAAATCTTTTACAAAACTTTAAAAAACAACCAATGAGCACATCCACTCGAATGTAACTGATACGCTTATTGGTTGCCTTTTTGAAGTTTTATAAAACGTCTTTTGTCAAACTTTTATAGTGTAATCCCGGTTTGATTCTAATTTTATTTTTTATTAAACGTCTTTGTACGTGACTTATATTCTAAAAGTTATTAACATTAAAATTATTAAGTGTTTTTTTAAAATCATTTTCAATATGAGTGGCATGGTAGTAAGATGCTCGTCTACCATCGTGAAGGTTGTTGTCAGAGTCCCGGGTTCGAACCCAAGGGGGGATATAGATAAGATATTTTCCCTAACGAACTCGAGAGGCGACCACCGATAGACAGCGCCTTCACTTCCAACCCATCTCACTAATGGCAGTAAATTGCAATATAGCGATATGGCCAGAGTTGGTATTTGGTGAAGTAGTCACCCAATCAGCGAATGGTAAATGACCAATTCTCAAATATCGATCCCCCTCACTGCAAAAGCAAAGTTAAAAACAAAAAATGTTTAGCCTTTTTTAGTCGGTTCCCAACTTCGAGGTGCGAATGCAAGCCGATCTATCCATTAAAAAGTCTCTTCGTGGTGAGCAACAGGCCTACAAAGATAAAGTCTTCAAACCTTACACTTCGCTCACAGTTCGAAAAATATGTGGTAGATGGCAGCACTATAACAAGCATTACACAGAAACGTTAGGTTCACAACACGGACACACATACACATCCTAACATGTACCAATTCGTTAGAAATTCCGAAAAAGGAACATGGACGAGGTACGTGTGTGCTTTAGTAGTAGTCTTTTTTAGTCGTAAACCATTGGAAACCATGAACGAAAATGGTGTTGCATTGTGTTACCAGCGGCACCTGTCGAGGCTAAAACCGCCCAAGTCGGTAGAGAAACGGACCCAACAATAAATTAAGAGTTAAGAGAGAATATTAAATTCTTCGCGTTCTTCTAAAGTCATTCTTCCGCTTTTTCGAGGCTTAGTTCGTCCTGGACTGGAGTATGCTGTAAGGTTTTGGAGACCATACCTACAGAGGGACATAGACTTGGTTGAAGGGGTGCAGAGAAGAGCTACGCGTGTCCTTATTGGCACACAGGGCTTGAGTTATGAAGAAAGACTTCATTTTTTGAATATGTTTACATTGGATGAACGCAGGTGTCGAGGAGATATGATCGAAGTGTTCAAAATTTTCAATGGGATGGATAGGATGGATCATGAAGTTTTAGTACACCGCCAATCGACTGCTTTTACAAGGGGACACCAGTATCGATTGGTGAGGGACAATTCGAGGTTATGGTGTCGCAGGGAATTTTTCTCTAATAGGGTTGTTAATAAATGGAATAGCTTACCCCCGGAGGTAGTAAATTTTAACACAACTGACACGTTTAAAAAGAAATACGATAAACATGTTGGGGTAAATCGAGAAGCTCGATCCATTCTTAGAATAAGACAACCATAAGTATTCTTTATGGGCATTGTATAATATTTTATCATGTGTATATATTGTTTATAATTTGTGTTAATTGCATTTTTAATTGGGTTGCTGTATTTTTGAAATATATGACATCCACATTTTTATGGGCATCTTTTTCTCAGCCACCTCGTTGGGCATTTTGCCTGTTGTGGCGATGTATTTGTATTTGTATATAAGATGCCTGATAGACTGTCCTGCTGGTTTTAAACCAACTCAAGAAATTTTGAAGGTATTTTTCTTGATGAATCTGTGGAAATTATAATTTCCAGATGGGAAAAACAGATAGCGCCAGTACAAGAATGGTAGTGCCCCTGCGGCGTGGTGGTAAGATGCTCGTCTACAACCGTGAAGTTTAGTTGACAGAAGTTTCGGTCACCTTAGTGTCCGTTATAGGGCATGTCCGGAAAATTCACCGACCAGCAGTGCACCGAATGGAAAATTCATTGTTAGGAAAATTCCCCGACAGACAGTTTGGTAACGGTTCGACATGAGTGAATGGTTGAGTAAGCAAGTGAACGATTGAATGAGCGAGGGAATGTGCGATCGAGTGACCGAATGATTGAGTGAACGAGTGAGTGAATGAAAGAACGAAAATTTAATGGATGAGTGAGTGAGTCAATGAATGACTCGTTTACTCCCTAGGTCACTAGGACACTCACTTGTCATTCGCTCACTAGCACACTCATTCTATCATCACTCACTTGCTCGTTCATTCTATCAACTCGTTAGGTCACTCTATAACACTCAAACACCTTGTCGCTCACTTGCTCACCAAGTCACTCACGCACTGTTACACACTCAACCATCTGGTTGCTAGCTCTGTCACTCGCTCGCTTCCCAACTAGGTCGCTCACTATCACTCGCTTGCTCACTAACCAGGCCGCTCACTCTGTTACTCCCTGACTAGGTTATTCATTTTATTACTAACTCACTCTGTCTCACCCTCAATCACCAGGCCACACACTTACTCATTAGATCACTCGGTCTACCACTGGGTCGCTCAGTATGACACTTGCTCACTAGGTCACTTACTCTGTATTTAGGTCACTCACTTTCCAACGCTTAACCACTCTTTCACTCACTCACTAACTACTGCATCATTTACTGACTCACTCACTCGCGGCCATTCCTCGTTCACATACTGGCTCACTGACACGAACTGTTGTCGGTGAATTTTCCGTCGATGATTTGTTGTCGGTGAATTTTCCGTACATCGTTACAGAGAGTTGCGGCCCAATACCGTTTGATATGCCTAATGGTGCCGCGAACGTAGGAAAGTTTGAGAAATTCTGCGTTAGGGGGTGGGGGAAGCACGGAATAGATTGCGATGCACATCATATTGCATCGAAACAACTCCTTGGACGCAGATGAAACTCGCATTTGCTTATTCCATGAGATGAAAAAGAAACAAATGGTAACGACCATCCTCATGCGAAGAAATACTATGTCTTCTCCGCTCGATACAACATGCACCAGAGAGAAAATATTTCTCGTAATAACGTAGCAAATGCAAATTTCTCGACATTTATTTTTTCATACGAAACTTGGCCTTCTTCAAGGCTCTCTCTCTCTCTTTTTCTTGCTCGAATATTTTCTCTTTCTTTTCATCTCTCTCTCTCCCAAAACCTTAAGAAAATGGCGGACGGACGTTATTATGCATTGGGATGAGGAAGAAAAATAATGAGGAGCGACGTCCATTACACGTACCGTATGCAAAAGATTATTCTATTTTTTTTTCATTTTTTGTGCCAACGCATATTTGAAGCCATGTGAAAGAAAAGATTATAAAAGTTCAAGATGCCCTTGGAAACGTTAAAGCGAGATTTTTATGTAGTTCGTTTACAGCGAATACATCTTGAGTGCGAATCGAAAATGCAGATATTGTGTTAGGAATTCATCGCCAGCGTTGAATGGACTTGATTAATAACTTCCAGGCTATCGAACATAGTCTAAGAAAATTAAATTCCCGATGTTTCATCCACATCTGGGGCTACCATCTTCGGAAACATTGTTACGCGAGGGTCTCTGTACAGCAAATGAGAAGATCTTCTATCTCCTCAGAGCAGTGTTTCTCAACATTTCTGAACGCAAGGACCAGTAAAATGTCTGAAGCAATTTGACGGAACACTTTGTCCCGTGTTATGGGACATTCCTGTAATTTCCGTTTTCAGATTTTTTTATACATTTGTCCCGTTTAATCAACGATACTTATTTGAATTCGTAATATTTATCAAAGTCATGAATAAACCATATTCATAATAGTCAAATTCCGTTATAACGAACCCCAAGAAACAGGAGAAATTACTTAGTTGTAACGAAATTTCGTTATAATGGAATTCCAGTTTTTTACATTGTTCCTATGTAAATTTATCAAGGAGATTAGAAAAGTTTTCGTTATAACGAGATTTTTGCTATAATGGTATTCGTTACAAGGGGATCGACTGTACAAATAAAATTATGGTAATTATGGCAAAAATTATAAATATTCACCTCACACATTTCTCAGGTTTAACGTTTTGTCCACCACTTTTTATGGAATTTTAATTGCGATTGATGATTGTGCCTATTTCTGGCAATGTTTTTGATGACAATTGACGGTTTCCCGTATTTTACGGATTAGTATTTAAGATTGCATTTTACCGTATTTTGCTCAATGAAATATGGTTATCTGATCATTTGCATATTTTTTTTCGTGAGAAATACATTTTTGTTTACTGCGATTGTAGCAACCCTTTGTTTCCACACCACCCTTTGGCAATTTTAGCAGTAATTAGCAAGTTTAATTTAAAGCAGTAAATTGCAATTTTTGGAAAAATTTAGTGATATCCCACATTTAAGATCGCAATTTCGTGCATTCTTCTCTGAGGTATGATGAATCGAAGTGTGAAAGTTTTGATTTCATTTGAACCCAAGCCTTCCCCTTTAAGGGTATCAGGCGGGTCTGGTCATTACCTCCTAGATACAACCTCTAGGAGGTACTGGCCTGGTGCCCGGGCACTGTACCAGAGCAGGGGGAGGGAAAATTTCACCCTTTAATCTCTCCTTCAACATTACAAGAGGGAGCCAAAATGCGTGCTTGCCCCGGCTGACCAAGTATGTAATTGCGGTCTTGTTTGAACTCATAGATGTTACTAATATCTATCAAAACGGATGAACAATTTTATCAAGTCTGCCTGGGGACCACCTATAACGTCATCGTGGACCACAGGTTGAGAAACGTTGCCTCAGAGTGTGTTCTCGCTTGCTGCACAGACCCCACGCTCACTAAACCTCCGAACGTAACCACCGAAGGTAGAGGCGAAACATCTGCGGCAGTTTTAAACTATGGCCATTATCCCAAATACGGGAACCTTCCCTATCGAATGATCCTCGTTAGCCGACAAAATTTTTGATTCCAAGGGTGTTTCCTGTAACTCACGAAAATAGAGCATTTCCGAAATCGAAACATATTTGGAATTTGTTGGGGGAACGGGATTCAGGCGTGATGTTATTTTGTCATCGGATGTGTATCACGTTGCATGAGGATGAGAGTGTCGTTCGGATGTGGTGCGTACGCGATGGTGTAGGGAATAATAAAATTTGCACGATACAACTTGGGCTCAACAGCGCACCACGATGCCCGGACAAACATTGTCAACGCCCAATTTGCGATACATTGCTGTAAGAGATGGGCCCAACGAGTGCCACTAGGGGCCAAACACTGCCCAAAAGTGCCTTGGACGTTGTTCAGATCGATGTTAGAGAACCTGAACGTTGATGGCATTTCCAGACTTAGTCCCTCTCGACATAACATAATTTATCGGACTCAATCAATTACGATAAAACTACAAATTAGAGTTTACAATTAAATTACACATTTTACAATATTTGGAAGAAAATACAAAGAGAAAAAGAAAAAATTATACTTGAATGGACACGCGGTAGAACAGTTAAGACATAATGCGATGAAGAAAGCTGGGGCAGGGAAGAGAGATCCAAAATCTAGTAAAACGACGACGGAGTATAGGGAATGGATGCAATGTTTTTCAACGTGCAGCGGACCTTGAAGTGTCGTGGCACAATAGTTGAACGTCGCAGTCATATATCACTACTCTCACACAACATGATACTATCCAAAAAATTGCTCTCCGACTTTTTGACCAATCTCACGGTATGGCATTTGAGGTCACGTGGCGTGAGAATCACTCGTCTGGTTCGATATTGTGTAACAATACAACTGAACCCATAGATGCATTCTGTAAACATTCCTCGGAGGTATTTCTAACGAATTGGTGCATGCCGGAAAGTTTTGTGTGTGTGTGTATTTTACGCTTGGCCCTAACGTATTTATATGATGTCAAACTTATGCGTGCTTCATGCTTCCATCTGCCTCACATATCGGAAGAGAAACTGGCTGATAGCTGAATTTTTCGCGTTTATGTACGTATTGTGGTTAGGTTCTACCGGCTCTCTGTGTAAAAGCATATTTAAATGGGAGAACGGCTCGTATTCACGCCTTGAAGTTGCAAAACCGTAGGAAATGAACTTCAGCTGAAGATCTGGAGTCCAGTATTGCCCTTGTTACCTAACTGTCACTTTTTGGGAATCTAACCCAGACCGATACATCTATTCGCATATAAGATTTTTGAATAGCAATAGAAAAAGTGGTCTGACATCATCCATCAGATACACACACATTTGTGTTTATTTTGTTGTTATTTTTCAAACACTTTGATGGATGAAGGTACAGGAGCAGCTTCTCTGTGGCATAAGCCTCATCAGTAAAATGACCAAGAAAACTCGCGTGTTTCTAGATAAATTAAAAATGCTACAAAAAACTAGTTTTCTCTGCACATAGAACACATTCATAGTTTGAATATGCGTAGTTTAAACATTTTTTTTACAATTTTTCTTAACTTTACCCCTGATTTTATGCCCCTCGTATAGCGATTGCACTGGTAACAAAGTCTCAGAGCCCCCCCCCCCCCGGGTGTATGGGAGGGGCCGTACCGTTCATTTACTGCAAGGGTTTTGAGCTGGTGGATATCCGGGTCCTAAAGAGGAACTTATGCAACTTTCCTTTAGTTTCACCACCCCCCCGAATCGCATTTCGAGGCTTCGAGGCCTTGGGGCATTGTCTTTCTTACACCAGCGTTATTTCGGTCTTACCGTAAACAGGAGAGGGGATTTCAAATGGTTGGAGTAAACCATGCCACAGCTGGGATTCGCACTCAGACTTGAAAAATCAAGTAAGTACGCTAATCTGCATGTCTTTCACATCTTCTTTGTGTTTCCGACTACTACTATTCAACCCTTAAAAAATGGAAGACCGGCTCGCCTTCACCCCTCAAAGTTGGAAAAATGCAGTAAACCAAGTTCAGCCGACCAACACTGTGCCGTCAGAGGGATTCGAACCTGGATCCTCACAATAAGAGGTAGTTAAGTGGCACTCGAATCTATCTACGAAGAGTATTGTGAAGCGTCGCATACGTCAAATACTATTTAAAGGTATTACAGCCTGGGCTCTTAACCTTTAGTGTTCCAAATGGACCCTTTGTACAAATACAATGAAAAGGTGACGGACTCCTTTCACCAATTATAAAATAAAGGCAACGGTCTCCTTTCACCAATTATAAAATAAAATCAACGGACCTCTTGCTCCAATAAAATACAGGTCATGGACCTCTTTTAAGAATAATGTTCCGTATATACTGTAAAAATTGTGAGTGTGTGTGGTGATTGTTCTCTATAATATACAAGCCTTTCCCCCTAAAGGCATCTTAAGCAACACTGGTTAAGAACCCCTGCAATGGAGACAATGAACCATGTTCCTTACCTGGAACTCTGTCCTGAGTATGACATCATACTTCCTTACCATCTCCATGTATTCAGGGAACTTGGCGAGCTCGATCGGCTTCTTGGGCAATAGGGCCGCCGAAGCCCTCTCCGTGCAGGCCTTTCTCAACAGGTCATTATTTAGCACGGACAGCTGCAGTTTCTTGAGTGATGTCATAGTACTTTTGGGGGCAGTAGCAGCAGATGCTGCAGCTGACGAAGACGAAGCACCGCCACCACCAGTGTTCTGTCCAGATCGGAACTTGTTCGGTATAAACGAAGTGTTCTTGTTCTTCTTCGGTAATTTGCCCATCTTCGGACCGAAGTTGGACTTCTTCTTGGAAGGTTCCAGATTCGGGCCTTCTAATATATGTCAATGCACAGAAGAAATATATTCAAGAGAGAAAGGGTTTACTCTATTGCTCCTCCCGTGATATCAAGGCACTAAAGTTTCATGTAAATGACTATAAAAATTCACAAACTTATGTATCCGTGATCGGATATCCCAGACAACGGCTGCAATCGATCGATTCCAGTCCTCGCGATGATAATAAATCCTTTTGGTCAGGGATCAAAGACATTACTCCTATAATCAAGAGTGTAACGGACCATACCGTCTCTTGCAATATTCATCGTCGGCATTCTTTTTCCATGCATGAAATGTCATTGAAGGACATACATGCTATCCAGTGGAATTGGGATCCGGAGGCGGACAACACATTGGGAGACAGCTCATTAGACACACGTTACGCATGGATACGTGTGCATGTGAAAGAATCGTGCGCTGTCCACAACCACGTGGTCAGTAATCAGACACGGATCCCCGAACATTATGTAAATCTCGCAAATTCAATGGATTGCTCAACGACTGTTTTTGTTCAAGAAGAAGGGTGCTCCTTCTGCCGTCAAGAGGAGTGCTTATAAATATATATGGCAACCGAAGAATTCCGAGGTTTAAAAATAACGCGCAACTTGTGGGGGAGGGAAATGCCTCTTAAACTGTTTCTTTAAAGGCAGAGAAAGATCTTCATCCTAACCGCTAGAGCCAATGCTGAGACCTGACTGAGAGAGGAGTTTCGAGAGCAAATATATTCCTCTCATCCTGCCCCCAGAGATGCGAGAAAATATTCCACTAATGCTTCGAGAAACTCGCCAAAAATGTCGCCAGGTGACACCTCATTTTATTTATCTATTTATTTAATCGATTACTTTCGATCACATACCTCACTGTCATCGAATATAATTAATCGTAAAATTATGTTAGGGGATGTTGGTTAGATAAGTAATCAGCCTAATTCAATGGTTATCCCTACTGGAGGATGGCTCTGGAGTTTCATCATTTGACCGGTTATTGTTATTACGTTTCTTGGCACGATTTCAGGTCTTTGTTCTTTGCTATGTTTGGAGGATTATGTTAATAGTGAAATTGGTGTCTTTTTTTTGGGGGGGGGGGAGGGGTTGGTAAATGAAGGTTTTGTGTTTTTTTTTTTTTTTTTGGAACTTACTGTGTATATAGGAGGCTAAGCGGACTACGGCTGAGTTCAAGTTCAGATGGGCGCAAACTAGTGGAACGCGAGTTCAAAAAGATTAGACTTATCTTTTCAATGGTAAAAAAGAAAAATACTTCTAAAACTTCTTTACGATCACGGACAAAATATTTCGTCGAAACACCAGCGGAATAAATTCAGTCCAGTTTTCTCTGTTTTCTTTCTTCTCTCCTCACTATTATAGAGAAGTTTTGTTGAAACCTTATGAACCGACGTTTTTTTTCCCCTCCCCGTTTTCTCCAATCCTGTTAGTCATTTTTCCCAATACAAATATACCGTATCTTTTTACTATATGAATGTAAGAGCGAAAAAGAACACGTATGGTAAGGGTGAAAGAGACATCTATTGTGTACTCTCTTATTTACTTATCTATTCCACTGTGTTTCCTTTTTCTATTTATTTATTTTTTTCAATTTTTTATTTTCCCCTCTTCTTTTTCCTAACGTGAGGTGTGGTTAGGACAAGGCTACCAGATTTATCGTCGATTTGTCGGATATAAATTGCCGCCTGGCAGTCGAGTGGTTAGGGAACTAGCTTCTCACTGTGCAGGTCTGGGTTCGAATCCCGGTTCGGGCATGGATGTTTACTAACACTAACAAATTCCCTGGACGGATCATGCTGATCCCTTGGGAATACGTGAGGATCATTATTAAATATTAAATCATCCAAATTTGTTGTCAAAAGCTTGTACGTGAAGGGGTTTACATAGAAAGAGAACGAAATAAAAAATAAAATAATAATTTCTATCATGTCCACAAGTCACCAAGAGTCATACTGTGTTATTATTTAGAGCGGCGCTAAATTTTTCTAAATTTACCAGTAACGCCGAGCATTCGGCCGATTTCGTTGTAAATTGACCCAGCCAATGTCCAAATTTCGGGCTTGCACCAGCCAGTTCGTGTAATGGCCGGAGATCTCTAACCAAAGTCTGATAACAACAGACATGATTCAGGGTCATCGTCAAGTTGGCGTATTTTTCTGTGATAGTCATGTTTACGTTAGCTATGGCTACCCATCAAACCACAGTCACGATGCGGAAATCATTTTTCTCCTTCGAAATTTTACAGAAAAACTATATGCCTATATATTACTGTATAAATAGTTTTTCTCTCAAATTCCTGTTTTATTTTCCTCTCGTCACAGGAAGCAAATCCCATACAGCTACTATATATAGCCATGTATCACGTTGGCGAGGAAAATAATGAATTTGGAGCCTACGTCGGATCATCTCACATCATCATATCGAACTTCCCCTAGGGATCTAGAGTCACTTTGCGAATTGCAAGGCCAAAGCCTTGTCAGTCGTTTCTGAAAATCGGAATATGCCCGAAAACTCCTTGGAACCCCAGTTCTCGAAATCGCCGCACTTCGGACTTTGGCCGTAACTGATACATTCATGGCTCAGTCATCAACTCGTAAGTGAACCGTGGATTGTTCGAACCAAAATGAGCGACCATGCACTTATCAACGCTAAACGTCATGCTCCATTCATTTGCCTATGCTGCAATTCTGTTTAAGTTAGTATGTGCCCGAGTGGCTCCCTATCGCTTCGATTCCCGATTACTCCCCATCAGCTTTACATTATCTGTGAATTTGCCAGCAATCCTATCGATACCCTGATCGAGTTTATCGATAAAAAGTGAAAAAAGTATGGGGCCAAGGACGCTTCCTTGAGGAACTCCACTTGTGACGTCTGCCCAACCAGAGAATTCCCCGTTCACCATAACTCGTTGCGACCTATCTCTTAACCACGATTCTATCCAATTCAGCAAGTTGCCCCCTATTCCAATCTCGTGTAAACGCCTCAAGAGTTTGCCATGGTGGACCCGATCGAATGCCTTCTGGAAATCAAGGTAAACAACGTCGACATTTTTGCTCTTACCCAAAGCCTTAGTCACGTGATCATAGAAGCAAAGGAGGTTAGTTACACATGACTTCCCCTTCCTGAACCCATGCTGATTATCCGAAAATACATTGTTCTCGTCTATCCACTTCACAAACTGCTTTTTGATGATATTTTCCAAAATTTTCGAGAGGGAGCTCGTCCAACTGACTGGACGATAATTCGACACAGCTTCCCTACTACCCTTCTTAAATATCGGAACAACATTAGCAAGTTTCCAATCCCTTGGAACGATACCCTCAGCAACACTACTCCTGTATATCTGTGCGACTGGACCCAACAATTCATTAGCATATTCCCTGAGGACCCTGGGATAGATATCATCTGGTCCTGGTGCTTTGCTTGCACAGGTTTAGTACCTCCACGTCTTCTACTTGAATATCGTTGAGGGTTTTATTACTCCATGCAACACTCGTACATTGAATATTATTATCTCCATTAAAAACCGACGCGAAAAAGTTATTGAAAGCACTGCACATGCCTACATTGCTCTCTAATCTAGACCCTCCTATCGAGAGGGGTGCCAACTGTCCCCTTACATCCATTATTGACGTATCGAAAAAATGATTTTGGGTCAGAGCCAATGTTATCTGCCAACCTAGATTCAACTTCCTCTTTACTATCCCTTATCGCTTTCTTCAATACTCTTCTTTTATCAGTAAACAATGGTATGCCACCTCGTCCACTTTCATACAGTAAACAATGATATGTCACTTCGTCCACTTTCATAATCTTCTCAAGATAAAGGTTACGCATGCTATCCGTGAACCATAGAGGGTGCGATGTACAAACACGCTTTTTATGAACAAATGGAATAACATCGTGCAAAACCGTCGTTAGCTTTGTTCTAAATTCTTCCCATTGACTTACCACCCTGTACAAAGTATATATGAAAACTCACGTTAACGCAGGTTGTGTTAGATGGGTATATTTGGTTATACATTCCTGTAACACAGAGTACTTTGTGAATCTTGATGATGGAAGAAATAAGATTGTATATAGTATAATATAAATGAAAAGTAAACATATACGAATTATGATAATATACAGTGTCAACAAGCATAGCAAATGACTTAATTCGTTATATAAAGTATTAAAGAAAACATCTATATGTAATATTATATAGATTTGGTTTCATTGTGTTCGCAGGTGGACTGGAACTAATTACTAGTAAAACTCTTTACTTGGATTTATTGATAACTTTGTAATGAATATATGTACTACACATCGAAAGAGTGCATAATATGAAAGTCTAACAGATACAAAAAACTATGTGCTGATTATATGCAATGATGCATTTGGTATCATGATGGTACCAAAGAATATATATAGTATCACAAAGATATACATAGATTGATGATACACTCTGTATAATGTAGATTTAAGGTGCGAGACAGGTATACGACCCAAAGAGTGGGTCAATGGCCTGTCTAACTAACATTTTTGGAATTGTCTCAAGAAAAGGGGAGAAAAAAACTAATGTGTAATTCAAGACACTTCGTAACTACTAACCGTTTTAGTACGCACAAAACTAATTCCGTGAGGGTCTTCGGACAGAGTATTCTGCATATCCCTAGGGATGGGTCAGACAAATATCGGCTTACCACCCTGACTGATTCCAACCGGTCTTTGAAAACTTCCGCTCACCTTCCTCTCAAAACATCAAAGTTAGTTCTCCAAAAACAAGGAACCAGTCTTTTGTCATCAACCTTGCCCGATTAAAAATGAAAATAAATAAAAACACACGAGACGATTAAAAATAAAATGAAAAATGAATAAACACAAAGAAAAACGAAATATATAACAGTCAAATACAAGAAATCCCCATTTAAATTTAAAAAAACAATCGCTGATCAATTGGAGAGAAGCTGCTCTTTGAATTTACCAATATGTGTCGCAAATATATCAAATTCATCAGGTAAACTATTATACAAAATACAAAATCTATTTATAGCACAAGACAGACCAATTAATGTCCTAAAGTGAGCTACATAAAATAATTTATTTGACCTTGTGTTGTACCGTGTGACCAAGAATCCTATTTTTGATAACAGAAAGGAACAATTGATATTACCACTAACTAACTTCCAGAAAAATTACAAAAGAATGAAATTTCTTCTCTTTTGGAGACTGGTAATTAAAAAAATTTGTCGGAGAAAAGTTGTTGAAATTGTAATGTCATATGCTCTAAATTTCTTAGAATACAAATATCGCATAAATGAGTTTTGTATAATTTCAATATCATCAATAGCATTATTTTAATGAGGATTCTAAACAACAGAAGCATATTCAAGTTTTGATCGTATTATAGAATTTAAAAGAACAATCATTGTATCCGAATTGGTGAAATCTTTAGTTATTCTTTTAAGCCAACCGAGTTTGCGAATTACTACAAATGTCGTTAATATGATCACGAAACGTAAAATCAGAGGTGTAAATTACACCCAAGTCCGTAGCAGAATATCTTCTCTGTAAAATATCAGTTCCAATATAATAAGAATATGTAACAGGATTTTTCCTACGGGTGTAAGACATAACAAAGCATTTGTTAATATTCAAGTGTAGATGATTCTCGATACACCAGTGGTAAATGTGGGTTAATTTATCTTGAACAATGGAACAAGATTCAAAATTCACAATAAAGTCAAATATTTTAAAATCATCAGCAAATAATAAGCAATTATGAACAGCAGCGGCCAAGTCATTAATAAAAATGAGAAACAATAGTCGTCCAAGGACAGACCCCTGAGGGACTCCAGATGTTGCACAAAATTCATCACTAAGAGACGAGCTAAGATACAAAAATCAATCTGTTTTTTAGATACGAAGCAAATAATTTACAAGTATCATCGCAGAAACCAATTTTTTTTAAATTTGTACATTAATATAGAGTGGCTAACACAATCAAATGCTTTAGCGAAATCTGTGTAAATTACATCGAGCTGGATTTTTATTAGCTATGGCTTCAACAATATGGGTATTGAGGGAAAGAAGATTGGTAACCGTAGATCTATTTCTAACAAAACCATGCTGATTTGGGGAGATACAGGTCTTAATTTGAGCATAGTTTTTATCATATAAAATAGACTCAAATATTTTAGCGAAAGGTGACAGAATGGCCACACCTCTATAATTTTCAATTTTATGTCTATCACCTTTTTTAAGAATTGGAACGATTCTTGCTTTCTTCCATTCATCCGGAAAGATCCCATTTTTAAGACATATTGAAAATTAATAAAAGTGGATACAGCAAATGCTCAGCACAAGCCTTGACAAAATATGGAGGTATACCATCAATACTTCTGGAGCTACTCCCCTTCAATCTTTTTATACTACATTTGATGTCATTTACGGAGATATAAGGAATATTGACAACATCAGAAGAAACAGAAAAGTCGTTGTTTGAAGCAGAATAATGATTGTGATCATTCTCAGAAGTTGTGAAATTCGATACAAAAAACTTGGCAAAACCATCAGCAATCAAGGCGTCTGTAAATAAACCATTGTTTACGAAATACGTATACTTAGGTGCATTCTTATTTTTATTGTTACAGTAAGACCAAAATTGTTTTGGGTTGAGTCTGAGAGCTGCTTCAATATTATCAATATATTTTTTATGAGCTTGTGTTATATAGAGTTAGCTCAATATAGAGTTAGTTATTGACCTTAGCTCAATAACATTTGTATTGTACTAGGTCAGAGATAGTATTAGTCATCAAATACCTTTTACGAAATTTCTCCTTACATTTGATATTGTAAATAACATTCCTATCGAACCAGGGAGGATATTTTCGAGTAAATTTCTTTCTTAATGGTACACACATATCAAAAATTGTAAAAATGTAGAAGTAAAACATATGAACAGCCTCATTGACATTAGTGCACAAATGTAAAAAATTCCTATCAAAGTGACAAAAAAATTATACAAGGAATGAAAGTCAGCTTTTTTAAAATCATAATTAAAATCCCTAATTCCTTTGGTAGGATGACACTGAACAGAAAGTTTATCTAAAGATATCAATAATGCTGGATGGTAGGTATCTTCTTTTATAAGAGGAAATTCCTCCCGGTTGACCGACACGGAAAAATAAGGAATAGATACCAGAACCAGATCCAATATTCTTCCAAATGAGTTAGTGATAAAACTACATTGAATTAAGGAATATTGTAGCATGAAGTTGAAAAGACTAGAAACATATCTCGATCCACCATCATGCAAATCATCGAAACTAATACTCCAATTAATTCCAGGAATGTTAAAATCCCCAATTATAATTAAAGTGTGCTTATCATCATTGTAAAATTCATCGAAGATATTATACAATTCACAATAATACTGAAAGCCCCAAGTTGGTGAACAATAAACACAACACAAATATAAGATTCTGCCACCGTTGGAAAATATTTTAACACAAGTTATCTCCAAGTTACAATCAAGAGCAATAAAACTAACTTTAAATTTATTTTTTGCTGCGATAAGAACACCACGTCCTCTCGAGGAATTTAGATTACTGCAAGATCGGTCACAGCGAAATACACAGTATCTATCATCAAACATTTCACTATTACATATATCTGAAATAAGCCACGTTTCCGTTAGACATATAAAATCATGGTTGCTGGAAAGAACCGAATTTTTAAAAGATGATAATTTAGTTCTAAGGCCTCGTACATTTTGATAATAAACAGATATCTTCTCTAGTCAATTATTATCGTTTGATCTCTGTTCCAAGTCTGAATTAGTGTCCACTTTGGCCGACTTTTCAATTTGAGATGTATGTAGTTTCCCATAAAAGGGAGAAATAATGGAACCTTCAGGCCAGAGCTCACCATTTAATAAAATGTTAATGTCATCTTCATTAGCTTCAATATGGAAGGAGGCGTATGATTTATATTTCGTTTTCATCTTGGTGCACGTGAAATTATTAAGGATATTAGAATTCAAGAATCGAACAATATCCTCGGTTGTACTATCAGGACTTGAACGATTAACCACTCCTTTAAGAATCGAACTTTTACTTTTACCATTTAAAATGGGCTTGCGAGCTCGAGGTGTATTATCAACATCAGTAACTACCTTAGGCTGAGTTGAATTACCCCGATTAAATGTTGAGGCATCAGCTTGTTGTCTATTCCGTAGAGCGTGACCGGAAGTAGCATAACCAGGTACAGAGGTTATATCTTGTAACGATTGCGGCGACATTTTCTTTGATAAAGTCTTAGAGAGTGTCGCTAATCCAGTGTGGTCACTAAGTGAGTGATGTATGAAAGACCATTTAAGTGGGTTAGTGACCACATAAGTGAGTGACTGTATGAAAGACCATTTAAGTGGGTTAGTGACCACATAAGTGAGTGACTATGAAAGACCAAGTGAGTGTGCGATCGACTGTGCCAGTGAATGACAAAGTATGAATGACAAAGTGAGTGACTGTATAGTTGAGTAAATTACCATATAAATATAAAGTAAGTGACCATATGAGTGACCGTATGAGTGAGTGAGTGACTGTATGAGTGATCGTGTGAATAAGGGAGTACGAGTGACAGTATGGGTGAGTGAATGACCATATGAGCGATCATCACTCACTCGGTCACTCATATGGTCACTCACCATGACATTCATACGGTAAGGGCAGGTGAAATGACAGGTGCGAAATTTCCGTTGGTGAAATGCACTGGAGACGAAACGTATCTGGAACGAAGCGTCGGAGGCCAAATGTCGGAGGCAAGTTTCCGTTAACCACTAAAAACACCGAGCTAGAAAAGATGCCAACAGCAGAATAAATTTATGATATGTGCTGATAATGTTGTCACTCTCAATATAAATGTATATATATATATATATATATATATATATATATCAATAATTCTTCTACAACAATATTTTTCTCTTGGTCCGCAGAATACTGTAAAATCGGGGTTTCACTGTAATTCTGAGGGCGTTCGGCCCCATGAAAAAAGAAAAATTCTGTGGGCATTTGAGTACCCGCGGAACCATCGACTCCGACGCTGGAGCTTCTATCCTATGACGCATTCCATGATTAGCATTCCATCATGCTATCCAACGATGTTACGTATGTTCTCTTTGTGGGGGACATGATATATTCTTACTGGAGGAAACAACGAGAGCCTTCATCGATCGAAATCAGTGGCGTAGCAGCAACTTAGAATGCCGTTATTCATCGTCGAAAAGGCGGAGGGAAGTCCGTCGCTGCTGTTGAAACGATCTGTCAACGCTCCAGAAAACAAGTGGTCGTTAATATTATGGTCGTTTTCTTTTTTTAAGGCTAAACAGAATGTGTATTTTCGACTCGTTAATGGCTGCCTTGAAGGCTATGTCAACATAAGCATGTGGTTGTTTTTTGCGACTTCGACACCTAAAGCATACATACTCAACCCATGACCCGCGGGCCAAATGGAGTGCTCGCAATCACCTGATGTTGCCAGCGATCTCAAACCTAATTTTATAAAAATCAAATGAGTGGCACATTTATAAATCACTTAAGTCACCCACAGTGCAGTTCTACATCACTCAACTGGCCCGCGGAACATTCTCACATCTCTTAAGTGACCCACATTATATTTACAGATCACTTAAGTAATTCACGGCATAGTTTCAGAGCACTAAAGTGGTTCACGGCATAGTTTCAGAGCACTAAAGTGGTTCACGGCATAGTTTCAGAGCACTAAAGGGGTTCACGGCATATTTTCGGTTCACTCAAGTGACCTGACCCACTGAACAGTTACAGATCATTTAAGTGATCCGATCACATTTACAGATCATTTGAATGATCCAGCGTGCAGTTCCAGATCACTTGAGTGACCTGCAGTATATTTACAGATCATTTAAGTAACCGGCAGCACATTTTCAAATTACTGAAGTGACTCGCGGCACAGTTCCATATCATCTGAGTGACCTGCGGTGTATTTATAGCTCACTTGAAGGACACGTGACGTATTTAAAGATTACTTGAGCGGCCTGTGGCTCATTTCTAAATCACTTAAGCAGCTCCCTAGTGGTACAGTGGTAAGATGCTCGTCTTCCGCCATGAAAATTTCCATCAGGACCCACGGGTTCGATCCGGGGGAAGAACCTTACCGAGAATGGGGCGACTACAAATAGACGGTACCTTCAATTCCCTCCCAACTTCCTTGTGGTTGAGAAGTGGTTGGAGAAAGTTCCTTGTGGTGATATGACCGGTGTTGGTGTGCGGTAAAGTAGATCACTCGAGTGGTGAGCGACACGTTTTCAAACCAATGAAGTGGCCCGCACACTCTCCAAAAGGTTGAGCATTCTTGCACTAATGAGAGTGAGCAGAGTATCGACTTCACTCAAATGCACGATTATTTTCAAATAACGGCATCAGATACAATACAGTGGGTGAAACATCCCATGAGACACATTAAAAAGATACCAAAGGCTTTGCTATTAATATTTCAGATAATGCTGAGCTCAGCGTGTCTTTTTGTCAACACGTGTGTGCTTCGCTCAATCGAGGTTCGATCAGGCCAAACATTTGAAATTTGAGCATGATCCATACCGGCCGCACCTAACGACTTGTTGCTTCCGAATTTCGAAGGCAGATGTCAGCACTACTCTGCATACACACTAAACACCACCTCTGGCCATATCGCTATATTTCAATTTACTGCCATTAATGAGATGGGTTGGAAATGAAGGCACTGTCTATCGGTGGTCGCCTCAAGATCGTTAAGGAAAATATCATATCTACATCCTCCTCCCTCGGGTTTGAACCGGGGACCGTGCCACTTACCTTTACGTTGGTAGACAGGAATCTTACCAACAGGCTCTACTCACTCTATAACAGCACTACTGTATGTGAAGATTAATATGTTAGTTATGTTTAAGGTGAATATACAGGGTGTTCTGTTAATGGACCGACAAACTCAGAGGGTTGTTAGTAGACATCAAGAGGAGCAAAAATTGCAATGGAACATGATGACACAAACCACGTTGAGAGGATGAAAATCACGAAAAACGCATGCAGTCTCTGAGTCCAGAGGAGACGGAAGGTGTATGTCAGTTGATCACTGAATGTGTTCGTGGGCTCGCTCACCATATCTGACGCCTGTGGACACACCGGAGGATGTCATAGCGCGGATTGTCGTTGCTGCGGCAGACATCAAAAGCATACCCAGTATCTTCGAGCGCGTCCGGGAATCGTTTTTACGTCGTTGTAGCAATGACGTCAGCGGCCGCCACATCCAACAACTAAATAGAATCATACTGAATTTACTTATATCAACAACTTTAAAAAAAATTATTTATTTGCATAAAAATCCAATTGATATTAAAATTTTAAATCAATTTAAATCAAGATTTTGAAAGTACAAAAATTTAAAAGCAATGCAGTCACCAATTAAAACTTAAAACTTCTCAAACTGTCCAATTATAATTTTTGAGCTGTTGGCGTCTGAAAATAATCCGTTCTAGGAATAATCGTCGATTCCCGGTACAGGACCGGGCACAGGTAGAAGTGAAGCGCACAGCCGTACTTATGCCTCCTCCTCATAAGCAGACAAAGCTTCGGCTCGGGATGTGAATCCCATTATTTTTTTAAACCGCCTGTAATGATTATGGGCTGAGAACTCGCAAAAACTCAGTTTATTGGGACCAGTTGCATCATGCAACTGGCTATGGCTGCACCGGACCACAAAATATAATGTGCTGTAAAAATAGATGAAAATAAGTTGACTACTTCGAGACTGCCTAACAAGGTTTTCTGTGGAATTTCACACATATTTGTAGTCGGACACTTGCATAATTATTTTATTAATGCCTTATACCACCTTAATACTTTATACCACCCTTATTTTATGCTATCTTGAAATCTAAGTAAGATAGGCAAAAATTCCATCAACCAGGTCGTAGAATGGCATTTAGTAAATGACAAACATGCGTGCTTGTGAAAAATGTGTGTAAAGATATTGAGGTGTGTACATAAGTTAGGCAGGATCATTTCTCCGTAATTATCTGCTCTGCTTATTCATGGGTTATTCAGCCTTTGTACGCTTCTGAATGTTTGCAAGCTGCTGAATGTTTGTAAGTTGTTGAATGGTTTGTAAGTTGTTGAATGGTTTGTAAGTTGTTGAATGGTTTGTAAGTTTGTTGTAACGATGTTTGTAAGTTTGTTGTAACGATGTATGTAAGTCTTTTTCAGTTTCTTTAAAAAGTAAGTTTGCAACGAATCTATTTTCCCAGTATGGATATTTTTACTAACTCTCTGTGGCCTTACAGCACCTAATGCGTTTTGTTTGTTTATACGTTGTTAAAAGAAGTTGAGAAGAGAAAATCTATCTTCCAAGAGAAGAGAACGTGAGTTGGAATGTGGCTTCCGTTCTGTATGGTTGTCTGTTTTGAGTGTGCTTCAAAATAAAGGCTTCTTCGTTAAGTTCCGCAGTTTCGTGCTTTAATTGGACACCCCTCCAATATCAAGTGATTGGGGATATTCCCCCACCTCACGGAAAAGAGACGCACCTCCGACTCGACGTCCCCTTATAAAACTGGCGCCCAACGTCGTGGCTCGAACTCAAGGCAGTACGAAACGGACATTCGGACATCCGAACTGTGAAGTTCCTGATAGCACTTAAAATCGAAATGGCGTACTTGGCCAAAGGTAAGAAACGTGATTTGATCCTACTCGCTCTAGAATTAGGAGAGGAAGTTCCGAATGATTCGCGTGTAGTAGATCTCAAGCACATAATAACAAAGTCCTCCGGTTATGAGGAAGAATTCGTGAAATCCCTGCTGGCTACTATTATCGGAGAAAGAGAGGGAGAAGAAGAACAATCTAGGATCGCCGAAGAAAAGGAACAATCTAGGATCGCCGAAGAAAAGGAACGAGAACGTTCGTTTGAACTTGAAAAGATGCGGTTGCAGCTTGAGTTTCAACGACTCTCGCAACCGGTAGAAGAGCCATCCGTCACTCTCATCGATCAGCCCAAGTTCGACGTGAAGAGGTTGATCCCGAATTTCAATCCGAGTGAAGATGATATGTCGTTATTCCTAAAGTTGTTTGAAAGACAGCTAAAATTCTTGAAAGTGGAGAAGGTGAACTGGGTTGCGTATCTGCTGGGAGTTTTGCCGAATGAAGTTGCTAAGCTCATTGCTCGAGAACCTGAAGATAAGGCCCATGATTACGACCATATCCGGGAGGTTCTCTTACGCCGTTTCAAGCTGAGTGCAGAAAGGTTCCGGCAGCTCTTTTCTACTCACAGAAAAGCACCTGGAAGTACCTGGAAGGACTATCACTTTGAGATCCAAAGTTACTTTGAAGGCTGGCTGTCCGAACTGAACATTGGAAACTTTGACGAGCTGAAAGATCTGATGATTTCGGATCAGATGAAGAAGAGGATCCCACCTGAAGTTAAAGAACATTTTCTGGATGTTTGGAGCGAGTGGACTACCCCTGAAGAGATCGTGGAGAAGCTGGATGGTTATGATAACCTTCGAAACAAAAAGAGCGAGATCCAATATGAGAGGAAGAGGTTGCAGTCAAAGCAACATGAACCCCCTAGGTCCCCAGTGAGACAAAGAGACTTTCATTCTAATCAACGTGCGAATCCGGAATCGGAAGATGCAGGACGTCATCCTGTCTTAAGATGTTATGGTTGTGGGGAACCTGGTGTTACCAAGTCCCGATGCCGAACGTGTAATCCTCCAACGGATAGACCAGGACCCAGTGTCAACGCTTTGGACTTATACAGTTTATCATCCCATCCTAATAGGGAATCGAAAGATGCCAGTAGCAGTCATATCCTAAGATGTTATGGGTGCGGAGAACCTGGTGTCGTCAAGTCCCGATGTCGAACGTGCAGTCCTGCCACGAACACCCCAGAAGTTAGTGTCGACGCCTTGGACTTTTACAGTTTCTCAACTGAGAGACGTCAAAAAAATGCTATCGAAGTGATGATTTGTAACAGGCGCGGAGCAGTGTGTGCTGACACGGGTGCCACACATTCGGTGGCAGGGGAGAAGCTATATCATCTCCTACAAGAACATGGTTTGCCCTTTTCCCGCAAGACTTTGAAAAGGTTTGGAACCGCTGCTGGAAACTCAAGCATCCAAAGCCGAGATACACTCACTCCAGCAACTTTTCGTGTTCACGTATACGCTTCGAGGACTTGGCGATTGATGTAGAGAACATTAAGCAGTCTTCTTTCAGTAACTCACGTTCTAGACAGTTAATTTTTCTTTCTGTGAACAATTTTATAGCACACCAAACTTGTATCCTCTCTTAAAATGAAAATAAGTACTACACACAATAAAACACCCATTTATGACATGTCTGTATTTACAAATAATACCTTTAACTTCCTCATTTATCACTTATAATTTTCAAACGAGACGATAAAATTTAAAAAATTACAAATCAAATTTCCAGCTTTGTATACCCGATTTATGAAATATTTTGCGTCTGAAACCCATTTTTGTCTTCAAATAAAGTTTCCCATACTACTACGTATAGAGTCAGACTTTCAATAATCCCTCCAGTAATCCGGTGTTTTTAGGCCGGTTTTCTCCGAGCATAGAAGAGGAAAACATAGTGCGCACATGTTTATGAGCAGAAGTTTGTTATTTAAATGGACTTTTTCAATCAATCTGCAGTAATTCGGCGATTTCGTTAACCCTGGTGTGATATGTGCCAGATTAGCGAGAGTCTACTGTACTAATAATTCATATCTCTATTAGTTCAAGAAAAATTGAACTTCATCAGCCTTATTTTTTGCTGGTAACTTTTCAGTTTTTCCCCTGAATTTTTTTTTTTTGCAACACTGATTTTAACCATCCTCATGCCCCGTTACTGAAGACAATGTCCTATTTACAGAACTAAATGGGCTATAGCGCCTGTAAGTAACGAAACAATTACCAAAACCAGCGTCAAACACGTGTGTGACCAAAACAGGGTTCAAACATGTAAATGACTAAAAGGTCCGTCCCACGAGAGTTTGCTAGGGGACGCTGGGTAAGATAATTAAAGTTAATAAAAGTCTTTGTCGGACATAAACCGCAAAAATAACAGCCGGCGTGAAGTAAACCGTGCTTGTTCGGTCATTCACAAAGGAAGACGCTCGTTCCTCTGTTTTTGTATTGAAAGCCTTAAAAATTATTGCTTCCCCGAGGCCCGAGACGACCGCGGATCCTGACAAAGACTTTTATTATCTTTAACTATCTTATCCAGCGTCACCTCTCGTGGGACGGACCTTTAAAAGAGTGACTTTAATACAGGTGTACTTGCACGAGTGGGGGGGGGGGGGCTATAACATGGGATGGAAAATTCGTGGATAGAGTAGTCGAGAAAATAAGACTAGAGTGGAAGGGCGGTGAAATTTGAATAGCCTTCAAATCGGCAAAACCGTAAATGCGCTTCTGACTGAACATCAAAATTACTCTCGATCTCCTAACCTGAATCTCTGGTTCGGTTTCAAATAAACAACTCATAAAGGATGAAAACTTTAATTTGGAACCACCTTAGCACGAGTTTCAGAGAATTACTAATCAGTAAATATAAAATCTTGGAAACACAAATACACGAAATACTAAATGGTAAATCTTGCTTATTCGAATAGGACGTCAAGATAAAATATGAAAATGTTTTTAAATATGAAAATATAGCATTGAAAAGTTATTGAAACAAGTATAGACTGTTTTCGATAACAAGAAATAATTGACACATATTTCAATAAAATATGTGGGTACCAATTTGTCTGCATAATTAAGAAAAATTAAAGAGTAAAAAAACTTCCTAATGAAATTCTAATATTGTGCGATTTAAAATAATAAATTTCTTATTCAATTTTGTGCAGACTATATGGTTGTCAAAAACCTATTCAAAAACAGTTTTTCGCCACTGATACGTTAAATAGCAAAAGCATGAAATAGCAAAATCATTTCATGCAAATTGGAATGATTTTCATTATTATTTAATTATGATTATCAAGTGCACAATTTTCAGATTTTTTGTCTGAAAAGATGGTGGTTAAATTTAATTCCCGCAGAACATCCGACACCACACAATCAATTTTATATAGTGGATTCCACTTATAACGTTCCTCAAGGCCGAAACATGGGAAGAGGAGGTAGGTTTGGTGCCCCGGGCGCTGGACCGGAGGGGGGGGCCGTGAATTTCAACCTTTTACCTGCCCTTTAACATTACAAGGGACACCAAGATGCTGACCAAGCATCTGGTTGCGGTACTGCTCTTAGAACCTTTCCCCGCTTAGTGCGATTCATTTTCGTGGTTCCATCTTCAACTAATGCTCAGACCATAGAGACGTTAAAACGATTTTATGGCGGTTTTTGGAAAAGCATTATACGCGCGATCCACTTATAATGTTTAATCCAGGTACTTATTTCAAATTACAAAGGCTTTAATTATTAGATGGGGCCGAGGCCTATATTTTCATAGATATTATAGAGAAGCTATACGTGTTCAAATGCTCACCTTCTGGCGCAGGGCTTTTGAGCTACGTTTTCGAGGGGGGGGGGGGGGGCTTTGCTGAGATTTTTCATACTTTTAGGCCCCACTATAGTGAATTTGTAGAGTGAAAATCAAAAAATGATAAAAATCGCCCTGAGCCCTGTTAGCCTCACCCAGTGGGGGAACCCCCCGTTAATGTCATTATCAGTGAATCCGTAAGCGAATGTAGCTTCATTCTCTGGGAAAACCCCAGATGTGCTACAAAAAGTAATAGAATTAATTTTCTTAACATCCATTTATTTTAAAATTTTTAAATTTTTGCTTACTGAAAACAGTTTTTTTCGAAGACATGGTCATTTTTTGATCCACGTCAAGCTTGCGGGTTTCAGGAATGAATTTAAAAAAAAAGAGATAACAAAGGCTAGAAAACGATGATTCATCTTATTGGATGGCTTGTGCTTTATTGCGCGTTACCAAGAAAACTGAAGGGTGTACATTTTTTTGCCTCTCTACACGAGCCCTTAGGCGCTAGGGGGTAAGCGAAAAGGCAGCGTGACAGCCGAATCGTATGGAATCCCTGTAGAACCTTGGTGGGAATACAATTGACCCTCCTCCGGCTATGACTTCTTTATTTTTTCGACCTTACCAGCAGAAGAAATCTCAAGGTGGAACTCGGGAAACAAATTTTAGGGAAAGGAACTTTGAGAAAAAAAAGGAAATTAATTAAAAAAATTAAGGATTAATAAAGAAAAAAAGTGAGGTAACTGGAGTTATGTTTGCTTGAAGGCTCTTGGGAGGGGCGATCGCCCCTTCACCTATTGTTTAAAGGCTCTTGGGGGGGGCGATCGCCCCCATCGCCCCCCCCCCCGGATCCGCCACTGTATTGGAGGGTAGGTACCGGGTTCCTGGTTCTCTCCATATGAACGTACGGCGAGAATCGGTGCTTAGGCTGAACCGGGACTCATCAGTGAAGAGAAGGGTCGCCCATTGATCCATACTCCAATCTCTATGCTCTCTGCACCATGATAAATGGATTCTCCTGTCCGTAGAAGTGAGCGGGACGCAAACGGCAGGTCTTCTTGCAAACAACCCTCTCCCATGAAGTCTTGTCAGGAAACAGTCACCCTTGATACACGGGTTCCTGTGGCTGCATACAAGTCACGAGAGAGCTGAGAAGCTGTAGCACTCCTGTTACGCCTCGCTATAATCGACAAATGGCGATCTTCTCTAGCCGTCGTGGCTCTTGGACGACATTGCCCAGGCTTTCTCTCGATGGATCCGGTATCCTGGAACTGTTTTCATAAGTTACACACGTTAAATTGAACTCTCTACAAATCTGGACTTGAGATTGGCCTGCTTCTAGCCTCCCCACAATTCGCCACCTCATTCCATCATCTAAACGTTGTTGGTTATTAATTTTTACTGTAACAATTTGAAATTAACCGATTGCTGCAAAATAACACCAAGAAATTCGCCGAGATGTGCTAGCGAACGAAATGCGTCTTAACTTACGCGCGCTTATAAAGCCTGTTTCTCTGCTGGCTTCGCCTACACACACGTGTGCGCTTACGTATTTGACGAACAAGATTTGCATTTTTGTCTAGAAGCAGTGATTTTACATTCAGTTCAGTTCTTTTCATGAAATTCGATGAAATATGCAAATTCTCTTAATTTATTTCACCAGTGTATATAGGTTTCTTTCAAATCTTGAACGGATGAGCTCAGAAACTGCAATTTGTGAAAATCGCGTTCAAAGCGTTTTTCTTGTTCACATTTTTACACTATAGTTCATTAATTTTTAATTTTATTTTGGAAAAAAAACTAACCCGATTGAATGAAATATTTTTTAAAGTCATGTTTGAAAATTCGACTTCAGGAGTCATGAAACTCCTTAAATGAATATCTACAACAATTAAGATTAAATTTTTTTTCCAGTTCCAATTCAGAAGTTCTGTAAGATTTACATGTTGCATCACAGCTTTTGATTGAAATTCTGCAACAAAATTAACTGAGTAACACAACAAACACAATGAATGATATCGATCACAATTACAAATTGTCACGATTACAGATTAAAATTTGTACGACATTTCATTTATGTTATGAATGTGCGTATGAAACAGTAGGCTCTACTCAAAACCATATTTAGGGCAACGGACAGTAATGGTGATAAAAAATTCTCAAATTCCGAAAATTGAAAACTAGGGAGGGGGGTAAGCATGATTTTTCGGAAAAAATCTAACATATAAGAGCAACAGGGCGGCAAAATCCTGAAGTCCGTCTCTGTTAAGAGGGATTCCAGGGCAATTGCCTCCTTTCCTGACATGACAAGCACAATTATTTTCAATTGGTCATTTGCTTTGGCGTAGTTTGACCTAATTGGTTCTTGCGCTACAAAAATCAAAGTCCAATCGGATAAATACGCCCCTTGAATAAACATTCATTTTAAAAAAAAAGGCCAAGTTCTGCGCGAATCATGTAGGCTGAAATAAAAATTTCAAAGTAGTCCAAATCTTTCTTGTGAAAAAAGATGAAGTAAAAATTTATTAATATTTCATTGCGATAAAAAAATCAATTGCAGTCAAAAGGAAATGAAAAATCGTCATTGCAACATGCAGAAATCGGTATGAAAATGTGGCTCGATAAATAATCAATAGAAAATATCCGAGAAACCACTAATTATTTTGAATATGCCAATTCATAAAATGACTAGTTTGATTGAAAGTTTCTGATCGAAGCGTTGTGTATTGCTACCGCAGGGAGTCCCCCATCGAGGGGTTAGCGCGCCAACCTCTCGATGAGTATAAAAAACAAGCATGCCGTTCGGAATCGGCAATAAATTGTAGGTCCCGGTCGTGTGCCCTCGTGTGCAGAAAATGACCGTGGTGCGACAAAAATGATCAAAATGATCAATGATCGAAGCGTTGTGTTATTATTTTAGTGTTTTCACAAGTCACCTTCGTCAAGCTACCATTTTTGCAATCTTCTTTGAAGTTTATTACACGTAACTGTGTGTGTGTGTTTCGATGACATAATAAAATAACTCAAAAAATACTGTCCTGTTTCATTGATCAATATGTAATCTGATTAAAACGACAGCGTATAAAAACGATCGCGTAGTAAACAGAACGCACTGTACGCATCTTTCCCAAAAAATGTTGACTTGATAGTGAAAGAGAACAAATTACCACATTTTGGCAAAAAAGTATTGATTTGGTTGAAAAAAAAAAATTGAAGTAGATCTCATTTGGCTAACACTTTAAAAATCTGGTGATAAATTTGCCAATATAGTGGATGAAACTAATACGTAATTACACGTAACAACGAGGTTATGCTATCACACTTCATTGAGAGTAAAAGCGCCAATCGTGAAGGAAGAAGGCCTAACTTGGCGTCTAATGGGATTGAATATTTAAGTTCATTTTTAAGAAGTGACAACTCGCTGCTGGCGGAGAAATGCATTTTGGTTCGGTGTTTGGCATATAACTGACCGTTAGAAAAATGACACGTCACAAAATTTTAAAAGCTTATAACTCACTTAATATTCGTCCGATCGAAAAACGGAAAACACTTTTCTGTATTCGTTTTTCACAAGGAATCACGTGTGTAATTATTGGGCGGTCGATAGTTACCACCTTGTATATATAGACGCCATTTTACATCTTTACCAAGTGAACTTTATAAGCACAACAAACTACCATCATTATTGGCATTGTTCATAAAACGTTGACATTTCTCCTTTATGTTCACATATTACTTATTCTGTGTTTTAAATTTTAAAAAATACGCTTTTGAAATAGAACGATTCTATTTGAGTCACCCTGTATAAGTATTAACTTAACGTTATATATTAATTATTGTATATACAGAATTTGATAAATTGAAAGACATTTTTTAGTTTTGACACATTTTTAACTCACCTTGCGAAAAATAACAATTTTATCTCTAATCCGACGTTTTTACCCCTACGCTCTACCCCTACGACCCCCCACGGGGGTCACAACACACACTTTGGGAACCACTGCTTTATGAGGTAGAAAGCAGCACTTGAACACCACACATACATACTGCACGAAACTTACATAAACGCACAGTTATGTTTCATTTTGCCATGACTGGCTATCGTTTCCGTTCTGCAAGCAAATTTCCCACGTGTTGGATGTCATTAATTTTACATTTTTAAGTATTTTTTTTTCCTTTACCAAATAAAATTCCATTTCTTCAGGAATATTCATGTCAATTTTCAAGTCATTCTGACAATCGTTTTTTTTTACAGTGTTTTGAAATCAGAACCTTAGTAATAATCACCCTGTACATCGTAAATCATTGCTGCATTATTAATCTGCATTATTTATGCTTCATTAAATACATTATATTCACCTAATTTTTATTAGTTTTTGCAAAATAGCTTCCTAATTAAGTATACTGAAAGTAACTGGAGAAAAAAAACCTTTATATATTATATGATTAATAATAGCATTAAAAGAATTTTCATACACACAGTGATCCATTGAGTTGCAAAAAATTATTAAATTGCAAAAGTTGGTTTTTGTTAAAATGTAAGAAATATTTATTGATTAATTATTATGGGAATAGTGTTAATTTTATTAATAATTATTTTATTTTAATTAATTATTAGAAGTTTGAATGATTTTTCAGAAATTTTATTGTTTTTAATGTTAATGCTATTTAAAACAAAATAACCGGTTTAAACCAAAAAAATCTGGTTTAAACCAAAAAACCTGGTTTAAACCAAAAAAACCGGTTGTTTTACCAACCCTGCACAATAATCAATATTCCGACCCAACGACTCTTCGGACAAAAAAGGTGGCAGGCATATTGCCGAAAGACAATCCTTACCCGAGTACCTTACTAACAAAGTAACCTTAAAAGGAATTCTTTTCACAAGAATCTCTAAACAGCGACCAAATCACGGAGGAGGAATGAAAAAAAAGGTATCTTATATAAATGGTGGCCGATGCAAAAAGATCGATCGCCATCTTGTACGACGTCCTTCTTTTAAAGACCGAAACTAAATTTACCAAACTTAGTTTAAAAGAGAACTTGTATGTTCTAATGGTACGCGTCGGTGATGCCTGTTTTATGGTTATTTTTTGCTCGTTACCAAGGCTGATTTCCCTGATGACACCTCCAAAAGTCCATTCATTTCCCGATTTTTTTTTCCATTCGGCTTCTCGGCTAATGGGTTTCGAAGCTTGAGAAAAATTTTCCCGAAACTTTATCATCGTTGTTTAAGGGTATCTTCACGACAGATACACAGCAAATGCGAAACATTAACAGGCAGGAAAATGAAGGAATGAATCCCCACTACAGCAAAAGGTGTCCAGGATAGCGACGATACTATTTCTCATTGGAGGAGCGCACGCATGTTGACGATATTTTCCAATAGAATATTATTATTATGAAAAAGAGGATGTATCTGAAACGATATTAAAGTCTGTGGCAGCGTTTTTCAACCTTTTTATATCGCGACACACTCGAATTGAGATTCTACTATCAAACAGTTTCAATGATTTAGTTATTAATAATAATGATAAATCATGAGTTTAGTATTAAACTAATTAACTAGTGTAAACATATATATTAATTATACTAATAATTACACTGGTCAACAATTTGTAACTTTTTTTTATAACATTTATTATGAAATAAATTTTCTTGGCTGATTTGGGTGCTGAATTCAAATATTAACGTAAAAAAAAATCTCAATCACGTACAGGTTTTTCCTGTATGCGCGATGGTCATTTCTTGAAATACATATACACTATGAAAAACTCGCACATCTTAAAAATGGGAAAATAATTGTCATATTCTTAACAAATAATAAATTTATTACGATAGTTATTTTGGGGGGATGTAAGCAGGATCAACTTAAGAAGGGTCACAAAAGATTTCTCTTGGGATAGGGCGGTCACAAGGATTTTTTTCCGGATACATTTTTAGTTATAAATCTTCAAAAACACTCAAGTGAACAGAAATTGATTAAAATAGCTGATAAAACTATTATTAGTCTTTCATATTTAGTCATTCAATATTTTATTTTGCACAAAAATGTTTTAAAATATTTTTATTTTTTGGTCGTCTTGGTAAGACGGGCATAAGAACTCCCCCCCCCCCCCGCGTACTCTTCTGATTGGCCCCAATTTAATGTTAAGTGTCGGCAGCAAAACTTTTTTGGAACCTTAATGCATCTGTGACATTGCGTTAGCTCCATTTTTTGACTAAAGGGCTGTAAATAAACATAAAGCCTGCGTTTCGCTTTCAATTAAAAAACTGAGAATCCGGTTGCAATTAGAGATAAAATCAGCGTTTTGCTATTCCTCAAGTCTTAGATGGCAAAATATAGAAATATGATTTTCTAGTATCATTTCACACGTATAGCCTAAACATGTAAATTTTGAAAGATATACAACATTAAATACCATACAATAAAAAAACTAGACGTGATGGCCATTTTTAAGGCTAGATCTGGAATCAGCACCCAAAAATTAATTAAGAGCAAAAAACGATAAATCTTTCCATGGCAGAAAAATCTTGTAGATTAGTGTTATTATAAAAATAATTAAAATTCCTGAAATAAAACTGCAAAGATTTCTGAGGTTGATAAATTTTTAAAATATTTTCTTTTCTTGGACAGAGAAACACTCTTAACCCCTTAGCGTACATGCTGTTGGCGATAAATTTGCATGATCTGCATTAGATGTATAGACGATAAATATGGTAGCCTTGTTCGCACGTTATAAAAAGGGAAAGAACGAAAGGAAAAAAAGTGATGAAGGTGAGGAAGAACAGTACAGACAGTACATAATTAGATAAGAGGGTTATAAAGAGATGAGAGATGTACAGTGCATTGCTTTTTCGTCCTCACCTATGTGTTCTTTTTCTCACTTCCGTGTACAGTATATAATAGCAGGATTAGTTGAGAAAGATCCATTATATATAGGGGGGTGTCAGGAATGCCGTAGAGAACGGGGAGAAACACACACACAACTTTGTTTCATAGGGCTACAATAAGCTTCGCGATTAGGAAAAAAAAGGTTGAAGAAACAGTCAGCTAGATTGAATTTATTCCACTGACATTTGAATGCAATAATACGTCCCTGATCGTAAAGGGGTTAAAGTTTCTTCCAAAGATTACACCTATGATCAGTTTTTATTTCTGATAATCTTCATTACAGAAAAACTGGTTTCACACAAATGTGATGTTAAGAACAGAATTATTGTTTTTTCTTAACATTTCAAAATGTGCCATTAATCGATTCCTAAATCTAAGTCTATTATTTACGAAATTAAATCAAAACTTAATATCTATTTTCTAATACTTCAATTGCCATCCTCTGCCATTTCTCTCACAATTTATTTTAGCTGTGACCTCTTCTACTTCTCTGTAGTATTCGCTGACACTCACACTCACGTCAGACCAGCGGTTTCCAAACTTTTTGACTCGAGGAGCTGTTTTTAAGAATAGAATTCTAAGATGGAGCCTCCTCAAGTATATATTTTAATTTATTCACTAAATTACTGCGAGAAGTTCTCAAGGGCTCCATGGAGCACAGGTTGTGAACCACTGCCTTAAAAAATGAGAGCTACAAAGACATAAGAGCTCATCGATATAAATTTTGTATAACAGAAATTTTTAAATCTTTATATACCGTTTTTTAATAATGTGTTTATATTCATGTACTGTATTTTATATGCATAATAAAGTGCCCGACACCACCCAGCCCCCCTCATTCGGAGCAATGGCTAAAATTAACAATGGTCGATAGAGCTTGGGCGGTGCACTGTGTGAAATGAAAATGCCTTAAACAATGGAATTTCTCACTCAATCCAGCAAAAAATACTGTAACGAAAATACCATAGCGCAATTTTTTAAGAACCCCTCGAGACAATAATCTCTTGTTGCCAAACCGGAAATGTCAAAATATGCTCGAAGCTTCTGAATTTATCTAGGTCCTCCAAACGGTGGCATCACGAAACCGGAACTATAGCAGATTTCTAGAATTTTCGTCGTATCTATAAAAACAGTCAGTGTTGTTGTTGCTTGATCCTAAATGCGAGATTCGTATTTGTAGTTCACTTTCGCTATTGTAAATAGATGCTTTATGTAAAAATAAATCTGTAACGTCCTGCAAATTGGTTCCTCTCTGCTTATTTCAAGGACCTGTGAGAAATTATCCGGAACAATACTCGCATATGTCGACTGTAAATGCATAAAAATAATTTTTTCCAAAATTTTATGCGATAAAATTTGTGGAAAATTTCAAGGAAACAGATACATTCTGTATATTAAGACGAGAACTACGAGAACGCAGAAAGAGAAGAAGTTAAACTTTGTTGAAGTTAAGAGAGAGAGGCTACTACACTGATGTAAGAAATTAAGAGAATTTGAAGACTTGGTCGATTATCTCTAGAACTACTGTACCGATTTTAATGAAATTTGATATGTACATACATTGATACAATACGAAACAAATAACCATTCAATAATTGTAATACACACGCATGATCGTGCGTAGCACTCGTTGGAGTGAACATCACTGTCCAATAGAGAAAAGATAATGCTGTGGGTATACAACAGTACAATTCACCACTGGAAAATTCACCGGCAACAATTCACTGCTAGGAAAATTCCCCGCCAGGATAATTTACTGAATGGAGAATTCATTGCTGGGAAATCAGTTCGACATGATTGAATGAACGAGTGAATTAATGGTCGACTGGGCAAGTGAACAAGTGAATGAATGAATGAGCGAAATCGGCCGGTCACTAGAGCTAGCTCGCTCTCACTCACTCACGCAGAATGTCAGTCAGTCAATTATTAGGAAGTTCATTCTATCACTTACTGTCTGGGTCGCTCCCTCTGTCACTCACTTACTGGGTCGCTCCCTCTGTCACTCGCTCATTGGGTCGCTCTCAGTGGCACTCATTCACTCACTCACTCACTCATTAGGCCACTCACTCACTCTAACTAGGTCACTAACTCACTCTAACTAGGTCACTCATTCTATCACTCGCTCACTCACTAGTTTCCTCACTCACCACCACACATTAACTACTCTGCACTCAAACACTAACAACTGTATCATTTACTGATTCACTCCCTCGGTCATTCCTCGCTCACTTACTGTAGTGTTCTGTAGCGCGTCTCTCAGTTGACAACCTTGACGAAACAATATGGTATAAGGCTTGAGAGCATAAGAAGAAGAAAAGGCTCAGGAGACCGGAGGTTGCAAAAACAAAAAAGGGGGACATTCGAAAATAAACAGAGAGAGAGAGTGTGTGGAAAAGCGATCGAGTAGGATCGTCGTCTCATGTTAACGTTCTTATTTTATTTTATTTTTTTTTTTATTAATAAATTTCTGTTAATGCTTGTCATCATGAGTGCTCACTATTCAAAGAACATAAGGTCACTACATTGGCGCAGTCGGTCAGGATAGTGAGCAATAGATCGGACAATATTTAACGGAAAAACTTTCGTCGTGAGAAGGCGACGCGAAGAGAACTTTTGTCGTGAGGAGACGATACGAAGAGCACTTGAAGAGTGTTGGAAGAACGAAGGAAAAGTGCGGTGAGTGTTTTTTCTTCATAAGAAAATTCGCTGGTTTTCTTTTCTTTGAGAGAATCATGGCTTTCTTAGCCAAAGGCAAAAAAGAGGACTTACAGCAAGTCGCTGCGGAAATGGGACTTGAAAATGTTATGCAGATGAAAGTATTTCAACTCAAATCCGCAATAACGGAGGCAGAATGCTATGACAAAGAGTTCATAGAACAGTTTTTGAACACCATAATTGAGGAGAGAAAACGGACAGAGATGGAAGCAAGTGAGGAGAGAAAACGGAAAGAGATGGAAGCTAGTGAGGAGAGACGAATGGAGTTCGAACTCAGAAAAATGCAACTAGAAAATGAAAGGATTCGCATCAGCGCGACAGGTGAATCCCCGATTAACTCAATGACAAGGCCAAGGATAGAGCTACAGAACATTTTGCAAAAGTTCGATCCGAAGAGCAACGAGATTAGCCTCTACCTGGTACTGTTTGAAAGGCAAGCGAAAAGAGCCGAAATAAAAAGGGAACTTTGGGTTTCATATCTGATTGGACTATTACCTTATGATGTGGCGCAAGTCATTGCTAGAGAAAACGAAGAGACAACAGATGACTATGACCAAGTGAAATCCATTTTGCTGAAGAGATATAAGCTTACTCCCGAGAGGTTTCGACAGATGTTCACGAAGCACAGTAAGCGATCGGAAGCAACGTGGTGTGATTTTGCTTATGAACTCAGAAACTTCTTCACTGAATGGATCCGAGGCCTGGAGATTACCACGATTGAAGAACTGTCTGATTTGATTATTACGGATCAGATAAAACGGAAAGTACCGTCAGAGATTCGAGATCATTTTATTGACGAGTGGTCTCAATTCAAGCGATCCGATATCCTTGCTAGTAAATTGGATGACTACGAGAACGTCAGGGTAGACATCGGCAAGAGTTCAAAGGATTCCTTCGAAGAAGAAAGGTCATTATCGCAGCAAAAACACTTCAGCTATGGAGAAGGACGAGGAACATCGACAAGAACAGCATATCAACCACCAACTCGAAAATATCGTAGCAATAAGGACTGGAACAAGACCGAAAACACGAATATCAGAAAAACCCCAAACGAGTGTTACATCTGTGGACTGAACCATTTCGCTCGAGATTGTGACCGAAGATATAAGGCTAACACAAAAGAGAAATCGGAAGATAATGTGTTGATCGCAGAAATTCGATCGGAATTATTTAATTCCAGTGAATCGAGTCTCGATTTGAACCCTTTACGTTATGCTGATATTTGCGTAGATGATAGAAAAATCAGAAGCTTAGTGGATTCTGGTTGTCAAATCCCAGTGATTCATTCTGACTGTATACAGGAACCAATAACTAAGAAAGGGAAAATCATCTTAGCGAGTGCATTTGGAGAAAGAATTGAAGCATCCCTTGTGAATATCAGTGCTTCGTTGGAAATAGGAAATAACGAAGATTTTTGTAAACCTGTTGAAATTCTCGCTGCAGTAACGGATAAAATTCGAGAACAATGCATTATTCCACCAAACGTACATGGACTACTTTGCGAGGCGGCAGACACCGAAGAAAGGCGATTGTCCTTCCTCACTAAAAGGGAAAAGCACAAGCCTCCTGCGACAGAGCGAAGGGAGAAGGGCTTGAGTGTGAATATTGAACAGGACAAGATGTCATCTCTACCCGAGGACAAATACAAAAGACAGACTGAGCTGGTGGATGACCTGACTGAGCATTTCGACACCACCAAAATCTGCGAAATCAAACGCGAGAAGGTTGGAGAAACTCACCATCTCAATACAACCAAGAGCCGAAGCAAATCGGAGTGCACCCTACAAATGGAACTGGACCTAAGAAGGATCATAGCGGAAGCTCGCGACTATAACGAAATGGCATACTTGTGGACATCTTGCAGAAACGTCACTGGTAAACCCGCCAGGAAACATTTCTGGGAATTTGAGAAGCTCAGCAACGAAACCGCGAAGCTTAATGACTTTGAAAACACCATATCCATGTTTCGAGATAGCTACGAATGTGACATACTCGAAGACGCCATATCTAAGCTGTGGAATCAGGTGAAATCACCGTACAAGCAACTCCCCGCTTATGTCCAGTGCATGACCAGGAACTGTTATGGTAGCGACAAGATTCAAGAATGCGGACCCGTACCGGCGTATGTTTTAGATTACATGTGGACCCAGCAATGGGGTAGCAATATGGACCACGTGAAGCAATTGACCGAGAAGCCATCGGTGGACGTCGCTCCGGCATCAAAAGCGGAAAATATAACGGTACTGGAAGTGAAGACGGCTGAAGAGTTTTTCACTTCACTGAGATTGAAGCCGATGACGAAGGTCTTCTGGAAGATGTCTATATTCGACAGATCCAAAGGCAAGAAGATAGTTTGCCACGCGTCTGTCCACGAATTGTCCAATGGATTGGACTTCTGGATCAAAATGTTCGCAGACAGAACCAAGGATGATTTCATCACTATTCACCATGAGATGGGACACATTCAGTTTTTCATGCAGTACGAGCATCTGCCACACGTTTTCCGGGGCGGAACGAATCCTGGTTTCCGCGAGGCCACCGGGGACATCCTCGTCCTGCTGTTGATAAAGGGCTTCGACATGAAACACGAGGGTTTAATCACGTTGATGTCCGACGTGTTGTGGTCGTTTCTGAACATCGACGTGAACGTGCTGATCAATGCCAATCGGTCCGACGAGTTGACGTCCGAGAAGTTCTGTGAGTGTACCATACATTGCAGGAACGCGGCGACTGGAAAAGTGCTCAAGAAACACCTCCAAACGGATTTCTTCCGAATCTCGGTGATACGCGACGTGGAGATCATCGAGTTGATAACGACCAGGGCATCTAGAGAGTTGATGCTGGACCGTTGCTGAGATACTTCGAGCCACGCTGTTGAAATTCGTCAAAGAACAGAACAAACAAGAGAATTCAGTTTGTGTTTATAGGTAAACCCAATCTTGCGTGGGGGGTGTAGTGTTCTGTAGCGCGTCTCTCAGTTGACAACCTTGACGAAACAATATGGTATAAGGCTTGAGAGCATAAGAAGAAGAAAAGGCTCAGGAGACCGGAGGTTGCAAAAACAAAAAAGGGGGACATTCGAAAATAAACAGAGAGAGAGAGTGTGTGGAAAAGCGATCGAGTAGGATCGTCGTCTCATGTTAACGTTCTTATTTTATTTTATTTTTTTTTTATTAATAAATTTCTGTTAATGCTTGTCATCATGAGTGCTCACTATTCAAAGAACATAAGGTCACTACACTTACTATATCACTGATTCGTGTCGAACTGTTGTCGGTGAATTTTTCGTAAACCCGCAGTAGTGCGTGAAATAAGGACGGCAGTATCGTGTCTCCAGTGGTGTAGATGGTAAAATACTTGCTCGGTTTGCGAGAGGGCCTGTGTTCGGGTCCCGGTGGAGACCAAATGACTTTTCTTCCTTCGACAATCTCGTTCACGTCGAGCTCTATTCACGTAATATCCAGAAAATATGTTTCCTTGATATATTGGGCTGAGGAAAAAGCCCTCTACCTCTCTTTTGAGAAATTTGTTCAAGAATCTCATCGACTTTTCTATAGTCGAAACGTTTCTATTGCATTTTCTATATATATATATATATTTCAACTCTTACTCTCAAATAAACTCTTAACTCTTTTCAACAGATTTAATAGTCTCGCCTAGCACTCGTATTTCAATTCACGCACTCTTTTGACATTTCTTTTTTTGTAGAAACATTCTTCAGATTTTTTTCTTTCTCATTAAAATTATATATATGATATACATCATACTATACTCGTATAGTGTGTCAATTTTCGTTCGGACGTTCAACTTTAGGGTTGCTTTAAAAAATATAAGTATATACAGTAAAACCTCGATAAGTCGTCACCTCAAGTTATCGAAAAATTATGACGGTTTAAGCGGAGGGAAGACTTAAGCAGAGTGCCGTCAGTTTTAATGTGCAATGTTGTGAAAATCGTATAAATTTAAAGTAATATGACATTTATTAAACTATGAATCAAAATAACAATATTAATAAAATTTATAGATCGCGAAAGAAAAAATAATAGCAATTTTTTATCTTTTTTATCTCTTATTACTTAAATTATTGTGGTAAAATGTATATACTGTACACTTTGATTCATACTAGTAATTTTTAATTTAGACTAACAGAGCAACTGTTATAATATAGGTAGCTTTTCTTCATAATAGAACTCTCTATTGCACATTAATTTTACATATACACTGGTGAAATAAGAGAATTTGCATATTTCATCGAATTTCATGAAAAGAACTGAACTGAATGTAAAACCACTGCTTCTAGACAAAAATGCAAATCTTGTTCGTCAAATACGTAAGGGCACACGTGTATGTAGGCGGAGCCAGCAGAGAAACAGGCTTTATAAGCGCGCGTAAGTTAAGACGCATTTCGTTCGCTAGCACATCTCGGCGAATTTCTTGGTGTTATTTTGCAGCAATCGGTTAATTTCAAATTGTTACAGTAAAAATTTACAACGTTTAGATGATGGAATGAGGTGGCGAATTGTGGGGAGGCTAGAAGCAGGCCAATCTCAAGTCCAGATTTGTAGAGAGTTCAATTTAACGTGTGTAACTTATGAAAACAGTTCCAGGATACCGGATCCATCGAGAGAAAGCCTGGGCAATGTCGTCCAAGAGCCACGACGGCTAGAGAAGATCGCCATTTGTCGATTATAGCGAGGCGTAACAGGAGTGCTACAGCTTCTCAGCTCTCTCGTGACTTGTATGCAGCCACAGGAACCCGTGTATCAAGGGTGACTGTTTCCAAAAGACTTCATGAGAGAGGGTTGTTTGCAAGGAGACCTGCCGTTTGCGTCTCGCTCACTTCTACGGACAGGAGAATCCATTTATCATGGTGCAGAGAGCATAGAGATTGGAGTATGGATCAATGGGCGACCCTTCTCTTCACTGATGAGTCCCGGTTCAGCGTAAGCACCGATTCTCGCCGTACGTTCATATGGAGAGCACCAGGGACCCGCTACCTACCCTCCAATGTCCGCGGAATCGACCATTATGGCGGAGGAGGTTTAATGGTCTGGGCAGGCATCATGTTGGATGACCGCACACCTCTTCATGTCTTTGAAAGAGGCACTGTGACTGGTGTGAGGTATGGGGATGAGGTCTTGGAGCCCTATCGGGGGGGTGCAGTTGGCCCTGAGTTCATTTTAATGGACGATAACGCGAGGCCACATACAGCTCTTCTGCTAGAGATGTACATTAGTAAAAAATAACCTTTTTTGGTATTTTAAAAAAGTTACCGTACAAAATACTGTATACATGTAAAAAGACCGAGAGATGGAAAAATAAATAAAATTTATCAATATATGCAGTTGATTTTTTTGGGAAAAAGCAATCTATGAGCAGTGCAACTGTATACTGTTCCGGATAATGTCTCTCGGGAGTACTTGAAATGAGCAATGGATCAAATAAAATGCAGGACGCCACAGATTTCTTTCACAGAACAGCTATTTACAAGTAGTATTTACAAGCAGAGATTTCGACGGAACGTGACCTACACCAGTGGTTCTCAACTTTTTTTTGTCCATGGCCCCCTTTTAACCATTTCTCATTCCTGTGGCCCCCTTGCGAACATGAATAATTTTCTACTCCCCTTCCCCCCCCCCCCCACGTTTTCCCATTAGAAGATAATTATTCAAAAATTATTGTCTGAAGTATAAATATTTTTGAATTTAATTTGATTAATTTTTAATTTATGAAAATAACGAAAAAGCAAAATAAACATAATAGAATACAGTAAAAATAGAATAAATCCCTTAAGGTCACAAAGTGTCTGTATCATCGTAATGTTACTTTTTGTGAAGTTTATTGTTTTGTGTTTTTCTCAGTTTGATTTGTATGTTTTAATTGTTGTGTCAGTCCAATTAAAAAAAAATATTTTTAATCAATGTAAACTCTGCGCTTGAAGACCGCACAATGTCATCAAGTTACTGTACTGGATGAAATTTTTCTTATTTCCAAATTAGTTTTTTTTTGTGTAAAAGATTATGGTTTCATTGAGAAATGTCAGTTGTAGCTTCTAAAATACGCATTCTTATAGTGATAAAAATCGTAAAAAGTGGTAGCAAGTAGTTTTATTAATTTTATTCTCTTCATGTGGATAAAAGTAGTAATGAGGGAGTAGCCACACAATTGAAAAGTTCAACCTTCCACATCGTTTTCAACAATAATACATGTATCGAGGATATAGGTTCATGTTGTAGCCCTACTATGAACTTAAAAAAATGAACTAAAATACATGTGAAAATTTTTTTAAATATTTGTTTGAACCATTCATTCCAGAGAAATCATGTACGCAGTGACAAAACTGTTCGTGTGAACATAATAATGATTCATTAACAGGATTTCAAGCCCATCGTAAAATATAAATAATCAACTCTCATTTTAGCAAATACCATTATAACGGGAAAAATATCGTTTTAACGAAAATTTTTCTAATCCCTCGGATAGGTTTACATAGGAACAATATAAAAATCTGAAATTCCTTTCTAACGAAATTTCGTTATTACAAAGTGATTTCTCGGGTCTCTTGGAGTTCCGGTCTAATGGGGTTTGACCAAAGCGTATTAATAGTCTTTAATACGCTTTGGGTTTCACTGTATTTCCCCCAAAAAAAATCTGACATTTTTGCAGTGAAGTAATTGAACTTCGGCAATTTTATCTGAAAACAGTCCTTTTTATAATGATTATGTCCTTTTTATTTTTATAAATTTAGGAAGGAAACAAAAGGAAGAAAGGGTGAGGAGAAAAAGAAAAATGGCCAAGACGGGCTCGGTTGTACGTAAATGCCTCGAAATTTCACTTGTGCGCAAGGAGATTCGTTCCTCACTCTCAGTTTTATGACAATATTTCACATTTATGAGACGTTTGACTACGGGCACGAGATTAATCTCTATATATATAGCTTTCAATATTAAAATATTGCATTTATACGAAGCAAAATTTCAATTATTTGACACATTTTCATTTTGTTTCGAACTCTCTAAATCTTTGGCATTTAGACATCATTTCCAACTATCAAATCCAAGCAGTTTTTGCAGATTGTGAAAACGCATCGCTGAATTGGTTTTGCATGCGTATTATCAACACTAAAAACCATAAATTTTAGGTTGACAGATACAAAGAGACGCATTGAGCGGGTTATGGACATTTCAAAGTGAAGACTTACGTCAGAATTTATTGCACTTTTTTTAGAAATCAACAGATGCAGTGAGTCTCTAATAAACGGATTTAAATTGCTTTAAATGTAGCCATACGCCTTTTTAGAATTTTTTTTTCTAATGTCCACAACATTGTTCCTGCAGGATAGGAAAATTGCATTGAAATTATTTAGTATGTGCTGCAAATCAGTAGTAGGGCAGTTAAAAGGAAGCATTACAGTATCGATTAAAAAAACTCTAAAGATGTGGTGCCAATCTCAGAGGAAGTCCCAATACAGAGGCGGCTGGAGCTTACCTGCCGCCCGGGTGCGAAGCCTCATGTGCCGCCCCTACTGGCGACCCTGTCAGGAAGATGATAGGGCTTCGGTGAAGGGCACCTGGAGATAAACCTGATTTTTCTCCAAAAGAAAGCCGCACATCATTGTTTATCGTGCAAATCGCCCCCGTATCAGTAGCCGTGGCTCCCCTTTTGCAAGATTTTCATCCGTGCCCCCCCCCGGAATATCCTATGGCCCCCCTGGGGTCATATGGCTCCCGGTTGAGAACCACTGACCTACGCTACCTTTAACACTCCCCGATTTCCTGCCAGACGATTTGTTTGTTCGCAGGAATAAATTTGTTTCTTTTTTTTAATTAGTTTTTAGTTCCATCATGGTTCTATCAATCTTATGTGATTTATGAATATTAATTTTATGAATATCATTTTCTTATATCAATTTGATGACTCGGAAGTATATTCCGATTGTGTTTTTTTACAAAGAATATTCAGTATAACACATTTAAAATTGTAAATTACTTACCAATTTTATTTTGAATCTGATCTATGACAGGGGTCTTCAATCTTTCAGACACGGCGGGCCTAATTGAAACTTCCCACAAATCCCGCGGGCAACCAACTGATGTAATTCAGTGAAATCTTAACAGAAGGAAAGTTTATGGAGCCCCGAGTCAATTAGGGAGAAAAATAATTGAAACCTTTTATTAATTCTGAAATTATTTCTTTTTATTAATTGCTAATTTTGATTAGTTCTGAAAATATTTGATTAGTTCTGAAAATATTTGATTAGTTCTGAAAATATTTGATTAGTTCTGAAAATATTTGATTAGTTCTGAAAATATTTGATTAGTTCTGAAAATATTTGATTAGTTCTGAAAATATTTGATTAGTTACTGATCAAATTAATTAATTCTGAGATTTTAATCTGAAATCACTTTGAATGATTCTTTAATTATTTATTTCGGTATAATTCCAAAATTATTTTATTTTTCAATATATCTTGAAATAATTTCTTTCAATAAGGGGCCGTTCAAGTATTACGTAAGCAAATTTTTTGAAATTTTTGACCCCCTCCCCCCTCTTGTCAGCAAAATTTCGTCATCACTGCCCCCTACCTCCTAACGCATATTGGTGGGATCAGAAACGTACGCTGGAGGGGGGCATAGGGGGCTCGTGCGCCCCCCTCCCCCAGATGAAAAAAATTATTTTTTTGTAAAAAAATATTTTCAAAAGAATTAACATTTCGAAAGAAAATTTCTAACTCAAAATTTCTCTTTAAAAAATTCATTGCGACCCACCCTTTAGGCCATATATGGTAAACCCTTGGCCCACGGACCAAATGTGGCCCTGAAGTTCATCTGATGTGGCTTGCCCCCTCAAACCTAATTTTGTAAAAATTAACTAAGCGGCACATTTTTACAAATCGCTTAAATGACCAGTGGCAAAATTCCAGAGCATTTAAGTGGCCCGTGTCACATTTTCAGATCAATGAGGTAGGTCTCAAAGATCACTTTCACATTCAAAGATCACCTAAGTAACCCGCGACACAATTACACAACACTTAAACTATCCGTGGCACATTTAAAAAATCCCTTGAGTAACATGTGGCACAGTTTTAGAGCACTTAAGCGGCCCAAAGTGCGGTTCTGTGTATCTCGCGGAACATTCCCAGATTACTTAAGTGAAATGACGCCTATAGATTCACCATCTACCGCCGAAAGTAACATTTCCGTACAAGAACTTGGTTTTTTTTAAACAAACGCTTGTTTTGGGGGAATCACCCTCTACCACCAGTTTTGACCAAAACATTTCAAATAATCTTATAGATAGATGCCTTCTTGAGAGAAATTAAGAAATAGAGGAATCACACATGCACTGTAAGTAAAAGCATTAAAAGATTCGTTCGAGAAATTGGATTTTCATTTTAACGTGGAAAACCCGATTGCCGCAAGGACTCATTCCCCTCTTTCGTATCCTTATCACGAGGCATCCAATCAATCCCAAGTGTGTAAGGCGACACCATCTGCAAAGAAACAGCACTCCTTTCAAAACTTTAACATTTCTTTTCCTCCCTCGTGGACCATTTATTCTTCAAGGACGTTCTCAGCCGTTGTGTTCGGAAGAATATATCGATTAGATGCAGAGACAAAAGGTTCCGGAACGTGACTGGAAACCGCGACGATTTATGAGCAAACAGTCCTGGATTTTTGACGTGTTTGCTCGTTGTTTTAAGCGAATGCGTTCAGAGATGAACACTGCACAAATGGATCCGGTTGACGTCATCTATAGAATAAAAGTAGTCCCTTCCAGCTGGATCCCGTTTATTTTAATCGTGTATTGTCGTGATGTAACTGTTTTCATGATGTCCACGAGAGTGCTGAGGTGTTCGTAGAAGAGGCTCTAGAAAAAAACACAGACTATAATAAAATTATATGAAATGCTGACGATTCACAACCCTCTATTTATAGGGTGTCCTATAAGTTTTATCACGGCCTTTATATCGTCTCCCGTTCATCGTAGAGGTATGGTTCCAGTTTGAAATATGCTCAAAATGTATTTAGAAATCACCCTGTAGTAGTTTTGAGAATGAAATTACAGTGTAAAAAAAAAAATTATACGATCCCTGTCCTCTGATTTTTAATCAGAAAGTTGTTGTCCTGCTCTCCTAAGGGGGAAGGAGAGAGAGAAAAAACACCATAACGTTTATAAGCGCAATATCCCTGAGATATTTGAATGAGAAAAAAAGGGAGAACAGCATAATCAGCTTGTAAGGTTTCGACAGACCTGACTCGGGCCAAAGCTCGCAATTGCTAACACTGCCACCAGATGGTGGCCTATCCCCATTCAGCACACACGAGCTCTAAAGAAAGGGGTCATTCAAGTATAACGTCAGCATCGATGGGGGGTTTACGATTTGCTGACTTTTGATGACTGCCCCACCCCCGGGGGGGGGGGGGGTTTGGATGATGCTTACGTCATCAACGACCCTTTATGAAGATATGAAATATTCTTAATGCATATTATTCGGTGCACCAAAAACGCAAAAAAACCTAACCGCATACTTTTCTGATCCCATCAATATGCGTTAAGAAGAAGGGGGCAGTGCTGACGGGGGGGGGGTAAAAAATGGCTAAACATTTTACATAATACTTGAACGGCCCCAAAGAACATTACTTGGCTTCGTAGTCTAGCGGTCTAGGCCACTCTCCCGGCAAGTGAGAGGGCGGATGTTTGATTCCTGGCAAGGGCAGCTGAATTTTCTTTCCTAGATTTATCTTCGCATCAGCCAGCTGCCAAAACCTTTGTAGTTATAACGGAAAATGACATCATTCTCAGATAATGAGCTTGTCCGTTAGTTTATGCTGTTCTTTTCCCTTTATTCTCATTGATATTTGAGTTCAAATATCTCAGCGAACATTCATTTTAGAAACGTGGAATTTTTTGTTGGGCTCAGAAAAGATGGATTATCCATTATAAAAAAACATCGCTGATCATCAGTAACCAATGGATTTTTTTTATGCTGAACTAGCTGTTACCCGCGATTTCACGTGATGAACTTTCAGGAATCCCGCCTTAGTGCGTATCTAGTATATGTACTCTATATTTACTATATACGTATATATATACTTCCTATGCAACAGAAATTAGTGACGATTTTTTTATTACGGGAGTCGGTGATTTTTTGAGTGATGGAAATCTGTTACGTTTTTGTGTTACGGAAGTCGGTTACGATTTTGGGGTAAAGTTTTCATTTAACTCTTGGATATATCGGGACCCATTTGACACATCGGGACCAAGTAATGTGCATATACCCCGAGTTTCCCACATCCTACAGCAGGTCCCCTAAGCTGAAATAGATGGCGGGCCCCCAAACCAGGTTTTTCACGGGCCCCTCTGTGCTTAATTTATAGTGTGAAAATATCAAAAAGCGATAAGAAACGTTCCGGCCCCTGCCAGCCCTGCCCTCGTGGGGGTCATGCCGAGAGGTATGTATACGTAAAATATACATATATCACCAGTGCTCCCAACATACAGGGTCGGGGTACCCGGGGGATTGCACGTATACCTTCATGGGGAAGTTAAAGGGTTTCATTTCCAGGGGTCCTTGCGATATTGGAAGCTCAAGGTATATCCAGTCAGGGACCCCATAAAATTTGCGAATTGGGTCAAGGGTAATTGCGTGAGGGGGGGGGGGCTGGATTTTATTCGTTGGTAAAATGAATATTTGCAGTGGCCCTCACAGGGGGATGCCCGATTGGCTTCCGAGTCAGGGGTCTCGTTTCATTTTGGGGGCACTGGATGAATCTCATTCTTTTCTGTCGTTTAACATTGTAGAATTTTCAACAGCGGAAGTCCGAGATAAATCCAGTGCATGGGTGCAACAGTAAATATCTGCGTATTGGGTCCCCGTTACTGGATGTGGGCCCTGGATTTTATTCGTTTTAAAATTTATAAAAATTAAAAATTTTCGTGGCCACTCACAGGGCAATCTCTGCGCAGAGTCCCTGTATTTCTTTCTCCTAATGTGATGGTTTTGTCCACTTACAATTTGCTCCATCCGAACTTCATTCAGACTCTGTTCTCTTTTTATGGCACCGATGAACTTCCATATATCTGGGTTGTGAGCAGATAATTGCTGTTGGAACGCTCGATGCCATCCTTCTATAGAATTGTTGGTATTAGGGAAACCGTTACGCGTTCCTTGAAAGCAGTTCCAAATGTCGATGTCAAAGCGCGGCTGATGACGAAGAGGACGCCCGATCCAAGTGTCTTCAAATCAACACTTCATCATAAATACGTTTTCGGAACAATCGGATTTTTTAATCATTTGTGACACTACTAGGTTAAAAACTAACTAACTAACCAATTCACTCACTCCCTCACTCACTTACTGACCATTCACTCACTCCCTCACTCACTTACTTACCATTCACTCACTCCCTCACTCACTTACTGACCATTCACTCACTCCCTCACTCACTTACTGACCATTCACTCACTCCCTCACTCACTTACTGACCATTCACTCACTCCCTCACTCCCTTACTGACCATTCACTCACTAACCAATTTACTCGCTCGCTCAATCACTTACTCGGTCACTCAGTCACTCACTGGGTCACTCAGTCACTACTGGATCACTCACTCACTCGGTCACTCAATCACTTACTTACTCGGTCACTCAATCACTTACTTACTCGGTCACTCAGTCACTCACTGGGTCACTCACTCACTCGGTCACTCATTCACTCACTCGGTCACTCATTCACTGACTCTGTCACTCAATCATTTACTGACTCGGTCACTCAATCATTTACTCACTCGGTCACTCAATCACTGACTCGGTCACTCAGTCACTGACTCACTCGGTCACTCACTCACTCAGTAACTCAATCGCTCCTTCCCTCGCATTGAACTGTTGTCGGTGAATTGCTAGTCGGTGAATTTTCCTAGTGGTGAATTGCATGGCGGTGAATTTTCCTAGCGGTGAATTTTCCTAGTGGTGAATTGCATGGCGGTGAATTGTCGGTCGGTGAATTTTCCTAGCGGTGAATTGCATGGCGGTGAATTGCATGGCGGTGAATTGTTGGTCGGTGAATTTTCCTAGCGGTGAATTGTTGGTCGGTGAATTTTCCGGCGGTGAATTGTTGTCGGTGAATTGCTGGCGGTGAATTTTCCGGACACGATAAAAAAAAGGTCTCTTCGCGTTCTCCTAGAGTCATTCTTCCGCTTTTCTGAGTCTTATTTCGTCGTGCACTGGAGTATGCCGTAAGGTTTTGGACACTATACCTACAGCATAGCTGCCAAGTCTCCCGAATTTTTCGGGAATCTCCCGAATTTTAGCTTCATCGCTCGACATCCCGAAAAGTTCTTAAATCTCCCGAATTTTTACGAAAATCACAAAATCCCTAATTGTCCCTTAAAATTCCCTACTTCATTAGAAAAAATCCCCGCTTATGAAAACAATCCCTAAGGAATTTCTTGTGGGGCATCTTTTTTTCCCTTTCGAAATGACCTCACACGTCGTAAATGGGGAAATTCCCTTTTTAAGGAAGTTTTACAAACCCTCTGATGGTAACAAGAAAGTTGTTTGTCTTATCGTGCAGGGAAATGGCTTAGCAGCCAATAGTCCTGGATAATAATTGAAGATTATAGTCACGCGCATGTGGTCAAAATTTCTTTTGTTATAACGTGCGATATAACAAAACACGAATACTGATAAGCAAAAACATATTTAATCAATTTTAAAGATACTTATTCCGATGAATTTCCTTTCATCAAACGTTCCAGAAGAGGGCCGACTTTTCCTTTTTGTACAAGTTGTGTTACGGACATAAACATCGGTCATGGAAAAACTGCCATCATCACTCGTGAAATGAAAAAAAAAAAAAACATCAAGCAAGTGTCACAAAAAGTCAGTGTTCTTCAAAAATTGACGCTTTTTTTCCTTCTTTTTCCGATGATTTTGGGGTCATTCGCGGAGAATGTTTGTTCACAGCGTTTCTGATTGAACAAAATATTTATTTTTACATCATTGAAGTTTTGACCTCCAATTTCACCTGTTTTTTGCGTAGGAATTTTATTCCCAAGGGTTTAACTTCCATGTGTGTAAAATCCCTATTTTAATTTGACTTCAGTTTTTGAGTAGGGATTTTATTCCCTAAGCTTTAACTTTTATGTTTGGAAAATCCCTATTTTAATTTGACTTCAGTTTTTGAGTAGGGATTTTATTCCCTAAGCTTTAACTTTTATGTTTGGAAAATCCCTATTTTATTTGGAAAAATCCCTATTGTATTTATTAGGGAGTGGTTTTAGCATAAAATACGGGTGTGCGCGAAAATCTCCCGAATTTTCATTTTCAAAAGTTGGCAGCTATGCTACAGAGAGACATAGACTTGGTTGATGGCGTGCAGAGAAGTGCTGTGCGTGCCCTTGTTGACATACAAGGCTTGAGCTATGAAAATAAAACTTAATTTCTTGAATGTGTTTACGTTGGAGAAACGCAGTTGGTGGGAGTATGTAATCAAAGTGTTTATATAAAATTTTCATTGGGATGGATAGGATGGATTTTGAGTTATTAATACACCGTCAATCAACTGCTTCGACAAGGGGACGCAATATCGTTTATTAAGGAAAAATTCCAGATTGTGTGGTGACACAGGGAGTTTTTCTCTAGTAGGGCTGTCAATGAAATAGCTTACCTCCGGGGTTGTGAATTCTAACACAAAGGAAATACGATAGACATAGTGGGATAGATCGAGAAGCTATTCATACTTAAATAAGACAACTATAATCTTTTTATGTGGGCAGTGTATTATATACAGTATTATTAATTTTTTTTTGGTGACATATGCTTTTATATTGGGTATTTTAGTTATATTTGACATCCATATTTTTTATGGACATAATGTTTTCAGCCATCTCTTCGGGCAATTTGCCTGTCGTGGCCTTTGTATGTTTATATAATTACCGAATTTTTCACTTTTACCGTAACCTGTGTATGAATATTAGACATAATACGTTGTACACGTGTGTGTTAATCATTATGCTTTCTTTGATCCAGCCCACACGATGCCTCAGTCGTTGGCAGGAGAGAGAGAGATAGGCCACATGAAAAACAAATCTTTCTAAAATAGCTTGTCGTCTAACTGGACATCAGTCATGTTGAATACACATTTTAGGACATCAGGATAAACTCATAAAATAAATCAATAATTTACCGATTTGAAATCTGAATATTTATGCTGATAAAGAATCATCATTGTTTACAAAATATTTAAACCCTTTTCTTTCTTCAAATGAAGTTTTGTCCCTCCGCCCATTTCCTCCGGAAAAAATCGTTCGGAGGTGTACGTCCTAAAATTTATCACACTTATTGATTTAGCGTGTAAAATTAATTTGAATCCTCAACATAAATATTATATTTAGAAGACACCAACGAATAAGGCAAATACACAAAAAATAATAAAAGTCCTAATGCATTTCAACACCAATGGGTGCCGTCTTCAGAGGAAAAATTTAACCACTAGTTTCGCTGACCGAGTTTCCCATTTGGGTTGAATACCAAATCTTCACGCTCGGTTGCTCAGCGGAAGAAGTACGTCTGTTCACTTCAAACGTCGTGGTCAGAATGAAGCTGTGAGCCTGCGTGAGATACTAATGCAGCGTCCTGATTGGACCTTTGCGGAATAGTACTATCCGATTGGTCCATTCGAATTTTCTTGTAATTCCCGCTCAAAATGAATTTAAGCCATGGTGTTGCGATCGGGGGTGTAGATTTATTATCGTTCACAAGTATATTTTTGAAGGCCCGAATATATGTGCCTTCGTAGAAATCTAGATCAACTGTGGACTTGACTTTGTGAAAAACTCTCACTTCTTGAAATTTGAATTTGTGGCCTTCTTGCCAACAGTGAGCGGCGATGGTCGATTTTTCACATTCCTGATTCTTAACACAGCGAGCGTGTTAATTTAATCTTGCTTTTATGGGTCTCCTTGTCTGTCCTATATAACCAAGAGAGCAATCACCACATGGAATGTAATAAATGCCCCATTGTTTATTCTGCGGTATAGCATCCTTAGGGGGCATGAAACCAAAGTTTTTAGTGGGCACATCTATGGTTGTTAGATTAAAGTTTTTAAGAATCGGTTTGATCTTAGGTGAGAGTATTGGATCGTAGGGTATGACTACACTTTCTTTGAGTGGTCTCTCTGTAATATTTTCTAGAGTGGTTCCTCGTGCCGGTTTCAAGAATTTTCTACTTAATTCGTCAACGATCTTGGTGTCTATCGCAATTGCTCTGATGGTTTCAAGTTCATGGTCTAAAGTGTTCCGATCTGAACAGATGTTAAATGCTCTCTCTACAAAGGAGCGAAAAGACGAAAGTTTCTGTTGCATAGGATGGCAAGATCTGAAGTGAGGTGGTAATGAGACTGCGAAAGGCTTACGATAGACCGAGGTTTGGAACTGTGATTTCTGTTTCGTTACTAATACGTCCAAGAAAGAGAGTTCATTGTTAGTTTCGAATTCGGCTGGGAACTGAACATGAGGGTCTATGTCATTCATAATGAGTAACAATTGTTCCAAGTCATCTTTAGAGCCGTCCCAAAGCACAAAAGTATCGTCCACGTATCTTCGATAAAATGAGAAGGGCACAACGCTCAATAGCTTACTCTCAAAGTCGTCCATATATATCACACAAAATCGGCGAGATGGGATTGCCCATTGCTAGACCATCTGTCTGAGTGTAAAACTTGTCTTCGAAACTGAAGGCTGTTTGTGAGATACATGTGAAGGTGAGATTGAAGTGAACAGACGTACTTCTTCCGCTGAGCAACCGAGCGTGAAGATTTGGTATTCAACCCAAATGGGAAACTCGGTCAGCGAAACTAGTGGTTAAATTTTTCCTCTGAAGACGGCACCCATTGGTGTTGAAATGCATTAGGACTTTTATTAATTTTTGTGTATTTGCCTTATTCGTTGGTGTCTTCTAAATATTCTTGGGCAAAGTGGATCAACTCTTCTATAAATATTATAATTGAAAATTGTGTGAAATGCAAAATTTTTACTTTCTTGTCTGTAAAAACCTTGTTTTAAAATTTTTCAAAAGCACATTTACATGATGCAGGAAAAAAAAGCGGAGCTCCAAATGAGAAATAATTATTAAATAATAACCGCGCGCACGCGCGTGAATTTGCCTGCAAAATATTTTTTTATGTAGAAAATATAGTTTATTAAGAAAGAAAGAAAAAAAACACAATATATATAAATATTGTGTTTTTTTATTATGGAAATAAAAATAATTTTTATTTTTATAATTATTTTACAATTAAGAAAAAAAATTTATATATATACAATAAATTTCATTTATTAATTCAAAAATAATTCTGTGCTATAATGAAAAAGCATGAAGAATATTTCGGTTGAAAAAGAGAAATATGGTTAATAAAATCTAATTAGCTATGAAGTATTGTGATCATTTTTTCTTTGAATATTTTTTTTATTTCTCGGTTATACATGTTAAAACACATACTAAACTTCTGTTGCAAAAGTTTACTCCAATTTTGCAATACAAGCTAGAGACTCCAAACATTTTTTGATATCTTTCGTGCTTGCATAATTAAGCAGAATGTGTGAAATACGTCCGTCCAGTTTAGCATACCTTGCGCATCTTTTTTGCCCTCTAAATCCACCTCTGCTCGACTCATGTAGAAGTCACTGTATTTAGATTCCTCTTTCATACCCAGGATCAGTATTCTGATATTTGGATTTGGTTTAGCCATAATGGAATTGAATCTCTTATGCCATCCTTCTAAGGCGTTGTTTGTTCTGTGTTTTCTTTTATTACAATTCCAAATATTGTTTTCAACACCAAATTTTTGAACCACTCTTTTACAAAGTAATCATAAAATTCTTGCAATTTCAGGTTTGTAGGAGAGTTTTCCTGGATGGATAGGCACCCGTTATCTACATCTTCCAATGGTAGATGTGCTAATGCTGCACACATACGCACATGTAATCTTACTTCATCATTGCTCTTGTAATAATTTACGAGCCCTAAGGACTGTACGTGCCGCCATAGACATTGGTTGAAATGGAAATTGCATCCGAAAATTTTGGTTAGTGGGAAGAGTCTTTCTAGAGCCTTTATTGATGCAATTTCAAAATCTACAGTCACTGACTGAGGATTCCATCTGGCTTCTTTTAAAACAGTAAATAGTTTTGCATAAGAATCCTCCGGTTTTTTTTTCAAGCAAAGCAAAAACTATAGGAACTATTGTGACTTCTTCATCATTCCTACTTATGTCTGCATGAATCGTATACAACTGATAAAACGGCTTACTACAACTTTTAAAAGTCCCATCTGCGAAAAAGTTCTTGAAGCTTTGAAGACCATTTCGGCCTTTGTCACTAGCAAATACTATAAATCTACAGCAAACGTGATGGTGAAAAGCGTGCGACACTGTCTGTACAGCAGCCATCTACAATCTTTTGCACGCGAGCGTCATGGTGCTCAAGAGTTCTCGATCCTTTGTGACGCGGTAACGTCTTCGACTATCGAACCTTTCAAGTTTCGTTAATGGATGTATTTCGAACTTTTGCAGATATTTCCTGTATATATACTGTATATTGTGGATTGAAATACAGTACTCTTGCTAATCCGACACATATCAAACCGGAGTGTGCCGGATTACCGAAATCACCCGAAAACGAAAGTTAATTGAAAAAATTCATTTAAATAACATAAAATTCTTTGCAAAGACATGCAGTGACATGATTTCCTCATCTGTGCACGAAGAAACCACTCGTAAAAACGCCGGATTACTGGACCGGCTGGACTAGCACACCGCCGGAGTCTAATGTAAAAATTTTGCAAACAAATCAAAACCCCTAAAATATCAGTGAAATTTTCAGTTTTAGAGGTACAAATAGAACGCATCTCGATTTGAAGAGAAATGTGTCCATGTGTCAAATTTGAAAACATGATATGGATATTGCGGTAAGCCAATAAAGAACAGGAAAGGGGGAGATTATATAGTGAACAAGGGGGGGGGGGATTATTCATCTACACCCTTTCGCCTATTGAAGAATTTATTGAAGAATCAATTTCATGTAGTACGTAGGAAAAAAAGGTAAGATATTTTACTGCGCCTACTGTGCCAGCCTCAGAAGGAAACGTTGTGATTTGGAGTTTTTTCTGTTGTTCTGATCTACGGTAAAAAAAATAAAGTGAATATATATTTTAATATATACAATAATGATGTATCCACCTATTAAAGGTTGTTTTCTTTTATTTATATATTTAAATTATGAGAAATTAGGTGAAAAAGCGCGAGTCAAAGATTATTTCAGTGGCACAATTTCATGAGGATACAACCCCTCTTATAACTTCAGGCCATTTATGGTAGAGAAGAAAAGAGGAAGAGACAGGAATAAAAAAAGAAAAAGAGAAACAAGAAGGACCTTTGTTTTCGCAAGCGCGGGAATGGGCTGTGCGGAATCGTCACCAAATTCCCCATGCGCGGAAATGCACCGTGCGGAACTGTCGATACACCCCCCGATTGAGTGGCCAGTGGGTAGTTCATCACAAAGAGAGATACTGTCACCAACGCATCCCCCAAAAACAGACGCCATGCCATTCTTCCCTGCTCCCCCTCCAATTTTTACAACCATTTGAGATTCAATAGTGACGGAATCACTCTTAAAGTACTGTATACTCACACAGTGTGGTTCAGTAGACACAGAAACACTCGTAAAACCACAATACAATGGAATACTCCTTAATACGACCCTCCTTTATACGAATTTTACTCCCTTATTTACACATTCGTTATACACGTTTGGCTTCGGTCGTAATTAATTCCTATACATATTTTTTAATGTTAAAATATTTAATTTATTCGACGCACAACATCAATTACACAGCGTTTTCATTTCAACTGGAACCCCAAAACTCAGCGAAAGTTTCATTTCTGTCAATAGGATTTCAATTTTTTTTTTTTTGTAGGTAGCAAAAGCCGTAACTGAAATGAATATTTTTACGAACATTATCGCCAAAAAAGCCATAATTTTTAGTATGATTTTAAACGGATACATAATCAGCAAGCTGATGACCATTTTAAAGTGGGCTCTAAAATGTAGTTTGTTTATTGTAAGTTTTTGGGAACTAACGGAAACGCGGCGAGCCATAAACAAAATTATTTACATTTGTCCAAAGGCAACTATACTATATGTACACAGATCATACTTCTTCGCAAACTACAATTCCTTCCGAGTTTTTTCCATTGTGTTAGTGTTTCGTTTCCCAGTGTTATTCCTGAAGCATTTGCAACTGGTTTGCTGGTGAGAAACAAGTACAATATATCAGTTCGTTCTTTAATTTCCAGTAGAATTTCCTTTGGTTGCGTCTTGCTTGCCAGCTGGCTGCGTGGAATCAGCTGTTCTTTTAATTTCTGAAAAAAGGGAAAGTGCCCCCCCCCTTCTCTCTTGAACATAAAATGAAAATTTCGACAAAAAAAAATCTGGATTTATGAAAGAATGAAACTTGTGAAGAAATTAAATATTGCAAGTTACTTTTGGAGGCGGTTGCAAAAAAATATAAAAATAAATCTGTAAATAAACAGTATTATAAGGGGACGTCGAGTCGGAGGTGCGTCTCTTTTCCGTGAGGTGGCGGAATATCCCCAATCACTTGATATAGGAGGGATGTCCAATTGGTACACGAAACTACGGAGCTTAACGAAGAAGACTTTATTTCGAAGCACACTCAAAACAGACAACCGTACAGAATGGAAGCCACATTCCAACTCACGTTCTCTTCTCTTGGAAGATAGATTTTCTCTTCTCAACTTCTTTTAACAACGTATAAACAAACAAAACGCATTAGGTGCTGTAAGGCCACAGAGAGTTAGTAAAAATATCCATACTGGGAAAATAGATTCGTTACAATCTCCCCCTCTGGCTCCGACGACGCCTCGGCGAGGAGTCAGTAAGAGCCATCTCTCCTTTGGGAGTAGTTCCTGACGAACAGAACGGGAAGCTCCGGGCAACTGCTGACACTCTTGTCTCAGGTCGAAGTTCAGTTTTCGAGTCACACCGGTTCTGGGGACGTCGACTAGGGTTCGGATGCACTTTTGAAGAACGCCACTCTCTTGGGGTCCGGGTAACCACGGTTGTGGTCTCAGCGTCTCGTAATGGACTCAACTCCCTTTTGAATCGGTACTAATTGACGGGATTCAAGACGAGTTCATGTTTCCTCCCGTTCATGAAATCTTCAGCTTCCTGAGTAGATTCAACGTTTTCACTGATCTTATCCAAAACATCATTCCCACTTTGGGACTCGCGGAGAGTCCGTGAACTCTTCTCCACTACAATGAAGTTGAACAGCTCACACTGCTTGGCTCCTTTACCAATTGGGCTGGATAGCTTATCGGTGTGGCTGCCTGGACAGTTACGGGCTATATGACCACGATTTTTACACTGATAACACACTATCGGATCCCAACTTCTTCGGGCAACGTGTCCACGTCGACCGCAGTTATAGCAAGCATGCCTTTCTCGCAAGGTCGAGCGAGAATTTGAAACACGACACTTTTCGTAGTCTTCTCTAGGGCCACCTTCACAGCGGTGTACCCTGTCATCACCACTCTTGTTGATCTGGTGCTTGAGAAAAGATCTTCCTCCCCCTAACTTGGAGCATCTATGGGATTCTTCTGAGAAGGAATAAAGTTCTCGCTGCTCGATGAAAGGTAACGGGCCTCCCCCTGGCTTGAAGCATCGCTTGAACTCCGGCGGGAATGAATCAAGTTCTCGTTGCTGAGAAGTACGGTGGGTACCTTTATCTTCACGAAGTCGACACGAGGGTGACTCAGCAGGTAGTGCCAGGAGAGCACTACTTTCAGATGGGCTTTCGACGAACGGATGTCGCTTCTCAGGAGCTGCAGAGAAGTACCACTTTCCTTGCGGAACATCCAGGACGATACCAGCATCACTGAGAAAGTCGGTACCGAGAAGGGTTCGGTTTTCTCTGGCCTGTGGTAGCACCATCATCTCGGTGGGAATCACTTTACCTTGGACGTTAATGTCCACAGTCGTAGTTAGGACTTCGGCTCTACGAGCATATCCATCGGCTAGTCTCATAACGATAGTCTTGCGGGAAAAGGGCAAGCCATGTTCTTGTAGGAGATGGTATAGCTTCTCCCCTGCCACTGAATGTGTGGCACCCGTGTCAGCACGCACTGCTCCACGCTTATGACAGATCATGACTTCGATAGCATTTCTTTGACGTCTCTCAGTTGAGAAACTGTAAAAATCCAAGGCGTCGACACTAACTTCTCGGGTGTTCGTGGCAGGATTGCACGTTCGACATCGGGACTTGACGACACCAGGTTCTCCGCACCCGTAACATCTTAGGATATGACTGCTACTGTCATCTTTCGATTCCGTATTAGGATGGGATGATAAACTGTATAAGTCCAAAGCGTTGACACTGGGTCCTGGTCTATCCGTTGGAGGATTACACGTTCGGCATCGGGACTTGGTAACACCAGGTTCCCCGCAACCATAACATCTTAAGACAGGATGACGTCCTGCATCTTCCGATTCCGGATTCGCACGTTGATTAGAATGAAAGTCTCTTTGTCTCACTGGGGACCTAGGGGGTTCATGTTGCTTTGACAGCAACTTCTTCCTCTCACATTGGATCTCGCTCTTTTTGTTTCGAAGGTTATCATAAGCATCAAGCTTCTCCACGATCTCTTCAGGGGTAGTCCACTCCCTCCAAACATCCAGAAAATGTTCTTTAACTTCAGGTGCGATCCTCTTCTTCATCTGATCCGAAATCATCAGATCCTTCAGCTCGTCAAAGTTTCCAATGTTCAGTTCGAACAGCCAGCCTTCAAAATAACTTTGGATCTCAAAATGATAGTCCTTCCAGGTACTTCCAGGTGCTTTTCTGTGAGTAGAGAAGAGCTGCCGGAACCTTTCCGCACTCAGCTTGAAACGGCGTAAGAGAACCTCCCGGATGTGGTCGTAATCATGGGCCTTATCTTCAGGTTCTCGAGCAATGAGCTTAGCAACTTCATTCGGCAAAACTCCCAGCAGATACGCAACCCAGTTCACCTTCTCCACTTTCAAGAATTTTAGCTGTCTTTCAAACAACTTTAGGAATAGCGACATATCATCTTCACTCGGATTGAAATTCGGGATCAACCTCTTCACGTCGAACTTGGGCTGATCGATGAGAGTGACGGATGGCTCTTCTACCGGTTGCGAGAGTCGTTGAAACTCAAGCTGCAACCGCATCTTTTCAAGTTCAAACGAACGTTCTCGTTCCTTTTCTTCGGCGATCCTAGAGTGTTCCTTTTCTTCGTCGATTCTAGCTCTTTCCTCAGCTATTCTAGCTCGTTCTTCTTCTCCCTCTCTTTCTCCGATAATAGTAGCCAGCAGGGATTTCACGAATTCTTCCTCATAACCGGAGGACTTTGTTATTATGTGCTTGAGATCTACTACACGCGAATCATTCGGAACTTCCTCTCCTAATTCTAGAGCGAGTAGGATCAAATCACGTTTCTTACCTTTGGCCAAGTACGCCATTTCGATTTTAGGAGCTATCAGGAACCTCACAGTTGATTTCGAATGTCCGTTTCGTACTGCCTTGAGTTCGAGCCACGACGTTGGGCGCCAGTTTTATAAGGGGACGTCGAGTCGGAGGTGCGTCTCTTTTCCGTGAGGTGGCGGAATATCCCCAATCACTTGATATAGGAGGGATGTCCAATTGGTACACGAAACTACGGAGCTTAACGAAGAAGACTTTATTTCGAAGCACGCTCAAAACAGACAACCGTACAGAATGGAAGCCACATTCCAACTCACGTTCTCTTCTCTTGGAAGATAGATTTTCTCTTCTCAACTTCTTTTAACAACGTATAAACAAACAAAACGCATTAGGTGCTGTAAGGCCACAGAGAGTTAGTAAAAATATCCATACTGGGAAAATAGATTCGTTACAGTATTAAATAATTGGCTATGATAAAATTTATAAAATTGGATCAAAATTGAACTTTTGATCCAGTTTTATCAATTCCCCTGATGATGATGCCAACCACTAGTGTTAGGCAGGGCCGTCTTAACAGCATCATGTTCCCTTGGGCCAAATGATTTTTCTGAGGCCCTACCAGGCAAATTTTCCAAAATCTCAATCAGATCCCATTTTTGAGAGGACCCCTTTCTCTTGAGGTGCCCTGGTGAACCCATGCCTTAAGACGGCACTGGTGTTGGGGAAACGCTGAGAAGTAACTCAAACGGACAACGGTCTTCAAACCCGAACAAGCAATTTTCATCAATAAACAGTATTGTTCGCAGAAAATCTTACAAATTTGTTTTTAATTTTCTTTTTTTGTCATTTGTAAAATAATCATAAGAATCCGGAAGAGAGAGAGAGAGATTATAGAAAAGGCAAAGTCATCATTGGACTAAATTTATCAAAAAATCATAATCTCATGACCTTTCTTTGTTTTCTTCATATTCAGATTGTTTTTAAACATAATCCGAAAGTTAAATAAAAATTATGGGAGAATCACGGCTAAATAAACACTATGCTGTGATTTGTTCTCTCGGAAGTCGTATAAACAGGGTTCTCTCTCTCCCCACTGTATTTTTTTTTCTTCATTCCTCTCTTCCGGTCTGAAGACCACCCAATGTCCGACTTTGAATGGTTTTGTGCTACTACACTGTACACTGACGTTTATCTATCTATATTGCTCTAAAATAGAATGTTTTTCCCCCGACATCTGATGACAACCCGGTAACTTTAGATACTTTCTACTCCCAGGGTTACATAACTAGATCGTTTTCACTTTAATGAGAGCATCAAAAGAAAAATCCAATCAATGGTCATATCCTTCGCCTTGGTCATCCTCCATCTGTTCTTTATCTGACTTTTTATTAGAGAAAAAGACGTATTCCATAGAGCAGCGGTTCTCAACCGGTGCTCCGCGCAGCCCTTGGGGCTCCTTGTGCATTCTCCAGGGTCTCCGCAGGCACTCGAGGAAAATGAAAAAACCAGTAAAATTTAAAAAAAATTATTATAAATATTTTTAAATAGTAAAAATAAATCAGTAACTTTGAGGGATAATTAGAAAATTGGCCTACGGGGCTCCGCCATAGAATTTTTTTACTGATGAGGGCTCCGCGAGTCAAAAAAGGTTGAGAATAGGGTATAGAGGTGAATCCCTGGAAAACTTATCTTTTCAGTTGAACTTTCCTTTTCCTTCTTGAAAAAAAAAAGACCAGTCATAAAAAAATCGGCCTCGCAAATGGCGATATCTTTTTCTGAGTTTCTCCCTTTATATTGGTAGTGTTTGAAGTTCAAGCTGCTTCAGGAAAACAAGAAAAGGGTTTTGCCCCACCAGTGGTTATTTCTTATCTTCACTGGTGGGACAAATTAAAAGGCTAGTGGGGCAAAATCTCCAACATGTACAAAAAAGGTTTGGTGTGCGGTTAATAAAGTGATGGTTTGGGAATTACTCTTTTATACTTAGGATGTCGGTGAATGTCTTTTTTCGTCGGAGAATTTTCTGCAAACATTCATTAAGACACAAAGACTTTAATGAGCAGCATAATAAAAGCTACATGAAAATAATCTTCAATATAGGACAGGGTAAATACAATCCATCAAGAAGTGGAAGTGACAGTCACTGTGTATGTAATAAAGCTTTATTTCCTGGAAATGGCATTTAATTAATTCTCATAAACATATTCTCCATAGATGGAAGATTGAAAGAACTTGAGGAGAAAGGCTCAGAATTATGACAATGCAACGCAGAAGCAAAGGACTTATCTCGGAATCTAATAAGAATCGCCATTAATAATATGAAACGGCAACATGTTCAGAAGGAATAGCAAAAGTGCAATTTCAACGTATTCCTTCTTAAATAAGGGTAATTTTAAAGCAAAGGTCCTCAGATTTTTTGCAACAGCGGGCCACTTCATTGGTTTGGAAACGTTTCCCGAGTCACTTGAGTTACGCGGAAATGTCTCGAGCCAGTCAGGTGATCTGAAAATGTGCCTATGCAGGCCAGCAACTAGATCAGGGGTCGGCAACTTTTTTTGGCTGCTGGCCAAAATAAGCCAAAATGTGTGTATTAAGAAGACGTTTCGGGTATACATCTTATATACGTAAACCCGAATGTAATTATACTTTATTTTCTGAACTCAAGTGCGTCACTTGAAATTATGAAATGAGTCACTCGGTGACCTGCGGGTCATAGGTTGCCGAGGCCTGAACTAGACGCTTGATCATCCGGGACTACAGAGAATTTTAGCACCCCCCTTGTGATATTGAAAGAGAAGTTAAAGGGTGAAATTTGCGCTCCCTCCGGCCCGGTGCCCGGGGCAGCAGACCCACCTGCTTCCCCCCCCCCCAGTTGCGCCTTGGTGCCATGGGTCACATGGGTCTAGGTCAATTCCTCGCATTCAATTTGTCGCAGCGTCAATTCGTCGTGCTACAAAGTCATCGCGGTACAAATTTGTCGCAGGCTCATTTCGTCGCGGTACAAATTTGTCGCAGACTCATTTCATCGCGACAAATTTGAATTTCTTTAAAATTCATATGTTTGTTGCGATCTTATAAATAGGATAGTTGCTTTAGGCGTAAAAAATGGAACTAATATTTTTGGAAACTAGCTATAATACCCGGCACGGCCCGGGTTTTCTTCAATGAGGCTTTTTGGATCACGTGGTATCTCCCTCTTTCTTTCTTTGAGGGGCATACAAATCGTGACCAAGTTAACCAATATGGCGACTTCCTGCGGGACTCATGAAAGAAACAAATCTAGATTTACAGAAACATAGAAATTAATAGTTTTCTTTTTTAAGGGGCGCGCTATGTATTTCAATCCCCCCCCCCCATGAACTTCAAGTTATCCATCTGCCTGTTTCTGCTTCCCAAAATTGCTTAATTAAAGCTGCGAAATTTCTTCGATGTACTTTATGGGCCCCATAATTAATTTTAAAACAACTTAAACTATGTGAATTTATGAAGTTGAATATTAAAAAACAATATGGAGAGATTAATTTTCATGCTTGAGGAGATATAAATAAAAAGTTGAAATCAATCTTATTGCATGGATATCCATCTCAAAAGTAGGTTCAGCTAATTACATCGTATTTAATCTCTCCTGGGCTTCGTATATCTTTAAGAGAACTCATTATTTCAAAAATAGAGAATTCAATACAATTTTTAAAACTATTGATGTGGTAGAAAACCCACCAAATTTTTCCCATTTCTACAGTAAAATCGGCAATTTTAACACTGATTTCTATAGGGATTGTCCTTTGTCTGTCCCTCAAAGTGATGCTGATGATGATTCTGACGTCTATTCAAAAAGCTCTCATTACTCGGAAGATTGAAAAAGTGGCAAACCTTTATAAAGGCATAAGCTATTATACATACACTGGCAGCGTTAAAGAAGTGGCAAACCATTGCAAAGGCATATATGTCTGAAACGCGTTGTTACGGAACCACGGTAACCAAAGTAAACGTTCCGAATGTGATTGTTGAAGCCCCAAAACCATTGTTGCCCGGCAGTTTTTCGCCAATTTCGGGCATTTGCCCAGCTCTGACGAACTTTTAAAGTAACCTACGGTTCAATCCCGGACCTGTTTTGTATATGTGCAAAATCTGGCGACGATCGGTCTAAAACTGTAGATTTGTATAAAGAACATACATACATACTTTCACATTTATATATAAGACTAGCTGATACCCGGCGACGTTGCCCGCCCTGTAAAAAATTTATATATATATAGCTTATTAATTATTTCTTAATCAAAATATTTCTGCATTAAGTAAGAAAAAATTACCTTCATTTTTTAATTAATTTTAATTATTTTAATTTTATTATTATTATTAATAATATTAGTAATATAATTTTAATTAAAAACTTCAGGCAATCGCTTGTGGATACACAATATTTTTGTTTGTCCATCTGGTGTGTAGATGCGAAAATTTTTAGGATTACCAACACGCGAACAGGCGACGTAAAGCTGTCCGTGTGAAAAACTGGGCTCAAGTAGGTTGATACCTGCCACTACTAACAACTGGCCTCGCGCTTTGTTGATTGTCATGGCAAAAGCTATTGGCACATCCAGTTAGAATCGTTGCTTCGATGATGTAATTGTGCAATATCTTCACGCAGAGTCTGTTGCTATTGCAGAGTATCGGTGTCTCCAAATTTCTTAAAATTATTATAGGTGCTCCGACTTTGAGGGTCAAGTTGTGTGGTGGCACACCCGGAATATCCAAAGAGTTCAGAAATTCTGCAGGATACAGAACTGTCTGCGCTGTGCTGTGTCTGTGACAGTGTCAACCGATTTGTAAGATGTGGAGTCTCCCGGAATAATTTTTAGGATTTTCCCGTTGATCTTGTTAACACTGTCATTTTTCGATGCCAGAATCGCTTTCTCACAAAGCCACTCATGGTTTTGGTGATTTTGTTGAATGTTTGGGAAGACTTTGTGTGCAAGTTCTTGAACCGAGTTTATATATATAAGAACTGGCAAAATCCATTAGGGAACGTTATCAGTCCAGTGCTTGGGTCTACGGGAATTCTTCCACTGCCAAGTTTGATCAACTGATGTGAAAATGATAGCAGTGCTGAGTCATTTTGCAGTTGAAACTCGCATATGTTGGTGGATAATGATAATTTTTTAGCTTCGTGCCAGAGTGTTGATGATTTGAGGCAAGCATTGAGTTCATCAGTTGGCGTTGAACATTTTTATTTTCGGTTTTGTCGTCGTAGTTGTTGTTCTCTGTTGTTAGTGACGTCATACGTCCAGCTTGTGCAGCGAATATTATTCAAACGCCTTTTAAGCATTTTTTAAATTGAAACTATATGTCTACGATGGGCGGTTGATGAGATAAAGGCCGCATTAGCACTTACAGGATACCCTGTATATAGGCTAGCAGAAATACCCGGCGCTCTTCCCGGGTTTTCTTCAATTACTGGGAGGATCGGAAAAGTGACAAACCGTTATAATAACAGAATAAACTGTTATAATAACAGAATTAAAGGTGTGACAAACCATTGTAAAGGCATACATACACGTCTGAAACGCATTGTTGGAAACCACGGTAACCAAAGTAAACGTTCCGAAAGTGATTGTTGAGGCCCCAAAACCATTGTTTCCCGACAGTTTTTCGCCCATTTCGGGCATTTGCCCAGCTCTGACGAACTTTTAAAGTAGCCTACGGTTCAATCCCGGACCTGTTTGGTATATATGCAAAATCTGGCGACGATCGGTCTAAAACTGTAGATTTGTATAAAGGGCATACATACATACATACATACATACTTTCACATTTATATATAAGATGTTCCCCCTTCCCATCTGTTTTAGTTTTTAACAAATGAAGGAAAGTATTCAATAATCGTAAAGTATTCAGGGTATCGATGGAATTACTAGCAAATTCGCAGATGATGTGAAGCTAATGGGGGTAATCGGAAATGAAAGCGATAGGGAGTTGCTCCAGACCAACTTAAACAAGATTGCAGCATGGGCAAATGAATGGAGCATGACGTTTAGCGTAGATAAGTGCATGGTCGCTCATTTTGGTTCGAACAACCCACGGTTCTCTTACGAGTTGAATGGTGTCACTATCCCGGATGCAACTAGTCACCGATTTGGGAATTCTCATTGACGAGCGACTTAAGTTTTCTGAACATTGTTCAGCGGTTGTCAAAAAATCGAATAGAATGCTTGGTCTCATTTTCAAAAAGGTCTCTTCGCGTTCTCCTAAAGTCATTCTTCCTCTTTTTCGAGGCTTAGTTCGTCCTGGACTGGAGTATGCTGTAAGGTTTTGGAGACCATACCTACAGAGGGACATAGACTTGGTTGAAGGGGTGCAGAGAAGAGTTACGCGTGTCCTTATTGGCACACAGGGCTTGAGTTATGAAGAAAGACTTCATTTTTTGAATATGTTTACATTGGATGAACGCAGGTGTCGAGGAGATATGATCGAAGTGTTCAAAATTTTCAATGGGATGGATAGGATGGACCATGAACTTTTAGTACACCGCCAATCGACTGCTTTTACAAGGGGACACCAGTATCGATTGGTGAGGGACAATGCGAGGTTATGGTGTCGCAGGGAATTTTTCTCCAATAGGGTTGTTAATAAATGGAATAGCTTACCCCCGGAGGTAGTAAATTGTAACACAATTGACACGTTTAAAAAGAAATACGATAAACATGTTGGGGTAAATCGAAAAGCTATCCATTCTTAGAATAAGACAACCATAAGTATTCTTTATGGGCATTGTATAATATTTTATCATGTGTATATATTGTTTGTAATTTGTGTTAATTGCATTTTTAATTGGGTTGCTGTATTTTTGAAACATATGACAACCATATTTTTATGGGCATCTTTTTATCAGCCACCTCGTTGGGCATTTTGCCTGTTGTGGCGTTGTATTTGTATTTGTATAATAAAGTCATTAAATTTTTAAAATTTAATTTTTACCATATAAGCCGCATCTCTGTCGGGATTTCCATTTCTCGCAGTGAGGGATGTTGAAGAGCTCACCCAAATAAAAAATTGAGATCAAATAAATTTTTAAATTTTAATTTCCACCGTATAAGCCGCATTTCCCACTTTTTGTCGGTATTCCCATTTCTCGTAGTGAGGGGCGTTGGGAGCTCACCCAAATAATAAATTGAGATCAAATAAATTTTGAAAATTTAGTTTCCATCGTATAGGCCGCGCTTCCCGCTTTCTATGTATCCATGCAGAGAATATATCTTTAAGGAACTTTTTATGACAATGTATCTAAGTTTTATGTGTAACAGCTGCGAAAAGTATTATTTTAAAATTATTTTTTTGCAATGCAGTGTACATTTCAAATCACTTTGTATTATCACACCGAAATAATATTCAAACACTCCGACCATAGGCATAGGCACCAGAACTGGTGGCTGTTGCCATTTCAAATCCAACTCCAATAACTCATGAATATACAATTCAATGCACCATTTCGCCTCCTGAGTACGGGTTTGAGTCCCTTATAAACGGAATGAATGCCCCCCCCCCCCTCCTCAATGTTTCCTTCATGTCGGCACCTTTGACTGGCCAAGGATGCCGGAAGTGTTTGGAACTTGTGGGTTCTTGTCTTGATCTTGAAGTAGGAAATTTTGATTTCTGAATCATTTCTCTGGGTGCTCATACCCATTCCATAAAGTACCCTGGGCACCAACAGCATCTCTGTCTCTGACACCACTGCAAATGTCAATCGATTTTTGATTTTTTTTTTCAACTCTAAAGTAACAACTTTCGAGTAAAAAGAATGAAATCATACTTTTAATTAGATCATTATTCTTCATGTACATGACACTCGAAATTAAAATTACAATAGCAATTACATTTAAAAATTTAACTGCATATAAAAGTTTAATTATATTTGAAAATTCGGTTATAAAAATTTGAAATATTAAATAATTGATTTTTGCTGTGATAAAATTTCAATATCATGTGGAAAAATTTCGGTTTGTATGGTATTCCCCAAATTATTACAGTGAGCCTTTCTTTAACGGTAAATTTCTATCTGCCCCATGGGCTCGAGAGTCCCCCCCCCCCTCTTCGAGAGTCACCAACATTTACCATTACAGTATCTCCATAAGAACCCGAAATATTTAATTAATTAATAATTAAATTAAATCAATATTTAATTTTCACCGTATAAGCCGCACTTCCCGCTTTTGTTGGGATTTCTATTTCTCACAGCGAAGGGAGTTGGGCGCAGATCAAGGGTGGAAATGTACAGTGCTTATGAATGACGATTCGATGAAGTATCATAATGCCCACAGGATGAGTACCGACAAAGGCAATGTAATCACCAATAAGAAAGATGACTATGGGTCAGTCGTATAGATACCTCGTATAATATAACCATTAATCTTATATTTATAATCAGTCGCATATCTTTGGCTGGTTTGTTTGTGTGGTTGTAAGTGCGGCTTATATGGTGAAATTAAATATTAATTTAATTGAATTATTAATTAATTAAATATTTCAGGTTCTTATGGAGATACTATAATGGTAATACTGTAATGGGGCAGATAGAAATTTACCGTTAAAGGTAGGCTGACTGTAATTTTGGGAATATCATACAAACCGAAATTTTTCCACATGATATTGAAATTTTATCACAGCAAAAATCAATTATTTAACATTTCAAATTTTTATAACCGAATTTTCAAATATAATTAAACTTTTATATGCAGTTAAATTTTTAAATGTAGTTGATATTGTAATTTTAATTTCGATGACCTTTCTGCATTGACAAAAATTAATTATTTTCAGTTAACTGCGTGTACACTTTTGTTCATGTTTTTATTTCACGTGTAAGACAAAAACCTACATACAAGCTCGCGTGGAACATGTACAGTGAAGAATCGACGGTTTGACGAATTGGTTCTGCGCTGTAATATATAAATTGACGTCACGACGAATTGACACGGCGGCAAACTTGTACAGCTACGAATTGGAGCTGCGACGAATTTGTACCGCGACGAATTGACACTGCGACAAACTTGTACCGCGACGAATTGACACTGCGACAAACTTGTACCGCGACGAATTGGCACTGCGACGAATTTGTACCGCGACAAGTTGAGTGCGACAAATTGACCGGCTACGGGGTCACATGAGCCACTAGGAAATGTACCTCGGGTCACTTGAGTTATCCAGAAACGTGTCGCGAGTCACTCAGGTGCTTTGGAAGTGTGTTGTGGGCAGTTTGAGTGATCTGGAAATGTGTCGCGAGAAATTCACATAAACGGGAGATGTTCCAAGATCCACCTAAGGAATATATAAAAACGCAACAGGCCACTTAAAGGTACAGTCCCACGAGAGTTTGCTAGGGGATCCTTGGTAAGATAATTAAAGTTAAAGATGATAATAAAAGTCTTTGTCAGGATCCTTGGTCGTCTCGGGGAAGCAATGATTTTATGGCTTTCAATACAAAGGCAGCGGAACGAGCGTCTTCCTTTGAAAATGACCGAACAAGTACGGATTACTTCACGCCGGTTCACGCCGGCTGTGGTTTTTTTGCGGTTTATGTCCAACAAAGACTTTTATTATCTTTAGACTTTTATTAACTTTAATTATCTTACCAAGCGTCCCCTAGCAAATTCTCGTGGGACTGAGCTTTAAGTGACCTGTAAATGTGTCCCGGGCCGCTTGAGTGCTTTGTAAATGTGATGAGAGCACTTCGTGATCTCGAAGCGCAACGCTGGCCACTCGAGTGATTTGTGCTAGCTTTACTTTAATAATCTGCAAATGTACTACGTGCCACTTGAGGGAACTGGGTGTGTGCCGCAGGTCACTTAATTGGCCTGAATATGCGCCCTCGGCAGCTCCTCTTTACTATCACGGGCGTAATATTACGTAAATTTATCGCCAATTCGTCAAATAGAGATAATGAGAGTTCCTTGCCAAAAACTTGTACTTGAAGTGGTTAAATGATATGCTACGGGACACTTGAGTGATCTGATGAGCTTTCGTGAGCCCCTTCTGTGGTTTGGTAAGTAGGTTACATCAGATGTGCACGCGGACCATGGATTAAGTAAAGATTGTGTTTGTGTGTGTGTGACAAAATAATCTGTTTTTTGTCTTGCAAATACTTGGTTGTAAATTGGACACCTGATGCCAGGGTGTCCTTGAGGATAAAGCCAAGGAGGTTAATCATATTTTATTTTCCACTATGCATTTTGTGGACGCATGTCCAGGTCGATGAGTGAAAGGGTGGACTAATTGGGGATAAGAGTGAAACCCCCCCCCCTCCCCTCCACCATCAGCCTCGGTCTAGATCGGTGTCTGGCATTCTGGGATACAGAATTATTGTCATTTCTTCAAAATCTTTGTTCCATTCAACACCAAACGCAAAATTTCTTGACTGCCCCAGCTGGGAGGGGGGATTGGAGGGGGAAGCACGGGGGTGCCCCTGAGGATTCAGTTCACTGCAGCCCTCAAGGATTTTCGTGAAACATGCCCTCAATATTTCATGAACATACAAAGCAATAAACATAGCCCTCCCCGTGCTTTATTGAAACCCTTATACAAGGTGATAACTTAACTCACCTTACCTCATTTTACTGGCAAATCGTTGATTCTAGACGCATACTTCCAACTAGAAAACTAGCCAAATAACGTATGGAACTCAGATACGTCATCCATGTTGCGAATTGTTGTATAGATATAAAAAAAACTTGACTTTCATACGGGCACGCTATTCTCAAAAACGCAATTTGAAAATTGCTGTCCTGTCTGTTCTGGTGCCAAAAAAAATATCCAAACATTGGCAGAGGTGTTTGAATTCAAAAATCGGAGGAAAATTGGGTAAAAACAGCATAAAAACTAACGCAAAACGCTTCTTTCCCTGATATACGCTGTTCTTTCCCAACTTCCCTCCGATTTTTGAATTCAATCATCTCTGCGAATATTGTACTTAGAAGCATGGAATTTTTTCTGTTGGCCTCAGAAAAGACAGGGCAATAACTCTCTTATTGGGTTTTTGAAGGCAGGGTACCGAATAAACGATGTATATATTTATTTCAATAACTATACAACGCCTTGTAATATGAATGACGTATATGAATTCTCCACATTATTTGGTTGCTTTTCCTAATTAGAAGTATGTGTCTAGAGAGAGAGAGGATCAACTGTCCACCAGTAAAATACGACAGGAGAATTAAGCAATCACCCTGTAGGCTATATGCGATGTTTGGCACCCTTTCGTTCTCCTTTTCAGGCTCCCGGTATTATTTTTATTTTTTTTCCTGGGTAATTTTTTTTTCACGCCTAAACATAGAGCTATTGTTGTTTTCACACACATTTTCACACACTTTGACCAATCGATGTCGCAATTCACAGAATGCAATAGCCCAAGTTGTCACCAAGCAAGGTAGATGCTATTTTAACCAGGGTACCCAACATGCTCCACTATGATATGAAAAAGACAGTCCGAAAAAAAAACTGAAGAATATCATTGCTTGCTCACCAACAGCAAATACCGTGTAAAAAAGTGGCGGGGGGGGGGGGGCGTTACCTCTTCAATTCAGAAATAAGAAAATTGAATGCAAACGACACTCAATGCTGATTTCTGAGGCGAAGTCACCTCTGGCAAAAGATCAACGCTCCCGAAAGAAAAAATCTTTTGAGGATAGAGAAAGTAAACCTCTCTCCTTTCTCTAGGCAAAGTAATAAAACTGACCAGACTGTGAGAACAATTGATTAAAAGTGAGGGGAGACGGATAGGTACTTTTCGTTTTTTACCGGTCTGGTTGGAAAACATTATTGTGGCGGCTGGTTTTTGTTCGTGTAGTTGGGCCATCAACGAAAAAGTGACGTTACCAAGGGTGCGTGCAAAAATCCTCCTTTCTCAATTTTGGATTCTAGTTACCCTTCATTGTTTTGCTTTATCGGAACCCTTGAGTAGTAATGGAGTTTCTCTTGGTTGTCGAAAGCTACTTGCATTCAGAAGTTTGAAAAATATAAACGTAATACTTCTGTACTGCGTTGGGGCCACTGGGTCCCTAGAAACTCCTATATGGCAATATATCAAAACCAGAAACCTTAGTTCTTATGACACTTGTTTTGATTCAAAAATAAATCCCCATTGACAAGCTATATCATGTACATACTTCCACAATAGCGGTTATTTTGAGATCAGTTCAATTTTCTGAAATATTTCTCGCTAACGACATAGTTCAAAAATAACGACTGTGTAAGGTGAGTGGGAAGATATTTAGAACATGAAAAACTGAAAGCATGTGTTTTTCAAAAACGTACTGCAAAACGCGTCTTGTTTTATATCAAACATATTCTTTCTAAAATGAATCTTTTCGAGAAATAGTGTATGTGTGTATGTAAACTGAATTCCGAATGCATCTGTGCCCCCCCCACCCCCACTAACCATTGACATGAGCGTGGACCGAAGCTACGTCTTGACATCAATCTTAAGTGTAAGGCGACACCATCTGAGAAAATCCGGCGATAAAATAAAAAGAAACCTCAAGAGAACTTTCTTTCAAAAGAGACTGAACTTGTACTTCCGGACCCGTTTATTCTTCAAGGACGTCTTCGACCTGGAGGTTATCGATTAGATCAAGGTCTCAGAATGTGTTTACTCATCCCTAGAATCCAAGAGATTTTTTCTGCGGCTTGGACGTTCAGGATGGCTCAGATATTTTTGTTTGAGGCAGTGTTCCCTACTCTAGTGATACGTTTAGACTTGAGGATACGTGACGAGACAGTTGTGCGCATAAAATTATGAATTATCATCAATGGCGTGTAAAAAATATAACGTCATGAGAAAGTGTGAAACATTAAACATTAATGAATTAGTGCAAATGCATGGCACATTAAGTGAGGTAAAATGCGTTTTACCCACATTTATGCTGTTTTCTTTTCCTCACAACTTTTTTCCGAGATTTTTGAATTCAAATATCTCAGCAAATATTGCACTTAAAAACGTGGATTTTGTTTTTTGATCGGCCTCACGAGAGATAAGGCAAGAACTTTCTAATTGAGTTTTTGAACATACGGTGTCAGTATAAAAAAAAAAAAAAGAGTTAATTTTTTTTTATTTTAATAACCCTACAACCCTATTGCAACATGAATGACGTCTCTGAGTACTAAACGTTACTTGGATAGTTTTTCTAATTGGAAATAAGCCTCTCTAGGATCAACGATTCGCTTATAGTCGGCCATCGGTATTCTCGGATTTCATGTTCGCGGTCTCTTTACCAGTTTTCTGGAAGACGCCGTTTCTGTGTGCTAATTTCCGGGACAAATTGAATTGGTTGAAACGTTATTTCGTTCTGGAAATCAGAAGGTTCGTGGCCATTAAAGACATGCTATTCTCTCAAAAATCTTTGGATACTGGATAATGTCCCTGAATACCATGGCGTTCAATCCTCTATATACCTTCCAATTCAACATCTAGCATCCAGCTTATTTATGAAATGTTAATAACATTTATGCTCGCTATAAGCATTACTCAATGATGATTATGCAGGCGGTCGAAGAAGATGCAAATGCAGGAAACATCTAAAGTCAACAATAAATTTCACTGATGCCGTCAGTGTCATTGCTAGAGCTGCGGAAGCTAAAGAGATGGGAACAGTCATCTCGTACCGAAAAACATTTGGTCACAATGTACAAATTCAACGCCACAACAGGCATATTGCCCAACGAAGTGGCTGACTTAAGAACATCATGGATCCCCGAGCCATTTTTTGGAGGCCCTACCTACTACTGCTACACCACACCCCCCCCCGGAACCCCCAACGAATCGGTACATGCGGGAATGTGCGTGTACGTGTAGTGAAACCTGACGTGAAGTTTTTTGTTTCTCTGTAATGCTTGTTATGTGTAGTGCTGCCATCTGCCACCAGTTTTTCTAACTATGAGTGAAGTGTTATGATTGAATGATTTATCGTTGTAGGACTGTTGCTCTCTGTGGCGAGACTTTTTAACGGGGAGATCGGCTCGCATTTGCGCCTTGAAGTTGGGAACCACAGAAAACCAACTTCAGCCGACCACCACTGTGGGGTTCGAACCCGGATCCTCGCATCGCAAGTCCGTCACTATAACCACTCGACCACCACAGCGGCGACAATGTGTGCCAGAGGATTATTCATTTCATTTCCACGGAGACAGCCGTAAATTTTATGAAAGGATGTTATGTAAGCACAGCATATGGATGGAGAAGGGTTCAATGATATGGACCAGGGTCGTAAAACAAGGATTTTTGCCACCCCGCCCCACTTCAAACCAAATTCGCTAATTTTATAACAGTGTTATTCTTTGTTCCCACCTAAAACTGCCACCCCCCTAAATTTTGCCACTCTGGGCAGTTGTCTACCTTCCCGCCTCTAGTTCCGACTCTGATTATAAAAAATTCCTTGACCATAGAAGAAATTGTAGAATTGATTAACAGCTCAGGAATCGACAGAGAGATTAGTCAAACAGAGTGACCCTGAAACCTAAGCGATACTCCATGAAGATGATCAAAATTAAAAAATAGAAGAAAAGTTCAGTATGAGCAACATAAGCTCAACAAAAGCTTCGTAAGTAAGTCTAAACTGGAAATGGATTGTTTCCATCCTGTAGATAGATCTATGGGACGTTTTTCACGTGCAGTAAAATTGGTAGAGAAGCATTTTTACCATACTCTAATAAATCAACTGAAATGAAGAAGAAACGATTAACAGACATATACTTTCAGAAAACATTGCCGAGAACCACTGGTTATGGTGTATTTTTTCAGTAAAAAAAGAAAAGAAACCCCTTTCGGGAAGAAAAACATGTTGAATGCCCCCCCCCCCCATGAGAAAATCCTGCATACGATACGACATTTGCATATGCAGCAAAAAACATCGCTACAACTATAATCGATAATAAATACAACTGCAATGATATTCTTTTCAAATATTGTTTGGAATTGCCTGACTTAATGTTCTAACTCTCGGTACAACGACATCCTCTACTATGATAAACCCCCTCTATAACGATATTTTTAGGAGATTTTTGAAAATCGCTACAACAATGTTTTGTATATTTTGTTCAAAATCGTTTTGAATTTAATTTTAACTTCGCCACTGGTTCTCGTTCTTCTGAAGGCGTCTGACAACGTCAATATTTTGCACTAAATGATCACCGAAAGCTAAAGTTATTTGTATTGCTACACTCCGTGTACGACACAAAAGTGCTATGCGGTAAACTTCTTTACAGAGAGTGAATTTTATAAATAAACTAATCAATCACAATTTTTTGTAACGAATAAACACATAAAAGCGCATTTTCCGATTATATTAACAATGCCGATATAGAAAAAATGACAACAATAGCATAAATTTGTTCACACGTAAGGATAATGTTGCTGTCTTAAATCACTCTACCACAATATTTTTTTCTTGGTCCGTAGAATATTGTTATATCGAGGTTTCACTGTATATTTAAACTAAATAATAAAATATAATTGTGTGTGTGTAAATAAATATTATTGCATTTCGATATGATTATGTGATTTGTATATCATTTTACACGATACAATAGAGCTTAGAAACTTGTTATTGACATAGGCGTACACAGAATTTCATTGTATACGCCTATGTGTATTGTTAAATAAAGATTTCAAGGAGGATAGAAGGTACGTAGTTCAAGATATCCGTCCATACGAGTACAAATTGATATGACTGATATTAAAGAGTCTATTAAAGAAATAGTGATATTAAAAAGTACTATTTTCCTACGGGACATATCTGAAAGAAAAAAAAATCGAAAAGACTTTCCCACGGCCCCCCCCCCCGACTTTCGGGCCCCGTTAGCTCCATGTGGGGGCCATGCACTGGACGACCTCCTCTAGTTCTGCCGTACAAATCAGATATAAACTAGATGCTTAAAAACCATAGTTTATGGTTTGCGTTATTCGCGGATTTTCCGTATTAGCGGTCAGATCCGGAAAGTAACCCCAGCGAATACAGAGGAACGACTGTAATTTGCGGAGCGCGCTGTGTATTTTTCGTACTCTTAGCTATCGACCTTGTATACTCAGAGAAATTTTACATATTTTCGAAGTATTTCACACTAACCCTGTTATATAGTATCAGGGTTACTTTTGTATTTTTTCCTAACCACCTCCTGCAAGCATTTTAAAGCTCTTCAATTCACATACTGTTCAAAATATGATTTAGCCCATGGGCAGCTGCTTTTGCGTCTCCGAATCCCTTGCCATAAAAGTTTCTCTTGATTTGACAAAAAAGTAAAAAAAAAATGTAGGGAATATTGTGGGGGGGGGGGCCTGCTTTTGTCACAAAATAAGCAAATAAAATGAAATAAATAAATGCTATTAAAATTTTATCGACAAGCTTGATCAGGGTATCGATGAAATTGTGAGCAAATTCGCAGATGACGTGAAGCTCACGCAGGTGTAGGGGATATGATTGACAGGTTTAAAATTTTCAACGGGATGTATAGTATGAACCACGAATTAATAATACACTGTTAATCGAGTGCTTCAACCGGGGGCTCCAGTATCGATTGGTAAAGGACTAAGTTGTGGTGTCGCAGGGAATTTTTCCTCTAATGAGGTTGTAAATAAATGGAATAGATTACCTCCAGGGGTACTGAATTCTAACACAATTGACACGTTAAGAGATGTATGCCACTGTACTTTAATTTACCTGGGTCCCGGGACCCAGGGTATTCAAAAAATCTGGGTCCCTTTTAAGTGAAAGTGGGTCCCTCTCGAAAAAAATAATCTTGAAAATATAGTTGATCCCGCTTATAGCGTTCCCATTTAGAACATTTTTCCACTTAGTACAACAGGTTTTCATGGTCCCAACTTTAAGTAATTCTTATTAAGGTTTCCCGTTTGAATTGTTTTCCTGCTTACAACGTTTTCTATGACAGTTTTTTTTAAAGTATTATAGGCAGGATCCACTGTAATTAAAAGTTAGAGGCATACATTTATATATTTACTTCAATAAATCAATCTATAAATTCCCTTCCGACTTTTCATTTCTTTAAAAAATCGTAGCTCTTTCAATAATATCTTCTGATTTAAATTTAAAAAGCAAAAATGAGATTTTCTCTCTCTCTCTCAGATATACTCTTATAGCCTTCGATTCTGTCTATTCACACGAGCAAGGATTTCATACCAATCCTTGCGAAATGATTTCCTGTTAGAATGATTTTATTTTCCCTCCCTGTTGGTCCACCACTCTGATCTGTCGCCATTTAACTGCCATATATTTACACACCTGAATATGGAAGCCATGTCAGATTTGTGTTGGTGAAACTCAAGTGTGTTAGTGTGTGTGTGTGCTCAGCATTCAGCGTATTTTGTGTTCAGTAGGTGGCGCCATACTTTCTCAAATGGGGCAAGCACACATTTCGGCACCCCGTGTAATGTAGAAAAAAAGTTATAAAGGCTGAATTCAGCGCCCCCTCTAGCCCGGGGGGGGGGAAACTAGACCCGCCTGCTCTCCCCCCATCCTAGTTGCGGCACTGAATCTATCCTCAAAATTGGTTTTTCATGGATTCGAAATTTAATGTATACATATTTGTGTTGTAGGTCTGTGTGATTTTCGTGGTGACCAGAGCTTTTTTCAAAGGAATAGCCAACTCAAAATTGGAAAACATTAGAAAATCGTATTTTTGGCCGATTACCACTACGCAATCGCGGGTTCCAAACCCTGATTTTCACCAAAAACAAAATCGAAGGTGGGGGATATGAAGCCCCTCCCCCCTCCCGTCCCAAGAAAATGAAAAATGAAAAATATTTTTGTATAAAATTAAAACATTGGAGAAAATAGTCTTTTATGGTATGTTAATTATGGTAATTGGCCGCTGTGGTGGTCGAGTGGTTATAGTGCCGGACTCGTGATGCGAGAATCCGGGTTCGAACCCCACAGTGGTGGTCGGCTGAAGTTGGTTTTCTGTGGTTCCCAACTTCAAGGCGCAAATGCGAGCCGATCTCCCCGTTAAAAAGTCTCGCCACAGAGAGCAACAGTCCTACAACGGTAAATCATTCAACCATAACACTTCACTCATAGTTAGAAAAACTGGGGGCAGATGACAGCACTACACATAACAAGCATTAAACAGAAACAAAATTTACGTCAGGTTGCACTACACTTACACGCACATTCCCGCATGTACCGATTCGTTGGGGTTTCGTTGGGAGGTTCCGCATGTGTGGTGTAGCAGTGGTAGGTAGGGCCTCCAAAAAATGGCTCGGGGATCCATGATGTTCTTAAGTCAGCCACCTCGTTGGGCAATTTGCCTGTTGTGGCGTTGTATTTGTATTTGTATAATTTAAAATTCTTTTTGAGCGTTAATGATCCACAAGTGTTTCTGTAGAATAAATCCTTCTGCCCTTCTTAAAGCCGATTCTGCGTACACACCAGTGATTTTCGCGACGCGAAACGGTGACTACCACATAGCAAGCAGCTAGATGACAAAACTGTGAATATTCAAGGTAGAGTTTTTACAAGATTCGTTTTTTTTTTAACGATCTCTGCAAATGTTTTATACTTTGAACAGGCGTTCCAATTCCTTAACGATTTTTCAAAAATGCGCATTCGCAATCTTGTAAGATCAAGGCGAATTTACGCCGTATACAACGCTGTCTTTGAATGCCGGTAGATATCCGCGAAAGTATCACAATTTCCGATACGTAACCGCGGGGTGGGGGATCTGTAGGGGAGTAAAAACTCCAAAATTCTCTTTCAAAATTTTGTACACGTCCCTGGCTGAACTTCCGGGCTCTGTCAATTAACATTGTATGTCCATAAATTTTTTTTTTTTTTGGGGGGGGGGGGGGAATTTGAGCAAATCCCCACGAATCCTCAGGTTTTGGTGTCTATGCCCAACATGGTGTGGGTACGATGAACTTCTATCGATATGCGTCTTCACAATCATATACGATCTGCATTCGATCATCGAATTTATATCTCAGACGTAAAACAATTAAAACAAAACAAATTCAAAACAATGGCAAACTCAATGTTTTTACAAAAATAAGAGAACAGTCAAACAATATATTGCAGGAACGGAGAGAATGCTCGTGTCCTATAAATACGGGATGCATAGTCTGAATGTTTCATGGAGTGGCACGCGCATAAATAATGATGTTGATTGTGGCACGGCTTTGAAAAAGGTTCGCCACCTCTGGTCTAAGAAAACTCAATAGCACATGCGCTACACTGTGCGACCCTGAGTAGGTTAAAATACTGATTTATATATACTGATATATATATATACTATGCTTTTTCCTTTTATATACAGTACACACACACACACATATATATATATATATATATTTATTTATTTTCTTTTCTAACATGTGGTTAGGTTAACACAATAGCTCAGTCGGTTAGCACAAGATTACCAGATTTATTGTAGATTCGTCGAATAGAAATAATCCAAATTCCTCGCCAAAACCTTGTACGTGAAGTGGTATTATGACACACACAGACTCTTGCTAAAATTTGGACGGAGGCTGTCAGTAGATGTATTTTGTCCAGCGGAGAATTGGGGGCGGGGAGGGATCAGTCAACATGAACCCCCCCCCCCCCACTAACATTTTTTTTTTGCAAAATTCAATTTTTTTTTTTCGTTTTCGATTCCCATTGTTGAAGATGTTATTAATGTACCATCATTATTATTATAACGAGTCGCGGAATGGCAACCGTGTGCGGAAAATTCACCGCCACCAATTCACCGCCGGAAAATTCACCGACCAACAATTCACCGCCATGCAATTCACCGACAACAGTTCAATGCGAGTCAGTTAGCGAGGGAGTGAGCGATTGAGTTACTGAGTGAGTGAGTGACTCAGTGAGTGAGTGAGTGACCGAGGGAGTGATTGACCCAGTGAGTGAGTGATTGACCCAGTGAGTGAGTGAGTGACCCAGTGAGTGAGTGACCGAGGGAGTGAGTGACCCAGTGAGTGACTGAGTGAGTAAGTGATTGAGCGAGTGACCGAGTGATTGATCCAGTGACCGAGTCAGTGATTGAGTGATTGATCCAGTGACCGAGTCAGTGATTGAGTGATCGAGTGACCCAGTGAGTGAGTGAACGAGTAAGTAAGTGATTGAGTGACCGAGTGAGTGAGTGACCGAGTGACCCAGTGAGTGAGTGAACGAGTAAGTAAGTGATTGAGTGACCGAGTGAGTGAGTGACCGAGTGACCCAGTGAGTGACTGAGTGGGTAAGTGATTGAGTGACCGAGTGAGTGAGTGACCCAGTGAGTGACTGAGTGGGTAAGTGATTGAGTGACCGAGTGAGTAAGTGATTGATCCAGTGACCGAGTGAGTGACCGAGTGGGTAAGTGATTGAGTGACCGAGTGAGTGAGTGACCCAGTGAGTGACTGAGTGACCGAGTGAGTAAGTGATTGAGCGAGTGACCGAGTCAGTGATTGAGTGACCGAGTGATTGATCCAGTGACCGAGTCAGTGATTGAGTGACCGAGTCAGTGATTGAGTGACCGAGTGAGTGACCCAGTGAGTGACTGAATGGCCGAGTGAGTGAGTGACCAAGTGAGTGACTGAATGACCGAGTGAGTAAGTGATTGAGCGAGCGAGTAAATTGGTTAGTGAGTGAGGGAGTAAATTGGTTAGTGAGTGAGGGAGTAAATTGGTTAGTGAGTGAGGGAGTGAGTGAATGGTCAGTAAGTGAGTGAGGAAGCGAGTGAATTGGTTAGTTAGTTAGTTTTTAACCTAGTAGTGTCACAAATGATTAAAAAATCCGACTGTTCCGAAAACGTATTTATGATGAAGTGTAGATTTGACGACACTTGGATCGGGCGTGCTCTTCGTTGTGGTGGTCGTCGTCAGCCGCGCTTTGACATCGACATTTGGAACTGCTTTCAAGGAACGCGTAACGATTTCCCTAATACCAACAATTCTATAGAAGGATGGCATCGAGCGTTGCAACAGCAATTATCTGCTCACCACCCAGATATATGGAAGTTCATCGGTGCCATAAAAAGAGAACAGAGTTTGAATGAAGTTCGGATGGAGCAGGAGCGAATTGTGAGTGGACAAAACCATCACATTGATTAGGAGAAAGAAATACCGGGACTCTGCGCAGAGATTAAAGAATTTAGTTGATAAGTATCATCAAGGATGTGACATTAAAGACTATTTGAGAGGTATAGCTCATAATGTATCATTTTAATTATGATATCAATATTTGTGAGAAATGAATATTTTTCTCCCGTTTTTTCTTACATTTGCGTGTTATCTGTTTTTCTAGATTAGTAGATTGGAACCCTTTAACTATAAATATGTAAGGAAGAAAATCATGTCGAAAACTGTTAAATAAATACTGTATGTTTTGAATGAAAATTATGTCAGATATTACTAATTAAATATTGTAGGTTTTGATTGAAAATTACCAATTAAATATGCATGTAATGAAAGCTGCGTGAAAATTATCCTTCTAAAATACTCCTCTAACATTGCCCAAAAAGAATGCCATTTTTTATATCGTTTTTTGAAGCTGTGGTTCCGTGAGTTTCAACTTTCAAAAGTGTTATTTGTCACCCAAGAGGTTTTATGTCCAAGAATTGGATGTTTAAAACGAGATAATTTCATACGATTTTTGAACTCACGCATATAACTTTAAACAATATGAGTCTATGGCTTTCTTTTACCAGTTTTGCTGATGGAGAAAATTAAACTTATCTTTATATTCACTTTATTCCATTAATTTTTTTTCCAGCATCAGTAGTAGGACCTCTATATTATATGTCCTCTACAAAACGAACTGCGTCGTAGCGAACTAATATGAGGTGGGGATCATACATAAACACCGGTAAATGTTAGAAAATAACTAAAAGAGCTCTAGAACAATATTCTAAAAGTGAAAGCAATACAGCCAGACTCGGTTATAACGCCGAAATCCCGCGGAATCTTCGATGTCGTTATAACCGAGTTTAACTGTATTTAAAATACTGTTTTTAATAGGTGTGGCATCATCAACAACCAATTTCAATCCACTACTGATGTAGGTGTCCTCCTTAGATTTCCCCTCAAACGAAATGCGATATTTTATGAAATTTTCGGAACTTCTATATGGTAATATTGCAACAATAAATTAAACAACAAATTCAAGAAAACTTCGACTATAAACGAGTAAAACTGCGACATTTTTCAAAAAGTCTGGATGGAGAAGAAAAAACAGAAAAACCGGACTGTCACGGAAAATACGAGACAAAATGCAGGACATGTGGTCACCGATGCTTAGACTAGAGTTTTAAAGATTTTTAAAATCACCCCCTACCAACAGCGAGCTCTAAATCCACCCCCGTCTTCAACATATAGGCTTGTGTCATCTGCGAATGAAATTATTTTACCGTTCTACTTCATTTTACATAAATCATTAATATAAACTAGAAATAATTATGACCCAAGGGCCGATCCTTGTGGGACTCCTTTCATTATATTTCAAATGTGCTGATTTTACCATTTATTATGGCAGCTTCTTTCCTGTTGTAGTAATATGTTTTAAACCAATATAGTACATTACCTCATACGCCTGCTGAGAAGTGTTTTTATTTGTTAGAATATTTAAATCAACATAATCGAATGTTCGTTTTAAGTCTAAGACTGTAAGTCAAATGTCAAAATTCAATCCCCCTAATAAAGAGGAGAGGGGGTTCAAAGGTTATATGGAGTAATCATCACTGAGCCGAAATCACTGAAGCCATAAATATAAAATTTGTAAGCATTATATTTTATTACCAGTTGATATCCGCGGCTTCGCTCGCGTGGATTTTGCAATCTCAAAATTACTCTCACCTTATAACCCCCATGGGTGATGAAGTTTCAGAAATCCCGTCTTAGTGTGTATCTACATTATAAAATATAATACTAACTAAATTTCATATTTATGGCTTAAGCGACTTCGGCTCAGGGCTGATTGCTCTATATAACTTTTGAAACCCCCCTTAGGGGGTTGAATTTGGAAAAGTCCCTTCTCAATGAGTCTATATTACAATATTGATCTAATGTCATATTTATAGCTTCAGCTGTTTCAGCTCGGCATGATTTCAACGTTGACCTCTCTCCCCTCTTATTACGCCCTTAGGTTGTCGAATATGGAAAAACCATTTCTTAGTGAGTAGTGAGTCTTTACGTCGTGAAAAAAACTATTAAGAAAATTTGATATTTACAGCTTCAGCGGTTTTGGCTCGGTGATGATGAATCAGTCAAGACATGTTATTTTATATACAGTACTAGGGGCTCTGCTCCCCTACCACCTTTGGCGGCCAACCCCCCCCCCTCCTTTTCTCTTCACAACATATCTTGTTTATTTCGTCCTACTTCATCAGCGTGCTACGGAAAGGGACACGTGAAAGCACCAGCTTACTGAAGAAGCGAATTTTATAATAATAAAGCAACATACAATGTTAAACAACAAAAATCAATGAGATTCATCCAGGGACACCCGAAATGAAACCTGTCAACTTTTCCATGGGGCCCCGACCTGAAGGCTTGTCGGACATACCCCCCCCCCCCCCCCCGTGAGTGGCCACGAGAATTTTTAATTTTTATCAATTTTAAAACGAATAAAATCCCGGGCCCACATCCAATAACGGGGAACCAAAAAAACTGGTTTGGGGGTCCACCATCTATTTCAGCTTAGGGGACCTGCTATAGGATATGGGAACCTCTGGGTACATGCACATAACTTGGTCCCGATGTGTCAAATGGGTCCCAATATATGCAAGAGTTAAATGAAAACTTGACCCCAAAATCGTAACCGACTTCCGTAACACAAAAACGTAACAGATTTCCATCACTCAAAAAACGTCACCGACTCCCGTAATAAAAAAAATCGTCACTAATTTCCGTTGCATAGGAAGTATATATATATAGAGTACATATAGATACGCACTAAGGCGGGATTTCTGAAAGTTCATCACGTGAAATCGCGGGTAACAGCTAGTTCAGCATAAAAAAAATCCATCGGTTACTGATGATCAGCGATGTTTTTTATAATATCAAAGTGATAACAGGAGATGATTTTAAGCATTTTTAGGGGGTTGATTTATCGCGTATCCACTTACTTTATTATCTTTTAATTCTGTTATTACCCCTTTTAACATTTTATTAGAAGTTTCTGAGTAAAACCGAGTTAATGGAATTTTGTTGAATATACTATCTTGTATTGGGCAACAGCAATTTGTAATTTATACAAATACAAGGCCACAACACGCAAAATGCCCAGCGAGGTGGCTCAGAAAAAGATGCCCACAATAAATATGGATGTCATATATTTAAAAAATACAGCAACCCGAATCGGTATCATCTGAATTTCTTCTCATAAAGTCATTATTTAAACTTTCCGCCATATCTTTAGGATATGGCACTTACTCACTCAATAGATCACTAGATCGCTCACTCACTCATGGACTGACTTATGGCCGTATTCACCGACGGCTGTTAACATGCAAGCGCCTGCTAAAACGATGGTTATTTGGAAAACGGTATTCTCCGCACTTCACAGACCGGTTAGCAGTCGGTTTTTTCGTGAAAATGTAGCCACTGCTATTTGGGCTGTGAAAAAATGACAGGCATGTTAACGCATGCGCGATTAGTGTGTTTTCGGACTTGATCACTTTTCTTTAATGTTTATTTCGTGGACTTCGATTTTTTTGGGGTATTTTTCAAAAATTCGAATTTTATTCGCGCTCTGAAGTTTCGTTTTTTCTTTCTTTCTCTTGATAATTCAAAGTCGGACCAAAAAAAAAAATTTTTTTCAATATTTTTGACAATTCTAATGCAGTCGAATCCCGTTTTAACGAATACCGTTATAGCGAAAATTTCGTTTTAATGAACACTTTTCTCATCCCCCAGCTAAGTTTACGTAGGAGCAATGCTAAAACCTGTAATAACTTCATAACGAAATTTCGTTATAACGAAGTGATTTCTCCGGTATCTTGAAGTTCGTTATAACGGAATTCGACTGTACAATTTCAGACGTGTTTTTTTTTTTGGTAATTTCTTTTGCGGAATTCAAATTCCTTTTTTTCGGTTTCTTTCTTGAGTACTTCATAGTTTCATGAACTCTGAAATGCATATCGCGCTTTTGGGCAATTCAAAGTTAATTTCACGGACGTTGAATTACCAAATATATATTTATACAGTTGGATCCGCCTATATAACATTTTTCATAAACCATCATGGGGAAAACGCTTTAAACGGAAAATCTTATTGTTGAGAACGATTGGGACCGTGGCCCCCACACATAGGCGGAGATAGAGTTGGAAGTCTGGGGGGGACAAAATGTCAATTCATATATACATTAGACCTTTGACGTTGGTGGGGGGGGGGGGAGGAATGCCTCCCCAAGGGCGGGGCTGACAAGGCTCCTGTCCCGGAACAATTACTATAATTTTTTTCACGCTATAAATGCTATAGAAGGGCCAGCCAGATCCCAGCCTAGGGGCCCTGCTCCAGGATGTGGGGACATGAAAATAATTAGTCTTAATAATCGAGAAAACGTTGTGGGGATGTTATAAGCGTATCGGCTGTATATGTAATATTAATAATAATGAAGACATTCAAATTTCATTTTCTGGACTTTGAATCTATTTTCGTATATGTATATACATATATTAGAAACGAATTCTATTTCATTGTCTCTGCATTCAATTTTTTCTGTTCATTTGGTAATTTAAAAAAATATACTTTAAACCATCGGTTCTCAACCCCCTTTTTTGACTCGCGGAGCCCTGTGGGAAAATTTAATTACTGATCAAAGTTACTAATTTATTTTTAGTATTTAAAAATATTTATAATCATTTTTTAAAATTTTACTGTTTTTTATTATTTTCCTCGAGCCGCGGAGCCCTGAGTGCACAAGGGCTCCGCGGAGCACCGGTTGAGAACCACTGCTTTAAACTATTGGAAGAAAAAGAATTGATCAATAATTTTTTTCCTGTATTTTTGATGATTCGAAGTTCATACACTGATTAAAATTTCTAGATGTTTTTTCCAGAGCCACATTATAAATTTCATATGGCACATAACTTCTCATGTGTTTTTCAAATTTTTTGTTCTGTTGCTAATGTCATGATGGAGTAGTGTACTGTAGTTATACTGTGCAATTTCATTATGTAATTGAATATTACACAGCACAGTATATATTTTGCATAACTGCAAAATGTGGGTAACTATATAAATTATGTACTTCTGGATGCTCAATATGAGTGTGCATTCATATAGCATTTTTCGAGCATAACTCTTGATATAATTTTTTTTTTTGTCAAACTCAGCTTCTCAATGCAAAGATAAATGGTGCTTCTTGATACAATCTGTTCGTAGTCCAATGTTATTAGTAATCTAATGCACAGATGAGAAAATGTATTTCCATATTTTGTCATTTCCAAGATTTTTTCAGCACACAAATCTCATACGAGGCGGCATGTTTTCGAATACCTTGAGCATAGAGACGTTTAAATTTTTCCTGCAAAATGGTGAACATATAAAACATGTTTTTGTAAAGACACTGTACTCTGAAATAATATTTAAAAATCAATTGAAAAAAAAAATTGACAATTTCGAAAAAAAAAGTCAATCAAACTTTCAAAACTATAATTGCTATTTATTGTACTCATAAATGTATTGATAGAATAATTAAAAGGCAGAAAAAAAATTTGCATGAGCCCGTCTTGTTGTGTGATCATCTCAGACAAATTGTCGAATTATCTTTTGTGAAAAGAAGTGCAGAACCCCCAAGAGTGTTGCCTGTAGACTGCTTGCTTAGGAGTTGAGAGGTTTACTTGATTTGATCAAATTCTGTAATAAAGTACAGTAGCCAGAAATTAATGTGTGTCAACTTTTAAAGTATCAACTATATTTCATACTACTTCAGAAATTTTACTTTACACATGAAACAATGACAGTGAAATAATAATGTAGATTACAATTTTTATAGAGCTTATTTAAAACTCAAAACCAATGAAAATAACTACAAATAAGAAATAATCTAATACTCATAAACTCTTAACCTATTTTTCTGTTTGCACAACACTTATTTACGTTAAACTCTTTCTAAACGTATTTTTTTATTCCACATAATTTTGTTAGAGATGTGAGGTGAGAATATTCATTTTTCTGTTAAATAATTTAATTTTTTTTACTAATTTCGTGTATATTGTGAAATATAAGTTGCCTGAAACATTACAACAAAACAATTTTTAGTATAATCACCCCCCTATTAATCCTGGTCATGATGACAGGTTTTAAAAGTTTGGTTATAGAGATTTTAGAAACCTTTAGATTAAAACCTTATATAAACAATTATTTTAAAATTAGATAAATTTTCAGAAATAAGTTCACAAATTAAACCAAAGTTGATTGATAAAGGAAGCTATTCTTATATAGTAACGTTCATTCTAAGATACAGAACTGTTTTCTTCAATGCACATACACTTAAATATTCTGTATCACTCACTTTTCCTTAAAAGTTGTGCAATTCAGCCCCACGTAAAAATCATAAATTGAAACAAAAATCATTCACGAAAATTAAAGTATTTATGTGCTCGACACTGGGTCATAAAATAAAGGGTAGAATTTATCAAATGATTTCATAATTGCTTTAAATTAACCATGTCATCAATAAGTTGCACAAATTTTTCTCGGAATGTAATTTTTTCTACATTTTTAATAGTAATTATACACTTGCAAATGATGTTTCACAATTAAATAGCATATTCTCTTCCCATCCCCATTGGCACTGTTTACAAACAATGCAGAGTATTCAAGGAAACAGTTATTTTCCGGATATTATGCTGAGGTGAGCTCGGAAAGAAAAGTCATCACGTCTCCGCCGGGACTCGAACCCGGCCAGGCTGAGAAAAAAGCCATCTATATCTCTCTAAACCGTCCCACCCGGGGGCCATTTCCTGAAGTTAAGAGAGGCTACTAATGCCTCTACTTCAGCGCCTCACGACACAGTGCGTGAAATTTGGAAGGCAGATTCATGTGTCTCCAGTGGTGTAGATAGTAGCATGCTTGCCCGGTATGCAAGAGGGCCTGGGTTCGAGTCCCGGCGGAGACGTGATGACTTTTCTTTCCGAGCTCACCTCAGCGTAATATCCGGAAAATAACTGTTTCCTTGATATCTCTGGCTGAGAAAAAAGCCATCTATATCTCTCTAATGCAGAGTATTGTTTACAAACTGGCATTTCTTTGATGGCTCAATCGAATACACATACATAAACCTCTGCTTTTGAATAGAAAAGTATTTGTAATTTTATATGGAAAAATATAAATCTACTTTTTTTTCGTGAAATCGGACATTAATATTTTTTCAGCATTTGCGATATTAAAAAAAGCACTAGTCGTCACATGGGAAAATGAGGTGGGGATGTTGACAGAGTCTCAGTCCTGGGATGGATTGATCGTAATTTTTTGTTTTTACATTCTAAATTTACATCAAAGGGCCCACAGAAAATCCTGGCATGGGGCCCAGCTTCAGGATGTGGGGGACCTTGGTTGAGGGATAATCAGGGACCACTCAGCAACATTATATATCACACTTTGGATACTTCAATTTGTTTATATAATAATTTTATGAAAGGAAATATAAATAACTGTTAAATAAAGCTTTACACATACCTCATCAACTGCTTGAGAATCATAATCAGAATCCTCCATCTCCCAGACATGCGATCGAGCATGTTTCTTGTGACGAGGTCGAAACGTACCAACGTCCTAAACATCTGTTTCTTGAAATTTCTCTAATTCGTTACTTTATTCAATAAAATAAAACTACCAATAACAAAAATAAATAACATCTTGCGGCGATAGCCATCGCGATCGTCCTCCATCTTGTTTTCAAAAACACTCGCAGCGGCAGAGGAAAAAAGAACAAACACGTGATCGTTATTGACGAATCAGCATCAAGATCATCATCATCACTTGTTACACGCCGTGGCCTTGTCACAGCCGCTCACTGGTTAGCCGAGAATACCGATTTTTTCTAACATACGCGATAGCATTCATCCGCATGTTATTCGACCGGCCGTTTAACAGTCGCTCCGTGAATACGGCCATTACTCGCTCATTGAATCAGTAACCCACTCGCTCACTGAATCACTTACTCACTCGGTCACTCACTCAGTAACTCAATCGCTCATTCCCTCGCTAACTGACTCGCATCGAAATGTCGGCGGTGAATTGTTGGTCGGTGAATTTTCCTAGCGGTGAATTGCATGGCGGTGAATTTTCCGTAAACCAATGGCAACAGCATGGCATTCGAATGTCGTTTCGGTTGTTATGGCAACATATGTGTAGGCCGGATGTTTATTATTAAAGAGTCAGTTATGTGCTCCTTCGTAATCGATGTAGTCGCATTACTAAACACCCATGAATGAGTTCATGTTGTGAATGATAAATGAATGTTGAATCATTCATTCAATCATATACAATCATTCTGTGTTGCTTTCCATTATTTAAATTCAATGGAGTGTCATACTGAAAACCAATATTACTTATATTGCTTTTTCAGCATGACATTTTAATCTGATTTTATTTAAAGTTTCGTGAGTGATCAAGTTCATTCATCCTTGACCTTTGAAGACCGGACACACCCCGCTTCCCATCTCAGAGAGATATTGAAGCTAGGTATAAATGAATATATATTTTTACTTTTCTAAGGGGCGCTAGGTATTTCGATAAACCTCCACCCCCTGAACTTCAAGTTATCCCTCTGTCTGTTACAGCTTCCAAAAATCCTTAGTTAAAGCTGTGGAATTTTTTCGATGCACTTTTCACGGGCTCATAACTAATTTTAAAATATCTTAACCCACATGAATTTATGCAAATAAATATCAAAAGAGACAATATGGAGACATTAATTTTCATACTTGAGAAGATATAAATGAAATCAATGATATTGCTCGAATATCCAACTCAAAAGTATAGGTTTGGCTAATTACTTCATATTTAATCTCCTGGGCTTCATATATCTCTAAGCGAACTGAATATTTCAAAAATCGAGAATTCAATACAATTTTTAAAATTATTGATGGGGCAGAAAATCCCACTAATTTCCGCGTTTCTACAGTAAAATCGACAATTTTAGCACTGATTTCTATGAGGATCACCCTTTTCCTGACTCTCAAAGCGATGCTGATGATTATTATGACGTCTATTCAAAAAGCCTCATTACTGAGAGTATATTGAAAATGTGGCAAACCATTATAAAGGCATAAACTATTATACATATACTAACAGGATTAAAGAAGTGACAAACCGTTGTAAAGGCATATACACGTCTGAAACGCATTGCTAGGGAACCACGGTAACCAAAGTAAACGTTCGGAAAGTGATTGTTGAGGCCCAAAAACCATTGTTGCCGGACAGTTTTTTGCCCATTTGGGGCATTTGCCCTGGGCTGACGAAATTTTAAAGTAGCCTATCGTTCAAGTCGGGTTCCATTTGGTATATATGCAAAATTTGGCGACGATCGATCTAAAATTGTAGATTTGTATGGAGAACATACACACACACAGACAGACAGACAGAAAATCAATTTTATATATATAGAAGATAGACTAGCTATAATACCCGGCGCTGCCCCGGTTTTCTTGAATGATGCTTTTTGGATCACGTGATATCTCCCTCTTTCTTTGAGGGACATGCAAACCGTGTCTAAATTAACCAATATGGCGACTTCATGAAATAAACAAATCTAGATTTAAAGAAACGTAGAAATGAATATATATATGTTTTGCCCCCTTTTTTAAGGGTCGCTCAGTATTTCGACCCCCCCGAACTTCAAGTTATCCATCTGCCAGTTTCAGCTTCCAAAAATGCTTAATTAAAGCTGTGGAATTTTTCCGATGTACTTTTTACGAGCCCATAATTAATTTTAAAGCAACCTAAACTATATGTGAATTTATGCAGTTCAGTATTAAAAGACAATACGGAGACATTCATTTTCATGCTTGAGAAGATATAAATAAAAAGTTGAAATCAATGTTATTGCCTGGATATCCAACTGTAAAGAAAAGGTCCGGATAATTACTTCAGTAGTTTTAAATAAGTACGTCGTTAGAGTGAGAATTCAGCGCTCTTTCTTGTCCAGCACCCCTGAGCGCTCCGAATTTTGTGGGCACGTGCCCAAAAATTTACAGGGCGTAGAATTTGGCTGCTTTTTTGCATTACAGGCAAATTTCCTCCCCACGCCTCTGCCTCAAAGAAAACTGTACAAGAGCGGCCCAAAAATAGTACTTGCTCTTGCCTAGGGCGCGAACTTATGTGATGCAGGTCATGGGTTCGGGAGAGGGGTTGTCAAAATCCTAGATCTCGAGGGTCCCTTGTCTCGGACAGAATCTTAAGATATTGCTTTGATAAGAAGTCAAAATGTTACTCAATGCATTCAACGTATTTTCTCATTGTAAACTAAGTATTTGTATTTCGTTTTTCAGTCCCTAAAATTTATCGGCCCGGTGCGACTGCACCCTTCGCACCTGCCTAAGTCCGGCCCTGATTGTAAGTTTAAAACGAGAGAGATAAACTTCACACAGTCTTTGAACTCAAGCATGGCTTTAAACAATAAGAAGCAGAGGCTTTCACCATTTTCGGTGATGGAGAAAATTAAACATATACATTCACTTTGTTCCATTAATATTTTTTCCAGTATCAGTGGTAGGGTATGGGTCTGGGTCATATTCGCGACAGGTCAAAATCCCAACAGGGTCGAATTGAAAATTTTAGTGTTACCGTATACGCCGCACTTCGCAACTTCTGTTGAGATTTCCATTTCTCGCGGCTAGGGGCGTTGTGGGGCGCTAATCAAGATGATAAATTTCGATCAAATACAATTTTGAAATTTTAATTTCTTTGTATGAGCCACACTTCGCGTTTTCTGTCGGTAATTTTATAAAGGTGTTCTTTTTTTCTCACCGCTCTAAATTTTTCCACCCGGGACAGTTGTTCCGGCCCTACCCTGGGTAAAAGGGTTTTATGTTTTTTGTTTCGGGTTCCACTTGATTGGACACACCTGCTAACCAATTTGCATTCTGAATGTCGAAATTTTTCACTGGATCTCGTTGTCGTGAGGCCCATTCTGCACTTATGATCTTCGGGCCATGCCCTGGTGGGCCCAGGCATTAAGATGGTTCTGGCCCTGACTACATGCAGTGCTTACATCGGAAGGCTGATAGTGCAACAACCCTGGGGGCCTCACGATGAATCTATATTTATTTTTACGTTATAAAATTTGTAAATTACAATGAATTTCCGAAAGGGAAATTTTGAGTTTTTATCCTTCGAATAGCATTGAAATGATCAGAAATTGATTGTAGTAGTTAAACTGAAGAGCCAAAAAAACTGGTACAGGCATACGTATGCAAATAAAGAGATATGGAACCAATCAGAGTACGACGCTGCGGTCGGCAACGCCTATATAACACAAGTGTCTGGCATAGTTGTTAGATCGGTCACTGCTGCTACAATGGCAGGTAATCGAGATTTAAGGGAGTTTGAACGTGGTGTTATAGTCGGCGCACGAGAGATGGGACATAGCATCTCCGAGGTAGCGATGGAATTTGGATTTTCCGGTACGACCATTTGACGAGTGTACCGTGAATATCGGGAATCCGGTAAAAAATTAAATCTACGACATCGCTGCGGCCGGAAAAATATCATGCAAGAACGGGAACAACGACGACTGACGAGAACCATTAAACATGACAGACGTGCAACCCTTCCACAAATTGCTGCAGATTTCAATGCTGGGCCATCAACAAGTGTCAGCGTGCGAACCATTCAACGAAACATCATCGATATGGGATTTCGGAACCGAAGGCCCACTCGTGTACCCTTGATGACTGCACGACACAAAGCTTTACGCCTCGCCTGGGCCCGACAACACCGACATTGGACTGTTGAGGACTGGAAACACGTTGCCTGGTCTGACGAGTCTCGGTTCCAATTGCTTCGAACTGATGGACGTGTACGGGTATGGAGACAACCTCATGAATCCATGCACCCTACATGTCAACAGGCAACTGTTCAAGCTGGTGGAGGCTCTGTGATGGTATGGGGCGTGTGCAGTTGGTGTGATATGGGACCCCTGATACGTCTAGATACGACTCTGACAGGTACGTAAGCATCCTGTCTGATCACCTGCACCCATTCATGTCCATTGTGCATTCCGACGGACTTGGACAATTTCAGCAGGACAATGCGACACCCCACACGTCCAGAATTGCTACAAAGTGGCTCCACGAACACTCTTCTGACTTTAGACACTTCCGCTGGCCACCTAAATCCCCAGAATTGAACATTATTGAACATATCTGGGATGCCTTGCAACGTGCTGTTCAGAAGAGATCTCCACCCCTCTTACTCCTACGGATTTATGGACAGCCCTGCAGGATTCATGGTGTCAATTACCTCCAGCGCTACTTCAGACATTAGTCGAGTCCATGTCACGTCGTGTTGCGGCACTTCTGCGGCCTCGAGGGGGCCGTACACGATATTAGGCAGGTGCACCAGTTTTTTTGGCTCTTCAGTGTATAAAGGTAGGTATTTTCTTGGGGGCGCGTGCTTCTTCCCCCCCCCCCCACGTATGTGTCTGATCCCACTATGCGTTAATGTTGAAGTTTTATATTCTGCTGGTTTACAGAATGGCAACTCTTCTGTTTATCTTGTACAATTTACTTTTGATATGAGTGGCAACTATCAGTCTTGTTTACGCAGCCATACTGTACGGTTGTATCTGTCTATCTCTCTATACAATTAAACTTATATAACGGGATTCCCTGCGCCCAGTCAATGTGTTTGACTATGAATTAGTTTCATAATTTTCACAGGTTATGTCCCCAGCCCCTGTTGACAAGTTAATTGTAAGTTTTGAGGGATTTATGTTCTTTGTGAACAAGTTCTAGTTTCCGAATCCGTTGGTTTACGTTTCGACTACCACGATGGCTGCAGTTGAGATTTCGTCAATCAACAAATTCGACGGCTCAAATTATTCCCAATGGAAGTTCTTGGTGAACTGTGCGTTGAAAGCTAAAGGAGTCTACGACGTGGTTGTAGGCGAGAATGCTAAACCGGATGTAGGTCCTGCCCTCGCACGATGGGAGAAAGCTGACGCAACAGCGATGTTCGTTATCACCTCGGCGATGGAGATGACCCAGATATCCTTGGTGCAGAACTCTCGTTCCTCAAAAGAAATGATTGACAAACTAGACTCGATCTATCAGCAAAAGTCCGCCTTCAACAAAATGTTATTGCTGGACAGATTTCATCAGCTGAAAATGCAAAGCAGCGAGTCAGCTGTGGAGTATATAGCGAAAGTTGAAAACCTCGCTCGTCAAATCACGGACGCCGGTGAAGAGGTGAGTGATGTTACAATCACAACGAAAATTCTAAGTACTTTGCCGACAAAATACAGGAACTTTCGTCAAGCCTGGTTGTCTATGGATTCAAGTAAACAAACCGTCGCCAATCTAACGGCACGTCTCATCGATGAAGAGCTTTCGATTTCGCGCAACTAACAGAGTGAAACTGCGTGTGTCTCAGTTTCTAAGCCGAAGAAGTACTATTCGTCGAAAAACAAAAATTTTCAGAGTCGTGAAAAATCCGAAAAGCGTCTCGACAAGTCGAAAGTGATCTGTTATTCTTGCCGAAGGAAAGGGCACTATGCCTCCGAATGTAAACAACGAAAGCACGACTTCAATCGTCGTTCGTCCGAAAATGGTGGTGCGTCCAATTTTACCGATGTGAATCATGATTTGCTCAGTGCTGAAAGCGTCTCCAGCGCTCTTCAATCAAGTGAAAATGAGTGGATTCTTGACAGTGGCGCATCTGCTCATATGACGTGTATTAAAAAGTGTCTTAGTGATTATCAAGAGGCAGATGGTCAAATTAAGCTCGGCAACAACACTGAATTACCCGTTCTTGGTAAAGGTAAGGTTTTGATTAAGAAATTCGTGAATGGTACATGGAATAAAGGGGAGATCCATGAAGTATTATATGTCCCTGGTCTAAAAAGAAATTTACTGTCGGAAGGTGTACTGGCTGCCAGGAACATGAAGATAATTAAAAAAAATCACTATGTGAAAATTTATAATGACAATAGATTAATTGCTGAAGGTATTCGTACTGCAAATAATTTGTATAAAATGCTTTTCAAAGTCATATTTAGTGATGAGGTAAATATTGCAAGTAACAACGACTTGCAATTATGGCATGAAAGAACTGGTCACATAAATATGAAGGCTCTTAAAGAGCTATGTGAACGAAATATTTTGAAAGAAAATATTAATTTTTTTGATGCCGAAAAATTCTTTTGTGAGGCTTGTCAGTATGGAAAGCAACATAAGTTATCTTTCACAAGAAGGGAACATAAATCGACTATCCCAGGTGAACTAATTCATTGTGATCTTTGTGGACCGATGTCTGCTCAATCGGTGGGAGGATCAAATTATTTCATTCTTTTTAAGGATGATTTCACAGGCTATCGTTCAGTTGCTTTCATAAAACACAAAAGAGATGCGTTTGAACAGTTCAGAAAATTTGTTCATCTCTGTGAAAACAAATTTCAACATGTTGTCAAAGCAGTCAGAACTGACAATGGAACTGAATTTATCAATAACGAGTTCAACAATTTCCTTGGTCGTACAGGCATCTTGATGGAAACAACGGCACCGTACACACCCGAACAAAACGGTCGTGCAGAAAGAGACATGAGAACTATTGTTGAAAGTGCCAGATCAATGCTGTACGCAAAACAGCTACCTAAGTACTTGTGGGCAGAAGCAGTGAATACTGCAGTATATATTCTGAACAGAACACCAACGAGTCAAGCTCCAAATTCTACCCCATATGAACTTTGGACTGGAAAGAAAAATTGCCTGAATCATCTCAAGATTTTTGGAAGCGAAGCGTTCATGCACGTTAAGGACTCTCGAAAAAAAAAACTGGAACCCAAAGGTAAGAAGATGATTTTTGTGGGATATGATAGAGACTCGAACAACTATCGATTATTCAATCCGAATAAAAGAACTGTGAAAGTGTCGAGAAATGTCAAGTTCAATGAAGTCCATGATGTGAAGATGCTTCCCTCAACATCCAAGGTACATGTCATTCCGGATGAAAACAATGATATAAGCCCGAACTGTGATGGAGATATGCAAGATGATATGTCTGATCGCGAATCTAAGAATCCTGATCCTGGAAGAAAAACCCATAGGTACAATCTTCGAGATCGATCTGCAATAAAGTCTCCTTCTTACTTCGAAGCGAATATGACGGAAATCCAAACACCTGTTTCATATGAAGAGGCGATGTGTTCTCCTCAGTCACAAAAATGGAAGAAAGCGATTAAAGAAGAAATCGATGCTCTTGAGAAGAATGAAGTTTTTGACTTTGTCAATCTACCAGATGGCAAAAGGATTGTAGGTTCAAAATGGGTATTCAAAATTAAATATTTCCCAGATGGAAAAATTAAGAAGTTTAAAGCAAGGCTGTGTGCAAAAGGCTTTTCTCAGATTGAAGGAATTGATTACTCAGAAACCTATTCACCAACTGAAAGATACGACACGATAAGGGTTCTATTTGCTATTGCTGTCCAACGCAATTTCAAGATAATGCAATTTGACATAAAAACCGCTTTTCTCCATGGTGAAATAGAGGAAGAAATATATCTTGAGTCACCTCCGGGATTAACAAGCGATGACAACAAGGTGTGCAAACTAAAGAAATCTTTGTACGGTCTGAAACAAGCTTCAAGATGTTGAAACAAGAAATTCTCAGACTTTCTAAAAAGTTATGGTTTCGTACAATCAGTTGCAGATTCTTCAGTTTATTTTGGGACATTCAAATTAAAGACTGTGTTACCAGCCCTTTACGTAGATGACGGTTTACTATTTTGTGAAAATGAGGACATCCTCATCGAAATCGTCAATAATCTGAAGAACACTTTTGAAGCTGTGGTGTGTGAAAAGGGACTTTTCGTTGGTATAGAGTTCATTGAAAAGAAAAATCCATCTTCATCCATTCGAAAAGTTATATTCATAGAATGCTGAAACGATTCTCTCTTGAGAATGCAAATCCTGTCAGTGTTCCTGCGGATCCCAATGCTATAATCTCTGCAGACTCAACACCACTTGAAAAAGGTTCAGTACCTTACCGTGAAGCAGTCGGAACATTAATGTTTCTAGCTATCACTACTCGTCCCGACATAATGTTTGCCGTTAATATCGTGAGCAGATACCAAGAAAATCCTGGATTGTGTCATTGGAATGCCGTCAAAAGAATCTTTAGATACCTGAAAGGTACATCATCGTACGGAATCGAGTATACACAACAGAGCTGTGATGAATCAACCTTGGTTGGTTATTCTGACGCTGACTTTGCGAATGATGTGGACACTCGAAAATCGACATCAGGATATGTGTTCATGATTAGCGATGGAGCTGTGACATGGGCTACCCAAAAACAGTCAGTTGTGTCTACATCAACCACAGAAGCAGAATACATCTCTGCTTCGACAGCTGTGAAAGAAACTCTGTGGTTAACTCAACTTCTCAAGGATTTTGGTGAAATTATTAATGCCGATGGAGTACCCTTGCGCATTGATAACCAAAGTGCCATAAAACTCATCAAAAACCCGGTATTCCATAAGCGAACCAAACACATAGATGTTAGGTACCATTTCATAAGAGAAAAATATGAGGATAAATCCATCTGTGTGAAATATGTTAAATCAGTTGATCAAATAGCCGATATTTTCACCAAACGCCTTCCAAAAGAGAGGTTTGAAAAATTGCGAAATATGCTCAATGTGAAAATTTCATGATTATATATATATTTTTTTGACAATGTTTGTTTTATATATATGTTACCTGTAAACCATAGAATTGGTGGGAGTGTTGACGTTTTATATTCTGCTGGTTTACAGAATGGCAACTCTTCTGTTTATCTTGTACAATTTACTTTTGATATGAGTGGCAACTATCAGTCTTGTTTACGCAGCCATACTGTACGGTTGTATCTGTCTATCTCTCTATACAATTAAACTTATATAACGGGATTCCCTGCGCCCAGTCAATGTGTTTGACTATGAATTAGTTTCATTATTTTCACAGTTAATAAGGGGGGGGGGCGCAGCTGACGAAATTTTGCTAACGGGACGGAGGTCTAAAATGTCCGAAAATTGTCTGACGTAATACTTGAATAGGCCCCTATTCAAAAGTACACGTGAAATTAAAAAAATATGCATTTTTAAAAATGCTGAAGTTTCCCTAAAAATGAAAAACACGCACAAAAAGAAAAAAATAATATGCATAAAAAATATATATATATATGCGTGAAACAGGAAAAAAAAAATAAATAAATACTCTATCAAAAGCACTGAACTGGGCCTAACGTAAGAAAAGGAAAACGTACAGTAAAACTAAAAAATGTGCGCAATATATGAAGAACGCATGCATTCAGAAGTGCAAAAAATATGCATTTGAAAATACCTGAAAATATGCATTTGAAAATACCTGAAAATATGCATTAAAATGCGCCTAAATAAATGCAGTGCCTAAAAATATGCCCCAAAATGATACTCAATGGTAATCGATACTCAATGGTAAAGTATTTTCTTAGAAAAATTGAAGAAATTGATAAAATTTGAAGAATGGAAAGAGATAAAAATAATCTTGCAAACATGTACAATGCAATCTATAGAAAAGAAATACTAAAATATTTGCACTCAATTCTAAAACTTCAGTGATTTCATGCACTTATACTGTATATGCATCAATTATGAAAAGTGGTAAAATATGCTCTTATGCACTTGCATATAATCCGGGTTCTAGTAATAATATACGGTTCACATAGTAACAATGTCTCTTAATATGGGAATTCAGTTGGTGGACTCCATTCCCTTGAACTCGGACAGGACTTAGCACCAGGGGAATATCTCCAGCAGTGCACACCACTGCGAGAATTCCACATCTCCCTAGATGTGAGCGTCGATCTCCTCCGGAAAACAAGTCATCCACTGGAAAAATGTACTCACCTTCTAAGGCATCACCGCCAGAGGGGTACCGCGATTCCAGACAACTTGTTCCCCAGTCTGGTCCATTGCTATAAATACAAATACAACGCCACAACAGGCAAATTGCCCAACGAGGTGGCTGACTTAAGAACATCATGGATCCATGGTAGGGCCATTTTTTGGAGGCCCTACCTACTACTGCTACACCACCACCACCCCCTCCCGCGGAACCCCCAACGAATCGGTACATGCGGGAATGTGCGTGTACGTGTAGTGAAACCTGACGTGAAGTTTTTTTGTTTCTCTGTAATGCTTGTTATGTGTAGTGCTGCCATCTGCCACCAGTTTTTCTAACTATGAGTGAAGTGTTATGATTGAATGATTTATCGTTGTAGGACTGTTGCTCTCTGTGGCGAGACTTTTTAACGGGGAGATCGGCTCGCATTTGCGCCTTGAAGTTGGGAACCACAGAAAACCAACTTCAGCCGACCACCACTGTGGGGTTCGAACCCGGATCCTCGCATCGCGAGTCCGTCACTATACTTACTTATCACAAACAGATGCATACATCCGAATGAAATGTTTTTTGCTGCACTGACAGTGATACGTTTTTTTTTGTATTATGGTGCAATAAAATCAAGGTAAACTTCCTCTTAAAACTGTGTCCTGTGACTACTTGACAAAATTCCTGACAGGGGTTTCTGTAAAATGGGCTTCTTGTGGCACCCTTACACTGCTGGCACGTCTGGTATCCTGCGTGCCATTGACAAAGGAGGATGAGAAACAGAATATATGATCATAACAAACATAACTATCCTTGCAATTTGACTGTCAAGAAGCTGAATTAACACTGGCCATTTGGTGAGTTTGGTCTCCTTTTTTCTGCAGAATGAAATTTTTTTTTATCGTAGTTTAGCACATGGGGGTTAACGGTATGAACACTGGTTGTCACAGGGCCATAAAACAGTGCTTTTCAAAGAGTGCACATCGAGTGTCTCCCTTCCCTCGACAGGAGTATTGCAAAACTTTGCAGAGGGCTACGTGCCAAGCCGAGGATATTTATGTGAGTGCAGCTATGCATCGATTACTAGAAGTTTTCAGGCTTTATCTGAGTGTTTGTGAAATTTCACCACAAGGAGTGTCATAGATATGCTTTAGTACATTAATCACAGGCCATTTTATAAAAACGGCCTGTGACACAGACAATACCTGGCGCTGCCAGGGCCTTCTTCAATTACTGGGAGTACTGAAAAAGTGACGAACCAATTTAAAGGAATGAACCAATTTAAGTATACATAATACTGGCAGCATTAAAAGAACTGACAAACTATTGTAAAGGTATATGCATGTCTGAAACGCATTGCTAGGGAACCACGGTAACCAAAGTAAGCATTTCGAAAGTGATCCTTCAGGCCCAGGAACTATTGTTGCACATCAGTCCTTTGCCCATTTCAGGCATTTGCCCGGCTCTGAACCCTGTGTCTCCTCCGCTAGTGTAAAATAAATCGCGTGGCAATTAGCTTATAGAACTTCTTCACACTTTGCACTAACATCCTTGAGAGTTCTCGACCTGCAATGGCTGTCACGCGTGGCGTGGCGTGGTGGTGGTTGTATGTGATATAGGTGCAAGTGCGTGTATGTGTGAGCGCGCTTTTCTGTGTGCATGTTTTTATGTGACTAGACCAAATACACGAATTCCACCAAGGTTAAATGAGAGTCTGATCCCAACACACTCGCTGCTCTCGTCTTTTATGGGAAATTGCGCCCATTGTTGGTAAATTCGAAAGATAGCTTTCATTGACAGACATTCTCCCATATTCTTAATAGTTCATTGTCACTTTTTCTCCTACTCTGTCGACGGGAAATTTATCTTTAGGAAATTTTGGAAATTTCTTGTGTGTGTGTGTGTGTGTGTGAGAATTCAAGAAATTGCAAATCCCAGTTGAAACTACTGCATTATTTTCCAAAAAAGAACCAGTATATAAACCAACATCAAAATTATAGAAACGAATTTTTCAATAAAAAAACTCGTCTTATATGCCTTGACGGTCTTAGGGCGTGAGCGGTCGCGACATATAAGACGCAGTGCGACCTCTGCACAGGCCGCGAAATAATAGGAGGCGCAGAGAAACAAACCTTGAGAAGTTATATGTGTAGAAGTGAGGCGGTTATACATTAGAGGTAAACACTTCCTTCCCAATTCATAGATAATTAAATTCGCTGCTGAACCTTGACCATATGACCCGTATTTTACGGGACTTTGTTTTTTATCAATGCTTCCGAAAATTTTTCTTTTCTAATTTATAAAAATTCATTTAAAAAAAGGAAGAAAGAAATTCAATGGTATTAAGTTGGTATCAAATACATTCAAAGAATTAAATTAATGACGTAATTTCCAGGTGGGGCTCATGCGCCTACGCGCCTCCTTCACGAACCGACCCTGATTCCATCACTGTTTTTTTTCACGCTATAAATTCACTATAAAATGGCTCTTAAACGGTCTGGCCAGGAGTCCGCCAAAGATCCCAGTCTAGATCCCTGCTGCAGGATGTGGGGGCCATGGCTACAGGGCAGCGATTCCCAATTAGCAGGGCCGTAAATAGGCTGGGCAACCAGGACACAAACCGAAGGGGGGGGGGCGAACAAGAAATGTACATTTATTTAGCATAATTTTTCATTTTCAAGGGACCCCAAGAAAAAAATGTCTGCCCGGGGCCCCGAGAAGTTACACTACAGCCCTGCCAATTAGGGGTGCCTGGATCCGTGGCTTTTTTATGGGGTTCCACGGCCTAATTGTACTATTGTAAAATATTAATGCTAAGGCGAAAAAAAATAATATACATAATTTACTTAAAAATAAAAGCTTTAACTAAATTTTAGTACAAAAGCACTGCTGCAACATAGAGCTATTTTTCCGATGTAGCTGGCCAAAAGTACGTTTTCCGAAACGCAGTTTAGGCGGGAAAAATGTATTTTCCAAAGAAAAACTACTTCAAAAGTGTTATAATGTGATAAACTATTGTAATATACGATTTACTACACTTTTCCGCTAAAAATATTTTTGATCAGCTACATCCAACAAATACCCCTCCCTATGTGCGTTGGTAGTTTGCAATGGCAACATTGTTATGATTTGACAATTGTATTGGTGGCGACAGCTCTCGAGGCTACGTTTCCGCCCTGGGCCGGTTCGCTCCTCCGTAGAGATCGACGAAGCCATTATATCGACATCGGGCTTAGTTAATACCACCTATTGAACAAGGCCTCTGCACGAATCTCGTGACGTCACGGGAGAAAGCCATTTCACCTATTGCCATTGGATATAGCAGGCCGACGCGCATACGATATCTTTACAGTATATCCAATGGCAATATGAGAAATGGCCTTCATTGAAAAAAAACGAATGAATTAGAACCTATTTTTTGCTGACCATTTTAAATAGGGATCCTGTACTTGGGAATCGTTCCTACTTGTCACCCGAGGAGAAAAAAATGTGCTCACAAGAGAAAACCCATGCACTTTGGAGGCCCCGATCACTAGCCAGACTCTATTAGTTCAACTAGGGGCAGCTCGGTGGCACTGGGTGTGCTCTAGAAGAGCGTCAAATCTGAAGTGAAAGGGCAAAAAAAAGTTTGGAGGGGCGTCAAGTCCGAAGTAAAATGGGAAAATGATTTCTGCCCGCTCTAGGAGGAGTGCCAAAGGCAAAAAAAAATTCAACATGTTATGTCATAAAATATCGCTGTTCCTTTGAACGCATCAAAACGAAGCGATTAAAACAAAAGTTTTTTTTTTAATTGGAGAGGTCGGCAAAAATAGGTCCTGCTAAGGTAGAGTCTGGGGGTTTTGTCTCGAGCCGCCCCTGAGTGCACCGTATATGTGTGTGACCCGTACAGATTGAGTGGTCTTTTGTTGTCATTAAAAGGAGATGTAGAAAGAACAGTTGTAACTAACAGTAACTTCAGTTGGAAGTTACAATTAGCTGAGCAAATTCGAAATAATAGAACCATAGATCGAACTCCTTTTTAGAACAGCTCGCTCTGTACAAATCTCCCAAACACCAATCATCTCGGTAAGTTTGATAAATTTTGCAACATTTATCACTTTTACCGGCGATTATGCATAATCCTTTTAGACCTTGTATGCACAAATGTGCTGGTTGCTTCTTTTCACTTTACATATTCTTTTTTTAACCTCAGGGATGTTCAGCCCAAACTTCAAGAATTGTGCGCTATCATTGAGATTAAAGCCGAAGTTTCTGAGGTTAAAAAAAAAATCTACAGAGAGAACCCCCCCCCCCCCTTCTCAATGTCGTCTTAACAACCGGGCACGGCCCGGAAGCCTCAACAGTAGAAGGGCCTCACGAAAATGAGATCTTGTTAAAATTTTCTACAATTTACTAGGTAGGGCCTCAAAAAAAACCACTTGGCCCGGGGGCGCCCCATGATGCTCTTAAGACGGCCGTGCCCCTTTCTCAGAGGCAGTCTTTTCTTTGAGTCTCCTTCAAAAGGTTATGCTCAGAAAAAGGAGGAGTTACAAGCGCCCCCCCCCCCCCAATTCGGCTTGGGGAACCTCCCAAGTTTCAGAGCCCGGTGCTTTAGCTGGTTTTTGCTTGCCCCTTCTGTTTCTTAGTACTGGGTCTGAAAGGGATAATCAAGTTCACATGAGTTTTATAAATGTGAAAGAAATAGTACGGAAATGACACTTTAATTTAACCACCTTTATTATCATCTTAGCTCGTACGTGATGCGTGCACTACACGAATTTTAACATAAAATTCAATTAAAATAAGTACGACGAAGATAGATCCTTTGTGATAAGTATCCTGCATAAATGTGTAACGTTTTGCTTTTTTAATGTTTTTAAATCTCATAATTAAATCAACCAAGTTGGTTTTTTATGCTTGTTTACAAGTTAAATAGTAATCCCATTCTCTCGAAGAAGCTTTTTTCCCGACTTCTTCGTCCCTTAATATCCAACTAAGAGTGGGGGGCGATGGGGACGATCACCACACCAAGAATCTGATAATATGGTAGAATGAATCTGTCCCGTATTTTTTTTTTTTCGCGTAAACCATCCCAAGATGGACTCTTTGGGCAGTCAGTGGTCATACGGGACAGTAATGACTAGCAAAAATTTCCGCCTCTGACAAATCACTCTGGATTCCCGCTTGGGGGGGGGGGGGACTGGCTACTGTTTTTGCACCGGGCGCCACCAGGTCTAAAGACCGGCCCTGATTAAACGTTGCTGATTTGACTGACCAAGTGCAACAGGCATGGAACTCCCTCCCACAAAATGACATATGGCACCTGTATGACACAATGCATGCACGTTTGCATGCTCGCATTCACAATCGTGACAACTACAGTGGTTATTAATGTACCACCATTTCACATTCGAAATGAATCTTCTCGCACTTACTTTAACCTGTGACCCTGAAAATTTAATCAAATAAATATGTTACCTAGGCAAATTGCTTTGATTAAATTTCATTCCCCTAAAGTAATTTCTTGTTGTTGGGATTTTATTTTCCACCATTGTATTTACATACCTTTATTTCAAATAATCTGTAAGATTGGATTGGTGCATATCTTTTGCTTTTTGAGCCTTCAAAGTGTTATTACTTTGGAACATCTTTTGTATTTTCATCAACCAAATCAGCCATTCATTTAGCAATAATTTTGGTATCGGTCAAAGTGCCGCAACAGTTTGTAGTAAACTGTTCATTTCCACGTGCTCAAAAGGTGTCCTTTTGAGCAGGCGCAACTATATAGTCCCATTATGACATTAAGTTCATTGATAAATTTTTATTTTTTAAGTCTTTTTTTCTCCTCAATGTGATATGTCTAAGGCAATAGACTTCAGTTTTGAACAAAAAGCAAAATAATTTTTACAAAAAGGCTGCATTACTGGTTGTATGAGAAGCCTATACATGTGGCAGTTGGTAAATTGAAGAATTTTAGCTCAACGAACAACTGATGATTTAAAATAATTTTAATTGCATTAATATTCCTCATTCGTAAGTTATTTCATTGGATATGGAAGAGGAAAATTTTTAGAGGAAACTTTTTATATTTTTTATAGATCATATTTTTAGCTATTTCAGAGAATAAATGCATTTTATGGGGCATTTTTTTCAAGCAGTTTTTAGGTCATAAAAATCCCAAAGGTCAAAAAATAACCATTTGCGTACGCAAAGGGGGGGGGGGCGACTCCACCTTCACTCGGGAATATAGTGTTATTTTGCGAGAAAAACAAACCGATATTTCAGATGAAAAAACAATTTGAAACCCCCGCTCCCCGAGAAAATACTGCGTAAACCTCTGGTCAGAATTACCACAATGAAATTTAATTTATAACTAATTCCATAATTAATTAGAAAAATGAATCTAATCCTTCTGGCAAAGAATAAAAATTCAAGTTGGTTTCCTTGGAAAAATTGGCTATAGGTTATTGACTATATATTAGTGTGCTGTCACGACGGACAGCGCTAAACAGACATGAGCTGGGCAAAATTATAAAGGAAAACGCCATAGGACATAGGCGAGTCTCTGTTTAAATTATTTTTCTAAAAAAAATATGATCAAATATGACTTGTGATCTCTTGAAATGGAAACTTCAAACTCTTATGAACATGCAATGTTGAAAATATATGAATAATTTAATTCTAATTAGCCATGAAAGCTTTCTATTTCTCGCATGCTATCTGTTTACTCGTATTTATCCTAGTAGCCATGCATTTGAATCCTGCATTAAATCCATGAATCACTTGAATCCACCTTCAATCATTGAACAGATTGAATGGAACAAATTGTTTTCCGGTCACTTTTTTCCCTTTATCAAACATGGTGATGTGTTTTGTGCCTGATTGTAAACACTTTCACAATGCCCGAGATATTTTCATCATCTCTATCATAGTGAATGGATCTGACGTGATTCAAACTGCATTGCCCCCTTTCTATCAGTTTAGGTTCTTTGATAGAATCAAGTAAATTGTAAAACTATCACATTTTTCCGAGCTATATTTGAGGAGAAACCTGATAACAAAAAATATAATATAGTCAAATCCTGTTATAACGAACTCCAAGAGACCGTTGAAATCACTTCGCTATAACGAAATTTCGTTATAAAGGAATTCCAGGTATATAACATTGTTCCTATGTTAACTTATCTGGGGGATTAGAAAAGTAAACTAATCGAAACTTCACTTATAAGCCAGGGTACCCGGTCACACTTTTTACGGGCCCTTCTATGGTTAATTTATAACGTGAAAATCCCAAAAAATGATGAGAAATGTCCCGGGAATAGAGCCCTGTCAGCCCCACTCTTGGGGGGGGGGGACATGGCCAGGGGGCTTCAACCCGTAGCCCTCCGAGCTTTTTGCAGAAGCTCGCCGATCATTTTTAAAAATTCGCTACTTTACACAGAAAAATATTAAATTTCAGAAACAAGAAAAATAGTTTAAAAAAGCTCAGACCGCTGAAATCTGTACTGCTGTGTTTAGTTAGAACTGTGAGATGCTTTCCAGAATCAATATTAATGCATTAGAAACATTTTAAGGGGGGGGGGAAGCTGTCGGAAGACCCAATGATTTTACATAGACTACGTATTTCGAGAGGCCGAATTCTACATCTAAAAGGTATATACAATTACAGAATATATAAAAAACGCCTTAATGAAATAAATCATTATTTAAAACTATCGAAAAAAATAATTTTAGTGTTAGTGAAAAAATAGTCGTAGAGAATTATTGAAAAGCACTAATTGCAAAACTACTGATAGAAATCAGAATTGTTGAGAATAATTTTTGAATTGTCGAATAATTTCAGAATTGTTAAAATTGTTAAATTATAATAAAAAATTAAGTTTTTGAAAGAAAAGTTCATAATTGATGAAAATTTAAAAGTTAATTGTGTGTGTGAAAAATTAACTTATTAACTTTACAATTATCGAGACAAATTTCAAATTTAATAAAAGAAATAATCGATCAAAAAGAGTTAATTAATGTGAAAGGAAGTTATTTGGAAATAAATAAAAATTCAAATTTAATGAAATAAATACAGTCGAATCCCGTTATAACGAACTCCAAGAGACCGGAGAAATCACTTCGTTACAACGAAATTTCGTTATAAAGGAATTCCATTTTTTGCATTGTTCCTAGGTAAAGTTATCTGAAAAAGTCTTCGTTAAAACGGGATTCGACTGTATATTCAGAAATTAGGCCAAATGTACGTGAACGAAAATGCACAGACGAAGTATAATTATAGATGGCTTTTTTCTCAGCCAGAGATATCAAGGAAACAGTTATTTTCCGGATATTATGCTGAGGTGAGCTCGGAAAGAAAAGTCATCACATCTCCGCCGGGACTCGAACCCAGGCCCTCTTGCATACCGGGCAAGCATGCTACCATCTACACCACTGGAGACACATGAATCTGCCTTCCAAATTTCACGCACTGTGTCGTGAGGCGCTGAAGTAGAGGCATTAGTAGCCTCTCTTAACTTCAGGAAATGGCCCCCGGGTGGGACGGTTTAGAGAGATATAGATGGTTTTTTTCTCAGCCTTTTGGCTGAGCAGTGAGCCTATCTTTAACGGTAAATTTCTATCTGCCCCATTACAGTATCTCCATAAGAACCTGAAATATTTAATTAATTAATAATTCAATTAAATTAATATTTAATTTTCATCATATAAGCAGCACTTCCCACTTTTGTTGGGATTTCTATTTCTCACAGCGAAGGGAGTTGGGCGCAGATCAAGGATGGAAATGTACAGTGCTTATGAATGACGATTCAATGAAGTTTTCATAATACCCACAGGATGAGCACCGACAAAGGCAATGTAATCACCAATAAGAAAGATGACTATGGGTCAGCCGCATAGATACAATATAACCATTAATCTTATGTTTATAATCAGTCGCATATCTTTGGCTGGCTTGTTTGAATATTTTCACATAGTTTTCATTAGCGTCTAAGCTTTTGGTACAAGGTTGGTGTGCTTGGTCTACGGCTCCAGTCAACGATTAGTAAAAATTTCTTCTTACAATACAAGTGAATTAACATTAACAGACAATGTAAGATTATATTCAGCGGTATATTTCCTAGGTGGGGAGGGGGTATGCGGGCTTTATCCCAAGATGACAAGTTCAAGTGAAAGGGCGTGACCAAAATTAAGTAATTGGTGATCAAGAACATGAATTAGAAAGGAAGAAGGAAGGCAAGGTTTGAATAGCCCACAGGTGGGAAAACTATAAATCCGCCTCTTATTATAGCCTACATTTATTAGGATAATTTTAATTTTAAAAACGATTCGTATCGTACATATAAACACTCCACAATATCTAAACCTTTATCTATTTTCAGTGTTTTGAGTATCATTTTATTTACACTTATATACGTGAATATCGCAGTAAAAACCCGATGATGATTTATAGAATAATACGTGATGGTATTTTGAACTACCATAATTTTTTTTTAAGATACATAGAAGATTTCAATTTATTGCAATTTAAATTGAATTCAAACAATTTAATTTTAAAAAGTACTACATTATTTTTTGTCATCCGTATAACCTGTATCTCTCTTTAAGATACAACAAAAAACTCAAATAAAGAAAATTAATAATAGGCTCATTCATTTCGAATTGCATTAAATGTTTTTCTAATTTCGGAACATGAATTATGGGGGAAGAAACTTTTAAACACACACGTAAACCAACATATCATTTCCACGTTCGGTTTTGCAATATTCCATGTTTATGCCAACAGAAATATGTAGACCAAGCACACCAACCTTGTACCAAAATCTTAGACGCTAATGAAAACTATGTGAAAATATTCAAACAAGCCAGCCAAAGATATGCGACTGATTATAAACATAAGATTAATGGTTATATTGTATCTATGCGGCTGACCCATAGTCATCTTTCTTATTGGTGATTACATTGCCTTTGTCGGTGTTCATCCTGTGGGCATTATGAAAACTTCATCGAATCGTCATTCATAAGCACTGTACATTTCCATCCTTGATCTGCGCCCAACTCCCTTCGCTGTGAGAAATAGAAATCCCAACAAAAGCGGGAAGTGCTGCTTATATGATGAAAATTAAATATTAATTTAATTGAATTATTAATTAATTAAATATTTCAGGTTCTTATGGAGATACTGTAATGGGGCAGATAGAAATTTACCGTTAAAGATAGGCTCACTGTAATTTGGGGAATATCATACCGAAATAATACCGAAATTTTTCCAGATGATATTGAAATTTTATCACAACAAAAATCAATTATTTAACATTTCAAATTTTTATAACCGAATTTTCAAATATAATTAAACTTTTATATGCAGTTAAATTTTTAAATGTAATTGATATTGTAATTTTAATTTCGATGACCTTTCTGCATTGACAAAAATTAATTATTTTCAGTTAACTGCGTGTACACTTTTGTTCATGTTTTTATTTCACGTGTAAGACAAAAACCTACACACAAGCTCGCGTGGAACATGTACAGTGAAGAATCGACGGTTCGGCGAATTGATTCTGCGCTGTAATATATAAATTGACGTCGCGACGAATTGACACTGCGACAAGTTTGTATTGCGACGAATTGACACTGCGACAAGTTTGTATTGCGACGAATTGACACTGCGACAAGTTTGTATTGCGACGAATTGACACTGCGACAAGTTTGTATTGTGACGAATTGACACTGCGACAAACTTGTACCGCGACGAATTGGCACTGCGACGAATTTGTACCGCGACAAATTGAGGCGCGACGAGTTGAGCGCGACAAATTGACCGGCTACGTTCTAACCCCCAGAGCCAAAATAATAGTGTTATTTTGCAGGAACAAACGTAAATCTCCCCCCCCCCCCCACCAGAAAGGAAAAAAATTTTAAAAACCCCATTCAAGAAAATTCTGCGTACGCCATCGAGCTTATATTATAATATATATAGGAGCTCGATGGCGTACGCCTGTCTCCGCCCATGTCGACTTGGGAGTATTGATGATCACTGAAATTATCTCTTACATTAATTCTAGAATATTTTCTTCAATGAAAGAGATAATTCCAGAATTAAAGAATTTTGGAATTATCTCATCGATGCTGATAAATTACTTATCTCTTTCGTTTTTGTTTTAAACTCCTATTTATTCCATTAGAAAATAACGGGGGAAATTGTGTTTGTTTTCACCGAGTCCGGTGATCTTCCGACGAAAGAGGTTGGGGGGAACTGTTCTTGGCACTGCCAAGGAGACCGCTGACGTCATGCTCTCTCCAGCGATATAAACTCCATGGTAGTTCTACCTATAGCCACTAGAAGCCACACTTATACAAATACAAATACAAATACAAATACAGCGCCACAACAGGCAAATTGCCCAACGAGGTGGCTGACTTAAGAACATCATGGATCCCCGAGCCCTTTTTTACCCTACCTACGAGCCCTACCTACTACTGATCTAGTCGCCTTAGATCTACCTATAAAAATAGAATTCTTTTATAAAAGAAAACGTCTGGACGGCCAAAATTACGGGACGTGTCAGAACATACAGTACGTATGGGCAAATCATATGGTAATTATATACTGTAAGAACAGATTATATGGTCAGATAATTCTGTATTTTTCTTCGCGAAGTCAGTTTCATCCTCATCCTGATTGCAGTCTGGCAACATATTTTCGCGGCTTCTGATTGATCAATTTCAACGTGACATAGCGTTAACGGAAACGGAGGGACAACAAAAACTTTGGTTGTTGTTTAAAGCATGGAGGACCATAAGTTCTTTGTGGGGATAAGTAAGTCATAGGCGAAATTAGGTTTCTTCTTACATGTTCGTCTACTTATGTCCTGATTGCCATCCCTGGCAAGTATTGATGCTCTATTAGTTAATATATAGCTTTTTCGTGTTGAAAAATATTTTATCTTCATATCCACCAGGTTCGTCCCTATCGTAGAAAGTAAACGTTTCAAATATCTCGTGATGAATATCGTGTGCGTAATTCGACTTCTTCCTTGCGATGGGATTTTGTGAGATTAATCGGGAACCGAAATTAAAAAATCTTGTAGAAAGTTGAGGAGTTTGAGCGAAGGGCAGGGAATGGGGCTGACCGGTTCGGGACGATTTTTATAATTTTTTTTACACAAAAGTTCACTTACTCGGCCTGCTAAAGGTGCCAGCCTAGGGATCTCTACTGCCGGATGTGGGGGAGGGGTCATAGGATTGAATGTATCTCCCTCCCCAGGGCCGTCTTAAGAGTATCATGAGCCACGGGCCACTTGATTTTACTGAGGCCCTACCAAATAAATTTTCCAAAATTTCAACCAGATCTCATTTTTGTGAGGCCCCTCTTTGCTTGAGGTGCCCGGGTGGGCCCATGCCATAATACGGCACTGCCCCCCCCCCGCACACCCCCATTAATAATTTAGGCAATTGATCTTGTTACGAAAGGAAAAATTGAAGTAGTGATAGTCAGGGCCTCAACAAGATGCTTTGTCAACCTAGACAAGCTGGAATTTTTGCACCCCCTTGTAATGTTGAAAGGAGCCAAAGGGTGAAATTTGCACTCCATCTGATCAATAAGGGGGGGGGGGGTGGAAAGGAGTGCAATCGCCCCTCCCTAAAGCCTAATAATAGTGAAGATTCATGTTTTGAAACGTCGGCCAGGACACGTGCCTAATTCTGCTCCATTTGCATATGAAAATATGCCTTTTCTTTGTTCACAGCTGAAGATGTCTGGGGGGGAGTTAAGAATGATCACCCCTCGAAACAGTTTAATTGCCCTTATGGGTTTCAAGATGCTAGTGCAACCCAAGGTGTAAAATGAGAAATGAAAAAGTTTTTTTACCACTCATGTTTTTATTTTCATGCTCCTCCCTTCATGGCACAGTAATAATGCCATTAGAAATCAGAATTATCCTTTCAGCATACACACATGTAATAATCCACATGAATATGGAAGTACACTATTACTACCAAATTGGAAAAAAAAATCCTGAAAATGCAAAATTAAAATTCACTAGAAAAATGAATTTACTAGGTTTGACGTTTCCAGGCCTTGGTCCAACAAAGCAGTTTAACACCGTGGGCAATGGAGGAAAAAAAATTGGCTCTGAAACATGATTGGGGGAGAATATGCAGTAACAGCACCCACCAGCGCAGGATAAAAGTGAAATAACACAAAGTTCAACGATTCAATAGTGCAAAAAATATTTTGTCCAATTGCTAGCATACCTGCATGCGAATATGCAAATAAGACGAGGAACATAGTAAAATTGCTACAGCTATAACCATGGATGCGATTCCGATTTTACTTTGTCACAATCCCTTACCTCAAATTTCATTTCGTACCATGCACCGCCCATGCTCTATCAACCATTGACCTCAAATATCAATAATAAAAAAATTAATAAGGAATACAAATACAACGCCACAGCAGGCGAATTGCCTAACGCGGTGGCTGACTTAAGAACATCATTGATCCCCGAGCCATTTTGTGGAGGCCCTACCTACTACTGCTACACCACACATGCACCTCGACCGCACCCCCCGCGGAACCCCCAACGAATCGGAATGTGCGTGTACGTGTAGTGAAACCTGACGTGAAGTTTTTTTTTTGTTTCAAAGTAATGATGCTTGTTATGTGTAGTGCTGCCATCTGCCACCAGTTTTTCTAACTATGAGTGAAGTGTTATGATTGAATGATTTATCGTTGTAGGACTGTTGCTCTCTGTGGCGAGACTTTTTAACGGGGAGATCGGCTCGCATTTGCGCCTTGAAGTTGGGAACCACAGAAAACCAACTTCAGCCGACCACCACTGTGGGGTTCAAACCCGGATCCTCGCATCGCGAGTCCGTCACTATAACCACTCGACCACCTCAGTGGCATTGCCTGCAATGCAAATATATAATATGTGAATAAATATATAATAGCATGGCCCAGCTTTGCTCGCCGTTATTATCGTCAACTTCATGTACTTGAACTGCATTTGATTAAGTCAGAATATGTAATTTTTATAGTATATATATACCCCTTCCTTTTATTAATATTATTTCATTAACCAGGTTTAAACCTAAGACTATAATCCAGTTAGAGCAGGTAAGCACAGAAAAAAATAAACATTTCCAAGGTGCCATGTTTGACAACTTTCTGAAGGGTATCCAAAGTCCATGCCACCCATCGGCTCGCTTTCCACCTTAAAGTTGGTAACCACAAAAAACCAACTTCCGCCGACCACCACTATGGCAATGGTGGGGTTAGGCTACTACTGTGACTTGGTATGATGATAACCAGCCCAGAGAGTTTCCCAATGTTATTTGTCTGACTGCTCCTTGTGAGAAATTGTTTTTCCTTATCTTCCCTCCAGGGATGGGACGAATAGTGATTTAGCTGAATATCAATTTTCTTAGAATTCATCACAATTATTAATGGAATTTGTATTGTTAATTGAAAATGAAATTATTAGTAATTTCTAGATTCCGAAAGGTTAGGCAAAATGCCATAAATGCCTTTTTTGGCCTAATACGTTTTTTAGTAAAATGCCTTTTTGAAATTTTTGTGCCATAAATGCCTATTTTAACATAGTTTTAAGTTTATTAGTGAATTTTAGAGGTCATAATCGGTGGAACTTAGATGCTTTGAGTTGTGAGAACTTCAAAATATTGCTCTTTTTAAAAGTTTACAACTCTCTGTATTAATTATCATCCGAAAGCGCTCCCCGGCCTTCCAGCCTCATTTAGACCCAAACAATTCATCTGAGAGATTAGTGTTGCCCTGCGTTAACTTTGCTTTGACCTGATGGTTTTACACATTAACGATTTTGTTCCAGCCGATTTTTGAACACAGCCCATGTTAAAAAAGCATAGGTAAATTAGAAACATTCGTTTTCCCCCATGCTTCACATAACATGTCTCACTCAGGCATTGGACTGCTGTCATGAACGGCGGAATGAAGTCATGGCGCACACAAAGGTGACCCATGGTTTTAATTTTTTTTTTTTTTGCACCAGCACTGCAAATAACCATGGCTCTATTTATTAAACATACATGTTTAGTATTCAATTAAATTGACAAGAATAACCTGAGTCCCGGGACCCAGGTTGTTCAAAAAATCTGGGTCCTTTTTGAGTGAAACTGAGTCCTGGAAAAAAATTCATCGTGAAAAAAATTATGCTTCCCCTCCTCCATAATTCACTGGTGTCTCTATGATTTTCTTCCAGCATGCCCCAAGTCTTTGATCACCTGCTTATATTTCTTTGTTGAGACAGAGCAGTGGGTCATGTTCTGGGTAGGAGAAGGTATCTGTGAATCAAGTAACTCATTTCTAAAAACATGTTAATACAAATACGAGGAGATATGATCAAAGGTTCATTTACTTTCATTGTCTACTAGTAGGTAAAGCTTGCAAAGAAGCTCATTAGCACCGAGAATTTAACGTATGGAATTCCGCACTTGTAATAAACTTTGATTTTTTTTTAACTCTAAAGCAACAACTCTCGAGTGAAAAGAATGAAATCATACTTTTAATTAGATCATTATTCTCCATGTACATGACACTCAAAATTAAAATTACAATATCAATTACATTTAAAAATTTAACTGCATATAAAAGTTTAATTATATTTGAAAATTCGGTTATAAAAATTTGAAATGTTAAATAATTGATTTTTGCTGTGATAAAATTTCAATATCATGTGGAAAAATTTCGGTTTGTATGATATTCCCCAAATTACAGTGAGCCTTTCTTTAACGGTAAATTTCTGTCTGCCCCATGGGCTCGAGAGTTCCCCCCCCCCCTCTTCGAGAGTCACCAACATTTACCATTACAGTATCTCCATAAGAACCCGAAATATTTAATTAATTAATAATTAAATTAATATTGAATTTTCACCGTATAAGCCGCACTTCCTGCTTTTGTTGGGATTTCTATTTCTCACAGCGAAGGGAGTTGGGCGCAGATCAAGGGTGGAAATATACAGTGCTTATGAATGACGATTCAATGAAGTTTTCATAATACCCACAGTATGAGCACCGACAAAGGCAATGTAATCACCAATAAGAAAGATGATTATGGGTCAGCCGCATAGATACAATATAACCATTAATCTTATGTTTATAATCAGTCGCATATGTTTGGCTGGCTTGTTTGAATATTTTCACATAGTTTTCATTAGCGTCTAAGCTTTTGGTACAAGGTTGGTGTGCTTGGTCTACGGCTCCAATCAACGATTAGTAAAAATTTCTTCTTACAATACAAGTGAATTAACATTAACAATGTAAGATTATTATATTCAGAGGTATATTTCCTAGGTGGGGAGGGGGTATGTGGGCTTTATCCCAAGATGACAAGTTCAAGTGAAAGGGCGTGACCAAAATTAAGTAATTGGTGATCAAGAATATGAATTAGAAAGGAAGAAGGAAGGCAAGGTTTGAATAGCCCACAGGTGGGAAAACTATAAATCCGCCTCTGATTATAGCCTACATTTATTAGGCCGTACTGTAGGTAGAAACAACCTACAGTACGGCAGCTGATCTCAACCTTTTTTGACTTGTAGATCCTTTTCTGGTTTATAATTTTTATGGCGGAGCCCGTAGACCTATTTTTTAATTCATTCATCAAAGTTACTGCTTTACTTATGTTATTTAAAATACTTATAACTATTTTTTTTTTCAAATTTACTGGTGCTTTTTTACTTTCTTGAAATGGCAGTGGAGCCCCTGTGGAGTGCACGCGGACCACCATTTGAGAACCGCTGTAGTACGGTGTGAAAAGTAGTAAAACCACTTCTTCAAGGTCGTGCGATCATGATACATGGTTAAAAGAAAAAGGGGGGGGGGGAAGTCGGGGAGGTTTTTCTGTACTTTTTTCTTCTCAGAGGACGTGTAAACAAAATTTTTATGCATCCTTTCCCGAAATTCCATGCATTTGACGTGTTATAGCGGGTCAATGGTATCTCTGGGCCATTTAAACTGCTGCTGTTCCAGACAACTGATAGAACCCTCAGTATGCAAAAGCGTGTCATCTCAAATAGATTAGTGTAGGGATGTAAAATTCTTGAGAATAATCTTTCAGACTACTATTATAAATAACTTGAGATTATAAGTTCTTGATGAGAATATTCTCCTGTTATTTTAATATGGTTACATATAATATCCTTGAGAATATTCTCTGGAAGGACTACATGTGCATTGAAGAAAACAGTTACACAATCACTTTCATTCTAATACACATAATAGCTTCCTTTATCAATGAACTTTGGTTTAATTTCTTTTGTTTTGAACTTATTTCTGAAAATTTATCTAATTTTAAAATAATTTTTTTAAGGTTTTAATTTTGAGGTTTCTAAAATCTTTATAACTACACTTTTAAAACCTCTCATCTTGACCTGGAGAATATTCTTGAACTAAAAGTTGTCATCAGGGTGATTGTACTGAAAATTGTTTTGTTGCAAATGTTTCTGGCAATGAAAACGTATTTATATTTCACAATATAAACAAAATTAGAGTAAAAATTAAAATTATTTAAAAGAAAAATAAATATTCTTGATTATTTTCTTTTTTACATCCAGAATATTCTCACCTCTCATTTCTAGACTGGTGTGAAAAATTTTATGACAGTCGCTCTTTCAAACAAGGTGTCAAAACCCTGAACCATCAAAAACAAAAAACAAGCTGATGAAAAGAAGTTCGACAACGAAACACAGTGCAGTTGTTTTATTTTGGAAAGGGGTGGGGGTTAAAAATATTCTTGTAAGTGAATTTTGCTGCTCCAATTTATTAATATCTACTAGGAAAAATGGACTTTGTCACTTCCCGCCCTTGAGGATACTGAAATATTATGCTATGAAATTTTTTTAATTTTTCAAATTTTTTAGGGATTTTTTAAAATTATGCTATGATTATGCTATGCTAAGGGAAGTACCCTCCCCCGTCCTACTTTTTCTGGTTATTTGAGTAAGATCCTTGCAGATACTGTAAAAACCTATTAAGGAAATATTGAGTAAATAATGTACCTACATTTACTTTCTGTATATTTAAATTGTTTACATGTATTTCAAGTAATTTATTTTAATTTTATTATCAATTACATATTAAACCTGCATTAAGTGGAAACCTGTGTTCGATTGAAAAAAAAAAAATCAGTCCCTTGCGATTTCGTTGAAGACAGGTTTTAAGGTTTTAGTGTACAAACAAGTTTTGTTTTACTTCAATTGCTCTATTTCATCAAGTATTTTAACACAATAACTACAATTTGAACTTCTCAGTTAATTTCAGTATATGCTACATAAGAAATAAATTTAAATGAGACATCAGCCACCTGACCCTGGTGCCGTCCTCGTCAAATGACCGCAAGACCCACCCTATGGCTATAAGAGTAAGCAGACTTCTGGCTCGTGATGATATACAAATACAACGCCACAACAGGCAAAATGCCCAACGAGGTTGCTGAGAAAAAGATGCCCATAAAAATATGGATGTCATATATTTCAAAAATACAGCAACCCAATTAAAAATGCAATTAACAAAAATTATAAACAATATATACACATGATAAAATAGACAATGCCCATAAAGAATACTTATGGTTGTCTTATTCTAAGTATGGGTAGTTTCTCCATTTACCCCAACATGTTTATCGTATTTCTTTTTAAACGTGTCAATTGTGTTACAATTTACTACCTCCGGGGGTAAGCTATTTCATTTATTAACAACCCTATTAGAGAAAAATTCCCTGCAACACCATAACCTTGCATTGTCCCTCACCAATCAATACTGGTGTCCCCTTGTACCAGTGAGACTTCTGGATGGTTTCCCATAGCTGAGTGGTGCCTGGGATCTAAACATGTGATTATTTCCCATATAATAAAACTAAAGTAATGGAGCAGGATGGCATCCTGATCCCTTAGGCCCAGGGTTGGCAAGGTTTTGGACAGTACGGTAAAAACCATGGTATTTACCGTACTGTCCAAAACCTCCTATTTATAACTGCAAGTGAAAAACTTTGCAATTTGATAAAGAGGTAACTTCTATAATAAATTAAACTTTATATTATATGAATTATATTAATTATTATTATATTTAATGTAATTATATTAATTATACATTACATTAAATATAATAAAATTTTTAAATTCAAAACAGTATATGCGAAGGGTTGGAAACGAAGAGGAAACATGAAGAGTGTAAATTATTTTTCATTTTATTAATTTTTTGTCACTTTCTGAATGTTGTTTTTTTTTATTTGAAAACAATACAGGGTGTTTCAAAAAGTTAGACCAAATATTAGAGAGGTAGTAGAATACCCATTTCAGTACAAGAATATTAATTAAGAGCCATGATTTTTTGCTGTGAGGTCAGAAATTAAACTGACTAGATGTGTGCAACAAGCACCCATTTTCAGGGCTCCCACTCGTCCTACTTTTCAGAAAAATGTCCTACTTGTTCGGGTTTGTCCTACTTTTTACCACAAATTCTATCAACAAAATTTATGTAATTGATTTTAATTGAGCAGGGAATCCTTGATATATTGCCAAATATTACAAATGTTGGAGATTACAATTAATGATTCTGCCAAAGCAGAAATTGTATCGCTTTAACTCTTTAACGCCTAGATAGAAAACCTGGGAGGGTCCTGAAAATACCAAGTTTTTTGTGTTCGAAGTGGACTCGTCCAAATTTCGGCCACTTTCCCTCTCCCCACCCTTTCTCCATGAGTTTCTATTCATGCCACCCTTTGCATTGACGTTCACCCTTTCATTTCAATGGATTTTTGGGAGATAATTTGTCTATATATATATATATATACTGAAAACACCCTTTTTCCTCACAGTATTATCTCTTTGTAAAATGCATTGAGTACCCTTAGTCCATTCTCAAGGAACATTCTAGTACATCAGCTTCTAAAATCCCATTGATATGGCGTTGCAGTTGTCTTTTCCGTTCCCGCCTCTGACAAGAGCTTTCATCTTCTTCCCCGTTGGTGACAAAAGCCTACCAAAACATACCCATACCCCCTAGCTGGTCCGACTTGAGGCGGTTATGGGCATTAACCTACTCGGCCGACTTCGGGCGATCTGGGCATTATAGAGTTAAAGGTTATTTGGAGACGAGGTGTATGTGGACTATTTGATTTATTAGTTTTTCATTTGCTTAGTTTGAGGGTTGAATAAGTATAGTAGTCATTAAAAACTTCTGCTAGTTGAAAAAAAAAAAAAATTTTGTATTTATTACTCTTCATGGTCTTGCACAGTAACTAGCATTCATCATTCAAAATTATGGTGCAAATAGGTGAAACAACAGTTTGCATTACAAAGCAGTTGGATACATAGGCCTATTCTAAGTTTGGTGGTTCTGATGCTACCCAATAGCATTCAGTTGTCTTCTGTATTTTTAAGGCATGAATAGGCATAAACAATATTTACCAGAGTTGGCAAGATTTTGGATAGTACGGTAAACTATAAAATCTTACTGTCCAAAACTGTCCTAATCTGTCCAAAACCTCATATTTATAACTAAGTGAAAAACTTTGCAATTTGATGAAGAGGTAACTTCTATAATCAAATAATAAACTTTATATTATACAAATTATATTATAATATTAAAATTACATTAAATATAAAATTTTGAAATTCAAAACAGTATGTGCAAAAGTTATATGACTTGATATCAGGTTATCAAGCAATTGAAACTGGACTGTCTTGAGGTTAGATATCAGATTTATGAAAACATAAAAGATACAAGAATGGGATAAAAGGTAGTTGCATGGAAATCAGAAAAAAACAATAGATATGACTACAGAATGAAATTAAACTTACGTAATAATCGAGCACTAATAATCAAGCGCAGCTGCACCTTTTAACATTCAATATAACATAACTAATTTAGCTGCCCTATCTGTGCCAAAATGATTTCTAAGCTAACAAAATTTGAAAATATTCTTTCAATTCATGCATAACTTGGGCGACATGAAAATAAAAAAAACAATGTGTCAAAGACAGTCTTTTGATAAGCCTTCTTCCAGTGTTTTTCGTATTGAATGATAGAATTGCAATTGTATGAATTGTACAATTGTATTGATAGTATTGAATGATAGAATTGTAAATATAGCTTGAATTTATTCGGTAAAATATTAGCTCCTAGCCTCATAACCACAGCAATTTAAATTTAACAAAAACTTTGGGTCTTGAAGTCTTTTATCATCATATAGGCATAATCAGTGTTTGTGAAATTGTGTTTTGTTAGTCATGAGTAGGCGCTACATAGTGGCCTCATTTTCTTCAGATATATTTTCCTTTATTTATAATTAGTTTTTAAAAATTGAGAATGTAAAATAGAAAGATCTATTTAAAATTTTAAAAAAAAGTTTGAAAAGTCAAAATAGAACAATTTGCATTAAATAAACACTACACCATTGATATTTATTCACATCATTATATTGCTATCTAATAAAAAATAATATTTATGTTGAGTTTCACAATAATGCAATGATTATAACTGTGACTATGGGTATTTGGTACCTTCAGTATAATATATTTTTTAAAGAAAAGTGTTTGGAGAGATTCTGCAGGGTTTTGGACAATCACTGTACTAAATACAGTACCTGCTTCATAATCATACATGAAAAATAAGATGTGGAGTAGAAATAACATTTATGACAAACTAAAATACTGAAAACAGTGTTTATATTTAAACAGTTATATACGTGATATTAATTTACTATCAGATTTCCAACTTAAAACCATCAATTTGGTGAAAGTTTACTTAGGAAAAAAAACAAATGACACCTTTTTGAAATATTTTTGATTTAGTTTTATTTTCTGCTAGAATTTTTGGTAATATGTTAGTATCATGAAAAAAAAATAAAAAATCCAAAAGGTTTCCACATAACATTTTGAAAATTGGAGGTTTTAGACAGTTTCAGACACTTTTGGACAGTTTCAGACAGTTTATCCCGCGTGTCCTGTCCAAAACCAGTTTCGGACGTCCGAACCCCCACCCCTGCTTAGGCCTACAGTAGGGAAATAAGAAAAATTCTTTTACCGCTTGCCTTTTTCTTTTTTCTCATTTTTCCTCCTCCATGGCATAGCAATAACCCACAAATCCGAATAAATCTGGAAAAAATCCTTAGGGCATACACACGTGTAATAATTCATAGTTCATATGGCATTAAATGGATGGTATACTGATGCTACCAAATTAAAAGAAGAACCGCGGAAAAAAATGTGAAATTAAAATTTATCAAAAAAATAAATCCCACATGGTTTGAAGTTGCCAGGCCTCTACCCAACAAAAGCTGTTTAACACCATCAATAATAGAAAGAAGAGAAAATTCACTGCTGAAATGCAAATGTGAGCAGAATATGCAGCACCACCATGTGAAACTACACAAAGTTCAACAATGCAAAAGTGCAGAAAATGTTTCATGTAATCGCTAACATAAGTGCCCGGTTTTCACCTTGAGTTATTTACATGGGACTTTGTAATTTACAAATTTTGCACTGTGCTTTTGAAAGTGGTCCTGAAGAAGTGTTATTCCTGAAATACTTACATGTTTTTCTAGTTTTCTGTGCATTAAAAGGAGATGGTTGACAGGCTGGTATTTGGAAGACTTCTCGGAAAAAAAGAATATATATTGTTAGGAGAGGCAGAAAAAAATTATCAGTGGTTGCGCTGGTACCAGACCTGCCAACTCTCCGGATTTCGGTGGGAGACTTCAGTTTTTTCACCCTTCCTCCTGCTGTCCAGCTTTGTTAAAATTTCTCCAGATTTTGGCAGGAAATTCGATTTTCCATAAAGTATCGCGTTGTTGTGATGTCAATGACATCATTAGGGAAAACACTCATAGAAAGCATCCGTGCTCATTTTTGTCTAGCAACCATAAAAAAGTCTTGGTGACCATATTTAAGCAACTGTCAAAGATGTGACTTTGTTTACTTAGGATTTATCGGCAATCATTTATCAAGTGGTTGACCTTGGTTGCAAGGGTGGGTTTTTGACATGACAAGTGTCAAAAACTGGTTCAAACTGTTGAACACCATCAAAAACCTAAATGAATGCCTTTTGATAATGTTTTGAACACAATCTATATATATAAAATTGATTTTCTGTCTGTCTGTGTGTATGTTCTCTATACAAATCTACAATTTTAGATCAATCATCGCCAAATTTCGCATATATACCAAATGGGACCCGACTTAAACGATAGGCTACTTTAAAATTTCGTCAGAGCAAGGCAAATGCCTCGAATGGGCAAAAAACCGTAGGGCAACAATGGTTTTTGGGCCTCAACAATTAATTACTTTCCGAACATTTACTTTGGTTACCGTGGTTTCCTAGCAATGCGTTTGAGACATGTATATGCCTTTACAATGCTTTGTCATTTCTTCAACGCTGTCAGTATATGTACAATGTTTATGCCTTTATAATGGTTTGCCACTTTTTCAATCTTCCCAGTAATGAGAGTTTTTTGAATAGACGTCAGAATCATCATCAGTATCAGTTTGAGGGACAGGCAAAGGATGATCCTCATAGAAATCAGTGTTAAAATTGCTGATTTTACTGTAGAAATGTGGAAATTTAGTGGGGTTTTCCGCCACATCAATAATTTAAAAAATTGTATTGAATTCTCGATTTTTGAAATATTGAGTTCGCTTAGAGATATACGAAGCCAGGAGATTAAATATGAAGTAATTAGCCTGCCCTACTTTTGAGTTGGATATCCATGCAATATTATTGATTTGAACTTTTTACATCTCCTCAAGCTTGAAAATGAAAACGTGTCTGTATTATGTATTGTCTTTTAATATTCAACTGCACAAATTCATATAGTTCAGGTTGTTTTAAAATTAATTTATTAGCCCATAAAGTACATCGAAGAAATTCCACAGCTTTAACTAATCATTTTTGGAAGCTGAAACAGGCAGATGCATAACTTGAAGTTCAAAGGGGAATCGAAATACCTGGCGCCCCTTGAAAAAGGAAAGAAAATATTTTCATTTCTATGAAATGAAAATATTTTCTTTAAATCTAGATTTGTTTATTTCATGAGTCGCGCAGAAGTCGCCATATTGGTTAATGTAACACGGTTTGTATGTCCCTCAAAGAAAGAGAGAGGGAGACATCAAGTGATCCAAAAAGCCTCATTCAAGAAAACCCAGTCAGCGCCGGGTATTGTAGCTAGTAGGTATATAAAATGATGAAAAACTTACTTTTTTTGCATATTACAATGTTTTATTTTCAAACATGAACTTATTACAATAATTAAAACAAAATATTTATTATTTGAAATTTTGAATTTTCAACATAGTCTAGAACGTAGTTTCCCAACCTTTTTTGTCCCATCGCTCCCCCCCCCCCCTCTTCAGAAATTTTTTTCCTCCCATCGCCCCCGAACGCAATCTAACCCATAGGTACCTATGTTATACCCATAGCTTCTACCGTCCCCCTGAAACATTCCATCGGTCCCAAGGGGGCGTTAACGCCCATGTTGGAAATCACTGGTCTAGAACATTTATTATTATTATTATTACATTAAATTCAAGTCTACGTCTAAGTCTACTCTGTTTATTCATCTAAGCTTACTTAACTTGCGTTCAATTTGCTAAGCAGAATAGAGTGGTTTATTCAAAATATGTATGATAAGGCATTAGGGTTAAGTTATTTAGGTTATTTTTATTATTATCAGGTTATTTTTGACCCCAGAAATTAACTTGGTGTTAAAACTGTCAAAAACTTACTGTCAATGATGTCAGTTTTTGTTAACCTGATAGATGTTAAATAACAAAACACGTGTATTATGTACCTACAATTTTATGTAGATTAAAGGGTTTTATATCCAGAATTATAATTACTGAGGAAAAATACCTATTTTGATATGTTAAATTTTCTTACCTGCCCAAAATTTTATTCCATATAAAAATTCTCACGTAGCATCTGTTAATGAACTAATTATTATAAATGCTAGTAAATATACCATATCATAGTGCAAAAGTAAGAATAAACTAAGTTTGACTAAGGGTAAGTTACAGGAGTTTCTTAAGCATCATAGGCTTAGCATTGTCAAATTAAATGACATTTTAGTCCTACAATTTAGTATTTTGATCTCTAGATATATTTCAATGTTATGCATAATAAGAGTAGGCCTATCGTTTTGAATATCAGTGATTATCTAGATAATTTAATAACAACAGAAATCAGCATTACATATATCATGTAATAAGCTTTTTTAAACACTTATCTGTTGTAAAAAGAGTATAGCAGATGGTTTATATCAATGCACATATACACTTATGTCCATAAATTAAGGATAATGCCAGCTCTGGCAAATAAAGGTTCAGAAACAAAACAAACGTTACTTATTCATAAAGCCCATTTATTAAACAAAAGATAAAGAACAAAAACGATGGTGTATGTATGATACCATTCATAAAAACTACGATTTTTGCTCCCTGGAGTAATTGTAAAAAATATCTCCTTTACAAAAACTTACTATTACATGGTTGGTATGATGGTTAATACATTGTATGTCTCCCATGCGATGAAATACAGTCCGTACAACACCTTAGCATGCTGAGTATCAAATTATCGATCTGATCTTGGGGAAGATCACTCCACTCAGCAAGCAATGCTCTCCGAAGTTCCTGTACACATGTAGGAGGTGGTTGACGGGCTGCAACTCGTCGGCCAAGCATGTCCCACACATGCTCTATTGGATTCAAGTCAGGTGAGAATGCTGGCCATTCCATACGGGTTATATCCTCAGATTCAAGGCATTTGTTTACGATGTTTGCTCGGTGAGGACGGGCATTGTCATCCATAAACACAAATTCTGCGCCCATGGCACCCCTAAACAAACGTACATGTTGTTCCAGAATGATGTCCCGATAAATTTGGGCTTTCATGGTTCCGGTTTGAACATGCAGATCTGTTCTGGAACCCAGTATAATTCCACCCCAAACGAGCAATGCTGCACCACCGTAACGGTGTCGTTCAGTGATGTTGTCTTGGTGGTAACGGGTACCTGGCGTTCTCCATATGAAAGTCTGACGTGAATCAGACTGCAAGCTAAACCTGGACTCGTCGGAAAACATCACACAAGCCCACTGTGGCGATGTCCACATTGCATGTTCTCTACTCCAGGCTAATCGCTGCCGACAGTGAGTTGCCAGGAGCAGAACACATCTGACAGGCCTGCGAGCATATAGACCAATATCTCCCAAACGTCTGTACACGGTTTGCCTTGAAACTGTGGTACCCGTGGCTGCAGATAGTTGACGAGACAGGTCGGATGCTGTGCTCCGTCTGCTTCTTTTGGCAGTTACTGCCAAATACCGGTCTTCATTCGGCGTTGTAACTCGGGGGCGACCTGTACTGTAACGTCTACTGACATTTCCGTTATCTTGGAATCGTTGCCAAAGCTTAGAGATGACACTTTGGGCAATTCCAAGTTCCTCGGATACTTCCATCTGAGTACGCCCACATTCCAGGTGGCCGATAATTCTACCACGTAAAAAATCATCCACATGCGTCCTCTGTGTCATAACTATTCGCTTATGGCACTGAGCGCCTTACAGAACTCTTGTGAACAATTTTACTTCTTTGCCACCATTCCTTATATACCCCCCTCTTACACTCTCGTCATTGTGACGTACTATCGGTATCATCTGGTGGCTTCCTGAAATTTGCATATCATTCTTGCAGATGTGTGTGATAATTCTACAGGTGAAATTTTTACTTTAGATTTCGATTTCCGTGTGATTCTGAATTATCCTTAATTTATGGACATGAGTGTATATAAGCAATTGAAGAAATTTTGGAAGGTCAAAAATCATCTTGAATCAGAGAGAATGTCAAATCCTTCCATAGTTTTCCCTTCAGTTTTATGCTATGCTTTATTCAAATTGTGTATTTCCATGTTTCTTAACCTTTTTAAGCTCATGGCCCCCCTATGGATCACATTTTTTTCTCGTGGCCCCCCTGTACTATCCGGGGGGCCCCCTCCTACCCTCATCCAAGAGTGAGATACTTTCTCTTTTTTTTTAATTATGAATGAAATTTTAATAAATCAAATCAATCTTTGGATTCATGGCTAAGCACGGATTCAAATGGTGAATTATCATCTCTCTCAGGAGTCAAATTATAAGGTTAAAACGGTCTGTGTAAAATAGTGTACGATCCAACGAACATGCACGATAAATCGACCCTCCCAACACACCAACCGTTGCTCTGGCGGCCCTCAATACTTGGCTGGAACTAACAGCTTACATATGAAAATCATTGCACCAGATCCATATAGTGCAGCCCTCTCCCTCCATTATAGACATGAAGACCCGGGTCATGCCCACATAGACCCAAGGGTTAAGATGCCCCTGGTTCTATGGACGGATCTGATGAATTCTGAAAGTAGTAATATTTTTCAACCATGTTTCATTTTTAAAGCTTTTCTTCTCACAGCTCTCTATGACTCCCTTCACCACCTGTCATGGATCACCTTTCTTCTGATTTCCTCCCGTGGCCCCCTAGGAAATCCCAGGACCGCAAGGGGGCCATATGGCCTCAGGTTGAGAACCACTGGTATAGTTTATAAGAAAAAAACCATATATATATATATATATATATATTTTTGTGAAAAATAATTCTGTAGAGAGTAGAAAATTATTTTACAATCATATTAAATATTTATTCTTTGTATAACATAGTCAGTGTATTTCCAATGGGAATTTTTATATTGAAAAGCAATATTTGAGGTTTTTGACGTGACAGTTTAAACTGTCAAAAATTACCATGTGTCAGAAACCTGCCAAAATTCCTGCATAATCATTATTGTATTCCATTAACAGCTATGCGGTAAACAATAATTTTTTTGTCAGCAGCTTTGTATTTTGGAGTTTTTTAATTGTTTCCTGTGATTAAATATGTCGTCAAAAAGAAAATATAAAACTGCTTTTAAGAGTTGGTATACTCAGGATCACCCTCAATCACCAGTAGCATCCATGAAAGAAAGAACATTCCAGAAAGGAAACACATGTTTTATGAACAGTATGTAGATGTGATTTTTCTACATGTAAAGACTGACATAGAATTATATTCTGCTCAGGGTCAATGCAAGACCTGCCTGGGGGATGGGGGCGGGTGAATTTTTCTTAATTGATTAAAAAAACCATTTTTTCAAGAAAAATTTTTTGATCCAGTCCAAGAGCCCTTGGGGGAGGGGGGGGGGAGTACTCCGGGGAGAATTTCCGGATTTCTAGATTCCAAAAGTTGGCATGTCTGTAGTATGATGTTTTACCCAAAATGGTTTTTGTTACCAAATCGCACGGTTGGACAGTTTCTTCCAAAACAGAAAAAACAATGGAGAAAACTGGCCAGAAGAAATTTCTTTTCCTTATATAAGTTAGAATTTATGCTGTAAATCAGTGTTTCCGAAAGTGTGTAATATCGCCCTCCTGGAGGCTGATAGAATGGCTCAGGGAGGCGGTAGAAGCTATGGGCTTAGTACAGTGTCTTATGGATTGGCTTGAGTTACAGGTGATGAGAACAAAAACTTTTTGAAGAAATGGGCAATGGATCAAAAAGTTTGGGAAACTACTTTTTAGGTATAGCAAAATGTATGTTTTTATATGAAATAAATTTAATTTCACTAATTTAATTATGTATGTGACTATTTAACTGTATCAGTCTTTTGAAGAGTTCGGCAGTTTCTTCTGCTTGAAAAAACTGGTGACCCTACTTCTTCCAAGTGGAAGAAACCAGTCTTCCTTTCGTAATCATTACAGTGGAACTTTGCTTAAGCGAAAATTTTGAACAAATTTTGATTCGATTAACGAGCGATGATTCACATTACGGTCAAAACTTTTGCGTTTCATTCATTTATTTTCACATCACAACTGAGCTGATGGTTTTTTGCTTTCATCCACACGTGCTGTGAAATTAGGAGTAATATTTTTCCCTGCAGCAGACCTGCCAACTCTCCGGATTTAAGCGGGAGACTCCCGATTTTTCATCTTTCCTTTTGCTCTCCGGATTTTGGCAGAAAATTAGATTTTACGTGAGCTTTCACGTTGTCGTGACGTCAATGACTGCCGTCATCATTAGGAAAAACACCCATAGAGGACAGCCGTAGTTATTTCCATCGAGCAGCCATAAAAAAGTCTTGGTGACCGCATTTAAGCAACTGGCAAAGACATGACTTTGTTTACATAGCGTTTATCGGCGCCAAAACCTTGGTTGCTGAAATTTCTGCATAATTGTTATTGTATTCCATTAACAGCCGTGCGGTAAACACAAGTTTTTTTCGTCAGCAGCTTTGTATTTTAAAGTTTTTTTAAATTGTTTCCTCCGATTAGATGTCTTCAGAAAGAAAAAAACTTTTAGCTATATAAAGCTAAATATAAAGCTTTTAAGAGTTCATGTACCCAAGATTATCAATCACTGATAGCATCCACAAAAGAAAACACTTGTTTTATGAACAGTATGTAGAGAATGTGATTTCTCTATTCTGCATGGAAAGCTTGACATAGAATTATATTCTGCTCAGGGGCAATGCAGAACCTGCCTTGAGGGGAGGAGGAATAGAATTTTTTCTTAATTGATGGGCAAAAAAAAAATCGTGATCGAGTCTATGAGTGCTGGGGGGGTGGGGGTACTCCCCTTGGGAGAATCTCCGGATTTCTAGATTCCAAAAGTTTGTACGTCTGCCTGCAGTCTTCGCCCAGCGCTCCTAACTTGAAAAATTAACACCGTTACGAACGTGACTATTCACGATATGAAACTAGATGTAGCATTTTAACCATGCGTATATGTGTGCTTGAATTTTTTTTTTTAATTCTTGGAGAAAATTCTGGGCTGATTGCATTATTGATCGTGCCTTCAGAGTTAGCTCATGAACAAGGGCCACCATTTTTGTATTCCTTTTCTTGTGTCATTGAGCAAGCCCATGGGACTGGAGGTGTATGAGCCCGACATTCAACAAATAGTGAAGGAACATGATCATAACCACAGATGAACTGATGCAATAGCATGAGCTTATGTACGGGATTCCATCTGAGGAAGACAAAGAGATAAATGAAGAGTCCGTCACTTCAAATGAGATTAAGAGGTGAGCAGAACATAAGAATCTGGGCAAAACTTTGTGGAAAAGAATCACCTCAAATAAAGTTGTAGCAGTAAATAAATGGATCTGTACAATAAATCTGTCCAATGATAGTGTGATTTCCCGTTTCCAAAAAACCAAAAAAAAGGGCAAAACCAAGTAACAGATAGGGTTCCTGTTTAAAGTCACACAAAAAGAATAAGTTTACAGATGGTGAGTGTGGAGTGCAATGCATAAGCCATCCTAAACGATAGTCTTCCTTTCTGTAATGTTTAGAATAAGTTAGAAGAGTTGATCCACTTTGCCCAAGAATATTTAGAAGACACCAACGAATAAGGCAAATACACAAAAAATAATAAAAGTCCTAATGCATTTCAACATCAATGGGTGCCGTCTTCAGAGGAAAAAATTTAACCACAAACGTCGTGGTCAGAATGAAGCTGTGAGCCTGCGTGAGATACTAATGCAGCGTCCTGATTGGACCTTTGCGGAGTAGTGCAATCCGATTGGTCCATTCGAATTTTCTTGTAATTCCCGCTCAAAATGAATTTAAGCCATGGTGTTGCGATCGGGGGTACACCCCCGATCGGATTGCACTACTCCGCAAAGGTCCAATCAGGACGCTGCATTAGTATCTCACCATAGGCGTAAACTTATTGAAAATGTTGGGGGGGCTCCGGCTCTAATAGAACCTCGTTTATACGACGCGTCGTATAAATGCGAAAGCAGTACTGCAAAACGAACTTTTTCCGAAAATTACCCCCCCCCCCCCACCTTTTTTTTACAGACGTTTCCGAAAAAAAATTTGTGAAAATCTGTCGTTTTGATTCAAAATCTTATGCTTGAGAAGAAATATACTTATAATACTATCATAACATTACTGTTGCTAAAGTTTCAAGCAATTTTACGGTATTCATTTCAAGATTCAACAGAAAAAAAAGTGTTATTTAAACGTTATGTAAAACGTCCTTTACTTGACAGAGAACACCGTTACAAAATTATCGAATGTGGGGGCGACAAAAATCCCAGTTACAGCCCTGGCAATCAGCATACCGTAGCCCGTTCAATAATTATTTCAGTACCTGTCAAAAGCCATTGCACACAGGGCCACAACTAGGGAGGAGCAGGCGGGTCTCGTGCCCCGGGCGCTAGACCGGATGGGGTGCAAATTTCATTCTAAAACCTCTCCTTCAACATTACAAGGGGGGGGCGTCAAAATGCGCGCTTGCCCCGGGTAACCAAGCATCTAGTTGCAGCCCTGATTGAACCAGTCAATCATCTTAAATTTTATTACTTTTTCAGTAAAAAATATGCATGAGAAACTACAGTCGGTCCCGCTTAGTTTTTCCACTTACAACGTTTCTTCATGATGGGTTTTTGAAAACCGTAAAACACTGTATTTCAGTGACACGTTTTCACCAATTGAAAAATTATGTGATTCGATTGATAGAAAAGGTGTTTTCCAAAGACTTGGGAGTTCGAATCGAAGTGAAAACGTCGATTAATTGAAGTGTATACAGGCAGGGCCCTGGGTAAAGCAGGAATTAGGAGGCTCTTGCGACAAGAGTCAAAGATGTTAATTGGTCAGTGAATGTATGTTGTTTGAATTTCGGGGGCTCAAAGTTATAAAGGCTTCATTTGCCCATGAAGAAATTAGGCCCTGTATACAGGGATAATGTATAGAAATGTATAGCAACTGAAGCAAAACCTCGTACAAATAAGTAAGGTCAGAAACGTAATAGGGAGATATATACAAAGGGTTCCATTGCATTTTCCTAAATACAGTAAAATCTCCACAAATGATCCCCTGTACTCAAACACAAATATGCATCAGTGGTCGCCTCTATTCGGCGTAAAATTTCTATGGTGGAGCCCCGTACGCTCTCCTCTTATATTCATTTATCGAATTTACTGATTTATTTTCTTCGAGTGGGTGCGGAGCCCCCGGGAAGTGTACACGGAGCACCGGTTGAGAACCGCTGCTTCAGTGAAAAGTTTCCCAAACTTTTTGTGTTCCATAGCTCTTCTTTAAAAAAAATTTCTTTCTCATTTCTCCCAACTCAAGCCCACCCATAGGATCCTATACTAAACCCATAGCTTCTATCGACCCTTTGGACAATTGCATCGACCCCTTCCCCCAGGGGTCGATATTTCACACTTTGGAAAGCACAGCTTCAGTGGCCATTCTTGGTTATTATACAACTTAATTTAATGAAAGGTCACGGGAAATTGACCTTTTTATTTTTGATTTATTCTTTTCTTTTTTTTTTGCACTATTTATAAATTTGTTATGATTAGTCCTGTTTGTTGCATTTATATAAATTAACCTCTTTTTAGCATTAATGTGTGTATAAATGTATGTAATTGAAGAATTTTCAGAATAAGTGCAAATTTTCAAGTTGTGCGGAAGATTAATTAAATTTTTGTAATTTTTCAAATTAATATTGCTCATAATACAATAAAAGTTCGTTATAGCAACAGCTCACAACCACAAGAAATGTTTTCGCTGTAACGTAGTTCTCATTATTAACGAATTTTCACGTTTCGCTCTGTAAGGACATAAAATTATTGAAAATTGCTGCTTTATCTGCATTGGGACGTCTTTGAGATCATTTCGTTCTAATATTAACGATTGAACGGAACTCTAGTCATGTGAAATTGATTTTTGATCTCAAATCAGTTGATTCTCTAAGAGTATAAGACGTTTTCCATAGAATTTCGTATCATCAAAGCGGTTTAGATGACCAACTGAGCAATTAAAAGTCAGAACTTATTACATTCATGCTCACTTCCATGGATTTATGGATCAGGCAACATCGTCTATCGAATCGGAAATTCGACATTTTCAAATAGTTTGGTTGCTCAACTCCAAGGACCTTCTAGCTACAATGGACCATACCCGAAGCCCGGGTGCTTTATTTGCTTGTCATTTCTTTTTTTTTCAAGTAAAAAGAAGTAAAACCTCAGGAGAAAAATCCGCCCATTTTTGTCATTATTCATGTTTTGTTACTTGTGTGCACGTGTAGTTTGCTTCGTTTTCGAGCAACTTTTTCTTTCTATTAGTGAGCAGCTACGGTACTAATAACTAGAAATTCCTAAATAAAATACATGTAGAAATCATTTGCATGAGAATGTTTTTGCAAATGAATATGCATCGAGATAAATAGAAAAGATGCATTGCTTGGTTATTTGTTCTTTAGTTCATATTTAGCCATTTTTTTTAAGTGGAAAATTCGGGCTCTAATTACAGGCGAATCCCGTTTTAACGAATACCGTTACAGCGAAAATATCGTTTTAACGAATGGTTTTCTAATCCCTCTAATAAGTATACATAGGAACAATGAAAACAATCTGAAATTTTTTTATAACGGAGTGTTTTCTCCGGTTTCTTGGACTTCGTTATAACAGGATATTCGACTGTATAACAATCATTTAATGTATTGTTACCAAAGTGAATGGGACAAGGGCGTAGCCAGAAATTTCGTTCGGCAGGGGGGACCAAAGTAATAGAACAATAGATTTGGTCATCTTTTTCCCTTTTTTCGGTCATTTTCTCACATTTCGGACGAGGGGACCAGACCCCCAAGTCTTCCTCTTCGCTACGCCCTTGGAATGGGACTACCCCTGAGCATGAGCTACCCAAGAAAACCAATCTATTGGGGGGGGGGGGGACACGGAATTTCTTCCAGAGAATTTTTGAGTTGGTGCCAATTTTCCAAAAGCATTTAATTAACAAAAATTTATTTGATTGTTGGGGGCGTAGCCTTTGCCCTTGAGCCCCATTCTAGTTTGATCACGGTCCAAGTAAAAATATACTTTCATTCTCTCTCTCTCATTGAAACGAGCACAACTCCGGTCTATCGCCATAGGCAATTTATTCAGATCTAGTCATGCCGTAAATCTGAGTATATCCTCCCAGGATCCCCCAGATCTCATGAATCCCGAAATCCCCTGGGCGGGGTCATGAAAATGACTATATACAAAAAATATATTAAGAACAGTATATGCATCTTTATTTATTCCAGGGTTGGACAAACCCCAAGTGCCAGGTCACCATGGTGACTGGAAAATCTGTATTCGCGCCTAAAATTTTGTATATGTGATTGCTAAATCAGAATCTAGTGATGGCTCAAAATTTTCCGATTTCATAATTGTCTTCCAACATGGAAAGGAGCAGAGCCACAACTAGAGAAAGCAGGTAGGTCTGGTGCTCCGGACGCTGGACCAGAATGTGAGTCGAATTCACCCTTTAACTGCTTCTTCTACATGCAAGGGGCGCCAAAATTCCGAATTGCCCCAGATGACAAAGTATCTAGTTGCGGCCCTGGGAAGGGGTCATCAATTCCCAGAAAGGTTGAAAAAAGATTATTTAAGATACTTTTCTCGTGAAAAAACCATGCTTAGCTCTTACAAAATTTGGCTGGTGCCTAAATTTTTTAATGATTTTTGTCAAGCCCTGTATTTATTTATTTATATTTTATGATACAGTGTATATTTCCCCCAAAATCAAATTACATGTCACTTATTTAAGATTTATTTTACTCTCATATATTGAGTCATATATCAGGTTTTAAATTAGAAAAATAATAATTTTTTTAGTTGCATAAATTTCTTATTAAAAACTCGATTCAAATATTGTCACTTTTACAAGTGTGCAAGCCAAATGGAGTTTAAATTTTTCTTAAATAAATTTTAAATATGATTGAAAAAAATAAGACATATAGTAAGTTTTATTAATTTATTGATATGTCTAACAGAAAAAAAATATTTTATACTACGCTTTATTGATTATAAGTATTAGAGGGCTGCAAAATCTAGATTGTTTTTGAAGATTCTGAATAAATTATCATTAAAGAAAATGCTTAAAATGCAGGAATTTATCAAAAATGTGTAACTATATTTAATATTGCTTACTTTTTCTGTCAGGAAACTGTGCGGAATCACGAGGAACTTTTCCGTTTTCTTGTAATACAACATGTTTTACTAACAGAAGGTTTATACTGTACGTGCACAACCGAATGTGGTCCACACAAACCATAAAATACTGTGGAACTGTCTATCTCAACATTTGTGGGGGGTGGGGGAGGGGGGTTTCAGTGGAAAAACAAGGAGTTTACTTCAAGTGGCTCCAAACACAGCTATTCTTATTTTGCAGAATCACAAACCTCGTCTAGATTTTTCTTCACCACCGTAATTTCTTTATATTCCAATTAGGATCATCTATGTCGGCGTCCTTCACGGATGGCCATCCATTAAGCACAAAAGCTTTTAAAGCCTTGACCGGCGGCGTCAAGAAGAATGTAGTTTTCAGGATCAGAAGGGAGGTCCCCATATGGACGGATGCCTCCAGGTGACATATTCCCCACATAAAAGCGACACGCTATACACTCCCCGTCCTTCTAATTAGGAAATGGTGATTGTATTCAGTAAACCTGCATTGAAGCAGCCGAAACTGAACCCTATTGAAATGCTCTTTGTCAGCTGCAGAAGGTGCGGCCCCTTTATCATGAAAAAAAACAAAAAAACATGGAATTAAAAGTCCGCCAAAGATCCCAGGCTAGAAGCCCTTCTCCAGTATGTGGGAGTCCATGGCCGTGGTTATAGCTAGCTGAGTGCCCCCCCCCCCGGGAAACACGCCACTAGATGCCACGGACGGGCTGTAACTAGGAGTGAAGATCATTTTATTGTCGGGAAAGGGGGGGGGAAGCATCGAAATGCCTCCTTGAGATCGACTGTGATGCCGCAAGATATTTAAAATTTCTAACAGTGCTGCGAACGTAAACAGGGTATGTAAAACCCCCTCTTTGCGGTCACCGGCTGGACAAATAGAAATTCGTCCGTAAAAAATAATTGATCGGGAAAGGAGGAACCCTATTAAAACATTGAGAATAATTCTTCATTTTGAAATAAACACAATTTTTTGAATAACATAAGTAAGAAATACTACATCCTTTTTAGAAAAATTCCCCAATTTAATTTGCAATGGAACATAGAAAAAATTACAGTATTTTCCGATAAATAGAGGTCGCATCCTGTAAAATGGCCGGAAAAAGTGTTTGTGGAAAAATCGCCACTTTTTTTTTAACATGTCACAGCTTCGTATAAAGGCCGAAACTCACTGTACTGACGTGACGTGATTATTCCGAGTCTAGGTGTGGAAAACGTGTCCATGCGATTTTTTGGGGGGGGGGGGAGAGGGGAAGATTGAGCCAGCTCTCCGAAATTAATAAGAGGGGGGGGGGGAGTCTCGATCCCATTGGCTTAAAACAAGTTACGACAGGTAATACAAGTTACGACTTAATGCACTTAACATACGACTTAATACAAGTTACGCTTACGACAGGTCCAAGCACTTCCCTGTAAAAAATCGGGGTCCTCGCGAAAGATCTGTCCAAAAGCCCGGTCCAACGGAGACAGGATCATTTTAGTCGTGGAGGGAGAGAAGAGTATGTAATTTTTTCACCCTCTCCCCACTAAAAAAACGATCGAAACGATATTTTTCGTTCTTCCACCCCCCCCCCCCCCCCAGAATTAGCACTCCCCACAAGAATTCCGCCTGTGAAAACTGCCTTCTTCCCTAGTTCCGGCCCTGGCTACCTAAGTGTTGGAGTACTGGAAACAGGGCTGGGAGGAGGGGTCAAATGTCTAGGGTGCCGGACCAGAGGGGGGGGGGAACGCAAATTTCACCTTTTAACCTCTCTTTAACATTTATTGAAATACCGTATTTAAAATTTCTATATAAGAGTGCTGCTAACGTAGATAGTTTGAGAATCCCTGATTTATAAGGAGGAAATTTCATATTCCTAGTATTAGAATGCAATGGTACCCGGCTCAGGGGGCTTTGAAATTTTCCATTCATTTCTTATTTTCTTTTTTTTTTTGTGTGTTAATTTTATTTTACTATTATTTATTTGATTCCCCTCAAAGGCACCGGAACCTAGGAGTGGAGGATATTTGAGCCCAAAAAATTTTGTAAGGCGGTTGAGCCCCCCCCCTGAAAAATGTTTCGGCATCGGTCCTCAAGATCTGTTATGAATGGGCATTTAGAATGTGCTTTTTTCCCCAATATTTTTCAAAAAAACATTGGGGGGGGGGCCAAAAAGTTATTGGTCCTCCCGCATATACGGGACTCAAGCGTGTACAAAGGAGAGGGAGAATGCATTGCACAATGGTTTTTTTCAGTAATTACTGGGAGGCTCAGTCCCCTTACAAAATTTATTGCGGGGGGGGGGGGTGTGCTCAAATGGCCTCAGCCTCTAGGTTCTGGCACCTATTATTTATAGAGTGTAATTTATTTCGGTTTCAATATCATTGCTTCCCAATTTTCAACCTCCCCCCTCCCCCCCACCATGCATCTTTGGGCTTATTTTCATGTCGGCGCCATGGCCGTCCTCCGGTCGCAGTGAACAAAAGAAGAGACACTCAGTTTTTGCCACAGGCAAAGAAGAAAGAGCCCCCTCAACACCTCAAAGAATCTTCCTCTCAGCCGTGCCTTCTGGCAGTAAGGATTGGAACTGATGGAGGTTGCAATTGGGGATTGAACGGCAGGGAAGAAATGAGATAAACGTATTGTCATGGAACAAGAAAGCCAAAGACCATCCAGATTTTTTGAAAGAACTAAAATTTTGAGCAGATTGTTTCCATTAACTAATTCATAATTAGGACAACTTTTGGTTAAAAAAAAATTTTTCATCATTGCAAAATGAATAAGCCATATTCATACGAATTTTTGGGGGGGCTGAGCCGCGTCTTCAAAAATGTTGGGGGGGCTCGGGCCCATGGGCCCTATAGAAGTTTACGCCTATGTATCTCACGCAGGCTCACAGCTTCATTCTGACCACGACGTTTGAAGTGAACAGACGTACTTCTTCCGCTGAGCAACCGAGCGTGAAGATTTGGTATTCAACCCAAATGGGAAACTCGGTCAGCGAAACTAGTGGTTAAATTTTTTCCTCTGAAGACGGCACCCATTGGTGTTGAAATGCATTAGGACTTTTATTATTTTTTGTGTATTTGCCTTATTCGTTGGTGTCTTCTAAATAGAATAAGTTAATTTGTAAATATTATTATATTGTATGTTTATTTATGGCACTATTGTTTTCTTTAATATTATATTTTTTTATTAACTGCATTGTTATTACATTGCATTATTGATGAATGACGTTTTTATCAGTCATTTTCATGTAAATGAATAATTGTGGAACGAAATCATCCAAGTTTCCATTATTTCCTATGAGGAAGTTTGATTCGAATAAAAAGCGATTCGTATAACAAACATGTTGGCAAAATGAATTAAGCTCATTAACCAAAGTGCACCGGATTTGAGCTACAATGTAAGACATGTTTAATCATAAAGCAAATAGACATGTTTAAATCAAACAAATTTCAATTCGGCCTATGACAATTTAACTAATCACATGTAAAATGAATTTTAAAAATTATATCGGTCCTTTGTGACCAAGTTCACATATTTAGCTGAAACTTTTCATTACACCTGGAGAAATTTCATTAAAAATTTAAAATCAATTCAACTAATTTCAATCTAGTTAATGAAATTATTTGTAATTTTTTAAGCAACAAAACAATTAAACATTCATTTATTTTTAACGGCACTGTGTGATCTCTTCCGTACTATTAGAAAATGAAATTTTTATCTTATTTTAAAGATCACTAGAAAGCAGATTATTATTATTATAAATAATAGTTACAATATCAAATCCTCACTTTCCTAACTGCATTGTAACATTGAAAAAAAAAGTTTTTTACAGCATATGATATAGTACAATGCATAATATATAGCAGTATGCAATGCACCAGAATGAGCGATGCACCACAATACCCAGTGCAACACAATAAGCAATGCACCACAATACCCAACGAAACACAATATGCAGTGCATTATAATACGCAATGCACCACTTTTTGCAGCGCACCACAATAAGTAGGACAGCACAATACACAATGAAAATTCCAACCTCAAATTCAAAATTCTTTTTTCAGCTGTAGAAAGTGCATAATACAACGATTTGGGGAGGGAGGGGATGTGTGTTTGAAATCTGTTTCTCTTCCTTCCATTTATCAAGGTTACAATATTTCTAGTATTGCACCAGGAAGAAAAGTTTAGAACAGTTTTACAGTAGCAGATGAAAATCACTGGCATAATTGCTAACATAATAAGGTTCCTGTTAACATTCAAATGACGGGAAGATTATTTTAATAAGATTTTTTTTTGGGTTTCTTTATCAAATGAAAATTATTTTAAGTTGGAATAGATTCTTTTCAGACATATAATATCAAACTTTATTATTATAACTTATGTTATCTTAAATTCTTTTAGCCCCAAGAAAGGTCAATGCAAGATCATGTTCTGCTCAGAAGACTGTTCCTCCCATAAAAACTCATAACTCCACTATTACAGCAATCACGAAGAAAATCTCAAAGAACGAACCAGCCTCTAAGCCACCTGCTAAAGAAATTTTGAAACTAGCACCAAAAGTTCCAGCAATAAAAACAAAGAAATCAGTAAATCAACATGTTAAGAAATGCTATGTTTTAGAAACTAATTATGATGGAGCTACTTCAAGTGCTATTGATTTAAGTATGGAAGAATCAATTAATGGCCATAAAAAGAAACCAAACTGGAAGGATGGAGTGAAATGCCCTAATTGTTCATACATTGCTTATACGTTGCAACGTTTAGAGAAACATGTCTCTCGAATACATGTTAAAGATATTACATACAGATGTGAAGTATGTGATTTCACATGCAACTATAATAGAGAGTATTATTTGCATATGAAAACTCATTTTCAAGGTCCTCCGTTTCACTGTGAAACATGTAAATATACATCTGATAGTATACATTTCTTATTATCACATCGTATGAAACATATAAAAAAATCATTCAAATGTGATGAATGTGATAATAGGTTTAAAACTAAAGCCGATCTGAATTGCCATATGCGCTGTCATGCAGGTGAAATACCATATCAATGTGAACGTTGTGAAAAAAGATTGGTTACCAAAGCAAGTCTAGATGCAGATCTCGCCTCTCACAAAGAGGATTACCCTTTTCTCTGTGACACTTGTGATTTCCGAGCAAAATGCAAGTCTAGTCTGATTTCCCATAAACAAATTCATAATGCTGATGTTTTTAGATGTCATTTCCGTAACTGTAAGTATAGTGCTATTAGAAAATGTGAATTAAGATCACACTATCGTTCTCATACAGCTGTACATTCTCATACATGTAAAATTTGTGGTAGAGAATTCATTGGAAAGAGTTACCTGGAGAAACATGAACGCATTCATTCAAATGATGAGAAACCCTTCATGTGTGATATCTGTAATTACTGTACTTTACGTAAAGATAACTTAAAAGAACATTTTAGGACGCAGCATAAGGAAATTTCTATAGCAAAAAGACCATATATGCCCAGAAAACACCTTTATGAGCCGAGTGTATGTTCTGCAAATAAAAAGCTACCTATTAGGGCTGAAAACCAGCTTGAACTACAACAGTCATGGCGATATATACCACTTCAGACAGCTGTCTCTGCTATCAATCTGCCTCCTACTGCTGAAGCACCAGATATTATTGAGTTCGTAACGGAAACATCTCACCAAGAAACACTTCATACCCTTTCTACAGTGGCTTTGCATCAGTTTGAAGCTGCTGCACATAACTATCAAGTTAATGCATTTATAGAGCAAAGACAACACCCTCATCAACATCTTTATGTCGATCCTTATATTGGGCCTCCCCCACCATCGGCTGTTCTTGTTATGATGTCAGATCAAAATGAATAACTACTGATGATGGAACAAGTGTTGTTCAGCCGTCCGAATTCCACCCTATACTATGAAATATATAAGTGTACTATGAATTTTGTATGATATTTTGATACAGCAAAATAGCTTGACGAAAATCTCAGGCATGAAATTTTCACAGGAATCTCGTCAGCATTCAGGCAAAAGTTACTAAAACCATAATTGTGATTTTGAGATAATTACCTCAGCGTCATCTCCAATTAATGCTCGGCAGTCTTGTAAAGCTTACTAACAAAATTTAATTTCCGTTGCTAAGCAACAGAGGTGTCTATATTTCACTAACAAGGAAAGACCAAATGTGTCATCCTCAAAAAGCTTCAAAAAATTTTCACTAATTCTACTCATTAAAATATGCACAAGAGAGGCCAAGAATGAAAAAAAAAACACAACCTTAGTGTCAGTGACATTGTACCTAATCATGTGGTGTTTGTGAACAGCATACACAAAAAGAAAAATAGCAGGTTTTTAGAAGAGAGAAGTTGTGGAAGGGGAAGAGGAAAACACTCATGAAAGTGCTGAATTTAAAAAAAAAAAAAGGAATATTATTTTTTGTTCACCTATAATGTCATTTTGTCTCCCATCACTTTCTTTTATTGTTATTTTCTTCCCTTTCACTCTTCTGTTATTTTTTTTCTCCTCACTTAGTATTTAACAGAAAAAAGGAGCTAGAGAGGGAAAAGAAAATTTTATAGGTATTGCCGAGAAGCAATGAGTAGCCAACTGTTGTAATTTTTAAAATTTTTTTGTGGCTTTAATAATTGAACTTTGTCACTATTTTTTAGTGTGTTTCTGGGTGAGATTAATGTACTTTAATTTTTCCATAATTTTTTGAGGATGACACCTTTGGACGCTTTCTTTGTAAGTTAGGCACTTAATCCACTTACTAATTGATGTGATAACTACATTTACTAGTGATAACTTGAAAATCAAAATTTTCATCAGATTTCGTTGATGTTCAAGCAAAAGTCAGTAAGTCTACCAAAACTTTTTAATAGACTGCTGTAATTGATAAGGATTTCCAATTAATTATTTCATGATATGAACAGTTATGAACCACGAAGCAGTTATCTTCTATAGGAGTTAGAAATCTTTAAAGTAAAATTTTTACTATTTTTCATAACTTCTCAAAAGTTTACATTGACAAAATCTTAAGACTTGACTAGGTGACTTTTGCTTGAACATCAACGATTTACTGACAAACATCAACGATTTACTGACAATGTGCATGAGTGATTAAAAGGACATGGTGATTTATATTATTTACTTTTAATTCAATTCCATTTCTCATTCCCGTGGCCCCCTTGCGAACATGAATAATTTTCTACTCCCTTCCTCCCCCCCGCCCCCATTTTCCCATTAGAAGATAATTATTTAAAAATTGTCTGAAGTATAAATATTTTTGAATTTAATTTGATTAATTTTTAATTTATGAAAATAACGGAAAAGCAAAATAAACATAATAGAATACAGTAAAAATAGAATAAATATCCTTAAGGTCACAAAGTGTATGTTTCATCGTAATGTTACTTTTTGTGAAGTTTATTGTTTTGTGTTTTTCTCAGTTTGATTTGTATGTTTTATGTGTTGTGTCAGTCCAATTAAAAAAAAAATATATTTTTAATCAATGTAAACTCTGCGCTTGAAGACCGCACAATGCCATCAAGTTACTGTACTGGATGAAATTTTTCTTATTTCTAAATTAGTTTTTTTTTTTGTGTAAAAGATTATGGTTTCATTGAGAAATGTGAGTTGTAGCTTCCAAAATACGCATTCTTATAATGATAAAAATCTCAAAAAGTAATAGCAAGCAGTTTTGTTAATTTTATTCTCTTCGTGCGGATAAAAGTAGTAATGAGGGAGTAGCCATATACAAATGAATCACAATTGAAAAGTTTAACCTTCCACATCGTTTTCAACAATAATACATGTATCAAGGATATAGGTTCATGTTGAAGCCCTACTATGAATTTAAAAAAATGAACTAAAATATGTGTGAAAATTTTTTAAATATTTGTTTGAACCATTCATTCCAGAGAAATCATGTACGTAGTGACAAAACTGTTCGTGTGAACATAATAATGATTCATTATCAGGATTTCAAGCCCATCGGAAAATTAAAATAATCAGATTTTCAAATAAGAAAATTATCAGTTTGTTGACTTCAATTTCGATACGGTGAAAATCTGATATTTCATTGAATGACAAGCTACCTTCAAGTGGCTTTTTGATTCATAATGTGGCCGCTCTCTAAATATAGTACAGTCCGTACTATATTTAATGTACAGGGCATATGGCATTTTACTGACGAACCATTGGTCCTAGAGGCATACTTCCAGTTGGAAAAAGTACCCGAATAATGTGTAGTACTCAGATATTTGATTCATGTTACCAGGGGTTACATAGTTATTAAAATAAAAATGTTAACTCTTTATGCTGACACCCTGTGCCCCAAAACCCAATTGGAAAGTTGTTTCCTGGTCTCCAACAAAAAAAATCAATGTGTCTAAGTTCAAATTTTCACTGAGATATTCGAAGAAAGTTGGAAAAAAACAGCATTAAATGAGGGGAAACCATTTTACCCGCATTGAATGCTGTTTTTTCCCAAATTTCCTCAATTTTTCGAATTCGCATATCTCGGTGAATATTGCACTTAGAAACGTGAAATTATTTTAGTTGGCATCAGGAAAGACAGAGCAACAACTTCTTAATTGTGTTCTTTGGCACACTGGGACGGTATAGAAAGTTGTTTTTTTATTTTATAGCTATACAACCCCTTACAACATGAATGACATATCTGAGTTGGACACGTGATTTGGATACTTTTTCTAGTTGGGTGTATGTCTCTAAGATTAATGGCTCACCAGTAAAGTACCATACACCCTGTTACCCATGCAGCCTCCAAATACACGCAAAAAAATAGTTTGAGACAAAATACAGTCAACTTTCATTTTAACAAATACCATTATAACGGGAAAATATCATTTTGATGAAAATCCCGCAGATAGGTTTACATAGGAACAATATAAAAATCTGGAATTCCTTTGTAGCGAAATTTGGACATTTTTGCAGTAAAGTAATTGAACTTCGGCAATTTGATCTGAAAACAGTCCTTTTTATAATAATTATGTCCTTTTTACTTTTATAAATTTAGAAAGAAATAAAATGGAAGAAAGGGTAGGGAGAAAAAGAAAAATGGCTAAGGGCTCGGTTGTGCTTAAATGCCTCGAAATTCCACTTGTGCGCAAGGGGATTCAGGCCTCACTCTCAGTTTTATGACAAAATTTCACATTTATGAGACGTTTGACTATGGGGTTACAATTAATCTCTTTATATATATATAGCTTTCAATATTAAAATATTTCATTTATACGAAGAACAATTTCAATTATTTGACATTTTCATTTTGATTCGAACTCTCTAAATCTTTGGCATTTAGACATCATTTCCAACTATCAAATCCAAGCAGTTTTTGCAGATTGTGAAAACGCGTCGCTGAATTGGTTGTGCATGCGTATTATCAACACTAAAAACCATAAATTTTAGGTTGACAGATACAAAGAGACGCATTGAGCGGGTTATGGACATTTCAAAGTGAAGACTTACGTCAGAATTTATTGCACTTTTTTTAGAAATCAACAGATGCAGTGAGTCTCTAATAAACGGATTTAAATTGCTTTAAATGTAGCCATACGCCTTTTTAGAATTTTTTTTTCTAATGTCCACAACATTGTTCTTGCAGGATAGGAAAATTGCATTGAAATTATTTAGTATGTGCTGCAAATCAGTAGTAGGGCAGTTAAAAGAAAGCATTACAGTATCGATTAAAAAAACTTTAAAGATGTGGTGCCAATCTCAGAGGAAGTCCCAGGCCCCCTCCCAGTCAGATTTCTCACGGCCCCTTCCATAGTTAATTTATAGCCTGAAAAAGCCAAAAAATTATGAGAATTATGCCAGGCTCTTGTGGGGGCCATGGGTGAGGGAACCGAAATGCACACATGGCCCTTGTAATAGAGTACAGGGGTGGCGCTTGGCCATGCGACCCATTGGGTCCACACGGGGCACCGCTTAGGAGGATGTTAAATCTGGGGTGAATGGGTAAAAAAAAAATTCCACTGGCCAAAAAAAACCAAACTGTCGGCTCTGGAGGGGCGCAAAATTTGAAATGGAGGGCTGAAAAAAATGTTTTGTTAGGAATTGTTTGGATTAATTGTAAAGGAGGGGCATGACCTTCTAAGATTAGGGCTGACAGGGCTAAATCCTTATAACTTTTTTTTTCACTCTATAAATTAACTAGAAGGGGCCCCGGGGAAAATCAGGCATGGGCCCCACGAAAGATCCCCTGGCGCAGGAGGTAGGGGCTATGGAGGGAGCAATAGGTATGAGGCGCAAAAAATAAGTTCCACACTGGTACAGATTTTGTCTCAAGCCGCCCAGATAGCTTACATTCTTGTTTCTGGTATTACAGTCAGAGACCTTGTCTATTTTCTCAACGTTTCCGTTGTCGAGGTATAGTATGACTCAAAAGCTTGATGTCGTGAATTTTTACTGTGTTAAATTTTGTTGTCTTAAGTAAAGTCTATGATGCCGCACCCCTTGCACCCTCGCTTAAGCCGCCCCGTCCCAATACATTATCACAGCAATGTAGTTTTAAAACATTAAATTTCGCGGGTATTTGGTCTCTTGGAGTTCGTTATAACTGAATTCGACTTTATTTCTTTTCAGCAGAGGCAATGGATCGGCACCCCCTTTCAAAATTCAGAAAAAATACCCCAGAGCAATCATTCTCTATTCGATTTTTATAAATATATTTCCCATAAGACCACTCAGTGCTGGCTGAAGATAGCTTTGTGCTAAACTAGATGGCTATCCGTCTGTAATTACATGAAAACGATTTTGCAAGCTTTCATTTTTCACCCATCTACTTCTTGGATTACGTTTACTACCAGTACTCAAAAGAATGTCAATGAATGGTCAACAAATCTTTGTTTTCTTTATGGCAGCCCTCTTTGAATGAAAAGTCTCACACAATTTTCTGTCTATAGTTACTCCATTTTGCTTATACCTCTTCTATAGTTTGTGTCAGGGCCTACTGTCACCCCCAAGTCGTAAAACCACCGAGATTACATGAACCACTTTTTTTTATTTCCTTCCTCATGTTAATGTTACTTGAATGGGAAAAAATTACGAAAAAGATATTCTATGCACATTTTGTTTGAAATTAAATTTTTTTAATCAGAGTGACTAAAAAAAATTTAATGTCACAAATTTCTTCGTGGCCCCCGTATCAGTAGCCGTGGCTCCCCTTTTGCAAGATTTTCATCCGTGGCCCCCCTGGAATATCCTAGGGCCCCCGGTTGAGAACCACCGGTCTAGACCAGCTGTTCTCAACCTTTTATGACTCGCTTAGCCCTTTTAAGAGGCCTGTCCACGTGGGTTTGGACACGTGGGATAAACTGTCTGAAACTGTCCAAAACCTCCAAGTTTCAAAATGTTATGTGGAAACCATTGGATTTTTTGGTTTTTTTTTCATGATACTCACATATTTAAAAAAACACTAGCAGAAAATAAAACTAACTAAATCAAAAATATTTCAAAAAGTTGCCATTTGGTTTTTTTCTAAGTTAATTGTTTCACCAAATTTATGGTTTTAGGCTGGAAATCTGATAGTAAATTAATATCACTCATATAACTGTTTAAATAAACACTGTTTTCAATGTTTTATTTTGTTTTAAATGTTATTTCTACTTCACATCTTATTTTTCATGTATGATTATGAAGCAGGTACTGTATTTAGTACAGTGATTGTCCAAAACCCTGCAGAATCTCTCCAAACACTTTTCTTTAAAAAATATATTATACTGAAGGTACCAAATATGCATAGTCACAGTTATAATCATTGCATTATTGTGAAACTCAACATAAATATTATTTTTTATTAGATACCAATATAATGATGTAAATATATACCAATGGTGTAGTGTTTATTTGATGCAAATTGTTCTATTTTTACTTTTCAAACTTTTTCTTTAAACTTGAAATTGATCTTTCTATTTTACATTCTCAATTTTTAAAAACTAATTATAAATAAAGGAAAATATCTGAAGAAACTGAGGCCACTATGTAGCACCTACTCATAACTAACAGAACACAATTTCACAAACACTGATTACGCCTACATGATGATAAAAGACTTCAAGACCCAAAATTTTTGTTAAATTTAAATTGTTGCTCTTATGAGGCTAGAAGCTAATATTTCACTGAATAAATTCAAGCTATATTTACAATTCTATCACATGGGGGACAGCAATAAGAAAAACACTGGAAGGCTTATTAAAAGACTGTCTTTAACACATTGTTTTTTTTTATTTTCCTGTCCCCCAAGTTATGCATCAATTGAAAGAATATTTTCAAATTTTTTTATCTTAGAAATCATCTTAGCACAGATACAGCAGCTGAATTAGTTATGTGTTATCAAATGTTAAAAAGCGCAGCTGCGCTTGATTATTAGTGTTCGATTATTACGCAAGTTTGATTTCATTCTGTAGTCATATCTATTGTTTTTTTCTAATTTTCATGTGTCAAATTTCTATCCCATTCTTGTATCTTTCATGTTTCCATAAATCTAATATTTAACCTCAAGACAGTTCAGTTTTCAATTGTTCGATAACCTGATATCAGTCATGTAACCCTTTCCACATACTGGTTTGAATTTCAGAATTTTATATTTAATGTAATTTTAATATAATATAATTTATATAATATAAAGTTTATTATTTGATTATAGAATTTACCTCTTCATCAAATTGCAAAGTTTCTCACTTATAGTTATAAATAGGAGGTTTAGGACAGTTTTGGACAGTACGGGAAAAACCTTGCTAACCCTGCTTTTAAGTCAAATTCTATGGCGGAACCCCATAGGCCAATTTTTTAATTATTAGTCAAAGTTACTGATTTATTTTTACTATTTAAAAATATTTATAATTTTTTTAAAATTTTACTGTTTTTTAATTTTCCTCAAGCGGCCGCAGAGCCCCTGGAGAGTGCACAAGGAGCCCAGAGGGCTCCGCAGAACATCGGTTGAGAAACGCTGGTCTAGACAAAGTAATTTTAATTAATGCTCATCGGAAACCATTTTCCATTGAACACTAAACATGCTGGTGAATAACTTATGGCATATCAAGAGAATGAACAGTAGAAAATGAGAACTTGGAGGTAAAACAAGAGACTGAAAATCTGTTAAAGAAGCTCGAAAATAAAATACATGGAGCAATCACAAATCAGTTACAAATAGAAAGTGGAAGCAGATGTGCTCAGATTGAATTTTTTGCGAAAATAGAATCGTTCTCTTGAATTTCTAATAGTTTAATCATTGTTCAATAGTTCAAATCAAAAATAATTTAATTCTGTAGTTCAAGTTAAACACTATAGACTTAATTATTTTTAATCACTCTATTAAATTTCTAAGAATTTTGAATAAATATTCTAAGAATGACCCAGGAAAAGAAGTCATCTCAAAGTATGTTGAATCAAACAGAGATAATGATCAAGAGTGAACTCAAAAAGCAACACTTATTGCTTTAAATATGAAATGGGTAAATTCTGGTAAAAGAAGCAAGATCAAACATATATTCAAAAATGTTTGAAACTGAAGAGAACAAGAGCACTACATAGACTTGCATCAGCAGCAAAAATAATAAGAAAAATAATTATTTTTCTAATGGGTATTTCAAGTCTCCTTTAGTGATTTTTTTTTTAAATTTGTGATTACCAAAAGTCTATAAGCTAAATCTAAAAACACTCATTTTCAAATCATTTTTGAGATCTGAAATACCATATCATAGCCTCTCACTTTTTTGATATTTATGGGAATGTAGAAATATATATAAATATCAAGAAGTCCCTCAAAAAAATTTTGATCTAAAAATTTAAATATAAAAATATTTCTTCTTGAGGAAATCTCTGTATTTTGTGCCACTGGGGACAGAACACCCCCTTCTTCTGAGCTAAGATAACACTGCTTTTTGAAGTAAAAAGTAATCCTTTGTACATTACTGCATATATGCATATAAAAATGGTGTATTTTATTTACTGCCAAAATTTTAAAGTACTACAAAAACAACATTTCTGCTGCTATGGAAATAATTTTTCCTGCTACAAAAATCAAATTTTCATTTTCCATCCCTGCATTATTGAACGTGACTTCAGGGCTAGCTCACAAACAAGGTTTTTTCTTGTGTCATTGAGCAAGAGCATGGGACTGAAGGTGCATGAGCCCGACATTCAACAAATGGTGTAGGAACATGATCAAATCCATAGATCCATTGCGTGCAACAGCGAGAGCTTATGCATGAGATCTCATCTGAGGAAGGTGAAGAGGCTAAATGATAGTCTTCCTCTCTATGGTTGTTTAGAGTAAGTTAATTTGTAAATGTTATCGTACTATATGTTTATTTATGGGATTATTGTTTTTTAAATATGTTATTGTATTATTTTTTTATATTGTTATTATGTTGCATTATTGAGTGAATGACGTTTTTATCAGTTACTTTCACTTGAATGAATAATTGTGGAATGAATTATCAAAATTTCCATCATTTCCTATGAGGCAGTTTGATTCGAATAAAAAGCACATTGGTGGAACAAATTAAGCTCGTTAATCAAAGTTCCACTGTATTTCTTTAGCGGTTTCTGTTCAGCTCTGCATGATTTCTCTGTAGAACTTTTGAACTCCCTTATGACCACCTTAGGGGTCAAATTTGGTAAAACCAACAGATTTGGTTATTTGAAAATTATACTCGATGATTTCCTGTTTGTAATATTTGAATCCCTCATGGACCCCTCCCCCCGATGGGTTGATGAATTTTCAGAAATTCTATCTTAGTGGGCATTTTCATTATGAAATACTATTTTGACTATAACTTTTATATTTATGGCTTCAGCGATTTTGGCTCAGTGGTGATTGCTCCATATAACCTTTGAAACCCCCTCCCTAAGGAATCTGAATTTTGGAAAATTCCTTCTCAGTGAATCTCTACATTACAATACAAAAATACTGGCCAAATTAATATGACCTTCCCCCGATTGAACCCCCGCCCCCTTATGACTCCCTTAGTGGTCAAATTTTGAAAAACCACCTCATAGTCATGAAACGAAACTTCACGATGAGCTTCAGCGGTTTTGGCTTGGCATGATTTCTCTATGACCCCCCCCCTTTCATTAGGGGGTCAAATTTAGAAAAAAAAACACCTCTCCATCTTCTTTTAGCAAAGATGAAGATGGACATATGATATAGTGTTGAAGTAGATTCTCTCAACTATGGTTCATAAGCGATTTATAACATGAAATATATGATGAACTATAGTTGGGACTTCGTAACACAACTATGGTACGAAATTTAATTTTAAAAAAATCCATATTTGAGCTACATAAGGAATAAAATAAATGTTTAATATTAATGCTATATCTTTTTACAGGCAATATCAGCAAAAAAAAAAAATTAAATAGCTTGAGTACAGAAGTTATGATGATTAATCTAGAAAAAAGTGTTATTTAAAACCATAGTTGTGTGAAATTACGGTATGCATGGAAATTACACCTGGCACTGCTAGTAGTAGTTTAGAAATTTACAGGTACTAACGCAAGTTGGGGAGTCACCAAATCCTGAAGAGTATTAAATACAGACGCCCACACTGGTTGGAACATGTTCTCCGTCACGGCAGATTACTACGAGATGTGATGGAAAGCCCAGAATCACCTCGATCTTAATGCTACTAAATGACATAGAATGTACCAGCTATAACCAATTAAAAAACAAAGTCCAAGACAGAGCTGAGTGGTGGATGCTCAACATGGAGGCGAACCAGTCTTAGGACTGATGTACCATTGATGACATGACTATTACAAAAGGCAGAAAAAGTGCATTGCATAAGCAGAGTCAGTCATTTGAGAGCTGACTGTATTCAGTTAGTGAATTATACCTTCACTAGAAGGCATTAGTTGCAGATCTTACTTGCATGCAAATTATGTTAGTATTTTATGTAAATGGTAAGCGTGGTAGTTTAGAAATTGGAACATGCCTGTATATACTTTACTGGCCACCTCTCAGGAAATACTAAAAAAGTGTCACTTTTCTCCCACGTGTGATGGTCAGAATCAAAATAGATATATGGCAGCTTTAACAATGTACAGTAAAACCTGTTTATATATAACAATGCTTCCAAGGGCGTAGCGAGGGGGAGGGACTTGGGGGGTCTGGTCCCCCCCCCCCCTAAATGTGAGAAAATGACAGAAAAAAGGGGAAAAGGTGGCCAAATCCATTGTTCTGTCACTTTGGTCCCCTCCCGAAATGAAAGTGGTCCCCCCCGAACGAAATTT